>NW_020939748.1:3600000-4199926 GCF_003851025.1 Sparassis crispa
ACCACCAATGGACGTAAGGCTAACAATGGCGGTGCACCTCAAGCGAGTGGTAGCGGCGGTGCCAAGACGAAGGCAAAGCGAGGTCTCCAAGACCTTCCTCTGGGCGAACTGCACAGATTTGACACAGAGGAGACTGATGAAGCATCCAGTGAACTGGAGCCCAGTACAAAGGAGCTCAGGCTTGAGCTTCAAGGCCGAGCCCCGCGTCTCACTGGCGGGAGTACTGTGGGGAGTACTGTGCCCCACCTTGTCAAAAGGAGAGACGTGTTTCTCGCCACCCTTTCCGTCGAACCGCGATACCAGGATATGCTGAAGCAAGTCAAGATTGCGACTGTGGTGAGCTCCTTTCGTGGGGATTCATATACACTATTGATCATCTGTCATATAGCCCCAGGTGTATCGTTTCGCCAGGTATGATCCGATTCCCTGGAGCGAATGGTCATATGGCCAGCGCTACCTCCCGCCGTCATTTCATGCGGTGGACAACTTTGACATCGTCGAGAACTGGTTGGGCGACAAACCATGGCTGACAAAATATTGGTTCTTACATCCACAGGGCATACAACAATCTGCACTCGTGATTGGTATGGCACTGAGGGACCTCACACGATCTCAGTTCATTGAGGAGGGCGAACCGACCAACCTTCCCGACTATGTGGTGAACTCGGCGATCTCATTTGACGCAGTAGAGCAGCTGCTTCGCTGTTGCGAGATCATTACCTTGGACATGGTGGAAGGGAACGTCACCCATGCCATGGTGAAGCCAGTGAGCAAGCCTGCCATACGCGGTGCCCCACAAGGTGGTGATGGCCTTGGGGGCCAGGAGGAGCAGGAAGGTGATGCCTCTGCAAGAACTCACGATGGCGCTGCTACTGCTGCCAAAGTTCACAAGGCTTACCAGCCTGCCCCCATGGCTGACAAACCAATCATTCCAAGTGGAGGAGACGAAGGGCCGAGCCAGGAGACCAGTGATGGGGCCTCTGACGATGGCGAAGAGGACGATGCACACTTGTCCGTACCTAGCAGTGGTGCTGAACGACCGCCACCACCTCCGTTTATACCTAAGACAAGGAAGGCCGCAGCCACAGAAGACCGTCCATCAGGACAAGCCAAAGCACTCTAGGGAAGGTCGATCACCGATGCCCTTCAGAGTAATATCCCCGGCAGGATCACTTGCAGTCAGCGTCAAGCGATGGATGAGTCACCCGCCAAGAATACCCGCAGTCAGCATCCACTAGGAGCTGTGAAAGATTTGAAGAAGCTTCCTGATCCAAAGCGGAAACGTCAACCAGCACGTCCCGAGCCCGATGGCGAAGACAGCTCTGGCGAAGACAATCCGCCACCTCGGAAGCGTGGACGTGGTACTCGGGACGAGTTGGTAGTGGCCTCGCCGAGGAAGAAGAATGTGAGGGCCGAGGACTCGGATGATGGTGACAAGCCTCCCGCAAAGCGAAGACGAGCTCTGCCTCAGACCCTGGAGGTCAAGGACAAGGGAGAAACCAAGCTGAAGCCGGTCCGTCTGGGGAAAGCAGCCGCCAAAGTGAAAGAGAGTGGCCAAGTTGGCGCAGGTCGCAAGACCCGCAGTGGCGGCACCAGACCTTGACAATATAACTCCAGTTCAAAGTAGACTCGTAGGCTTCCACATTGTTTAATGTGACCCATAGATCTACATAGGTAAAGCCATGGAGATGGTGGCAATGGCAAGGGGAGTTGGCGAGAACTTCAGCAGGCATTCAGTTGACTTGGAGTGGCAGTGGCGAATCGAGTGCATGGAGATTCCATGCTAGGTTAAAAAGCATGTATATCAATACTCTAATGACTACACATTGTGGCTATCTGGGCAAAAGGCGGTGAAGACCATGGCAGAGTCGACCTTCTCTCGGAATGCGTCCAGAGACTTCGCCACCAGCGAGGTTTCCTCTCTCACCGTTGCCACCTCCTTCCCCACCTTCTTCGCTTCATCCAAAGTGGATGTCGCCACCGCCATCGAATCCTCTTTGGCGAGCGCCAATTCCATCTCCAGCTTGCTCGCTTGAGCGATCGCCTCTGCCGCCGAAGACCTGAGCTCCTTCTCCATGCTGTCTGACCGCGCTGCCTGGAGCTCCATCGAATGACGGAGGTCGGCCAATTCGCCCTGCAGCTTGTCGACATCCGCTTGGCTCACCGTCTGGTTCGTGCCTTGCTCCAACCTGTTGACCTTCTCCTTGAGCTCTGGCAGGCAATGTCGCTTGGTGACGAGGTCCGCCACCGCCAACTTTACGCTCTCCTGAAGCTCGATGGTGACCGGCCTGCGAAACTCCTCCATGGCCAACTTGACCTCTTCGCGAATGCTCCGGGCATTTTCTTGAAATGCGGATGGCGGGTTGATTCGCTGGAGTGCCGCTGTGATCTCTGCCTTGACGGTGTTGAGGTCCGCCATCCTCTCCTGGAATTGGACTTCCATCCCGTCCTTGTGCGCCAGAAACTCCTGTCGCAACTCGGCACAATTCGCGCAGTCATCGTTGGATGACTGCGAGGTTTCTTCGCCACTGGGGGTGTCGTCTTCGTTCACCGGAGCGGGACTTCCTGTAGACACTTGCTGGACGTCGCGCAAGTGGGGTGCTGTATCCCTGGTCAGCGCTGCATGGATTTGAAGCTGTGGCGGGCGCACTTACCCTTGCTGGTCAGAGGCACTGCTCTGAGGCGGTTCGCCTTTGCATCCCTTTTCGCCTCCGCCTCCTTCTTCACTGCATTGCGGTCCAGTGGGGCACCCCTCTTAGCTGGCCTTCGCCCTTCATCGAGATGTCCTGCCTTCGCCAATGTGGAGGACTTCGCTCCCTTTGACGCCTTGGATATCTCCAGGGAGGGCGTCACCTCCTGTGCCACCTCGGCAGCTCCTGCGCTCGTCTCATGGGGCATCAGCAGCGAACGCCGCCGATCGTCGTGTGGCCGCTCCAAGGACGCGCGCTGTTTCATGGTTACATCGACTCCAGCTGCGACAAGATGTCCTGCTTACCTCATCCTCCGCCACCTCTGCCTGATACTCTGGCACATCCTCTGGTTCATCGGCGACTGGTGTCAGCATGCGCTTGCTGCTGCTAGCTTGCGGCAGAGCAGCTGGCCCTGTTTGGAAGGCCATAGCCCGCACCGCCTCCATTGCCAGCCTGGCGGCTTCCTCCATGCCATCGCCTTCCGCCAGAGGCATCTTGGCTGCTGCCTTCGGAGCACTCGCCTTCGCCTTCCTGGTGATCACAGGCACCATTGGGCCCGAGCGACCTCCCATCGCCACCCTTGTTGTCTGCCCGCCCTCCTTCGCAACAGACTTGGCAGGCGGGACCTCATCCGCCTCATGTACTGAGGTCCTGGTGACCTCGCCACCATCTTGCGCACCTGAGTTTTGGCTCCTCACCGGCTTTGGCTTGGGTCCTGATTTCTTACCTTCGCCAGGTTTGGCGACTGCACCAGACTTGGCAGGCGCGCCAGACTTGGAGACCTCGCCAGAGTTGGCGACCTCGCCAGAGTTGGACAGAGCCACAGCTCCAGTGGCGGTGGCGGACTTGGTGGCGCGCTTGGACTTCGACGATTTCTCCACCGAGGCCTCGCCTTCAGCGTTGGCTTCATAGCGCGTGACGGTCGCCTTCTGCTTCGTCGCCTCGACCTCCTCGCCACCCTTGACCATGGAGCTGGATGCTGCAGCATTGCGCGTCTTGGTCTTCTTCGGCAGCTTGCGCTTCGACGCTCCCATGACCATGGGTTCTGCACCGTCGGGCTCATCGGAGTCGACCTTGACGTCGTATGGAGGTGGCGATGTGGGCAGTGGCTTGCCCTCTACCACCAGCGCTGCGCACATCTCTTGGAACTCACGCTGTGCGGTGTGTGAGTTTCCTCGCAGGGGCACGCCGTCCGTGTTCCTCGGCGCGATGCTGCAACTGATGCCTCGTGCTGCACATTCGAGGCAGCGACCGAAGTTGGCGGTGTTGAGCTTGCATGGCCACTCTTTCTCCTGGCAGCCAACGCAAGGGACGAGCTGCAGGAACATTAGCACAGGTCAATGTCTCACAAGATCGTTACTCACCGAATCTGTTGCATGTGCCCACATGAAGTCAGACACGCGGGTGGACGTCTTTTTCCACATGTCCTTCTGCGACACTGTCACCTTCGCCTTCCCCTTCGCCGTTGCCTTCCCCTTCGCCGTTGCCTTCCCCTTCGCCGTCGCCTTTGCCTTCCCCTTCGCCTTCCCCTTCGGTGCGACATGAGGCGTCGCCGTCATCCTCATTGTCTGTTTGACAGGTTTGGCAGGGGCGTTCGTCTTCGCAACACCGTCATTACAGTCCCCTGCGGTCTTGGCGGGTAGATTGGAAGGCGGTGCCGGAGTCTCGTCTTTGCTTTCGATGAACTCCTTGCTCTTGTATTCCTTCGTTGCATGCTTCTTCTTTGGCGGCTTGATGGTCGGTACTTCCTCTTCATCGCTTGACTCCTTCGCCTTCCTCTTCCCGCTCTTCTTCGTGCTCACCTTCGAGCCCTCCACCTCGATCTGCGCCATCCTCTTCTGCGCACGCTGCACTCGGCCAGAGGTGGTCGGGGCCTTGCCTTTCTCCTTTGCGACCTCGATCGGCTTCATCCGCTTCACCTTCGGAGCCGCCTCCTCATTCTCACTCTCCTCACTTGACTCTGTGATGACCGCCTTGCGCTTTCGGAGTGATGGGGCAGCTGGCGAGATCGATATTGGTCTGGCAGTTGGCGGAGGGGGGCGACGCCGCATCGACCTCGATGGATTCAGGCTGGCCTGCACCCGGCACGTCTTCCGCCATCTCATCGTCATCATCTTTGTCGGCATCGTCGTCCTCGTCACTGTCGGCATCATCGTTGTCCTCGCCCTCCTGCTCCTCTCCCTCTCCCTCTCCCTCTCCCTCTCCCCCATCCTCTTCCTCGCTCATCGCATGCGCCGCCTTCCCCTGCGCCTTCTCCTTGCTCTTGCCCTTTCCCTTGTCCTCTCCCACCTCCACGTGGACGATACGCTCACCCACCATGCCTGTCCCGACGTCGTTGTCAGCTCTTTCCTTGCCTTTCCCCTTGGTGACGAGGTCCCCGGTAGCCAGGTCCTCCTCGCCACGTCCCTGGGTGTTGTCATCGGCTGGCACATTGCCCCAGCCCTCCGCTGGCATACTCTTCACCGGTGGCAGCTTGCAATATGGATCTGGTGCAGTCAGTGTGTCGCTTGACGCCTCACAACGCTTGTGACTCACCTTCAGTCCACCACTGCCTTCCCAGGTCCTCACACTCCCCATACTCGCGCACAGCCAGAGGGTACCTCTTGTATATCCTCTCGTCGTCGTTCGATATGTGGTCCAGCCATGCCAGGGCCTTCTGCTGGTACGCCCGGGTGAATTCCAGCAACGCACTGATGACGATGCCAGGCATCCTCAATGACTTCAAGGGCTGCGGGAAACTCTTTTCAAGCCGACTCTGTGTGGCATATTCGGTGAGGGTATGCCAGACCTGCGACCGATGACTTACCACTTCAAGGTAAATCCTCGCCTCCCAGTCCAAATAGCGAGGGTCGTCCTGGTGAGGCGTCGCTGCAACAATGGCCGTCAGTCGCGCGGCCTGCAGAACATAGTTGGTTGGGGTCGATATCCAGAGTCATGGCGAGCTTGGCAGAAGAAAGCGTGAGGGTGTTTCAAAAGCAGAGGTTGCAGTACAGCGGAGGCGGAGCAGACGACGCTATGAGCTGGCAGACACGATCTGCACCAAGTTCAACTTCACATGCCACGCGACCACGTGCTTTGCACGTGATCGCTGGACTTGCGCGATTTCTCAAGTCTCTCAAGGTCAGTGTGACCTGCTGCAAGTTCTCATGGCTCCCAACAGTAAGTTCTATTGCTCTCCTTGTGGAATCTGACTCCTTTGTGATGTTATCTGACCTTTCTATGTCATATCAATCCCCTTTCTACAACTGATCTCCCACGATCCAGGACTGATCGAAGACTTGTCTGCTCGCCACAATCTACCTGCCATGGCCAGTGACGTGGAACCTCCTGACATGCTGGACATTACGATGGGCGAGTCGGATGAGGAGGATAGTATCGCTGAGCCCCGTCGTCCACTCATTTCGGATCTCCTTGACTCTCCTGGATCTGCCCAGATCTCCTTGCCTCTCCACTCTGCTTCTCAGACACCCCTCACGCCCCGCCACACTACCCCGTCCCTGGCAGCTCCATTTGCGCCATCCAACTCGCCACATGAGCATCTTCACCGCCACGCCTCGCCAAAGGTACAGGCGTCATCTGGATCTGTGGCGCCTGTGGAGGGAAGTCGCGCACTTATTCCTGACCCTCTGGTGCCAGCTTGGGATGAAAGTCGTGGCAGTTCGCCAATCCATAGGCGTGCACTCATCTCAGATTCCACCCCCACTGCGCCCGGTGGAATGTTCGACTTCGACACTCCTGGCATCTCGCCAATCCCTCGACGTGCCCTGTTGGAAGCTACTCCCCTTCCTCCACCAGCTCACACTTTCGACTTTTGCACTCCTGACACCTCCCAACTCCCTCGACGATCGCTCATCGCTGAGCCCCTTGACGCTACACCACGTACATCCATCCACTTCGATAGTCAAGCAAGTACGCCGATGGCGAGGGGCATGCTGGTGGACGAGACACTTGATGTGGAACCAGTGCCGAAACTGCTGGACTTTGACAATAGTCCTCCTGTCACGCCAGGACGACGGCGAGCTCTGGTGATAGACAGCCCTGGCGCGACGCCTGTGCGTAGCCAGGTCCGGTGGCTAAATAGTCCCAGCACTTCGCCTCCAAAGAGGCGGCCTTTGTTGGATGATGTTTTAAGTCCACCGCCTCCGCCATCGGCGCCCTCTCACTCGCCAGCTCGCACTTTCGATGACAGCAATTTCTGCCACGATGCACCTGTCATTCACTATATGAAAGGCAGCATCGAGCCAGTCACTGTTACTTCCAGGATGCCAAGTCTGGCAGCACTTCCAGATGAGCTGCCGATCCATTGTCCCACCCATTGGGAACAGGTTCCAGGCTTATTCCCAGATACCACACAGCTGCTGCCAATGGCAGTCTCTGGAGAGACGAATGCCGCTTCTGGCTCACAAGTGGCCCGCCTCAGTAGATCGTTTGCGCAGATCGCAGCAGAGGCAGACAGTTCCAGTGAGTGCATCCCTGGCAACCTTCAGTCTGATGTTGACCTTATTCATAGTGGACGATGACGAAGGTGATAGCTTTGCGGTTAGTCGTCGTTGCACCATGTTGCGAGAGCGCATTGTACGTCTTCAGCGTGAGCTCAACCTCACTGAGGATATGCACGTTGCGAACCTCAATGCCAGCTCGACCGTGTTCCAAATGGGGTACATTCTGAGGGACATTCGTGGCGAGACGTATCGCAGCAACTGAACTAGTGTCTTTGAGCATTTTGGTGTTAGCAATATATGACTGCTATGTAACAGCTTGTATACCAGTACAAAATGGATACATTCACTTCTGCATCACTAAGCTCTAAAGCCCATCGCTCCTCCAGTGTACTCTTCAGATGGGCGGACTGCGCTCGCCATCACCAAGGCATGTTGTTGCCAGCAATTGGCCCATCGCCAAAGGACCTGAGTGAAAGCTTCACTGCATGGGAATATCGCTCCGCCAGCAAAGGGCCCACTGCCAAGGGTCAGAGGGTTGGTCATCGCCAAGCCGTGTTTTCGCCACCAATTGGCCCTCCGCCATGAGTGCTGGTGAGTGATGGGCCCACCGGCAAAGGTCAGAGGATTGGCGATCACCAGAGCACGTCATCACCACCAATGCACCCGGAAACTGCAGGGCTGTATGTGACAATGGGCCCATTGGTGGCGATGACATATCCTGGTGATCGTCAACCCACTGGCCTTTGGCGGTGGGCCGATTGCTGGCGATAACATGCTCTGGCGTTGGCCAACCCACTGGCTTTTGGCGGTGGGCCGATTGCTGGTGGAAACATGTCCTGGCGATGACCTATCCCATGGGTGCTTGCAGTAAGGCCCTCACTGAGGGTGCTTTGGCGATGGGCCGACTGCTGGTGATAACATGCTCTGGCAATCGTCAACCCTCTAACCTTTGGCGGTGGGCCCATCCTTCAGGTTACACTCTGGGCGATCGGCCCACTGCTCATTCGTCATACTCTGGTGGTGGGCCGATTGCTCAGACAAACATGCTCTGGCCATGGCCAACACTCTGACCTTTGGCGGTGGGCCGATTGCTGGCGGAAACATGTCCTGGCGATGACCTATCCCATGGGTGCTTGCAGTAAGGCCCTCACTGAGGGTGCTTTGGCGATGGGCCGATTGCTGACGATAACATGCTCTGGCAATCGTCAACCCTCTAACCTTTGGCGGTGGGCCCATCCTTCAGGTTACACTCTGGGCGATCGGCCCACTGCTCATTCATCATACTTTGGCGGTGGGCCGATTGCTCAGACAAACATGCTCTGGCCATGGCCAATACTCTGACCTTTGGCGGTGGGTCCATCTGTCATCTTACACTCGTGGCGATGGGCCCACTGCTCATTGATCATACTTTGGCAGTGGGCCCATCGATGGCGATAACATGCTCTGGCGTCAGCCCACCCTCTGACCTGTGGCGGTGGGCCCATTGCTTAACGGTTACAACACTGTAATATGCCCTGCTAGTGGGCCGAGCACTGGGATAAGAACACTAGCGGTGGGCCCACTGCTAGTATCCCACACATGAAAGGTATGGGCCCACTGCTGGTAGAGGTCAACATGGTGACAATGGGCCGACGTCCACTGGCTGTCCAGTTCATGACAATGTCAGGGTAAATGGGAGTTCAGTTCAGGTAACATGACTGAAAGGTGTGGGCAAATACTGCCCGAACTTATTGCTTATTCGGGTAGTTTTCAGGCGCTTTCCGGGCGCTTTCTGGTCACTTTTCCCGCACTGCTATTCCTGGAATACTGCTCACTTTCGTTTGGTGCTCATGCCTTTTGATATATGTATATATACCACATACGAAAACACAAGTAATATTTTCGAGTCCATCTGAACTACTTCAAACCACATGCATTCGCTGTCCCGTCCACGTGTGGTCGTCACAATGAAGTCCACTGCGGCGGTGCTCACATGCCAGAAGGAGGCGACAGACTGGCCACTGTCATCGAAGCCAGTCATTTGTGTCAGTGCGATGGACAGCGCATTCACCGTATGTCCAGGAGATGATCTGGATAAGTCCAGTCATGACAAGGAGCTCGGCAGCAGCGTGCACACTCACCGCCAGCTGTTCTCCATCCCAGACTAGCATGACGCCATGCCTGTGCCTGTGAAATCCTCTGGCACAAATCACCCACCCCGCGAGGACCCTTCCAAAAGACCGCGCTTGAATACTCAGAGCGGGGGAAGCACCAGATCCAACACACCAGCAGGTGAAGCCAATGCAGCCACAGGATTGAGGAGACCGCACAGAGTAAGTGGCATGTTCAAGGACCCATTTGCGGCGGCGGGTAGCGAGTCCGATCCATCTGGGCGAAGCAGCAGTCCACTGGTCCCCAGGTTCACAGCAGACACATCTGGAGCCACTCTTCATCGACCAAATGCCCCTGCTAATGTGTCCGCAGGCCACGCACTGAATGTGACTTCGAGCAAGGCTGTCGCTGATACCATGGCCATGCTGAAGGACGGTTTAGCAGAGATGCATCGGAAGTATGGGATCCACGACGCACAGCTCGAAGCTCTCGAAAATAACGTGTCGACTATCGAGGGCATTTACGCTGACCTGTCGCACGACGTAGGGGTACTATGCGCTGAGAACCGTGCAATGATAGAAACAATCAATCAGTGTCTCAGTTGCATATCTCGCCTGGAGGATGAACTGGAGAGCTTACACGAGAACGGCATCGCTCCGTCAGCTGATGGCATTAACACGCATGATGTGGATGGTCAGCACAAAGGAATTGTGATGGCTGGCAATGACCATGACATGGCAGGAGGCAAAAAGCAGCGCAACAATCGCTTGAGTGTAAGTAGTACCGCGCATATGAACAGTGGATCCATGACTCACCACCACCCCTTAGAACATCGTCAGAGCGGCCATGTACCACTTGATTGGGATCGACTCTAAGACAGTGCCACCGTCATCACTTCATGAAGGAGTCTTCTGGAGTGGAGAGGTTGGCGATGAGAACCGAGCGCTTCGTCCAAACTGGGAAACTTGGAACGTCAACAAGGTGGCTTGGGTCAGAGAAATTGTCCAGAAGATACAAACCGATGGGATGTGCTGGCACAGTGGGTTGACATCGGAACAATTACAGAACATGGCGATGTCAGATATCGAGGTGGCTATCAACAGTGTGTGGGAGACGATGCGGGCCCGAGTCAAAGCTAGTCAAAAGAGTAAGGCAGAACACCATGTCAACAAGATCAAAAATCGCCGCACGGCACGCAAGAAAAAGGTATGTGACCAAACTTGTCACTGAGAACAGATTAGTCCTGAAGACAATGGCACATCTGCAGAAAGCCGGCGAGTGTAAAGCGGTCCGAGATGATGTTCTTGCTTGAACTGAAGGGTGCCGAGTACGACTACTTGTTCGACTGGAAATACCAGTCAACCGACGAGTCTCAGCGTTCCGACCAGCAGGGACCAATCCAGTCAGATGCGGTGAGTTCAGATGACGATTCAGATGCACCAAGGTCAAAGACAAAGCCCTGGATTTCTCATCCACCAACGTATCACCTTGCTGCGGTGAGTACCAAACTCGTGCAGAGATAATTACTCACTGATTACCCCAGGTCGAGCCTCTTGTGGTTCGTCTTGATCAGCAAGTCTTCCGTGCACATCAAAGGTCAAACAATGCACAAGGAAACACTTACCATTCACATATCCGAGGAGCACGAGCGGAGAAGGAACTACCCAGCCGTAAAGGTGCCAAGGCTGGTGCACTGATTTCGCGCAGCCAGGTCAGCGCAGGGTGGCTTGCGGCGCATCCTGTCAACGATCTCCCGAGTCATATTGCGATGGATGTGGAGGTCAATGAGAATGAGAACGACGTGGACGATGAGGATGGAGAGGGCCCGCAGATTGATCCAGCATTGCAGTAACATGGTGAGCCTCAATACTTGATCTTTCGAAAGGAAGTACGAAATTAAGCAGGACGTGATTCAGGATAACGCCCGACTTCTTGATCCAATGCAACAATACGGCCACAGAATTCTTGATGCAGACTTGAGTGTCTTATGTATATTGCACGATATGTTCTATTAGTAGACACTGTCAGAGAAGGAGACAAGATGAGGTACATGCAGATGCAATAAAATCTTGATCGTATTGTGCAGAGTTCAGGATAGCCTAGTTGTCATGGTAATCTGAATCCGGCTCATCCAGGATGTCAGGCTCTTGTTCATCCTGGTCAATGCAAGGCATTAGCTACAGCAGTCACATTATGCAGTGAGGATGCAAACATGACATAGCGAGATTGTTACCCATAGGTGCTGGTGGTTCACACTAAGCGTAGCAAGCGCAAGATGACTGGAAAGGCATTCAAGTTGCACAACTTCAGCAGATTGTAGTCTCTCAGCATACCAAGTGGCAATACCAAGGTCTGTCGCGCTACGGGAGTTAGAAGGTTATCAGATGTACCCCAAGATGTTCGGAAAGCACATATATACAAACCACATAGACCAGGGCATTTCCAGTGGTATGTCTTCATTGCTAATGAATCGCTGAACTATGGCACAACCGCATACCAGTGGAGGATCGCCGGGCGCACGGCGTGGATGCTCGATTCGGAGGATATAATTGATTTGAACTGGCTGCCGACCATCGATGTATGCATAGCAACAATCATAACCTCGGTGTGTAGTTGACGCACCATACCGCAACCCTTTAACTAGGACATGGGAGAACAAGTGCACTGCAACGGCAACAAATGGCTCACCACTGTCGACTGATGCCGTGTCAGCAACAAGAAGAACAGTGTCAGTCCACAGCATCTGCAGGAAGTGTAGAACCAAGCCGTAAACACCGAACTGCTGCAGATTGATCTTTGAAGACTGATGGGGAAACCTCAATGACTCTGAGATGGAGATTAGCAAGCGCATAAGTTTGATATGGATAGACTAACCGCCACGATCTTGCGCCATCATGTTTCCCATTAAATTCAATAATGTCCCTCATTGTCGTGTCGCCTTGGTGTCACCCTTGATAAGTTCTCGGAGTTTGCGCAGTATCTTCTCATCGTCTTCCGTCTTCTCAGGACCCAGTCCATCCAAGTGTAAGATCTAGCCCCATATCATGTAATGCAAGGCTGCTGCAGAAACAGACTCGAAGCTTACCAAGTCATTGATGAGCTGACATTTGACCCAGCCATGCATCATCGTCGCCTCGATCTCCCCTCCAGTGTGGCCATTATTCTTGAACTGACCGAGAAACCCATTGTTCTGCTCATAGGGGTAAGTCCACCAAGCATAGACAGGTCCCAAGTGAAGAATGTAGTCCGAAAGATGAGTCGACATGTGAAATACCGGCATCAAATGTGATCCCATGTATGCCCATGATTGACAAGCCCTGAAGTGACATTCATGTGTGCGAAGAGCTTCTGCAGGAGAGATTAAGCGTGAAGACCAGATCCGCATTGCTGTGCAGAGCTCGAGGACATTGTTGTAATGCTGTAAATAGTTTTGGTTCAGCTTTGCATCCTCAGCCCACCTGTGATCAGCATCTGTTGGATTTGGATTCTCTGCAACATATGCTTGATGACATTCACGCAGCATCTCTTCCTTGCATGCGAATGCTTTGCCCACATTTGTGGTGGGCCTGGGACGAGGGGATTCATAGTCCGGGATTTTGCCGTCGATCTCCCATGCGACATATAGAGTGACCACATAGATCGTCATGAGGTTTCGCCATTGGTCAGCCTTCAACGAGCCTGGCTCTGCAATCTAGAACCTGTTCCATGAGTAGTACCTTCACACAGTAGTGATAATATCGCACCTTACATGTTGTGCGTCCAACCGTCGATGGCCACCACACCGTACTCAAAAAATTCTCAATTTTCTCCAGAGGCTTATCGGAGCAGTTACGCTGTGTGAACATGCCGCCGCCGACAAGGATCTCATTGTTGAGATGATTTGCTTCACCTAGATACAATTGTCAGCACTCGATATAGACTAAGTCATGATCTCACAAGATATCCCATATGCATGTAGTCCGGAGGTGAATCTCGCGCAGGCATCCATCCTGGATTCGCATCAAGAATCGACCAGCGAACACCTCACTTTTCAGTGATCTCCTCGCGGTCTTCAACACTGGCAGAGCGTGAAATAAATGCATACTTGAGATACCGCCAATCCTCGCGCAACCAGAATTCTTAAGATCATCAGTATTGCGCATGAAGCAAGCTGAAGTAAGAAGAAGAGTGAAGTGTGCTTACTGCTGGAATCAAAGCAATCTGGCGATACTAGCGATGTAAAACTTTGATGGCAACATGGGCACATGAAGTACTTTGTTGTCACTAAGTGGAGACCGGCCGCCTTGCGACTAGCGGGAAGATCAGAAACATCGATGTACAATGTGCCATGGCAGACACGAGACTCGGGCTCCTTGTATATACGAAAGGCAATTCCTGTTAAATCTTCAGATTCTGCAGAGGTGCACTGTTGAAAGGATATATACCGCTTTCCAGCTTCAGAACATCTTGCACAAAAGGCTCCATCACATAATTTAGTTCTTCAAGAGATGGTTCCTTTGGGCCTGGAATGATGCAGACAAGAATGGTCTCCTCGCGCAGGAATCATTTCGAGCGCAGATTGTTGCAGATACTTGCATATATTGCACCGGCGGAATAGTGTGAGCATTTAATTGTTCCGAACCTGCAAGATTATTAGCATATGTGCAGCAATAACATGAGGAGATACTGCACCAGTCAATGTTGAACATTAAGACTAGACCGCAGGGCAGTGAGACAAACCGCTGATGAAGCTGCCTCATGTCTATGTCCTCGATGCCCCAGTGCCCACCCTTCCTCCGCTCCAAACCTGCCTGAATTTCATGCCATCCTCAGCCATCATAGATGTCGCACATGCGTACATCTGGGTCTGGAAAAGCATCCCAGCCATCTATTGGCCATGCAAGCGGTGCCACACGTCCCGGCTCATCACCAGGCTTCCGCCATTGCTGGAGTTCAGCATACTTGCCTGGGCGAAGCAACATGCGCTGTATCACAGTTGTGAGAGGCATTGATGGGAATATTTTGACGAGAGTGCGTTTCATGTGCCCATTACTCAATTTCTTTGTCGTGTATAGAATTCCTGGGCAGTCTGGCTGCATACAGTTTGGAGATTTCAGCTCGCTGAGTTCGGAGGGATGATGTCGATACCAGCATACATTACACAGGAAATGATATATGATGAATTTGTCGGGGTCAATACCCAAGCAGCGCTCTACCGTATGAAGAGTGCGAGCCATATTCTCGAGCCCACGAAGTTCGTGACCTGTCTGATCGGACAGAGAAATGAACAAGTCATACTGACTCTCGAGTATATGCTGGACAAGGTCATGAGTCGCATGATGAAATGAGGCCGCAATGAATGCATTGATATATGCGTTGCGAATGAGGGGGTCTTCGTCAAACGCTGGTGGCAAGTTGCTAGTTGAGTCATCATCTTCAGTGTCTTCTGGTTCTTCCTCATTATCGAATACGTCCTCACGAGAGACAAAGAGAGGATCATCTAAAATGTTAATGTCAAGTTCATCGTCCTCTTCGCCATCCTCATGGGGCAAATCTTCCTGGGCTTCGAAGAGATCATGATGAATGTTGTCGCTAGAGTGGGAGTACATGGATACCGGTGAGCCAGGCACTTCAAGTGGGTAGATGTCATCGATAGCAAGCGCCCCGAGAAGGTCATTGTCCTGAGAGCCCACAGGAGTGGCTGCCAGAGAGTCATCAGCACCAGATTGCAGAGGATCAAAACCGACATCCAGTTCGCACAGAGAGCCATTGTCGGGCGCAATGTAGATATCCTCACCAGAGTATGATCTCTCAGAATTATTGTCAGAGCCTGCTGTAGCTGCCTTCACATCGTAGTCAAGAGCGTAGTCCTCGGCGACTTGCTGGATGTTGACAGTAAGACCTCTCAGCATGAGCTCTTGCAGTCGATCCCGCGTCCGAGGCTCTGTCAATTGCTGTCTAGCGAGTCTTTCTGCTTCATCTCGGTCATGCTTCAGATGGTTTCGGATGGTCTGCATTGACTGAAGACAGGAGTCAAGATCTCGGCTGCAGCGCTCACATGGGCACTTCCGGTATTGCTGTTCCCCATATGGCTTCACCCTTCGACCCTGGCCTGTGGTCTTCGATGGATCCTGACTCCTAGGCATTAGCGAACTGCGAGATGATAGTGTGGGTAGTCCAAATTGGCCAAGGCAGTGAGCAGGGCATGAGCAACAGCGAGCGAGTGGGAGAAAATGTTGGCACAGGCTGCAGTGATGGCGGGGTATAAGTGCAAGAGTGCTAAGTGTCGCAGGCCCATATGCAGCTGCAGGCGTGCTCGAGATCTGAGCGCGCGAGTCGCATCTGCTACGTCACGCACTGGAAAATTGGCTCATATTTGGCTAAGTATGGACTGGGGGGAGAATCTACTGAATACTGCCAGGATATCTAGACTATTCAACGAGTATCCTACTGGCAAATTCAGGTCTGAAGTCCAGTGTAAAATTAAGATTCCAACTCAATTTCAAGTTCATATCCATTGCTGCAGTCTGAAGTTCATTTGCATTCCTTTGATGCATTGATAAAAAAAAGCCTGTGGATATTCTCTCGCACTCCTTGCCCGCAGTTCGTCGCGCGTTCACCATGCGCTTCATCTTGTAGGTTCGAGGACACGGCGGAGAGTGTAACGGGGCATGCGTGTGGCCTTGTGTGGCACGAGAAATTGTCGGGAGTCGAGCACGCGGCGGCGGCAGTGGCGGTAGCGGCACCAGCACAGAGAACGGCACATAGCCCAAGAACGGCAACAGGTACTGCATATAGCAGCTGTTGCTATAGCGGGCAGCAGACGGTACACGGTGTGCTATGGTCATCGGTGCCACATATCAGGGGTTGCTGGCTGGTGACCACCACACCCAAGGGACAACTGAATCTCCCTATTGCTGTGCCTACAGAATTGCTGAGTCGAGTGTGTCTCATTTTTTCTTTTAATCTCTCTGCGTTCTGATTTCTTTCTTTCGTGTTTTCCTCCTCCAGTGTCTAGCACCAAGACATCTGTTCAAACGCATTGTAATGTCTTCCACGGACCAGGACGTCCATTCCACTACCCTCATAAGCTTGATCACCCACGCTGTCCCTGACCCGCCTTCCAATGCTCTCTACATTCTGTCCGATGTCGAGGCGAAGCATTATCTCTATGGCCTTCCCTCCAAGGCCCACCTTATCACTCGCTCCAACCCTGACATCTGAATGAAGCTGACGGGTGCTGAGGCATACCTCGATCCCAAGGAGTTGACTCCTCTCGGCATGCACCGTCTCAATGAGGTCTGGGAGGACACTGTCGGTCCTGCCATGGATAGTTACTTGCTCGAGAAGAAGGTGCAGTGCACGATTCTACGCCCCCTCCGAATTGGCATAGCTGGCCGGCCTTCCCCTTCCACCTTCATCTTGGTCGGAGTCAACCATGGCACTCTCTCTGCTGAACTTGGCATTGAGGTCGCTGTCCATTGTCGATCTATCCTTATCCAGAACAATATCGACGACATGCACGTCATAATCTGTGAATCGAAGTTCACCCGCTCTGCCATGATGTACAAGCCTGCCATCAGCGCCAACCCCACCGCTGTCATCCGCGAGCCCTTCTCCACTACTCTTGGTATCCCCATCTGCAACGCCAAGACCCCCAATTTCAAGGGCACTGGTGGCTTTTTCTTCATCGACACTGCCAAACCCGGCATCCTCTATCTCCTCACAGTGAGGCACGTCCTCTTCAACCCCGACAAAGAAGAGAACATTCTCTACAGGTTTCATGAAGGCAGCGGTCAGCCCAGTAGGAAGGTCATGTTGATGGGCGAGGCTGCCTTCAAGGCCCATTGCGAGGCTATCGAGTCCGCGATCGGTGCCAAAGAGATCATCATCAAGCAGCTCCACAGGCATTTGGCTATTGTTGAAAGGATAGAGGATGAGGACGATGCTAACGCAGAGCGGAAGGCAGTCAAGCCGAAGATGGAGGAAGCGGAGGAGGCGATCACAGCCTTCAAGAAGTTGCTTGCCGACATCACCAGGGATTGGACGGACGAAAAGAAGCATGTTATTGGCCATGTCACCTTGTCTTCCCCCATCGGTCAGGACCTCAGAATATTGGCTGAGAACCCTTAGGCAAATTCGGACAAAGTTCGGCTTGAAATTGGCTCCAACCCTTGATCCAGTCCGGACATATGGGAGAAATTTTTTCTGGAAGCCTTATTTTTTTTCCAGACAGACAGAGGATGTCCAGCCCTAACTCTTATCCACTTATAGGGCGCTTGTGGCCCATATCCATCTGAGTTCACCTATATTTGGGAATTTGGTGCCCACAAACATAGTTTTCCAGGATTCTCGGCAGCCCTGTGATGTGTGACTACGGTAATGTATACTCTGTATCCATACGATAACGCGCTCCCATGTGGGCCGAAGGGGCGCCGTTGAGGCTGATACTGGTCTTAAGACACGTTGGAATCATTTAGACATTTCTTTGTGCTACCAGTAGTGTTGAATTTATGAAGTTGACTATGCTTGTGCTCAATACCCGCCTTATCACAGCTTGCAATGATGTTTTGGAGTTTCTGCTGCTGCATCAGGACAAAAATTACTGTTTTTTGAAGCCTTATCTCGGCATCCGGACTAAAAGTGAGTTTGAAGGACCCTCATCCGCCATCTGGACAAAATTTTCGAAAAAGTGCCGAACCCTCGTTCAAATCGGACAAAAACGTCGGATTTGGCATCTCAGTGCTTAGACATTTTTGCCTCCGCTGGATAAGGGTTGCTGGCCTATTTTCCGAGGTCCTCATTGGTCTCGACTACAGCGATGATGGCTTTACCGATAATTGGGCAGTCATCCAGATATACCCCTCCATGATCGCCAGACTTAACTTCATTGGTAATGCTATTGACCTTGGCTCCATTGAGGTCGACGAGCTTACTGCCTGGATGTACCCTCATCCTGCCAATCCGAGTTCATTCGAATACCCTGGCGACCGTCTCCTTCGATTCCACGAGACCATCTCCGACCAGGAGATGTTCAGGCCTAACCCGAAGAACAAGGACTACGATAATGACCCAGTCATCATGGTCCTGAAGAACGGCAACAGCTCTAACCTCACCATTGGCCGTCTGAACACCATCCGTGCCTTCCTTCACGAATACTTCAAAGGCAAGCCCGGTAAGATGTCGAAGGAGGTGGGCGTGTTTCCTCGTAACTCGAAATCTGGCCCGTTCTCTGAGCGTGGAGACTCTGGTTCCATGGTCATCGACACCATCGGCAGGGTTTGTGGCATCCTCACTGGCGGAGACAAAGCCACTGTCTCTGACTGTACCTTCGTTATCTCTATTAATTTTCTCATTAAGCGCTTGGCCGCATCGGTATCCATGCTAACATCTTCCCCTTACCCGCCAATCTTTAAATGCTGTCCCCTCTCCAGATCCCCACATCCGCTCGTCCCTTCTTCACACCTCCTTTTTATATATTCTTCTTCTCCCCGTCCCCCCACTTGTTTTTTCTTCCACGACCTCGCTATTTTTCTTTACTTTTTACTCTCCTTGTTCCATGGACTTGTTGTCAGTTAGACTAGGTACCGGATAGTTCCTTCGGACAGTACTTGGTACTTGCATGGTATATCATTAGTTTATGGATTGAATACAGCAAAGAATCACCTTGATCCACCAGTATGGGAGTGGACGGTTCAAACCTGACTCTGCACAGAGCAAGTTCAGTTACCATCAGCAAAAGCGGGAAATTTTTATGTAAGGTTACACCAGTTACATCGGGGTAGCAAGGGTTGTGTAAGTTACACAGGACTAGTAATATTTAAACTGATTTGTAATCAAAGTAAAGGTAGTAGAGGTCTATAAAGAAGATAACATAGAACAGAAATTGATACACAAGTTAGAACAAAAATACATGTCAACAAAGAGTTGTTGAGCGATGTAACCCAAGTCAAACGTTGCTCACCAGGTTACACAGTCGGAAGAACTTCTAGATGACTAGTGCTCTCTGCAGAACTCGCTCCGAGTTGCTCTTGCATCGTTCATATTCAGGCCCCCAGATACCGCACCAAATGCAAGCATTAAGGCAAGGCTCTTGTCCAGGCCACAGTGAAAAGATGCGAAGTTGTTTCGAGGCAATTCTGAGGCAATTCTGAGGCAATCTGAGGCAATTCTGAGGCAATCTGAGGCAATTCTGAGGCAATCTGAGGCAATTCTGAGGCAATCTGAGGCAATTCTGAGGCAATCTGAGGCAATTCTGAGGCAATCTGAGGCAATTCTGAGGCAAGTCTCGATGCATCGCGACTACCGTCTGCCGACAATTCTTGCCACCCTCACTCGCGTATAAATTCACAGCATCTGCCACTGCAATGTGCCTGCCAGGTGAGTGCCGTTACACGCGGCTAACTGTATCGCACAGGTGATACCAGGCTGTTGTTGCACGCAGCTTGGTTGGGCTCCCGTGGTTGGAGCGACACATGTGTGTTCTATTTCAATCTCTATTGTTTTATGCCTGTGGGCGGAAATGTAAGTGTGTTGATTCCTAGTGTTGGTTGTTACAGCGGTACATGGGTGTTGATGCGGTAAGTAGACCTAAATACTTATTTGTTATGGCGGCACGCAGGTGTTGTTACGCGGTAAGTGGGCATTTCGACGGCACATGGGCTTTGGTGCAGTGAGTAGGCCCAAGTAGTTCTAATGTAGAGCACTTTGTATATGTTGTACCGCTGTAATATAATATGTTGACATAATTTGGAATACTTTGAGAGCTATGAAACCGATCCGAATGAATCAGTTTCGGTCTGTTTAGGACGGTCTGTGCCTACATGCTACAAGTGCATAATAAATTTTGCAGGAAGTTATATGAGCTTCATAACCTGTAAAATGTTTCCAGAGTTTATAACTGATTATGCCAGTTGGCAACTCTGCAATCTGACTCAGGATTACAATGCAATGTATTGCTTAGTGAAAAATTGCACAAGTTACGTGGGATTACACCTTTATAATCTCTTTGGAGAAAATTCCCGGTTTTGCTGATGACCGAGCACGAGCTGTCACAGATAGTGACTTCATGTCACCAATGATAGTCGTTACAAAGGGAGGTTCAATTACACATCACAAAGGCCATCAGTCTCTTAGCAAATATATCCTGAGGGTTCCAGAGGTGTATAGCTATCATTTCACCTCTTCCTTATGTCAATACATGTCCTCAAAGTTGACAGGTATTTTTGCAAAGTCGGAGAACAAGTCACAGTATGACATGTCACACATAACCCGCGCCTCGCCAGATCAAGATGAATGAAGTATACATTATGACTTTGAAGTGTCTTGCTGCTACAAGAACAGGTGACCGTGCTACCTCGATAGGTTGATTATCTCACTCATCAACCAGGAGGTGAAAGGGGAATAGTCATAGCTTACTTCCATGAGGATAGAGGAGACTTCGAAAGGGGGTGAGTCTGTGTTTTGAGCTCTGAATGTGCCTAGCGGCAATGACTGGGACGGGAACGTCATACTGTATGTTTCCCTGATGTCTCTCTCCATTCTCATAGATCTGAGCCTTACCTCCAGGCCCAACGAATTCTTACAACACACGTGGACATCACTCGCGCTCACGCCCCATTATCTAGGCGTCGATCTCAGTGCGTGCGGCCCACTGTGCTCTACTGTGCTGCAAAACTCAACCTTTGCTTCCTGCATGCCCCAGCATTCGCAATTCCATATTTCCTTCATCTCCCAAGCTCGGCCGTGATGCGACGGAGCCGCATCTCGCACTGCTTCAATACCACAGGTCCCTTGCATTCGAAAATTCGATTTTTCGACATCCACCGAGCTGGGGCATGGGCGTCGTCCACCCAGGTGTCCTGCAGTCCTCGAATGTCAAGTATATCTGCAGCTGCATCTGGTGTGGCACAGCCGCACTCTCCACTTTTCTCAATGCGGACGTCCCGTGCTCCCAATCCATGCACCACCCTTCGAAGCCGGGAATGCTCGTCACTCGCGAGTGCACTCTTCGCATTTCAACACTCGATTGATGGCGACGTTTCGTGGCTGGCGAACCCTGCCGCATTCGAAGTTCAATATTCCGCCATCTCGCGAGCTTGGTGCATCGCAACCTCGGCGCATCGCGACCTCCACGTCAATGTCTCCAATGAGTGCCCCGCGCTAAAAATTCGATTTCCTATCGTCCGACCGGCGAGGCTTTGCGGTCGTCGTTTGGGCATCCCCTGGCTGTACTCACTACATGTCCGCCGCTTTTCGAACGCGATATTTCGATGTCCTGTGAGTGAGGGTACGTTGTCCTCGTGCAGGCCGAGCAAGCAAGTCCTTATCCTGTGGTCTTTGCAGGCTCTTCATCGCGCGGCTACACACTGGAGGTCAGCGCGGTGGAGGCGTGTCCTCCGCCTTTCAAACTCGATATTTTGACGTCCGGTTGAGCGAGGTGGTTCCACCTGCAAGCTTGACGTCGCACACCATACGCTGTTGGAGGTCAGCTCGGCACCGTCGCACTCTGTCTGCTCACTCAGGCTGCGAGTATCCCGGCCCTATGGACTGCATATTTCGACGTTCAGCGAGCAAAGGTGCGCGGTCATTGTCTTTCATTCCTGTTTGTTCTTTTTCTGTCATGCTGACTTAGCCGTCTCTTTCTGCTGCGGTTTCAGGCTCATCTCCAGTGTCGACACCTCAAGTGCAAGGCTGCGAACTCCAGCCCCGTTCACTGAGTCGCCGCCGTCATCGAGCACACGCGTGGCATTGTCCGCATTCAACTTTCGAATTTTCGCTGTCCGGTAAGAGAGGGCATGACGCCATGGCTATCATCACTCCTGCGCGCTATGGACCTTGTTTTTTGGACGTCCTGCGAGCTGGACGACGTGTTCGATGGCCAATTCAATAATACTCCGGATTGAGTGCAAGTGCTTGATGGCTAGCGGTGACGGCATCCAACGCCCACAATCCCATGGCCCAGCTTGCGGCACAGGGCCAGCGTGCGAGATCTGCAGCCTGGGGGTTCGCGCGACTGCTACAACAAGCTCGGGGCACTTACTGCGCAATGAACGCACAGTCCGTTCGCCCAGCTCGCAAGTTTCAAATTCAAATGGTCCAGTAAAATACCAGGGAATATAACGCAGCATAAGGTATCCATAGGTGTTCAAGGCAACCATATTTACGCGTACCCATGTCAAAAATCCCGCCCTGACAAGTATGTCCATCATAGATCTGATCCTACAGTGTCGACCACATGTGCTGCGGCCGCAGGAACAGTCCTCTCGATTCCGACGCTGACATGTCCAACACCGCAGGCGACGTGCTTGCAGTCTTTTCGCTGGTTCGATGCTTAGCTGTTCACCCTAGTGCAGAGCAAGGGTTATGACAACCCATGAGGGTCATGGGTAAGGGTATCCACGGGTACGGGTAGGGGATTACAGTCCATTGACAGTCCCTCCTGCCTAATCTGTCCACACACGTCGCACGAGCGCGAGTCCCCGGCCAGCCTCGGTGAATGGAAGGAAACATGCGAGAGGACATGCGCATGCTGCACGCTAGTGCAGAGCAAGGGTTATGACAACCCATGAGGGTCATGGGTAAGGGTATCCACGGGTACGGGTAGGGGTCACGGTCTGCTGACCCTTAATACCCACCACGTACCTGTAGGCATTAATTAGTCTTAGACTTTGCCCGATCTGTTGCACAAGTGCACATGGCCTAAAACCTTATTTCATAAGCTACATACTGCATATGGATTGACTACATAAAGGTGAAAGAAACCCGAGCAACGGTACCATCACCATCATGCTGAAACATCGTGGAAGTCAATCAAAGAACACACAAAGGAAGAAGCAGTGCATTGACAGCCAGGATCCCGATGCAGCTCCATCTGCGCCCGACCGGAGATTGCACCCCAAGGATGTCGAACCACCGAAATGCGATCGTCGGGCGCATGTTGAGGACGCAGATGATGATGATGATGATGATGTCGAACCACCGAAACGCAACCGATGTGCACATGTTGAGGATGCAGATGATGATGATGATGTTGTCAAGATCTTCGAGTCTGATAATGAGGCCACGGAGAAGGTCCGGGCAAAGAAGAAGGAATTGATGACACCTGAGGAAGAGCTGAGTGAGTAACTTATGATAATATCATGACTGAAGATGACTTACCAAGCACACGGACAGGCGAGATGCAGAAAGACTGGACAGCGACAGCCTATGCTTTCTGTAAGCCTGAAGTCACTATTGAGACAGATAAGGCGGGCGTACGTGGACATGTTTTTTGTTGCGCGAACCACGGCTGCAAGATGAAGGTGAAGCGATGGCTTGATAAAGGAGATCAAATGTCGACGGGGAACATGCGTAGACATATCCGGAAGTGCTGGGGTGAGGAGGCTTTGGCAGCGGCTGATGAGATGAACACCGCGGCTGATGAGATGAACACCGCGGCTGATGAGATGAACACCGCGGCTGATGAGATGAACACCGCGGCTGATGCGCGCCCATCTATTGAGAAGTTCAGATGGTCAGGAGATATCACCGTGGCATTCGAGCGCAAAGAGAAAGGGAAGGTAACTTACTCTGTGTGCCAGCACACACGCACCGAGACCCGGTGAGTTCCAGTGAATGCCAGTCGGGTCTGTTGGTGGCTGAATGCAGTATGCCAGGGCGGAGATTGTGCGCTGGGTCTCGGAAAGCCTTCGCCCATTCACGATCATTGAGGATCATGCATACCAGTCTTTGATGAAAACGGGTCAGCCAGAATATTGGATCCCCTCGTGCTGGACGGTAGCACGAGATGTGCACAAAGTATTCGCATGCTGTTGGGCACATGTCGCGAAGATGCTGCAGGTCAGTGATCAGTATGCAAGAAGGGGTAAGTCTGACACTCACCTGCAGGAGTACGATGGCGAGTTGAGCTTCGCCACTGATGCTTGGACCTCGCTGAACCATAAGGCAATCGTCACGTTCACAGTCCACTTGCAGCATAAGGGCATGCCACTCCGGATGGTCCTCGATGTTGTTGAAGTCGCGGACTCCCATAGTGGCGTCAACCTTGCCACTGCATTTGCGAAGATGGTGGATGATTTCAAAATTGCTATAAAGGTATGTCAATATTCACCGAGGCACTCAAATTGCGAGGAATTACTCACCAGAGGGTTAGATGCTCAGCATCACCGTGGACAATGTGTCGCCAAATAATGTCATGATCGATGAGCTCGCCAAGTTGATCAAGTCGTTTCAAGGCCAGGCAAACTGCGCGCGATGTTTCGACCACATCATTAATCTCATGGCCAAGAGCCTGCTGCGCCAGTTTGACATCCCACAGAATGGAGCTGATGCGACACTCGACGACACCAAAAATGCCCTTCACGAGCTGGCAAAGGATTTGGAACTTGGAGTGGGAGAAGGAGGTGAGAAGGGGGAGCCACCGAATGATATTGAGGGCCTCCAGGACGAATGCGAGGGGATGTCCATGGAGGATCACGCAGCGCTCGATGCGAGTGTGCGGCCTGTTAAGCTCATTCTTGTTAAGGTGAATTCCATATCAGATATATTGTGCACTCACCTTGGCTTGACTGCCTTTGCACAGTTGCGTAAGATCGCGTCCGTGATCATACACTCATCAACGAAGCTCTTGCCAGCTTGGTTGAAGGTGCTGGCAGACTTGGAGCTGGCAGAGAGAAAGATGCCTCGGGATGTCATCACGCGATGGAACTCGACCTTCCGGATGTTGGAATTTGCACTGGAGTACTGGCTGGCAGTCGATGAGATGACAGGAGACAGAGCGATGGAGCTGTGAAGATATGAGATGGACGACGATGAATGGGAGATAGCAAAACAGCTGTGTGACATCCTCAAGGTGAGTCACATGTGACTCTCACCACGCCTCCTCCTCACGCCCGCCACCAGGTCTTCAACGACGCAACCTTGTACTTCTCACGCGACACACCTAGCTTACCTATGGTCATTCCGGCCATGGATATCATCGATGAGAAGCTGACAAATGACTCTCTCGACTCCGACTATGAGCCCTGTATCTGCGCTGCCCTCGGGATGGCGAAGAAGACACTGAATCGCTACTACGACAAGACCGATCTTTCCAACATGTACCGCATCGCAATGGGTGAGTTTCCAATTGGTAGCTTTCAACATCATACACTAAATACAATACAACGACAGTGCTACACCCCTCCCACAAACTGCAGTACTTCCAGAATGCCGATTGGCAGGCAGAATGGATCACGACAGCAAGGGCGCTGGTCCATGAAGAGTATGACTGTGCTTATGCGCAATGTGCAGTGAATGTCAAGCCTACTCAGATGAAGCAATCGGAACACATGGTAAGTCCATCCCCATTGTTTGCGATTGTGGCTGATTTCGAATGCACACGCGACACGTTCTGTCGCCATCCCCTCAGCCATCTAGCAACATGTTCGACAACCTCCTGAATGCGAATGTCTCCAAGGGCAAAGACAATCGCGATGAGCTCAAATGCTATCTCGATGCTGACACAGAGCATGTTGATGGTGATGCGCTTGGCTGGTGGTACGTGCGGTGCAAGGAGTTCCCTCATCTATCGTGGATGGCCATGAGTTATCTTACTATTCCCGGTAGGTGTCTCCTGATCTCTGATTGCATTACAACCCACTGATGCACTTATCTGCAGCCACGTCTGTTGACGTTGAGCACATCTTCAGCAAGGGGCACATATTGTTACCACATCTGCAAAATGGTCTCTCCGTGGAGTCTATTCGTGCTCTTCTGTGTCTTGCGGAGTGAAGCCAACTGGGGTTTGTACATGATACTGATGTCTTGGCTGTTGTCTCTCTCCCTGAGGCTCAAGAGGATGATGATGGCCTTGAGGATGGGTGGGATAACATTCTTTGAGATTAGATAGCTCTATACTATGTTGAATGCACCAAAGGTCCACAGATCTACCCTCAGGGTACATAAACCCGTGGGAACCTGTGAAATCTGTGGGATACCCGTACCCGTGGGCACGGGTATGATACCCATGCAGGTACGGGTACAGGTACACCTTGGGACACCCAAGGGTACACCCTTGCTCTGCACTACTGTGTAGTACTGTGGATACCTTTTGTATAAGTAGTGGACCTCATCGAGCTGGATCCCCATCTCGACCTGGTTACCATTAAACCAGCTTTTCACTTGCCTTTGACTGAGGTTGACCATTAGTAGCAGACAGCTACTGCGAGTGATAAGAACAAACTCTGATCGACCTTCAGTGCGAGGACATCACCAGAAGTGTCTCTTGAACAGACTTGTGTCTTAGACTAAGATCTTGTCTCATGACGACTCAACTTGATGCTTATGTTTCACTGCCGCGTAACATTAGGTCGAGATCTTATTACTCTCCATGACTTCCCAAAGTCTAACAACAAACTACAGACCGGACCGAACCTTGAAGACTAAACGATACACCCGATTTGATTGCTAAAGCACCGCTTGAGATTACTCTGTAATCAAGGTAGCTGAAGGGATAGACTGATCACTCATCTTCAGAGAGGGGTCTGTCCGAGAGACCAATAGGCCGAGGAGGCTGAGGTAATCACTTGAGCAATCAGCAAAAAAGTGTATCAGTTTGAAGACAGAAGACACTCTATGGGCTTATTAGCTGACGACGAATGAACCCACTTAGTTGAGGACGGTGTGCAGTCTACGTGTAGATGTAGGTCACACAGAAGAATTTATCCACGCTGGATTTGAACTTTATCAACCTGACTGCTCTTCCCAAGCAGTACATCAATCTCCTCCCATCTCAGGCAGAGTGGGACGCACAGAGGAATGTACACATTTTAAACGGATGACCTTTATTCATCAGACCAGATCAACACATTGATCACCCAGGTGGGGACTACAAAGCAAATCTACCTCATAACGTTGGAGAGTTTGTATTACGACATATCGCAGACAGTGGTATACCAATCTCTTATCAAGGAGAAAGACCAGACGCCCCTTGGAACCTCCCTGTCCAGAATCCCATACCCCAACCAACTCTTGCACCAATTGTACCCATTGACATATCACCAATGGCTACAGTTACCATGGATGAAAGTCATCACCATGTTAGCCCGAAGGAACTTGGTTTTAGAAAACCCAAGATCTTCAACGATTCAGACCGTTCGAAGCTTAGGGAATTTATAAACCAATGCAAGAATTACATGGCCGGAAATAGCCATGTCTACCAGGTGGACAATCAGAAGATTGCATTTGTGCTGTCGCACATGCAAGGAGGAACAGCAGGATCATGGGCGCAGAGCTTCATAGAAACGGAACTTACCGATGATGACTTCCTTTCTTATGGAAGTTGGAAAGAGTTCATTATGAACATGAACAAAGCATTCGGCGATGAAAATATTGAAGAAACCGCTTGTACCTTGTTGCGTAACATCAAGTAAGGAACTCGTACTGCGGACAACTACATTGCCGAATTCTGATTGCTTGAATCCAAGGCGAAATTGGAAGATGCCGGAAATATTGAATATTTCAAGTGGAGACTTAATGACCCACTCTGACAAAGGATATATGGGATGGAGAGCATGCCCAAAACATTGGACAAGTGGTACGAATACACCTCGTGGATCGACAACCAATGGAGATCTGCTCAGATCTTCAAGCGAGGAGCCACTACAATGACATGAGAAAAAGGCCGATCTACCCATCGTCCCTACTACTCGACTTCTACGAAGGATCCGAATGTGATGGATGTTGATCACCTCAACATCTCACGCTTATCCCTGGATGAACGATGAGACACTCCCAGACCTCCTGGCCTCTAAAAATGCATTTTCCAGTGATTGCTCATACCTCACTACTCTAGCTCTTAGCCTCCGAGATGCATCCGACCCTTTCACGACCTTATGCAAACTTTGGCGGCTTTGTTCGACTTCGCTCAATTTCTCACGACTTCTCTCCGAGATTCGACATTTTTTCATCACTCATACGCCACTCTTGCATCTCCCTGCTGTCAGATACCACTTATCCATTGTCCTTTGGCCTAGTCTGATGCACCCTGGCTGATTTTCTTCTAAGTCCATACTTTCCCGATGTCGCACCGACTTACTGGTTCATCGCGCTGACTTATCGGTGTTGCACAATGGTCGCGACCTCTTCCTTTGCAAATCCCATTCCCTTTATCATTCGACCTTCCCCTTCAAGACTCCTACCTTCGTGCTGGACCAGAGATGCCGTTAGAGTATTCCATGTGGTTCAGGACAAGTAGCATATGTTTTCTTTCCATTTCCCTCTACTTTACCATTCTTTTCCATCGCTAACGTACGACATTCACCTCTCCACTCCCTTTACCTATTTTTCCATTGGTCCTAGACCATTGCAACTCTTTCCGATGTCAGGATCCATTTTCCGACATTTTGCGACTTTCGCATTTCACCTCTCCCATTTTCCCCTCTATAAATAGCTGCTATATCTACATCGATTATCATCGAAGACCAGTAGAAGACTTCCCCCTTCACTTCAGATCACCGAGAAACTGTGTTTACTGCGATAGCGACTTCGAACTGCGATATACCCCACTGCGACATAGCGACATAGCGAGACTGCTATACTGTATCATTACGACCACTCCGGTGTTGGGTGTGACATGTGACCAGAAGTTTCAGTCTGGCGCCACGGTGGGCAGCTCAGAGATATGTGACACGTTGACCTGACGGCGCTGCAGGCGGCGAAAAATGGGTATAGGAGGCCCGGAAAGCCCGAAAACTGGTGTGACACGCCGCTGTCAGGCGGCGGAAAGCCCAGTGACACTGTGACACTGGTCAAATACTGGCAGGGATGGGGGCCATGTTATGCGTGACCGCTGGAGTGGTCATAATGATACAGTACTTCGAGACTGCGTACTGTGACTGCAATAGCAAACTGCAACACTGCGATAGTGACATAGCAATATAGCGATATACCACCTGCATTAGTCTTAATCCGACTTTTGTGTTAGACTGACCATGTGATAAGGACTGACCATGTGATAGTGTGATAGGTTAGACTGACCATGTGATAAGGTCTCGCCCCCCATTACACTTTTTTACAGTCCATTTCACCCTGAGAAAAATTCTATTCAACAGCGAAGACCCCCATCAAGAAATCAAGAACCTTAACTTGCCACCCAATGGCAAGTCAAGGCCCCAAAAACACATGGATAACACACTCCCAGTCAAGACAGGCAGAGCACGTGGCTCTGGCAGATGTGGCCGAGAGTGCACCCCATGATGGCATGCATGTGGACACTGGCATGCCAGCCCCAGAAATAACGGACCATGGGCAAGAACTGGCATCACCAGCCCCATGATCCCCTACTCTATCGTACGTTGAACCCACATGCTCAACACGAGGAGGCCGAACGGACGAACAGCGGTGGGAATCCGCCTCTGATCATACAGCTGTGGTTCCCACCATTGTATTACAATTGCCCACAACACTGGGGAGGCCATTGTGCACAACTCACCAGCCATTGTAATTGTAATAACACTAGGCACATTGTAATATAATGGCAATTACAATGCTGGCTAGTGCAGAGCAAGGGTGTACCCTCGGGTGTCCCAAGGTGTACCTGTACCCATACCTGCACGGGTATCATACCCATGCCCACGGGTACGGGTATCCCACAGATTTCACAGGTTCTCACGGGTTTATGTACCCTGAGGGTAGATCTGTGGACCTTTGGTGCATTCAACATAGTATAGAGCTATCTAATCTCAAAGAATGTTATCCCACCCATCCTCAAGGCCATCATCATCCTCTTGAGCCTCAGGGAGAGAGACAACAGCCAAGACATCAGTATCATGTACAAACCCCAGTTGGCTTCACTCCGCAAGACACAGAAGAGCACGAATAGACTCCACGGAGAGACCATTTTGCAGATGTGGTAACAATATGTGCCCCTTGCTGAAGATGTGCTCAACGTCAACAGACGTGGCTGCAGATAAGTGCATCAGTGGGTTGTAATGCAATCAGAGATCAGGAGACACCTACCGGGAATAGTAAGATAACTCATGGCCATCCACGATAGATGAGGGAACTCCTTGCACCGCACGTACCACCAGCCAAGCGCATCACCATCAACATGCTCTGTGTCAGCATCGAGATAGCATTTGAGCTCATCGCGATTGTCTTTGCCCTTGGAGACATTCGCATTCAGGAGGTTGTCGAACATGTTGCTAGATGGCTGAGGGGATGGCGACAGAACGTGTCGCGTGTGCATTCGAAATCAGCCACAATCGCAAACAATGGGGATGGACTTACCATGTGTTCCGATTGCTTCATCTGAGTAGGCTTGACATTCACTGCACATTGCGCATAAGCACAGTCATACTCTTCATGGACCAGCGCCCTTGCTGTCGTGATCCATTCTGCCTGCCAATCGGCATTCTGGAAGTACTGCAGTTTGTGGGAGGGGTGTAGCACTGTCGTTGTATTGTATTTAGTGTATGATGTTGAAAGCTACCAATTGGAAACTCACCCATTGCGATGCGGTACATGTTGGAAAGATCGGTCTTGTCGTAGTAGCGATTCAGTGTCTTCTTCGCCATCCCGAGGGCAGCGCAGATACAGGGCTCATAGTCGGAGTCGAGAGAGTCATTTGTCAGCTTCTCATCGATGATATCCATGGCCGGAATGACCATAGGTAAGCTAGGTGTGTCGCGTGAGAAGTACAAGGTTGCGTCGTTGAAGACCTGGTGGCGGGCGTGAGGAGGAGGCGTGGTGAGAGTCACATGTGACTCACCTTGAGGATGTCACACAGCTGTTTTGCTATCTCCCATTCATCGTCGTCCATCTCATATCTTCACAGCTCCATCGCTCTGTCTCCTGTCATCTCATCGACTGCCAGCCAGTACTCCAGTGCAAATTCCAACATCCGGAAGGTCGAGTTCCATCGCGTGATGACATCCCGAGGCATCTTTCTCTCTGCCAGCTCCAAGTCTGCCAGCACCTTCAACCAAGCTGGCAAGAGCTTCGTTGATGAGTGTATGATCACGGACGCGATCTTACGCAACTGTGCAAAGGCAGTCAAGCCAAGGTGAGTGCACAATATATCTGATATGGAATTCACCTTAACAAGAATGAGCTTAACAGGCCGCACACTCGCATCGAGCGCTGCGTGATCCTCCATGGACATCCCCTCGCATTCGTCCTGGAGGCCCTCAATATCATTCGGTGGCTCCCCCTTCTCACCTCCTTCTCCCACTCCAAGTTCCAAATCCTTTGCCAGCTCGTGAAGGGCATTTTTGGTGTCGTCGAGTGTCGCATCAGCTCCATTCTGTGGGATGTCAAACTGGCGCAGCAGGCTCTTGGCCATGAGATTAATGATGTGGTCGAAACATCGCGCGCAGTTTGCCTGGCCTTGAAACGACTTGATCAACTTGGCGAGCTCATCGATCATGACATTATTTGGCGACACATTGTCCACGGTGATGCTGAGCATCTAACCCTCTGGTGAGTAATTCCTCGCAATTTGAGTGCCTCGGTGAATATTGACATACCTTTATAGCAATTTTGAAATCATCCACCATCTTCGCAAATGCAGTGGCAAGGTTGACGCCACTATGGGAGTCCGCGACTTCAACAACATCGAGGACCATCCGGAGTGGCATGCCCTTATGCTGCAAGTGGACTGTGAACGTGACGATTGCCTTATGGTTCAGCGAGGTCCAAGCATCAGTGGCGAAGCTCAACTCGCCATCGTACTCCTGCAGGTGAGTGTCAGACTTACCCCTTCTTGCATACTGATCACTGACCTGCAGCATCTTCGCGACATGTGCCCAACAGCATGCGAATACTTTGTGCACATCTCGTGCTACCGTCCAGCACGAGGGGATCCAATATTCTGGCTGACCCGTTTTCATCAAAGACTGGTATGCATGATCCTCAATGATCGTGAATGGGCGAAGGCTTTCCGAGACCCAGCGCACAATCTCCGCCCTGGCATACTGCATTCAGCCACCAACAGACCCGACTGGCATTCACTGGAACTCACCGGGTCTCGGTGCGTGTGTGCTGGCACACAGAGTAAGTTACCTTCCCTTTCTCTTTGCGCTCGAATGCCACGGTGATATCTCCTGACCATCTGAACTTCTCAATAGATGGGCGCGCATCAGCCGCGGTGTTCATCTCATCAGCCGCGGTGTTCATCTCATCAGCCGCGGTGTTCATCTCATCAGCCGCGGTGTTCATCTCATCAGCCGCTGCCAAAGCCTCCTCACCCCAGCACTTCCGGATATGTCTACGCATGTTCCCCGTCGACATTTGATCTCCTTTATCAAGCCATCGCTTCACCTTCATCTTGCAGCCGTGGTTCGCGCAACAAAAAACATGTCCACGTACGCCCGCCTTATCTGTCTCAATAGTGACTTCAGGCTTACAGAAAGCATAGGCTGTCGCTGTCCAGTCTTTCTGCATCTCGCCTGTCCGTGTGCTTGGTAAGTCATCTTCAGTCATGATATTATCATAAGTTACTCACTCAGCTCTTCCTCAGGTGTCATCAATTCCTTCTTCTTTGCCCGGACCTTCTCCGTGGCCTCATTATCAGACTCGAAGATCTTGACAACATCATCATCATCATCTGCATCCTCAACATGTGCACATCGGTTGCGTTTCGGTGGTTCGACATCATCATCATCATCATCATCTGCGTCCTCAACATGCGCCCGACGATCGCATTTCGGTGGTTCGACATCCTTGGGGTGCAATCTCCGGTCGGGCGCAGATGGAGCTGCATCGGGATCCTGGCTGTCAATGCACTGCTTCTTCCTTTGTGTGTTCTTTGATTGACTTCCACGATGTTTCAGCATGATGGTGATGGTACCGTTGCTCGGGTTTCTTTCACCTTTATGTAGTCAATCCATATGCAGTATGTAGCTTATGAAATAAGGTTTTAGGCCATGTGCACTTGTGCAACAGATCGGGCAAAGTCTAAGACTAATTAATGCCTACAGGTACGTGGTGGGTATTAAGGGTCAGCAGACCGTGACCCCTACCCGTACCCGTGGATACCCTTACCCATGACCCTCATGGGTTGTCATAACCCTTGCTCTGCACTAGCGTGCAGCATGCGCATGTCCTCTCGCATGTTTCCTTCCATTCACCGAGGCTGGCCGGGGACTCGCGCTCGTGCGACGTGTGTGGACAGATTAGGCAGGAGGGACTGTCAATGGACTGTAATTCCGCGGGTGACCCGTGTGACGAGACCGTCAATCTGGCGGAGGAAGGGTTGTCAGAATGTCTGGTGAAAATTGTATAGAGGGGGGGGGGTATGTAACGCTCTCCCCACTGTAGCTCCTGCACAACTCGTGTCACACTTGTCGTCCCGCATGTACCTGTGCATCCCCTGACCTCCGCTGGAAAATTTTGTTCATGTATGCCACCATATGTGTACCTTGGACCATATTTGAGGCATTGTGACCTGCGAATGTGCCGCGCTCAGGTTCGGATGTTTCGAGTTTTGGCTGAGGTCACGCCCATGTGACATACCCCCCCCCTCTATACAATTTTCACCAGACGTTCTCGGGAGCGACCCAACATCTTAAACGCCCAATTTGGTAACCGCCAGGTTGCTCACGTGAACGTCTGGTTACGAGACTACTGTGCAGGCAATGTGAACTAGAACACCTGCCAGATCGGGTACGTAGGCACTGGAAATTTCCGCTTAAGCGCCTTGTGCTCGTGTTTCCCGCCCATTTCTTGGCTCATTCTCAAGGAGCTCAGCAGATCACAGTCTGCTTGTATCGTATCTCTTCGATTGACCATGGCTTCTGAAGCGGCAGAGATTATCGACCTCACAGTTACTCCCCCACCGGTATATGCTGACCTGGAGGACGAAGAGATCATCCTCGTGAACGAGGAGACTACAACCAATTCGAATGGAAAGCCAAAGAAGCCTCGAAGGAAGAAGGGACGCATGACAGAACCTGTTGAAGTTGGTGTTGGAGCGAAGGCCAGTATGAATGGCGTCCCTCACGTTAACATTACGAATGGGTGCGATGGAAAGCGGACTCCAGCGGAGAAGACGCTGACCAAAAAGTCGCTACTCGAGCGTATGCAAGACGCCAATTCAGTCAATGCCTCTACCAGCGGAAGTGGGGGAGTAGTCAATCTGGAGGAATCAGAACGCGGAACGAAAAGGAAGAAGCGAAAGCAGAAGAGAAGTGGGTCGTTGTTACAGGACTCAGAACAATATCAGGGTCGTGGACGACGCTCTCGCTCACCCGATCGACAGAAGGAAGACAACAGATCATCTAACTCGGCGATAGATGACAATAACTGCGCCTCTTTGTTCTTCGTCGATGTCAATCATTCTGACCTTCCATCCTCCATGAAACTCAACGAGCAGCAACCAGGGTCTTCGGGGAAAACACCAGAGCAGGAAGAGACACCTATGCTGCTACTTCCGGCGCACGTCTCTGTGTTCGGCGAAGGTGGCGTGGACCCTGTAGAGATTCTTCCACCATCGAATCCGGTTTCCGACGACGACGACTACATTGAATATCTGGACTATGACGATGATCGCAAGGTATGTCGCGCTGTAATCATTATGCAATATTAAGTGTTGACAGTGTGATGCGTGAAGGCTCCGTGGATGAAACGGTATTTCGACCAACCTGAGGACGAGGAAAAGGTTGCGAAACCGACAAAGATCGTGTGCAAGAATTGTGGGGCAGAAGGCGAGCACAAGACGTACCAGTGCCCCGTCCTAATTGTCAGTATGTCAATCCTTCCCATACTCAGTGTTCAAATCTATCAGACGGAAGCTGACTTCACTTGAACTTCCTTCGTCGAAAACAGTGTCTAACGTGTGGCGCACGAGATGAACACTCCACACGGAGTTGTCCCATCAGTAAGACGTGTTTCACATGCGGTATGAAGGGACATATCAATAAGGTCTGTTCTTTCATGCAGGATCAATTGATTCATCGTCTTATTTAGCATCTTGTAACAGACATGTCCCAATCGGTATTCCAGTCGAGCTGGCGTCAGCCAATCTGAATGCGATAGATGTGGTGCACGAACACACAACACCAATGTACGGCCACCTAGAGTCGTCATTGTTGCTTATACTGAATGAATACTAGGAATGCCCAACGCTGTGGCGCATGTATGAGTACGTTGGCGATTCAGAGCGGCAGACTATCTTAGTTGCCCGAGATGCCAAGAAGACACTGGCGCTAGGACAGGGCGGTGAAGGCTACATCGCCTCTGACGAATGGTGTTATAACTGTGGCGCCTGTGGCCATCTAGGAGATGTACGTCCAAGTTACGTTACGCATCGTTGATACCCCATGATGACATGCTATACTTTCAGGACTGTAGAGGGCTACCATATGCACCGGATATCCCCCGCGAGCCCTCCGCGTTCGGTTCGTACAATACCGTGTCAGGGCCCTTCTATGACACTTCATCGGCATCCAACGAGAAGCGTCCGCCTCGCGACTGGGAAGTTGCGTCTGCGTTCGCTGACGGGTTCGGATTCAATGCACCCATGAATGTCGGCAAACAGGGTCGGCAGAAGGAGCGGGCGCGGATGGAGATGCGCGCGAAGGAAATTGAAGAGGAGGAGCGGCAGGATGATTGGTTCGCGCGACCAAATGGTCGCAGGAGCGGTGAAGGTGCTGAAAATGGGCAAGGACAACCCAAAGGATATGCGGGTGGGAAGAAGATAGAGATTGGCCTATCAAGTTCCAACTCAAGGAGAGATAATAGACGGGACAACAGAGATGGGGTTGACCGGCCACGCCTGGTGTATGATGACCTACCCGGACCATCACGAGAAACGGATTCAATACGGTTGCTTGGGGCAGCTACGAAACAGTACGATGACCGGTATGGTGACCGGTATAGTGGCAGTCGGCGCGGTCGGTCGAGAGAGCGGGACCGAGGGAAACACTGGGACAGACGGGACGATAGACGAGATGAAAGACGGGGAGAGAGAGGGCCGCGGTATCGAGGAGGCTATGCTCGATGATTGGCCGGCGTCCGTTGTTAGTATTCTTTGCATATATACTTAGTCTCTGGCTTCCGAGCAAAGGCTTTACTTATATATACGGGCGCATGTCAGAACAAAACTAATATTCGTAACATATGGCGATGCATTATGTACAACCGTGTGGGAGCAGGCAGGAGGAGCGTATAGTTGATTCTGCTATATACATCAGTACAAAGTATACAAGGATGCCAGTTAAGATACAGGTACCTACGATAGAGCACGACCGTGAACGTCAGATTCCCGGAGAATGAATGGAATTCCAGATAGTCAATTGTGGAACTAATCTACCTCCCCTTCACTTTTTTCTTGGTCTTTTTTGCCCCCTTCGACGTGGCGTTCGACGGTGCCAGGGAGATAAAAGACGACATAGGCGAAACACGGGAGAGCTGCTCGGAAGGTATTACAATAGGCTCAGGCATAGGGATGGGAGCGTTCATGAAATCATCAGTAGGGTCATTTCCGAGATCGTGCGGACTGGTAGAGAGGAAGATCAGTTAGCATATATATAAACCGCAAGTGTGAGCACGCACGACAACCTCTGTTGGGCTTGCTGGAGCGGCGACGGGAAGGGCATCGGTATTGGTAGAGGGGTTGGGTCCGCCCGTGCGCTACCCATGACAGGTGATAATGGCGTGTTCATGCGGCCAGATGTCCTTCCACCATCTAATCCAAGATTGCTGTGGCTGTAAGGTGTTCGCGAGTAGAGATGAGATTGCGATGAGCTAGGGCTCATCACGGATCCAGCTGCTGAAGCAGGCAAGGGTACCCTTGCCGCACCAGAACTTACAGATCCAGCTGCCGAGGGAGGTAATGGTACCATTGCCGCACCTGAGAGAGAGCTCGGGACCAGCCGCGGTGTGGGCACAGGGTAGATGATATTTGGCGGGACAGGCGCGACGGCGTAGGTGGGACCTGCTTGCTTTGGGAGCTTCTTACGCCGATCGGGAGGTGTGGTCAGTGTGTTCATAGAGCTGCTGATGCCAGAGGAGACTGCGTCCGATTCCGACGACGACGAATCTCTTAACGCAGAACGACTGTACCGCCTTACGGGCTGCGCATTTGGCGCGGGAGAAGTCCCAGGCAGATGAGGGATCACTACAGGTTCTGAAGCAAAAAATGCACCCGGAGCCATATTCGGAATGATTGAAGGCGTCAGAGTCCCACCGTAGGAGGAAGGTGGTAGCGGTACACCTGCAGGGCTAATCGATTTCACATACATATCTTGAGAGGTCAGTCTCAAGGAAGGCGGTAACGGGGGTGGCATTGACGGTTGAGGGGTGAACGTACTCGGCGGGACAGGACGGCTATTAGGCACGAAGCCTGGCGGTAACTGATCCTCTAGCACTTCCGCAGACGCCGATTGCGATGAAAGAGAAGGGATTACGGGCTGTCCGAAAGATTGTTGAGCGTTGACGCCAGTGCCGGCCGCATTATCCTCTGGCAAAGTAGGCAGAGGTCGATCAGCATCACCTGCACTCAAGAGGTTTGGCGTCATTGGTACAATCCCAGAATGATTGGACTCTGGACGGGACTGGAATAATACCAAAAAGTGCGATAATCAGAAACATGTTGAAGGCACGTTTGAGAGAATACGCAGCAGCAGGAGTCAGAACAAGAGATACGAGATGAAGAGAAATCCATACAGGGGGCTCAACCGTGATACGATATTCGGAATTAAGGCTCTGGCGGCGATCACTCGCCTGCGAAGGAGGCCTCAACGACGACTGAGATCTCAACCGCGACATCGGACGTGCATTCTGTGCCGAGTCAGACGAGGAATCGGGAGAGCGTGGACGCGTGTAGATGTTTTGGTTATGAGAGAAAAGACGTATTGGAGTAGTATCCACGCTCTGTGTCTGCGTTTGCGGAGAAGGCCCTTGAGGCATGTAGAAACTTGAATTTGACGATTGCAGGTAGGGCGACTGATAGGATTCCTACAACGGCTCAGTACGGTTTTGAGGAAACATCATGAGAAGCTTGACTTACCCCAGGTCTAGGAACTGGAGAAGACGCAGATGACGTCCGCTCTCTTTCTTCAGCAATTGCGCTTAGTACGACAGGTCGCTCTCTCAAAGCACTCCTCCCATTCGGCGCGACGGGCGGTCCCAAAAGTTCGAATTGAGACATCGTTGTGGATTGAGATTCGGAAGACCTACGGCGAGCGTGCCGGGGTCGGCGATGAGGAGGTTCAGCAATTGATTCCGTATCGGACACTGCAAACTCAGCATGATCTATGGGTGGAGGAATCATAACAGGTTTAGCGTCTGCAGTGTCTGCCGTGCCCAATAGCACCACAGACGGTGGGGGAGAGGGCGTAGGGGGTGGCGGTCCCAACTCGTGCGGAGGCGGGATACGAATGCGAGAGTCACCGTCTTGCATCGGGATCCATCCATCCGGAGGTATTTCGACATAAGGATGGGAAGGAGAGGCGTTGAGCATATGCACCGGGATAGGATGTATCTCGTTATCGTGAGGCGGATTAACGTGAGGGTTCTGAGGGAACGGAGGATCAGTTGTGACGACGGTGGGTGCAGGTGTAGTACGACGTAAAGGTTGTGAATAATTCGAAAGACGCTCCTGCTCATACCCTCGTGAGGATGACCCAGAAGACCGAGAAGGCTGTCGAACATCTCCACGCTGTTCGTCAGAAGGAGTTTGAGCCGCGTCTTCGACATCCTCCACGTATGGGCGCATTCGCATTGCAGCATCCTGCCCTCGGGCGTATCCCTCAGCCCTGCCTTCTTCGTACCCAATATTTTGGCCCCTCGCAAGACCCTCTTCCATACCGAGCCTCCGTCCCTCCTCCCTGGCAAGCTGCGCGAGTTTCTCCTCTTTTAGCTTCCGCGCCATACTGCGAGCCCGCGCCGCCGATTCCTCGGCCTCCAATCGCTGAGCCTCCAGGGAATCCAACAATTCTTGCGCCCTGTGAATTTCCTTCTGCGCCGTCGCGAGCTGTAGCTTGTACAAACCCAATGCCTCTTTGGCACGTGCAGCCTCCTGCTGGGCAAGAATTCTGTCTTCGTTCGCGCCCTTAAAACGAAGCGCAGCTTCCCTTGCTTTGTCCTCTGCAGCGTCCGCGCGCCGCGTCTCGCCCTTGAGTTGCTCCGTCACAGACGAGAGCATCTTCCTGAGATCTTTGGCATCACGTTCCTGGTATACCAACAAACGAGCGAGCTCCCGACTTGATCCTCCTAAAAGAATCTTTTCGCGGTCCTTTGAGGACCGATGTTTCCGGGGTAGTTCTGTCATCCTTCGCGATAGCAAAGGCTCTTCCAGTGGTGAAGGAGATTCCGAGTCGTCCATATAAGCTGATGAAGATTGGCAGTACGGTATGATCTATGTAATGATGTTTCTCAATTTGAGCTCTCTAGAATGCGATAGATGGCACCTGGCTGCTCACCAGATAGTTCTGTTAGTATCACAAGACATTCCAATCCGGTCTGAAATCTTATGAAGGTCGTCGTTAGATCTTGCAATCATTTGAAATAGCAAGCGAGGTACCGTGAAGAAAGTAAATAGAGAAAAAGGTCACAGCATTTGGGGTCCGGTGGTGGATTCAACTTCACGAGTAGACGCCCATAACACATGCATGCCGCACGCCGGGCGCTCTGTGATTAACCTGAGAAACAAAGGAGCTGCGGTGATTCGCGCTTGAGGTATGGTAGCGATATATTGACGAAGTGTACGCAGCCGTAAATACACGCAGACCGGAACACCATCAAGACAGAGGAACAACAAGCAAGCAAGCATTAGAATTTGCTGATAAAGTACACTAAAAGTGGTCCACCGTGAACGTCCATTTCCCCTCCTCGATGTCAAAGCTCTCGAAATGGGTATGTTTCATGTTCTTCAATCTCTTCGAATGACGCACCGCCATAGGATGTTTTTCGTCCTTGATCGGCTCTCGCGTCGCCTTGTCCAATGCCCAGCACCGCACAAGCTCGATCCTCGCCCTCACGTTTAGGCCCGACCCTGCTGGTGGTTTCTCCGTATCGTCGCTGTCGGGGTAGACACTGCACTCCTTGTCGTCGAAGCGTACCACCTCCCCGAGTAAGCCAGCCAGCTTCGGAACATTCGTGAGGTCCACGGGGTCGAGGAACGTGATTTCACCATAGCCTACACGCCCGACGACAAGGCCCTTGAACGCCACCAAATCATCGTAGCCAAGCTTCTTCAAGGTCTCCAAAGGTGGCTCTACCCAGTAGTCACCTTCCTGCAGTTCTGTCGGCCCTCGCTCCGGCTCAGCCGCCGGTTCAGGTGCACTCTTCTCGGCGTTCGGAATATCAAAGATATCCTGGGTGCCTTGCGCCGAGAAGCGATTAAGTGGTCGTGTAGGTTGTGCCCGCGCAGGAGTAGGTGACTCGGGGGCACGCATGTGAGTTGACGCCGCCGCGGCGGTGGCCGCAGCAGTAACCGCTTCTTTTTCCCGTGCAGCGATGCTCAACGCGGGGCTGAATTGAGGAGTCTTGCTGAACAAGTCGTTCGCCGCAGTTTTCTTGTCCAGAACCAGCTTCTTCACGTTCTGCCGCGAGTTGCTGCCCAACATTGGGATGGGTCCGCCTCCACTCAAGAACGAGTCTGATCCGATAACGCTCTGCGCGTTCGTCGACTTCGTCAGCGACAGCGCGTTCGGCTTGTTCGTCGAGAATATTAAACTGCTGTTGTTGACACTCCCGCCAGGACCCGGCGTGCCAGACGTCGATCCAAACCCACGAAGCTTCGCGCCTGCAGGAGAATAAGTCAATTGCAGGCGCGGGCCGGTGGGTCGAGTGGGCACATCTACAAAGTAATTTCCTCTTTTCTTCGGCTGCTCCATGTCGACAGCGCGCGGGCCAGGAGGCAGCATGCTGAAGATTGGGAGATTGGAACCAATAGGCTGTGCGATTGACGCAGTGAGCGAGCCCTGTGCACTTGGCCCCAGGGCAGACGCTCCTAGGGTACCGGTGGAAGCGCCAAGATTACTGCCAAAGAGACCTCCCTGTGCTCCTGTGGACTGCGACATGCCCAGAGCTGGAGCCGCAGGCTTCGCAAAGAAGGAACTCGGCGCTTGCGTCCCTGGTTGCTGACCAAGGGCGGTACCAAAGAGGCCTGTCGTGGGCTGAGTAAAGGTGTTCGTGGTTGAGGATGGTTGTCCAAAGGCGCTTCCGAAAAGTCCGCCAGTTGTTGGTTGTGTGGTGGTTGTAGCAGGTTTAGGGCCACCGAACAGACCGAAGGCGTTCGGGTTGGATGCAGGCTGCTGCTGCTGTTGTTGACCTTGTTGGCCAAGGTTGCCAAACAGTCCGCCACCACCACCTGTGTTACCGAACAGCCCACCGGTTTGCTGCTGAGCAGGTTGGCCAAACACTATCGATGCACACGCTTAGTGGAAACAAGGATACAGTTCTGCAAATGATGAACGTACAGGAACCAGTCGGTTGTTGCTGCTGTTGCCCTTGCTGCTGCTGCTGCCCTTGCTGCTGCTGATTTGTCTGTCCAAACAATCCTCCCGATCCAAAGAGGCCACCAGTTGGTTGAGTGCCTTGTTGCTGCTGGCCAGTCTGACCTTGTTGTTGCCCGAATGCACCAAAGGCGGATGGCTGGCTCTGCTGTGTTGTCGCAAATAATGGAGGTTTCGGCGCGTTCATACCTTGACCTGAGGAATGAAATAATGAGTGAATACGCTACGAGGCAATTCACCCCATGAACTCACCGAAGGCATTGAATGCGCCTCCGGGCTGCTGGGGTTGTTGAGGCTGACTGAACAGACCACCGCCTTGCTGTTGGTTCTGAGGCTGACCAAAGGTACTCCCGCTTCCAAACGCACCGCCTCCTGAGCCTCAGGAACGATAAGCGCCATGCGGTCGCGCGGTCTGCATCTGAGACTTACCAAATGTGCTGCCGCCGAATGCGGACTTCTGTTGTTGGTTGGCGCCAAATGTGTTTCCAAACAGCCCTGCTCCTGGCTGCTGCTGCTGCTGCTGCTGCTGCTGCTGAGGCTGCGTCTGTGTCTGTCCGAATGCACCAAAAGCAGACGGTTGCTGAGGCTGATTCTGTGGCTGGTTCTGCTGACCGAAAGTGCTACCACCGAAAAGACCTCCCCCGGTATTTCCTTGGTTCTGGGGTTGAGCGAAAGCTGCAAATCCACCACCAGTAGTGCCAGTATTCGAAGGGCCAGCGGTAGGGGTGGATCCGAAATTGCCAAACATAGGATTCGCCGCGGGCTGATTTTGGGCTGACTGCCCAAAGAGTCCTGTTGTTGGTTGAGTAAACGAGGACTGGCCAAATGCTCCTGCAGTCTTCCGCCCTTGTTGATAATCTTGCACACGAAGTTCCTGTATACGGCAGCTCATAATGAAGTAACCATAGCATGAACGAAACGCATACTGACCTCGAATGAAGACCGACTATATTGGGGCATGCATGTGATACTTTGGTATTGGAGTGTTGCGCTCGGGAGAGCTGGATCTTTCTCATTATGGACGATGTAAGGTGGGTTCGCTGTGCCTGTCGTCACAGGCGCAACACCGTCCATAGACCCTAATACCGCTGAACAGAGACATCAGCAACGTAAGCCGCATGGATACCAAACATTACTCACGAGCAGTGGATCCGAAACCAGTGGCAGGCTTATTGCCACCAAACGCACTAGTGTTTCCGAAAGCACCTCCAGTGATGGTCGACGGTTGAGTGCCAAACATCCCACCGCCCGTGCCAGAGGGCCCTGTACCAGTTGTGCCCGAACCAAAAGCGCCACCTCCAGTTCCGCCAAACGCAGACGTACCGCCTCCAAATGCACCAAAACCGGTGGCCGGTTTCGGCTGTCCGAACAAGCCACCAGTGTTGGCCGTGTTGGTGCCACCGAAAGCGCCTAGAGTGATGGGAGATGAGCGAAGATGCTGCATGAAGGCAGCACGCCACAGAAAGCTCACCGAATCCAGTACTAGTGCCGGTAGTGCTGGGATTGCTAAGATTGCCAAACATGGGGTTAGCCTGAGGCTGTGGTTGTTGCTGTGGTTGGCCAAAGGTAGAAGAGGAACCGAATGCTACATTGACACGTCAGGTTATAAGGGGCGCGCGAAATGACTCTGACAATTAAACGAACCTCCCCCGGAACCGAAACCTGAAGGTTGCCCAAAAGCGCTAGGTTGCTGCTGCTGCTGCTGCTGTTGTTGTTGTTGTTGTTGGTTCTGCTGTGGGTTCGCCCACGACGAGGAGATGCCAGTATTACCGCCGAACATTATCCAACTCGTCGCAGCAGGTTGTTGTTGTCGTCGATGGTCGGTTGAGGAGCTTCCTGTAATCCAAGGGCACAACAACACGCGTTCAGGCGGAGATCCAAATCAGACGCGCCTCCGCGTGACGCTCACTCTCCGCGGCAATTTTTGCTAAGTCTGAAAGTGCTCGGGGCATCACCGCAAATTCTTCCTGTTAACGTTTGCCATGCCGGACGCTTCGACTAGGTCGACGGGAAGCACGTTCCACACGCTCACCCGAGAGAAGCAGTTCAAAAATCCACCAAAGAAAGGCTCAGTCGTTCCTATCCTGAATGAATTTGTGATCCCTCATTTAGAATCATTCAACGCGCTTTTCGATGACTCCGGTTTACCTGTTGGCGATGGAGACGGTCAAGGATTACTGTCTTTGGCGATAAAGGACATAGGGGAACGCGTCGTATTCGATGGCAAAGGAGAAATCGGTTCAGAGAGCGGTCTCAAAGGTTGGGGGAACAGGTTGAGCAGTAAGTACTCGAACTACTTTACTGGAAGTGTAAAATATAACAATTGTCCAGTGTGTTATGAACAGGTTCTTGTGGCACGACCTATGATCTCCGACAAAGTTCAAAACGATTACGCCCGGCTATTCCCCTCGGAGGTGAGATTTTCTTCATGTGCGCTTAGTGATCGTCATGTTTTGCGTGGTCATCATACGGAGTGCTTCAGAAGCTCAGGGTGCAGATTCATGGCCATGGCTGTCTTGCAGGACTTCTCACTCGGGAGAGTAGATGCTGTCCATGCCATGTTTGCTATGTGCTATGATTTCGCTGCGAATAGACATTCTCCTCATCTATGAACGTCCGCGCGTCATATATGTTGCACCTAGTGAGACGCTTCTTCACTATCTTGCCTTCAAGGCGTTGATGCGGTGTGCGTCATCAGCAGCGTTCCGTCCAGGTTGCGAATGCTGTTTCGGTATCGATGCTAACATTATTTCATGTACAGGCTCGCGAACGTGTGACATCTTACCGTGCCCGCATGACAGTCAAACTCCGTTGGAGAGTTAACGATGGTCCGACAGAGGTCGAACAGCGAGACTGCGGGCTGCTCCCGATCATGGTTCGAGTAAGTGCGTCTATATGGCTAGTTATTGTCGGGTAATGACCACTCAACACAGTCAATAAGGTGCAACCTCAAGGGTATGTCTTCAGCCGATCTTGTGAAGCACCACGAAGAGCCCGAGGAGTTCGGCGGCTACTTCATCATTAACGGAAACGAGCGGCTTATCCGATACCTCATCCTCCCTCGGCGACACCATGTTATCGCACTTACGCGCCCATCCTTTGCGAACCGCGGGCCGTCCTATACACCATATGCCGTGCAGATCCGGTGTGCTCGGCAAGACCAGACGAGCGTAACAAACACACTGCACTACCTCTCAAACGGGAGCGCCATGCTGCGTTTCAGCTGGCGGAAGCAGGAGTATGTCATCCCTATCATGCTGATCCTGAAAGCGCTTGTTTCCGCCTCGGACAAAGAGATCTTCGAGGGAGTCATGATGCAGGACTATGAGGACACGTTCCTCACGGACCGGGTGGAGTTGCTCTTGCGCAGCTTCAAAATGTACAGTTTGTACGCTGGTGATCAGTGCCTCGAATTCTTAGGCTCCAAGTTCCGCGTTGTTCTCAGTACACCTGACGATATGACCAACAAGGCCGTTGGTGCCTGGCTAGTGCAAAAGCTGGTGCTTGTCCATCTCGACTCACCGCGAGAGAAGTTCCGGATACTTCTGTGCGTGTGGATAACGACGCGTTGTCTCGTCCTCGAACGCTCACGGAAGTTCGATCTACCAGCTTTATGCTCAGGAAGCTCTATGCGCTGGTGTCAAAGTCATGTTGCGTAGATAATCCTGATTCCCCGCAAAATCAAGAAGTTCTACTGCCGGGAACATTATACGGGATGATTATCAAGGAACGGTTGGAGGAAGCATTGCACAATGTGTCTCAAGCCATTGCTGCTGACGTCAGGCTATCGAACCCATCCGTAGACTTCTTTGACAGTGCGTACACCTCCATTTCCATTCCAGCTGCGGGTTGAGCACCAGCTGTCTCGCGTAGATCGTTATTTCAGAAAAATCCTAGCGCGTACTAACTTCGACATCGGTGCAAAGATGTCGAACTTTCTCGCGACGGGCAACTTGATATCACCGACTGGTCTTGATCTGCAGCAAGCTTCTGGATTCACGATCGTCGCGGAGAAGCTCAACTGGCAACGTTATATCAGTCACTTCAGATCCATTCACCGAGGGGCATTTTTTGCCGAGCTGAAAACTACGACGGTCAGAAAACTTCTGCCAGAAGCCTGGGGTATGCGTGACTATCGCTCCACTGAATAACGACGGCTAAGTTGCTCGGTGCAGGTTTCCTCTGCCCTGTGCATACTCCTGACGGCTCTCCGTGCGGATTGCTCAATCACCTGTCGCGTACGTGCCGCATCGTGACTGCGCCATTAGCAGTCGCGCATATACCCGCCCTTCTAGCCGTCCACGGCATGACACCAGCCTTTGCCGCCTCAATCGACGGCCGTAGAAACCTGTGCGTGCAGCTCGATGGACGTCTGATTGGCTGGGCCCCTTCCGCCGTCCTCAAACAACTCGCGACGAATTTGCGGATATGGAAGACGGAGGGAAAATACAACGTACCGCTCGATCTGGAGATTGCATTCGTGCCTGTCTCCAAGGGCGGGCAATATCCTGGGCTGTACCTTTTCGCGTCGCGGGCGCGAATGATGCGGCCCGTGAAGTACCTCGCGAATGGACATAATGATCAGATTGGGTCGTTCGAGCAAGTCTACATGGACATTGCGTGTACACCGGAGGAGATTGAGCAAGGTGTTTCGACACACGTCGAGCATGCCCCAACAAATTTCCTCTCGATTCTGGCGAATCTCACTCCTTTCTCTGACTTCAATCAAGTGAGTGGTGTCGTCCACGTGTCGTCATGTCATATAATAACATGGCCCTGTTCAGAGCCCCCGTAATATCTACCAATGTCAGGTAGCTAATACCACGTTTTGTAAGGAGGAGTGACTAACCGGGTGCTTTCAGATGGGTAAACAGACCATGGGAACACCGGCCACTGCCCTCCAGCATCGGACAGATAACAAGTTGTACAGACTACAAAGTGGTCAAACCCCAGTGGTACGTCCCGCGTTGCACAACACATACGGCATGGACTCGTTCCCAAACGGGACCAATGCCATCGTCGCGGTCATCTCTTACACTGGATACGACATGGAAGACGCCATGATTCTAAACAAGTCAGCGCACGAGCGAGGCTTTGGATATGGTACTGTCTATAAGTCGCATACCGTAGACCTCAGAGAAACGCAAGGGTCCGCAAAATCGCAGACAAACCCGACGCTTCACTTTGGCTTGGGGTACGATGTCAGGACTTCGGGTCCTAGGCGGCATCCCTGGTGTGACTTCGTAGATCCCGATGGTCTACCAGCTGTTGGAACTCGACTGACCGCTGGCGATCCACTCTGCGCTTATATTGACGATACGAAGAATCGCACGATATGGGTAAAGTACAAGGGTGACGAGGTGGCCTATGTAGACACGGTGCGCCTGCTAGGTAAGTGCGTCAATCCATCATACAAGCAAAGATTGACAATCCATCCGCAGCCAGTGACGGTGTTGAGACCGAACTACAGAAGATCAATATTACTCTCCGGATTACGCGCGCCCCAGTCATCGGTGACAAGTTCTCTTCCCGGCATGGACAGAAGGGTGTCTGTTCGCAGAAATGGCCTGCCATTGACATGCCGTTCAGCGAGAGCGGGATGCAGCCGGACGTCATTATCAACCCGCATGCCTTCCCCAGTCGTATGACGATCGGTATGTTGGTCGAGAGTATGGCAGGTAAAGCGGGCGCGATGCATGGCCTTGCACAAGATGCCACTCCATTCCAGTCAGTCTCCTGTCATAGCTTCCGGTGATCGTTGACCTCACACAGTACCTTAGATTCACAGAAGAGGACACAGCTGTGGATTACTTCGGCGAACAGCTTCTTGCTGCCGGCTACAACTTTTACGGCAACGAGCCCATGTACTCAGGTATTACTGGACAGGAGTTTGCCGCCGATATTTATATTGGTGTCGTCTACTATCAGCGTCTACGACACATGGTGTTGGACAAGTTCCAAGTACGTACGACGGGTCCTGTCGATCCCTTGACGCGGCAACCTGTGAAGGTGAGTTTTCAGGTCTAATATGTCACACCAATCTTCATTTGTGTTGCAGGGTCGTAAACGTGCAGGAGGTATCCGATTTGGTGAGATGGAGCGGGACGCTCTCATCGCCCATGGTACATCCTTCCTTCTCCAGGATCGACTGATGAACTGCTCCGACTACTCAACTGCCTGGGTCTGTCGGACGTGTGGAAGTCTGATATCGCTGGGATACGACGACATCAGCCTAGGAGAAATGTCCTTGGGTCCATCGGGACAGCTAAGACCCACTGGGCCAGGAGGGGAGTACTGCCGAGTCTGCCGAGCAACTGCAGAAGCGGAGGATGAATGGGCACGAAAGTCGCTTGCCAATGCGCAAAACGGGATTTCCGCCGGTCACAGTCAGAGCGACCTTAGGGTCGCCATTCCCTCACACAATATCTTGGGACCCGCGTCGAAGGGTGGCAATCTGGATATCGTTGCAGTGCCGTATGTCTTCCGGTATCTTTGCGCCGAGTTGGCTTCCATGGGGATAGCGATTTCCCTGGAGGTCCACTAAGTTGTACTCGAATTTGTCTTGCGTGTGGCTTTATTGTTTTGACATACGTTCTTGCATTCCTCGACAACTCGTGATTATTATTGTACTTACCGAGCTATCTAACCAGAGTGCTCAAAAACTTGGAAGCAGGGAGTGTAATATCATCCTATATCCAAAATAAACCAGATATACCTGCAGAACAGAAAGGAACAACGACAGAGTAACTATACAGGCGATTAACGCCACGAAAAGTATGCAAACGAAAGATAGTGAGCAATCATGCAAATGAAAGTTACGGTATAATATTAAACAGCAACGGGTGGTGGGGCCAGCACTTCGACAGCTGGCGATTCAAAAGTGTCCACGAAACATTGTGATGGTATCTTCGCCTGAGCCACAGCATCCGGCATCAGTAGCACTTGGCCTGTGACATCGACCACGGTATCGTTGGTGTCTTCCTCAGGGCCGCTCTCCCCCAGAAACAATTCGACCAGCGAGCTTTCAAGATCAGCGGCAGATGCTAACTGGGTATATGCACCGTCCGAGGGTAAACCCACGCTAGAAGATACTGCAGCGCGAGAAGCTGATGTAAAGGGAAATCCATTCCTCGCGAAAAACATGTCGACAAGCAAGCGACACTCGTCAACGGACGTCGCACTTGATAAAAGTCGCCGGAAGTCATCTACTTCGGCAGTGGATATAGAGGGCGAGCTCTTCTGTGAGACAACTGCCGAATCTTGGGGTATATCTGTGGCGACCGGAGTAGGCGGGGCCTGGGTATTTCGAGGACTATTCTCGCTGGCAGAACGGAGAACTGATGTGCGAAGCGCATTGTCCTCCTCTTGCTCTGCAGCAGGACTCCGGTTGTGTCCATTCAAAAGCCCAAGGGGCCGCTTGGAAGAGATCTTGCGCACCGGCGCCATCGCCAGCGTACCGTCTCTGCCGCCTTCTGCATGCCTGACTGAGGTGCTCTCCACATGGCCGTTGGCTTGTCCGTTCGCTATCTGAGCCAGGGTTTGTGTCGACTCATCTGCCGAAGGCGGCGACACAGGTAAGGTTGGCTGTATCTCAGTCCTCTCGTCGTACGTGGGTACAGCCTTGCGCATAGTGGAACGACGAGGGGACAGAGCAACGGGGCTTACACCGGCCTCCTGGATCGAAGTTTGCGACGATGATGCAGACGATGATATCATAGGGGATGCTGCAACGGGGGATGGAACCGCCGGCGACGACGATACAGGTGAGGGTGCTGCAATAGGCAACACCAACGTACTTGGCACCTTCACCGACGGGACTACAATGGACGGTGCGGTAGACAGCATCGGGGAAGGTGGTGGTGGTGGACGGGGAGGCGTCGCAACGATCACGTTGGGCAATGACCTCTTGGGAGACAGCGACAGCGACTGCTGCATGTACGCTGGCGGTGGAGGCATAGCGGACTTGCTCGGTTTGCGCCCAAGCGTCCGCGGTAAACGCGGCATGCCTTGCGACTCGTAGCGACCACTCAGCTTCTCCGTTGAACCACCAATAGTCAACTTCGACATCATGCGGGAGAACCGGCCAGCCTTCGACTTCGAAGACTCGAACGAGATAACACTAGCGTTGGCGCTGATAGCGTGGGGGAATTTAGGCTCCTCAGGTGGTCCCTCGTCTAAGAAGTCGATTAGGTCTCTTGCAGACTGTGACACGTACGGATCTTTGGCCTTTGGTCGAGGAGAAGTAGGCTTGGTCGCCGCTTGCGGCACCACTCCGACCGTGTCGTTGTCCGACCCTGCCATCACATCCTCTAGGTCTATCGACTCCCGATTCCCCATCACTCTCCGTGTACGCTGCGGCTGGCCGGGTAAACTTTTGAACACGTCGACTTTGCGCATATCCCGCTGTGGTGGTGCAGATGCGACTGGGGAACCGGTTCTTCGAGACAGGCTATCGTCATACCTGGGGTGAGGTATGTTGGAGATGGAGATGGAACGATTACGCCCGTTGGCAGACGTTGAGTGTACCGTGCCTGATGCGCCTGTGCTTGAAAGGCTACCCTGTCGTACCCGTAGCGGTGCGCCGGTGTGATAAGACGTGGGCGGAATATTGGGGCGTGCAGGCTCTTCCTCGTCCTCGATAATGGAGTCGACATGACGTAGATGAGGACGTCCGGCCAAGCTATGCGGACCTCGCTTCGATTCTGGAGATGCTGGGGAGGGCATTGGACTGGTGTTTTCGGTCTCCTTATCCGTTGACTGCTCACGCTGGCCACGTCGACTCGCACGCTGGGCGCGCTCCTTATTGTATACCTGGGAGGATGCCTTCAGCGCCGAAGATAGCGGTCACAGAATCAAATTGTGCACTTGCCTCCATGGATTTCAGCCTGTCTGGAGTGAGGGATACTTTGACGGTTGCGCCAGAGCGCATCAACTCGTCGAACTCGTTGAGCAGATCACTGTCGTCCTGGGAGAGAATAATTTTGAGAAATAGCCGGAAGGAGAGTGTGAAAAGGTACCTCGAATTCGGTAGACGCGCGGGACCTTCCAGATTCGGACTGCGCCCTGGCCTCGACTTCCTTCTCGCTTGACGATCGGCTGTGGCTCATCAGCTTCTTCATGGCCCTGCCCTTCTCCAAAGACGTTCGCCCCTCCACCGTCGTCGTCGCCCCCGACTTCATCGACTCGGACGACATCCGCACACGCCCCGTCGACGACGACTCTCTCAGCGACGCAATCTCAGTAAACGGCGACGACGTCTGCGATCGTAACGTCACTTTCTCGTTGCTGCGTGAGAACGACTTACTCCGCCGTGGTTTCTGGGCTTTGGATAACACTTCGATCTGATCGTACACTGTGTGCGCACATTGAAGAGAATTGTCCGACGAGTCACACCGCAGAGACGTACCCTTCATCGTCTTGAACATACCATACATCGAGTCGTCCTCGCACAGCGCAATAAATACGTCTTGTAGGATCGCGGTAGTCCGGCTACTATCCCTCGCAGCGACGCGACTGACATTGGAGAGGAGATGCCTGGACGAATTGTTAGTAAAACCGCAAACGGTTGGCCAGCATTACTCACTCGCAGGTAGACCTGCAGTAGCACAGACGGTCAGCGGCGCGACGAGACCGATGGATGGATATACGTACTCGAGGATAGCTGTTAGATACAGTGCTGCCGGTGCCAACAAAGATGCCTTTGGAGGGGCAGAACTATTGTTCGTCCCCATCTTCGCATTCAGGCGTTTCTCCGCATCAGCGTCTTCATCGGAATCATTCATCGTGGAATAGGCTTCGCATTTTAGGCGAAGCAACTGCAAAGACTATGAGAACAGGTATAGCGACGCGTCACAACGCGTACTCGCCTCGAAAGCCCACTGCAAATTGAACTCTGTCTCCGCTTCGCCACGAGCAGAAGCCGGCGGTGCTGTACTGCGTTCCCAGTACGCCTTCAGCTCAACTTCGGCTTCCAGCAACGCCTCTTTGCCCAAGTTCGTGGGGAGTACTTTGCTCAAGGCGCCCTTGAGTCTGTCCGTAGATATTGAACGCGCGGCGCTGAGGATATTGTACAGGAGCTCGTCCAGCAGAACATTAATGGATTGCAGCGCTTCGGCATTGAGCTTGATGGGGCGGACGTCGGACAATATGGCATCGGCGGAACGAGAGGATATGTATGCAGGACCTGGGGAGGCCATGGATGTTGTCCATAAAATTAAACCAAAGGCAGGAGAGAAAACTAACCAGGTCGAAGGCTCTCAGAGCCTGCAACAGTCATCGGGAAAGTCGAAGGAGAAAGAGAGCACTCCGGTGGCACAGTTAGCACCTGCCTGATATAGCTCAACAAGTCGATTAGATAAACTCGACCGTTTGCTAGTTAACTCATGCTCTCCGATCTAATCCTGCACCGTGACTGCATAGGCCATCATGCCAGAAACGGCAGAACAATCAAAAGAAAATCCCACATGCCCCGAATGCCCCGAAGTTGATGGAAATTGTCGGCCTTTGAGACATGGGTCTGACTGCTTCAACGCAGAAATTGTCTATCAGGTGGTATCCAGACAGCTCTGCAAACCAGTGTGCAGAAACTAAACGTTACGCCAAAAGAGATTCTACTGCAACCTCGTCGTCTCCATTGCTCTGCACGGCGGTCCACTCCGGCTGAGACTGCTCGTCGCCATCTTGATGCACTTCTGGATCATCACTGGCATCGTGCATCAAAACGTCGTCGGCAACGTCCTTAGTCCCATCGTGCACCTCGTCCGGACCCTCCACGCCACTAGCAACCCCCGCAGCGCTCCCAGCGGCTACAGCCTGATCTGCACGTACCGCTCCTTCGCCGTCCACGGGCTCAGGAGGGCTGTTATGTCCGGATTCCAGAGGCAGCTGATCCTCTTCCTCGTCCTTTGCTTCGGCCTCAGCGCTCGCCTCCCGCTGCTCGTCAGCGGACGGCCATAGCACGAGGCCATCATCGCACAGTCGAGTGACCTCGCTCGAAGGTATGTCATCACAGCGCTTGGATGCCTTCTGCGTTGTTTCTTGAGCGATGAGGTCGTATTCGTCGTGCGTCATGCGCCGCATGAGCTCCAGAATAACGGAAGGATCTGTGCTCTCCTTTTCCACGGCCGCGAGCTTCTCAGCTATACGACGAGACCCGCGCGACGGCGTGCTGTGATGAGATCTGAGTCCAGGGCAGTAGAAGAAGGAAATATTCGCCAAAACCTGAGCACAGAAGGAAGGTTGAGAATGTGTCAGAAGCTGATCAGCGGTAAACGCACACGTGGACCCAGCCAATTGTGAAGCTCCTTGGATATTGGATGTCTGGTGACACGCCTCGGGAGCGACATGTAAGCTGGAAGCGTTTCTGGTAGAGGCGGAAGATTCACGTCGACATGCTGGAAGGGCATCGGTGTCGCTCTGATATTCTGCCATCTATGCATATGACCGTTGTGGTGACCAAAGAGCTCTCTGGGTGTCGTGAAGGAACGATTACAGCCTATGTGGCAGACGTTAGGATATTTGTACAAAATCGGCAGCCGCAAAATTACCTTCGTAGGCACAGAAAAGGGAAGTCGAAGCATGTCTGGAGATATGGTGCAGAAACGCTGTCTTGCTGGTGAACTTGCGAGCGCACTCCTGCCAGTCACACACCAAAGCTCCCTAGAGGTGACCATGACTTAGCACATATTTCCTAATGTCGATGCATGTACTAAAAATTTAATGCAAACCTTGCCGTCTTGTTCTTCTACATGCATCGCTAGATGCTTGTCAAGGCGTTGGGCGGAGTTCAACAATGCGTCACAATTCCTCCACCGACACGGAGCCTTGCGCAACCTGGTGTATGAGAGTCGAACAGCATCCTGACGCATTGCCTCTGTTTAGTCGTCTACGATGAGGATGATGAACAATGCAGACAAATCTACAACAACAGACCTTCCCTCCTCCGCTCTTCCTCATTCTCTGCATCATCGAGGTCAAGTAGGTCAATTAGCCCCTCTCCCCATACCTCGGACATCAACGCCACGCACCATCATCGCCAGCCAGCTCATCTGTCTCGGATCCCGCGGCCTGAGGAGCACGAGCTTCGATGCTGGCATTCATTCGCTTCGCCCATGTCGGGAGCGGGGGCACAAGAACGTAGACGTCCTCGGAGACACGAGGCTTCGCTCTCTTGACCAGCCTCTTTGGAGGAGTCGGAGTGAGGTCGATGGCATCAATGTCTATCGATAGAGCTCGTCCTTTGCCTTTGTCTGGTCTAGAGCTGGAAGCCGGCCCCAGTAGGCTCGTATTCAACACGAATGATCCTGAACCCATGTTGAAGTCACCATCGGCGTCAACCGTGCCTTGTTCTGGTGCACCCGCCAGCTCGTCATCTTGAGCCCCGACAGAACTCGAGGGAGAGGGGAGGAACAGAGGCATTTGGGACAGACCTGAGTCTGCTTGACCCGTACGAGCGATTGCTGAGGAGGTGTCGTCCTCATCACTGTCGAAAATTTCAATCACGTCGACCTTTGGTGCGGGCTGGGAAAGTGCTGGTTCTGCATCCGGATGTGAGATCCCGAACGAAGGCGCAGGGGATGCTAGACTGGGTTGCACAGATGGTTCATGACCGGACTGAGGGATTTCCGGGGTACGAAGCGGTGCTTTTTCCAAAGACGGGCCTGGCGATGTCGTCTTGGAGGATGGCGGTTGCGAAGCGACAGACTCCGGAGGAGTATGTTCCACGGCAGCGACCACCACCTTCGCAAGCTCCAAATTGTGCGCGCTTTGCCCTTGACGCTGCTGCTGCTGCTGCACGCCCGCGTCTTCCAGCTGAGCACCTGTATTCGAATTTTGCATCTCTTTCCGTTGACTCTCTACCGCACCGATGGTTATGATTTCACCGTCGACATCCATCGGCTCCCTCGTTTTCTGCTTCTTGAGAGTCTCCGGCGAATCCGTGGCCCTCTTTCTCTTTGCCTTTGCATGAGCATCCGAATGCGTCCTCACCAGCGGTACAGACGGCGAACCCGTCGGACGGCCAAGTGATCGTATAATATCCTGCGCAAGCCGCCCCTTGTCGGCTTTCGCAGGTGTCCACGGGCTGTGTGGCCGCTCTGCAGGACGAGGGGGTGTCTGAGGCTCTGGAAAGACTATAAACGGAGACGGGTTTGGCGCCACGTTCACAAGTACAGACGAGCCTGATGCGATAGCGACAGGCTGAGACACGACGGATTTCACTGGCGGTTGTAAACCCGGTTGTGCAGAAGCAGTGCTGGTTCCGGCTTGCACAAGAGAAGTGTTTGCGATTCCATTAGCGTAGATCTGCCGCGGCAGTAAATGCCGGCGATCAAGCGAATCACCTCTGCGGTCATGTTCTGGAGGGGGGAGCTTCGATTGTTTATTCCAACTGAGCCCTATCTGTGATGCTGTCACATATTGACCTTCGCTTTGTTGTCCTCCACCTGCCAACGGCGCTGTAACGGGCGGAGTGGATGAAGCCGGCGGGTGCGAATGCGGTGCCGACGTCGAGGTTGGAATGTGTGTTAACTGGGAAGATGTGGGCACCTGCGAAGGACGAGAAACTGGTGGTAATGGAGCTTGAGGGATTGCTTGAGGGCCGGTCTGTGGTAGCTGAGAAGACTGCATGTTGTGTTTTACAGTCATAAGAATCCGTATAATTGCATTGCGATCCAGACCCTAAACAAACGACAAGTATTACACCACTGAAATGAAGAGAAGAAGAAACTTACTTGTAACTGACTAACAACATACTTGCTGACTTTCTGTATATGCTCTTGTTCCGCAGCAGACTGGCTTTGCACTGTTGAATGATCAGGTGCTGCAGTCACATTCAGCTTCACTTGCAAAACAGTGATAACAAGAGCAATGATAGTCTGAATGGTGGTAGGCCTAAGATTCTGGATCATCCATATTACAGTCAGATGAACAAAATGGAAAGTATATGTATGAAAGTTACCTTCAGAACATTGACAATATTACCACAGATTTCAGCATCCTTCTGGGTAGCTGCAGTGCCAATAAGTGGCGTAGGTTGTGCGGAGGCTGCCTTAACTGAACTTGAAGAATATGTAACCTTGGCATGATTCACACCTTCCGCAGGTCCAGATGTGAAAGAAGCGCCCAAAGCGCCATCCAGAGTTGATGTTATGCTTGGAGGTATGGACTGTGCGTGAGATGCAGATGGATAATCAGCTGAAAAGAGCATGAGGACAAGATACTCTACTAGTAACAGGCCGATCAATTCACCACTACCAAATCTGTTGGTTGTACTTGATGAATGGCCCCCAACATTTCGAGGCAGTTGAAGGTGTGAAGTAGAATGTCGGTTTGAGTGAGATCCAGACAACACAGAGTCACTATCTCCTGGTAATTGTCCCCATCCATCCATTGGGTTGTTGGGCTGATGAGAAGGCATCAATAGTCGACTAAGTACCCGACCGAGTAAAGTAACCTTAGGATGCCCCAACTGTGACCAGTTCTGTGCTTGGACATGCTGCTGTTGGGCCCAAGAATTGTAGGCAGGTTGGGTAATATTAACGCTGCTACCAGTGGCAATGTACGGTTGTTGCTGATGCGGCACACTTGACGGAACCTGATATGTGGTTGAACTAGACTGCTGTCTGCCCGCCTGGAAAAGAGCGTGAAGAACGAATATGCACAGTACTATGTTACGAACATACATCTGGTGACTGCTGTCCGGAGCTGGGGAGCTCAACAATCCTAGAAGCTTCCTGGTACGTAGATTGGGCATTTGTGTAACCAAAACTGGGGCTACTTGCATAGCTAGGCCCGGGGGTCGTATCAAGGGACGAACCCACTCCAACCGGAGTTGATCTGCGACGCAACGCTTTTCTCAGTATCAACAACATACGATTCACTTACGCTACGCACTGGCTTCCACCTTGTATGCGAGATAACAGACGCCTTTCAGAGGGGCAGAAGAACACTCAGTACCAGAATCGAACGGACAGCATTTCGCCACTCACTCGGCTTCCCGACCCTCTTCAATACGTCTCTTCAGTTCCTGCTCTTGACTATAGTACTTCCGCAAGCCTGCTTCGTTGTGGGCCTCATAATTCGCGACGAACTCCTTCATCTGTCTGATGCGGTCCAAGTTTTGACCGTAGTCATTCGGGGTAACGACAACATTGCCTGGGATCAAAGCGAGCTGTTTTGGTTCGTTGCCATCCTGCCCATAGCTCATTTCAGCCAGAATGCGCGTCCTAAAAGCTGCAGCAATTTTTGGGCAACGAACAGAAGAGTACAGATGTGATGGGAGTTAAGAACGATTCGCGTCTTCTGCAGACACCGTGCGGGCTTGAATAGGATGATCTGACTAAGCAACGGTGACACTGTCACCGCGTGACGCTCATGACGCGTCGGTGGCGTGTTCAGCGCTCAAGCGCTTGTTTACAGCTGAGCGCCATCGGTGTGCATGTGAGTATCCAGAACTCTTTTCGGATCTGATGTGCCTTTATCCTGCTGGTTATTCAACACGTTCAATCACCCTCACTAACTCATGCCAAAAGTGCGTTCACGATGCTCATCCATAACGTCGCACGTCGGTGCTGTTCGACCACGTTCAAGCGATCGTACGCGTCCGTGTCGTCATCCTCGTCGCCCATAAACCCAAACACAGTACGCCCGTTCCAGGTCTTCGACCGTAACGCGAAGCGTCTCCAGAAAGACCGCGCAGCGTCTCGAGAGGATGGCGTTCGTAGCAGAATAGTGGATTACGTCCGTGATGAAGTTGCCGACAGGATGATTGAAAGGCTCTTGGTGCGTACCTTTTATGACGGAGCTTTGCCTCCCAGTTTGACGTCAGAGAATAGGACATCAAACGGAAATTTAACACGATACTTGATCTCGGCTCAGGTCCTGGTCACTTCTCCAGATTGCTAGAGTATGAAACGACTAACAAGGTGGTAATGCTCGAATCGAGTGGTAATCAATGTTTCCGTGTGTGAAATCACTCCACAACCTCACTCATTCTTGTTAGAAAAGCTTCTACATCGTGATCCGGACACTGAGTTTGATGGTAGGTAGCCTTAGCTCACTCTATATCTGCCAGCTATTGAAATACGCTCCGTAGTAGAAGTGAAGAGGATTTATGCAGACGAGGAGGACTTGCTGAAGGTCGTGGAGCCAAACTCCCAAGAAGCCATCGTCTCATGTCTTAGTTTACACTGGGTAAACGACCTACCCGGTGTGTTATGCGTCTTTCGGTGGATGCCTGCGATGAAATAGGCCGTACCGACGAATTCACCGACACAGGAATCCTCATCCAGATAAAGGAAGCACTTCAACCCGACGGAGTATTCATGGCGGCACTATTTGGTGGAGATACGCTCTTCGAACTCAGGTAGGACATTTTTTCTACTATCAAACCGTTTACATATCACAAGCAGAACTGCCCTTCAACTAGCCGAAGTTGAGCGAGAAGGAGGCATCTCCCCACATGTTTCACCAATGACAGGTACGCGAGTTGATCCCTTCAGTTCAGCGTTCTACTGACTCCTTACAGATTCACGGGACATGTCCAACCTCCTGGGGCGCGCCGGATTCACCCTTTTAACAGTAGATGTAGATGAAGTCAAGGTGGCATATCCGTCCATGTGGGAGCTGATGGACGACCTGCGTGACATGGGAGAGAGTAACGCAGTGATTGGTAGGTAAGATATCGCTCCAAGCTACTCGACGAACGTGAAGTCTTCATAAATTGAACAGACGGAATTTCATACATCGCGACACCCTTACCGCTGCTTCTGCCATATACAAGGGTCTGTCATCGTTCTCGCCGTCTTTCCTACAGTGCTTACGGACATCGTAGAGTTGCACGGTCATGAAAACGGGAGTGTTCCAGCGACTTTTCAGATTATCTATGTTGTAAGGATCTAAATTCTGCTATATGTCTCGTACCCTCATTGCGCAACAGATCGGGTGGAAACCTGCTCCTACGCAACCAAAGCCCCTTGAACGAGGAACCGGTAGGACAAGTCTGAAAGAAGTCCTGTAACGATAGGAATAAGCATAATGCATGCTTTCATGTTTTCGGTTGCAGAATGTATATTGCGTGCTAACAAGTAGAGGGGCAACTACACAATATCTGGAAGTTTTGGCTCCTCACCGCCATCCATACTCTCTGTTTCAGCTTCTTCCAATGCTCGCACATCGATCACCATCCTCTCGACGCCATCGTCACCGTTTTGGGCCCCTTCAGCATCTGCGTCGCTCTCATTTTCCTCGTTAGTGATAACTGCACCATTTCTGCTCCTCTTCTCTTGGAATTTTCTCTTTGGTATAACGTCCCAGAAAGCCTTCTCCCAATCACGAGTCTCAATCCATTTGAGTAGAATCTCGATCGTCTGATTCACGGTAAGCACCTTGCGCGTGCGAAGCGTAGACAGGTATGTCCCAATAGGTAACCGCGCAGAACGAACCCCGCTTTCCACGGATTTCTTCTGACAGAGGTTCTGTGCAAGGAAAGTATGTCAATCGAGCACTTGTCCGCGACATCACAGTCCATTGGCGTTTCATGGACGACTGCGTACCTTGTACCGATTGTGGTCGCATATGCCACCGATGATGTATGTTTTGCCTTCGTTCAGTTCCGTCAACTCTTCTGGAGAGTCTGCTGTGAGGTATACTACGGTTTCTCTGTCTGCGGTTTGTGGCTTCTGTGCGAGCTCCAAATGTCTAAATTTCGCATCCGCCTCCTGTAGGTCATGCCCACCCTCTATCTTTCCGGTTGCGTCGTGCACCTTCCCGTCACCGTTGCCGTTCTTCTCACCTCCCTCTGTCACTCCTTCTACGTCCGCGCGTTCTGCCTTCTGGTCCTCCCATAATTGTTCGTATCCTTCTGTCCACCATTCGGTATCCACCCAACGCTTATATGCGGCATTGGTGAGGTTTTCCAGTCGCGTGAATGTTCGGCCGTTCAGCGAGGTGAATAAGAGTGAAGCAAATGGGCGTATTGCCTTACGATTAGCGCTAGAGGTGTATGCCAGCTGCGACGTTAAAGATATGATCTCCTGGTTTTGATGATAAATGATGCACAACCATTCCGGCGTCGTGATGAGTTCAAATACATATAACAATACTTAGGACTCACCTTCTCACTCATCAAGTCATCGAATCCCAGGTCCACCACCACCCTTGCACCGAAGGGCTGTCTCAGACCCTTCTGCTCGTCTATCCTGCGCTTCTTTCTGCTTCGGCCGTCTACCTCCTCGTCGAGCTCACCGGCGACTCGCTTTTCCGCCTGTACGCGCTTCTTCTCTTTTTTGCGTTCCTTCTCTGCCGCGCGTCGCTCCTTCTTCTGCTCCGTTCTACGCGCTGCCTTGGCCAGTCTCTTCTGAGCGTTTTTTGAGAGTCCTTGGGCGGATGAGGATCCGATTTCGGGAGATTCCTCTGCCGGCGGGTCAACGATCGCTTCTTCTGCAGCGTCCATTGTCCGAGAATATAAGATATTCGATACTCCATAAGTCAGATGTGTCAGATGTGTCGCAATGTAAACTTTGGAACGTCAACTTACTACCCTGGTAGGACCCTGGTAAGGATGATATCGATTGTACAGTGAATCTCGCGAAAGAAGATGATCTCCTTTCCCATCTCCTCGATCGCGGCACGAGCGCCCTCCAAGCCCGGAGAAATTTCATTCGAATACGCTCGGTTGCGGAAATGAATGAGTATAATGTGATTTGTAACCGTCTCTGTGATTGCTGGTTTGCATCTGCACGGCCGGGCTATTTTCGAGCACAGATGGTAGTTCGTATTGCATGGAGGGGCGATTTTTGTTCAACTACTAGGCGCTCGATATGTTTCCTCCACTCAACATTTTTATAGTCCCTTCGAAGTTTCTGCATATCCAAACTAACGTCTCAACAGAGCCAGTGCCTAAGTATGTGCCGCAAAAACCATGACCGCCAGGCGTAGATCCTCCTCCCACCGCTTTGCGACCTCCCGCGGTATATCGTATTTTGATCCCAGCTCTGCCACCTCCATAAATTGGGATTTCAGCTCACACAAATCCCCTTTTATATGTAAGTTGGAGCTTGGCTCGAGGATCTTCTGCAAGCGCTTCGCGTCCCTAATAAGTGACCTAGGAAGAGACAAGGTGAGCACAGGAGGTTTATGCCTTTTCGTTCGCCCAAGACCTACGTATCCTTGGTGAGCTGCACCTTCCACCTATCTTGTTCCATGCCCACGGCACTTGTGAAATGTGCCTTCGCCACCTTCTTTGAGGATTCCGCATGAGTCAATATACCTTGCAGCGACAACAATATGTGTGGCAGTGGGCCCAGGAAAAACAGACGGTACCGCCCACCCCTCACGTTGGAGCTCTCGGCCTGGTTCTCCAGAAGACAGGCTGAGAAGAGGCGGGAGACCTGTGTTTCTGTTTCATTCCGTCGACGATTAAGAATACGCCTGTACGTTCGAGCGAAGTAGCTTGCAGCAGCGATCTTCTCCTCAGAAACAGCAATGCTCATTGCCTCGTCGTCGGCGGGTTCTTCGAGATCGCTGGCAGTGGAGTGAACGTCATCGCGGTCTTCAATCTGGTCTTCGGCCATCTCTATAAGATCTTGTCTAGGTGCAGGCCCCACTGTGATACTCTTATGAATAGCTATTACAGGCGAGGCAGGCGGCTCGACGATCGGGTTGGTCCTCGCGGTCCTCGTCGCTCTCGCCGAGAATTCCAAATCGGCAGCCACTGACGGCAGAATCTGCTCTGAGTGCCAAAATGTCACTCTGTGGATCCCTTTGAGTCGTTTTCCATGGATGACACCCTTGGTCATGTCTCTCTTGCTCAAGTGAAGTAGCTGATCCATGCAGGTCTCAGGAAAGGTTGGTTGTAGAGCGTCCACCACATCATCCCAGCCAGAAACATTGATGTAACTGCGCAACATGTTTTTCGACTAAACGCCTACTCGCACGTCAACCAGAAAGGATGGCGCACCTGCTGTAAGGCAGTTTAGATTGAAAGTTGGTACTTCGTAGTGATTTCAACACTGAGAGGACATCCCATTTGAATTCTTCATTCTGAGAGTTGTACCCCACTGTAGTGCACCGTAGTCAATGCCATTCTGCATAACACATTGAAACACTTACGGAGAGCAAGCATTCTGCAGCTACATTGGACACGTCAACTCAGTGTGAGAATATCCGTACATACAAGTTGCACTCACATGCGCAATATGAAACGACTACCCTGGTCGCTGTCGATTTTTGAACCATCCAAGCTGAGATAATCTGCAGAGGGACCAAACTCAATATGGACCGGATTCTCGACGTGTACGATGTACCTATGTCCTGCCCCGTGTAAAGGCCTCCCAACAACGCGGACATCGGTCGAAGAAAGATCGCCAAGAATTCACAATCATCGTAGTCGACACGTTCGAGATTCCATCTTTCGAAATTCAACAGCCACCTCCGAGGAAGGGTAATATCATGAAGTTGGTGGACAGATTGGGTGCGATCCAACAGGACAAAGGAACCGCATAGGTATTCAAGCAAATCGCACAAGACATTCAGATCAGCGGGAAGCTTATGATCTAGAATGTGCCTGAAAGAACGATCGTAAGTTCAGATTTTCGCAAGCAGATGATCTACAGCGTACACAGCATAAAGAACACCAAATGATGTCCCTGATGATCCAAGTGCCTTCAGTGCCCATAGGAGATCTCGCACTGTATCGCGCCGATCGTCTTCCCATCCACGGAGTAAATGGATGAGACTGCAATTTCTGAAGATAGTCGCAATTTCAATGTCTCTTTTGACTTGGATCCGGCTGAGGAAGAATTCTAATGTCATAAGCTCTGCAGTGGTGAGCCACAAGTTCGAGCGCAGTAGACTTTGCCGATCGCAAATGAGGCTTTGAATCCATCGTTTGACAACCTGTATCCCTTCGTCGAACGCAGGAATACAGTCTGCAGTCAGCGCTGGAACGGATGTGCAGACCAACATTGAGGGTATTACTGCATGATACAAGTCCTCGAGAATACTTGACCGACTGGTGAGCCGAGAAAAAAACAGGACATTGACGTTCGCGTTCGCAACGTACCTTCTTTGCATCATTTGATACCCGAATTTGTCATCGGAGAATACCCAATGAAACCTCTCGTAGATGACGATCCGAGACAGTAAAATTCCAATCCGTGTGTGATATGAACTACTGTCGAGTGAATCAGCAATTGAGTGGTCTCGAAGGCATGTTGCTGGTCCATCATTACAACACCCAAAAATCGCGAAGGACAAGCATGGGGCGAAGATGTATGTCTGACGGAAAACTCCATCTTCCTGCGTTATTCTACTCCGCAGACGGTCTTGTAGAGAATGTCGGATAAGCAGCACCAGTTCGGCGATTGATAGTGATATCGATTTCTTGGGGTGGCGAGTGCGCTCGGCTTTGACGGAGTGTGAGCCAAATACCGCAGCCATCCGATGCAGGAAAGTCCCAGCCGACAACACATAGCCATTTGGTATTGAATATTGTATTCCGAACAGTTGTCGCAGGGCAGGATCAATGCCACTATATTGGCCTTCGGCGACCTTCGCCATCAAGTTGAGGTACAAGCGAAAGTTTTCAAGGATAGTAGCAGCCTCAGCTTGGTCCGATTTCTTGAAACAAGCCGTGCCCATGAAAATGTGGTCCAAACAGAGCAGTCTGGCAGCAATATCTCCGCTGAGCAGCGTAGGATAGAGTAGGTGTAGTTGTTTAAGATCGTCTGTAAGGGCTGCCCTAAACATACTAATCTGTGACGCAATGGATCAGTGCCTGGACCTGAGGAAAAATTTGAGCAAATACCAGTCTTTGACTATTCGGAGTGGCATTGGATAGGCCTGAAAATTGAGTGGTGAAATCTGCCAAGTCCCGGAAGATCTTTTTTTCAGTGGTCGGCTTGACCCCAAATGAAAGATGCAGCCAAAGTTGTCCTAAGAGACACTGTTCTGCTCGTCGGACTGATCGCATATCCTGGGGACACTTCAGGTAGAGCTGAATTGCCTTCAGTGGGAGACCTTTGGCGAGGTGGAGGTCTGCAGCATCTGAGAATCGATTAAGTCGTTCAAGATACTTGACTCGTTCAACATCGAGATCACATTCTTCCATGTAGGCAAGTGCCTTGTCAGGTGAAGAAAATAAAGGGATAGCTTTCCTAAACATCCAAGGTGTCTCAGCAAACGGCAGCAGTACTACACAAGCTGAAAACGTACCTCGCTTCTGATTTCTTGAAGTAATAAGATATTGCAGAGGAAATCACAAGATCTGCGTCAGCTTCTTCCACATGAATCCTATGACTCTGGATGATCTGGACTGCTTCGTCAAACAACTCTGCATCCCTGAGAGACAGGGCAGCCTCAGCGTAGTCATCTGCATGGATGTAGCACTGCGCTGCTGGTCTCGGTTTCCCACTTTCCCCATAACATTGCGCGGCAATACGGAAATATGCCTTCCTCTCTCTGGCAGTGGCTATTTCTGCACGCACTCGGAAAGCTTCGGCAGCATCACCAAACGCAATGGACCTAGCAGTCCCGCCGACATCCAATGTATTTCTGGCTTTCTCGCGTAAGTAGAAGGCTTCAGCAACGGCCTTCTCTCCTGCCATCGATGCCTTGTCGTATGCATGCATGGCCTGTGTGTAGTGTTTATTTTCAAAGTGAGTACGGGCGGCATGCGCCCATTCCTCTGATGTTGAAGATGTGGCGAGCCGTGGGACCTTTGAACCAGGTATCCAGACGTCTATCTGATCTCGTGAAGTCCAAAATATCTGCAGCTAGTGAGAGCCGATGCTACAAAGTAAACATTAGTGAGACCTACCCGCATTGGATCAAACTTGTCAGGATTATCGGCAATCCATAGAGTTTTTCGCGCTCTAGTGATGGCAACATAGAGGCACTTCAACTGGAAAGTATTTGTCAGCATACATTTAGTAGAATTGATTTCATCTAACTTCGTGGCAGATCGAACTATGCCCGATATCGTCAAACAAAGGAGCTGGGGTAGAATATTGTTGTGAATATTGTTGTGGCAAGGCATTTAGGACGACGCGGAATTTGGCGGAATCAACCGTCGAGTCTTCAAAGAAGTTGTACAATAGGACCTTCGTTGCTTCGTGAGTGATTTCATGATAAGATGTAAGAAAATCTTACGTCGTCGAATTCTTGCCCTTTGCTCTCATACAGTGTGCTATATGTTATGTCAGACAGAGCCAAGTAAGAGGGAGGAATAGGCTCACAATATTGTTCCGACTTCCCCAACCCTGGCCCGCAGACGCTCACGAGCCGCATCATCCCGGACCAATATACCTGTTGAAAAGTATTAGACGGTAACAAGCTTATGCATGAAATGTAATATCACATTGTTTTGCGCCAAATTCAACAGAATTGCCACTTCCACTAAGAATGTGAATACAATGCTTCGCAATTGAGGAACACGTACTCACCTATCGCCAAACAAGAACTGCTCATACTGAACGCTGTTCTCGTCCCGACCGTTGAAAAACATCGGCTTCGGTCCATCTATCAAAGCTTTCTCTTGTGTAAGAGAATCAATGGAGTTGGGCCAGAACAGCATCAACAACTCAATGACAGATTGCGCGCAATTGACTATTCCTGCGTGAGAGCGATAGTTTACACAGAGTTGGAAAAACTCAGGTTCAGCCCGAGGTCTAGAAGACGAAATCACGGTAGTCTGACAAGAGTGGATCAAACAAGTGAGAACCCATGTCCAATACAGTAGATGGTACATACCTCAACTCTGTGCATGAATGCCCTCAAATCATTGAACTTGAATGCGCTGCCTACGGATATCGTCTGAGCAGTGTCTCCAGCCCAGAACAAGCCACTCGAATTCCCGCACAACATTCGTAGAACTGCATTTTGATGGATTGTCATTCGTAGAAAGGAAGCTCTGCTGCAGCATCTTACCAAGTAGATCAATGAGCAAATTGTCCTGAACCTCATCGACATATCTACGGGGGTATGTCAGGACAAGCTGACCATGTGCGCAAGATTCAACTCACAGGAAGCTAACCTGTCGGCCGGGAACCCCATCGTCACGTAGACCATCCCAAATCCTATGTGTTCTGGGTTGCAACCTGAATTAGTTGCTTAATGAAGTAATTGATAGTGAGCAAAATACCTATCAGCAACGTCATATTCTCCTCGTTCACGTTTCATTCTGGAATAGATCAGGAAGAGTTGATAAATTACATCCGCTTGATTCGCCACAATCGCATGAGACCGGCGGTTTTTTAGCTTTTGGTAATTGTCCTTGTCTAGGTATTTGGCGGAACTCGCCAAAGCTTCCTCGGATCCTTTGATGACCCCTGTTGACTGTAAGTAGAGAAAGATACGCCCAGTCTAACCGACTCACCCATGAACTCTGCGAACACCAAAGTGGCATCTAGAGTAACATCAGAACCAATAGTCAAGAAAATGCAGATACAAACTCGCCTAGACCCTTAGTCAATGGTTGAGGGAAGTGTGGCCAGTATGCCATCCTGAACCTATCGTAAGTCACAAACGAGCGCCGTTGCTTCGAAGAGAACCATCAGGTGAGTAAATGTCTGCCCATCAATCATACGCAACATTGTCCTTACCCGAGCAAGAGCTGTGCTCTGGGTTATGCCTGATGTGGTCATGTCGTTCTCAAGCAGTCGTGCCAGCTAAATACAAAGTTAGTAGGACTCGCGACCTCCAACCATGACTATTCACCTCATCATATGTGATAAACATCGGGAAGTGCTCATCCCTGAGCGCAGTCCATCGCTTAGGCAGATAACTTCCCAAATCAGCCATCTCGTCCGCATCATATAGACCACTAGGCAAAATATTCATCTTGGTTTTCATCGCAGAGAGCGCTTGTAAAGACAGATCTGCTGCACCATGTGCTTCAATGAGCTGCCCGAAGTGTTGCTGTACCTTCTCGGCAAGCACTCTCGACTTCGTGACAAAGAGTTGGCGTGGTTTCGGTAAACGATCTCCGTCTAGATGCCACAGACGCTCAATGCGGAGCATCTTGAACAGCATTGTTGTCGTTTTACTGTGTGGTATTTCAAAAGAATAGCGATACTCCATCAATGACAGTCTTACCCAGTTCCGCTCCTTCCGATAACATAACAAGAGTCCTGATGTTCGACAATGCGTTGTTCCTCAGTTCTGGGACGAATAGTTAGATCGCAGGGAGTAGCGGCAGTGGAGCGAAATACGCACGAGACCTGGAATACGAGCGAAAGCTCGAGATCGCCGAGTATACCTAAACGAAGCTCACGCACTTATAAGTTACATATAAACATAAAGACTCACTATTCAGGAGAGCCTAGAAGACCAGGTGAGAATTCGAGACGGTCATGTCAAGGTAATAAACAGACCTTCGAAAACGGATAGTACTTGTCCAATCTTCAATAAAGTCAGACTGGCTATAACGGAGCAACAGAGCTGCTTTGAGAACTCACACCAGCAATTCATGTAGCTTAGACAAAGGTTAATGAAAATTGGCACGAATGTCACTTGGTGCGCACCTTGCCAAGATCTTCTTTGTGTAATGTAGGCAAGCTTGAAGAACGCTGCTGAGACTCGGAAACAGACAATGGAGGGAAACAAGCTGGAAGAACGACGCTGTTCACCGACTGGTTTCGAAACACACAACTAGGAAGCATTCAGCGACAAGCGGTCTGAGCAACATGCGAGTTATCTATACCGTCGCTTATATTCGCGCCCCTTCCCACTTAGTGAATGTCCGACGCTGTCCCAGAGATGTTCTCCCATTTGCGCATGAGTAAAAATGCCGAAAATCTTCAAAACTGCCACGCTTGTTACTATCTTGCGAAGTCGCCATGGTCGATGCTCTCACCCTGAGTATCAACCTGTGTACCCTTATGAACACATTTCTTATTCGTATGTTATGCGAGCACTCACATTTCGCTGAAAGTCTGGTACACAGTCAATTTGATACTAGCCAGAAGAATGAGTACTTTTGATGAGTGAGAAGAGTTGAGTCTTACTATCAAGCGGGAATCCCGGGCTAGCTTCGCCGCATAGATCGGTACGTCAAACTCATTCCTCACATTCATGCGCTTATGGTTGTCTTGCGTCCAGAAACTGGGACCGTTTGATAATTCTCTAAATCAAATTTACTCCTGAGCATAGAACAACATGCAACTATGGCTTCACTTTTCTTACCTAATCTTCTTCATGATGATCCTGAACAGTTCGGGATCCTTCTTGAATTTTTGGCGTAGATCGCTCGCTGCTGGCTTTGATATAAGCACACGCCACCCACCAAAACCATCGGCGTTGTCTGCATCCAGCGTCATTTGCGCGTGCTGCATCGTTGGGAATATTTCTGAACCATTGTCAACTGTCGGTTTCGATACCTCCTGAGACACCGAAGCTGGGCCGTGGGAGGCGTGGCACTTTGGAGAGACCACCACCACATCGTCCGAGGGCGCATGCTCAGGGATGTATGTGCCCTTGAAGATATTGCGTAGTTGAGGATAGCGAAATACATTCAAGTAGTACTCAATCGAATCTCTCAGCCGAAGTTGATAGAGAAGTGTAGGAGAAATCGGGCTAACCTGCAATACTTCCTTCAAATTCCTCATTATGTGATCGGCCAACCCCTCGGCTTCACGTCTGGAGTGCGGTACATCCATGCGAAGGTCATGGAATGGCTTGGATTCCAAAGAGACACCGCCTGGTCGAGCCGAAGTCCCACTCGCCTTCTTACGCTTAGAAGGTTTTGAGCCGGAAGCCCCGAGATCGTCTGCGAACAGTGACGATGTCAGAAGGGCCTCCAAAGCTCGCGTAGAGAGTTGAGCCGATTGACGACGTTCGCGTAGGTCTAGTGGTTCTTCGGATGGCGGATAGGACAGGAAGTAGTGGTAAAGAGAGAAGCGCTCAATCAGTTTGCATGCCAATGAAGACGAGAAGATTCGAGGGTCCTTGGGGAAATTGTCCAAGAGACGTTGAGAAACAGCGATGAATGTAGCATCGCAGATGACTGTGGTGCCTCGTCAGATACGAAGCGGAGTACGAGATTGACGCACAAACTCACCAGATAATGAAAACTCCAGCAGGTGTTGGGAGGGAAACAGATCCTCGACGAGCACTTCGATGTCAGCTGCTCTGTTATCGAGGTGTGTCTCGAGGACGCCAATGGCGATCTCGAGTGCGACCTCGTCGCACAGCAACCTGCCATCGAGGATGTTGAGATCGAGACTCGCGTGGGCCCTCTTCTGCGTCTTAAAGTTCTTCATGGTGAGTCCGATGAGAGCGACAGATGAGGGGGTGAGAGAAAGCCAGCTGGAGGGTATCTCTCCTTCGCATTTAGAGTTCACTGAAGGCCTCGTGTGTTGATGGAAGAGCTACCACGCCGTGTCAAGGTGGACTGTGAGGGTCAATGACATATTTACGGTCGTCGTTTGCCATATTCGCAATAGATGCCAGAGTCACCAGGAACGAGGACCAACTCGCAGCGGTAGCAAAGAGTGAAGACATTGGAGAAGACAGTAGCTCTGTACATACCAGCATCTGTTACCGTCTCAGGCTGGGAAATTAGACTGAGGGAACATAAGGTATTTTGTAAGGTGTTTCCAGATACAAACAAGCTGCCACACGATCGCTGAAAGTTGGACGTTCACAGTTTTCTTGATACGGAGTACCTAGTATTAATGTGGCTGGATGGGACAAGCGAGCCGCGGCGCTTGAATTAACGGGATCCGATCAGTTGCCTATTGTAGTTGGGTGGGGTATCTATGCCAAGTCGTCTCTTCTGGTTCTCGATCTTCGTTGCAGTCTTCTGTTCGTTCACCTACGTCTTTCGGGTCAGATTTACTTCGGAAAGCTCGATACAGGTCATACCGTTACAAGAGATGGCAGCATTACAGCCTTTGAAGTTCCTGACAGTCCAACCTATCGCTAAACACACCGCCACAGTCATATTCGTTCATGTACGTGGTTTCCCGTTATTGTTTTCTACGGAATGCAAAGAAATCAACTCTTACTTCGTAATAGGGCTTGGGTGACACCGGATTTGGTTGGAAACCCGTCGCGGAGATGTTCAAAGCGGATTCTACATTGAACCACATCAAGTGGGTTCTACCCCACGCGTGAGTAGCAAGCGGTCCGTCGATACTCTTCTGGTGCACAGTCGGTTGGTCTTACCATATTGTTTGCAATAAGCCCCACAATGCGCGTCACGGCAAACATGGGCATGGAAATGCCCTCCTGGTATGTATCACGTTGCCTGTTGCAGTTCCAATCCGACCCCGATCGCACTGACGTATCCACCTAAGGTTTGATATCTACGACTTCGGTTTTCAGAGCACCGAGGACGAGACGAGAATACTGCACACGGTGCATTCCCTGAATCAGATCATCACTGCGGAAGTGGACGCTGGCATTCCAGCAAATCGTATTGTCCTGGGAGGCTTCAGCCAAGGCGGCGCAGTGACCATATTTACGGGCTTGACATCTGAACGCAAGCTAGCTGGACTTGCTGTCCTCAGTGGATGGACGCCTCTCGCGAACAAGCTCAAAGCGGTGAGTGCACTCTCCATGCGCTTTGCGGGTAACATGGGACGAACACTATTCACAGATGGCGACACCAAGCATGAAATCAGTACCCATTTTCTGGGGACATGGCAAGGCCGATCCGTTGGTTAAGTTCCGCTTTGCTCAGCATTCTGTCGACTTCTTGCATAACGACCTCGCTATCTCATCTGCCTCTCCCGATGTTCCGGAGAAAGGGGGGTTGACTTTCCATGCATATGACGATCTCCCGCATATGACGAATGAAGAAGAACTTCGCGATCTCAGTGCCTGGTTAAGGAGAATACTACCGAAGGAGTAATCGGTCTCGTGCACAAAGGTTTAAGGCAGTAGAATCCTTTATTTCTTTTCATACGTTGTTCCACTTCATGCAAAGCTTTCAGAAATAGATGGTACGGTCCAACGAGTTTAGAGGCTGTACAGATACTGGGAAAAAAAGTCCAAGAGAAACAGGCGCACCAAGTGGATCACTTCCTCGCTCGCGTCGACCGTCGCACCGTGGTGTCAGATGCTTCATATTCCTCCACGAACTTTGCCTTCCGCTTGCGAGTCGTTGGTTGCTCCTCGTTCGCTGACGCCTTGTCCTTGCTTGACCCCTCCATATCCCCGGCCACCACACTGCTCCCTGTATCGACTTCATCCCGATCTTCCTCGCTCTTCGTTGCCTTGCGCCTGCTCCTCTGCCCTTGCGCAGTTCCGGTTTTCTTCCCCTTCTTTTTGCTCGCAGTAGCATCCTCCTCAGTCCATCCGCCTTTCGCGGCCAATTCCTCGATCACACCCCACGTGTCTTCCTCTACTCTCTGCACACTCAACCGCCCACGCGTCACCAGCGCCATCTCTGTCATGCAATTACGCTCGCAGCTTAAGAAGAACTATGATAGCATAGCACGGGAAGCGAAAGACTCACGCTTGATTGCCGATGTTCCTGATTCGCCGATGTATGAGACGTCAGTGGGGGGTTCTGACCCTGCTGCTGCGATGCGCCGTAACAGCGCGAGTGGCACGAAATGGGCTGTGCGGTTAATGAAAGTCACGTCAACCATGTACCACTTCGGGTTCTCTTTATCAGTTTTCTACAGCAACGAACTTCGTGAGCGCGTGTAGGCAAATTGATAGGCCTCGGCGTACGGGATCGTAATAAGGATGTGATCTATCGAACTGCGTCAGACGGCTATATCCATCGCGACATCACGCAAGGGTGGACGTACGAATCCCATGCAGTGTCTAAATTTGCTGAGAGAATTAGCTCACCGCACTAACCGCACTATGTGGAGTCACTTTTGCTCACAGTCAGGGTACGCCTCTCTAGACACCTACGCGAGTCAGAACCTGCATGAGAGACGGGTATCTGAGTAGCACACTTCCAAGACAATACCTCCGCAAAACCCGCAATGCCTAACGGTCACCACTGAGATCAACAAGCAGCGAGATCGACTAGGGTGGCGGGCTAACCTGGTTTCTTGCAATTCGAGTGATAGAACAACACCTAGATGAGTTGGATGCATACAAGGACATGGACAATTACGGAACGAGGATAACAGGATCTGACTGACCTTGTCCCCAACTTCCATCTCCCTCATTAGATTGCGAGCTTCCGCATTGCGCACCCCCTCCCATGGCGTTGTCTTGACGGACTCAAAGTCGTCCACGCTGAACTGCGTGGATATTACGTCGCCGGGCACAGGTCATCAAGCTGTACAGACCTTGACGTCCTTGCCCTTGACGACGCGTGAGTCCGGCTCGGCCTTCATGAGCCAATACCTCGGAGACATGGTGGCGGCGGGGCTCGTATGCGAACCTGTACGAAGCCGTGGCGTGTCCTGAAATTTCGGAGATGACGATTAGAGATGAGATCAGATGGCCGTTAATAAACACAAGAGGATGACGGCTAAGCGACGAGCAGCCGCGTCAATAGCGAGGCAACGGTGAGGGAAGACGGTGGCAAGACGGATGATGGCGCGGCGGGCGCAAACAGCGGTCAACACGCCTTCGACGCCAACTTCCACCGCCCTCGACAACCTCATTCCTCTGGCCGTTGCCGTTCTCATCTACGGCGACTCTCAATTGTCATGAGCAGCGCTGACGCTGCAGCCCGCACAGAGACCCAAACAGTTTCGCCCGTTCCGCCGCAGCAAGTGCACGCACTATTGCCTGCCCACTCCGGAGAAAATGTCCTTAATACTAACCAACCGTCGACCACGACAGTAAATGGACGCGTCAATAGTGCAGAGAAACTCGCTGAGGGTCAGGGGGGCGAGACCACGGGAGCAGGCCCGTCGTGCGAGGTTACGGGCGCTGTTCATGTTGGTGCAGCCGACCATCTCGAAGGAGCAGAACAGACGGGAGATGACTCTGGGCAATGGTCTGACGACGAGAGCCATGATCTAAAGCGCGTAAAAGTGTATCAGCTAATTGCCAACCGCTGGGTCGACCAAGGGACAGCATTTTGCTTCGGCGACTTTCAGGATAACGAGGCCCTTCTCGTCGCTCGCGCTGAGGCTGATTTCAACCATATAATACTCTCTACAGTTATCCGGAGCAGTGATGTCTATCAGCTGCAGCAAGGTGTGTGGTAGGCAAACTCGTGCAGTTTGAAATGCTGAAGATATTCGGATAGACACCCTCATTGTGTGGACGGAACCAGATGGGAACGATTACGCGCTCAGTTTCCAGGATCCGGACGGCTGTGCAGAAGTCTGGCAATTTATTCAGGAGGTACAGCGGCACATGAACTCGGGAGGTGGGCATTAACTCTATGTTTAGGTCGATCATACGCTGAAATGTTGCAGAAGACCCAGTGTTGTCCTCATCTCCTCTCATGGGGCACGACCAGTCAATCACGACTGCAAGCATAATTCGTTCAGGGCATTTACCACAGCCTCAGTTGGGAATCATTGGCGAGATCGAGAAGGCCATCAAGGCTCTTTCACGCACCAATGCGCTGAAGGAACGCATCTGTGAATACATTCAGACGGAGGTACGTAACTTTACTCTTAGTAAGCTCGTCTTTTCCTTACGAGCTCATGCAGGACTACATCAGAGCCATGATTGATGTTATGCACCAGGCAGAGGACTTGGAGAACCTGGAGAATTTGCATGCATTATGTAGCTGTATGCAAGCTATTCGTAAGCATCGCCCGATTATGTAGAGTTGATTCCTATCACTAACTTTATGTGGTAGTCATGCTAAATGATCACAGCCTATATGAACATATCCTAGAAGACGATCTCTTCTTTGGCGTAGTCGGCATGCTCGAATGTCCGTCGCGCTGATCTGCATGTCTGTCATACGATCGATCTGACCGAACTTACCAGACGACCCGGAATTTCCGACGCACAAAGCCAATTATCGTGACTTCCTGCGGCAGACGTCCCAATTCCACCAGCCAATTCCGCTTGGCGATGAGACAATTCAGAAAAAGATCCATCACACATACCGCCTCCAGTTTCTCAAGGATGTAGTGCTTGCCCGCGCAATCGACGACTCGACATTTAATGTGCTTAATTCGTGTATCATCTTTAACCAGATCGACATCATCAATTACGTCCAGAATGACCCCTCATTCCTCCCGGAAGTCGTCGCCACCTTCATGGACGATGAGCTCTTAGCCGCAGTTGGTCTTCCTGCGAAGAGCAGGGAACCGGAGAAAGAGAAGAACTCTCAGATGGACTCGGAGAAGATGGACGTTGACCAGCCCGAGGCGAAGACAAACGGCGCTGTGAATCCAATCGGGATTGCTGAAGGTGCCCCGTCGTCCGCTCCACCATCGTCAGACGATGAATTCAAGCGTCGCTGCGAGGTCGTGCTGTTGATTCAGCAACTTTGCGCGATGGGCAAGAATGTTCAGCTGCCCGCGCGAATGACACTATTTCGAGCCCTCGTCGAGCGCGGCATAGTCTTTGCAGTCCAATGGGGTCTGGATCAATCCGAGACAGAGGAAAATGGCCGGCAGATGATAGCTGCATCGGGGGAGATATTGACTGCACTACTTGACCACGACGTGGGCGGAGTTCGCACTCATGTTATGAAACAGCTGACGAGGATGGAGCATGAGAAAGCCAGCGGAAAGAAGATCGTCGCGAAAGAGACTGTGTTGGAGTTAATGTGCAGAATCTTGGTAAGAAGTCGGGATTTGGCTGTGCAGAGTCAAGTTGGCGAAGCCTTGAAATTGCTCCTGGAAACTCAGCAGGATTCATTGGAGCAGCATGTAAGTTTTTTCCTTCCTTCCGTCTAGAGGACTACCGTGGCTAATTTCTATGTGAGGCTCCTCCGGGTACGAAGACGCTTCAGCGCCCTAAAGATGAACCAAATACTGAGAGGTTCCTGGACTTTTTCTACAAGCATTGTATTGGAACGCTCTTCAGACCCCTCGACGACATCCCTGTGTTCTCAGAATTGACAGGTATGATCACTTCATACATTGTCTCTTGTCGCATCTGACGACGGTGTTGATAGAACCCGTTCTCGTACTTTCGCGGGAAAGGGCGAACCTCTATTTTTATCTATGTGACTTGCTATCCACATTCATTTTGCAGCACTCATTCCGCAGTCACTTCTATATACTTTCCTCCGACATTTCTCTACGTGTAGCTTCATTACTCAGTGCGCGGGACAAGCACCTTCGACTGGGTACGCGTTCTGTTATCTTACCGCTCTCCCATCTCTCAAACCGATTTACATGCACCCAGCCGCATTCCGCGTCTTCCGCACATGTCTTAAGCTCAATAATCCCGGCCTCTTCAATCAGCTTATCAGCAAGCACTTATTCAAGCCCATACTTGATCTCACCCTGCGAGAGTCACACCGTGATAACCTGCTCAGTGCATCCTGTCAAGAGTTCTTCGAGCATATGCGGAAGGTATGCAAAGTCTACGATACGCCTAGACGGGCTTTGCTAAGCACTCTACGCAACATAGGAAAATCTCAAGGATCTGATAGCCCACTGTATGACTGTATATGGGCCGAGGGTGCGGGAGTTAGCGGAGTCTCCCATGGGCGGTCCGCGGTTCAAGGCTTTCATCCGTCGCTGGGAGATGAACGTAGAACCTCCCCCGGAGGAAGAGAAACCCGAGAAGTGAGTACAATCTGAGAAGAGCATGCTGTCTAGATGACTTAATTATTCACCGCCTCAGATTACCATTAAACGGTCCGCGGCGGTGGGGTGAAGGCCGTTTGCTGGAGGCGGAGGAGGAAGACTACTTCAACGCCGATGACGATGACGACGAGATCGTCCCTGTTGTCAGCACACCTCCACGAGGAAACGCTCTCAAGCGAAAGCGTATGCGCGGCATGGGGCCTTCCGTCCGATCCATACGTCCATTCACTCCCTTACCTCGAACCCCGCCCCTCGCGCGTCTGGTCGACTACGACGAAGGGGACAATCTCGGAGGTCCGGTGGAGGACAGTCCTATGCAATCGTCTCCTAGTATATCGAAGACGGCATCCACATCAAGTGGGTATTTCCCCCTGTCTTCCCCCTCCGTGGATGGTCCTCCCAGTTCGCGCATGATTCGACGATCACTAGTGAAACCTTCCTCGTTCCCCGACGAGCAGGACGACCTGCTGGAGTCACTCTTCACTAGGTCTGGTTCGTCATCAGGCCTAACCGGACCACCAGAGCTCGGCGCGAAACGACGGCGGGAAGACGAGGATGACGAGCTGCTGGAGCGCCTAGCGAGTAGATCTAAACGGACTAGCGTTGGTCCCGGCCCGAGCCCAGAGAAGGAGAATGCGGACTCTCCCGTGGCAGGTAAGGCAGGCCTTGCCAAGCCTATAGAAGAGAGTCCGAAGAAGATGAAGGTTAAGATCGGCTCACTGGGTGCCGCACTCGCCTCTTCGTCCCCGTCTACCTCCGTACCACCTGCCCCTTCAAGAGCTGGCACGAAGGATGGCGACAACGGCTAGCGAAATCAGAGACTCATGTACACATGCTTATCTGCACATGTCCCATGCACTGTAGCTACTTACCGTTCCCTGACATGTACATACAGCGCTGTTGTATGTACGACATACTAAGCTCACTTGCTTCAGATTCATTGGCGGTCTTTGCTCTCCAACGGTATGAAAAGCAGCTTTCGTAAATAGTACTATACATAATCTTATCGAGGAAAGTAGTAAACAGCGCAATGTACCCTCGTGATGACTAGCCAACATATATGCAAGGTATGCAAGAGCAACGGAACGAAAATGACCTGATGTGCGAATGTACGGACGAAAGATAAACGGTGCGACGCAGAACGGAAAAGGTGGGACACGGATATTAGCATATGTAAGTTTCGTTTATGGGGTTGATATGGATAACCCGATGTACGCTGAAGAATGGTCGGTGCGAGGATATTGCCAGTGTGAAGGAGAGAACGTCCGAAAGGCGAAGATATTGACCGGGAGTAAATATGCAGTGAGGAGATGGAGGTTGTGTTCATAGATAGTACATGCACGATTGCCATATGCGACTTGCTGGCCTCAGCCGACACGGCCGGCCTCTATGTTCGCTGCGGAAGAGGAGAGATTGGGAAGATAATCGTGGTTGGCATCAGCGCTGGGCTGATCGGGTATCGTTGAACGAGAAGGGGAGATGCCGAAAGGAGAGAACGAGCTGGAGCCGCCCAACGTCATACCATACCCCTGCGGGTTGGCTCTAGGAAACGCCGTCGAGCTCGACAACGGCGTGACAAATGGAGCAGACGGAGGGGGGGAAACAAATCGAGGAGGAGGAGGTGATGTCGTATAATGATAAGAGGTCGTAGGCGATGTCATGCCCGACATGTCACGGCGTAAAGATCGTCCAGCGTCTTGAGGGAACACGTCACCCATAAATGACTGCCCGTGTGCGATGATCTGCTGCTGCTGTTGCTGCAAGCTTGAGGCGTTAGTGCTACTGGTGGGAGTTCGGACGCCAAGTGGGTTCTTGCTGTACGACAACCGTATGCCACCACTCTTGACCAATCCGTTTAGCGTATGACCAGATAGCTCATTAATGGCTTTCGTGGCTAAGCTCACGTCCTCAAACTATACGCAATGATCAGGTTAGAGCTTAGGTAATCGGTGAGGTTCCGACATACCTCGACAAAGCACATCGGACCATTGCTCTTCTGCCTGAATATGAGCTTGCGGTATCCCGGCCTTTTGGAGAACAAGTCCCTCAAGCGGTCTTCGAGAAAGTTGAGGGATGTCACACCAGCAGTGGAAGACGTTGGCAAATTCCCGACATACAGTGTGTTGATCTATAGATCATGTTAAATCAATTGTTGTCCGAATCAAGCATGCGATTGAGCATACGTACAGGTGGGTTCTGATCACCGGAATTCCTCCCTGTGCCTGAACTAGCTCCAGAGGATGGAGACGGTAGTTGAGGAGACGTCGTGCCTTGGGCTGTACTCACTGCTAGCGCAGCCACAGACCGGGAAAGTTCCTCTTCATTACCACTCTGAGAACCACTGACGCTGGACGCACTAGAGGTAGGTATCGAAGAATTGATCAGAACCTGTCCCAATATACTTGGCTGTGGCTGTGGCTCGCTGCCAGGTGAGTACGGCCGCGGACGAGACGGAAGCGACGGGTGACTGGGGAGTGAGGAGGAACTGGACTGAGGCGAGAAAGGGGCACTACGACTACCCGGCATCGCGCTGCCATTCTGGGACGACGCTGACACAGGAGCGGACGGCGGATTGGTCGCCGTATCCGCGCCAGGGGAAATCTGTGAAAGGGGAGACGAAGGACGCGCAGGCAGGTTCGTAGCCAGCATAGACATCTTCCTCAAAGCAGCACTGGCGCTGACATCACGCAGCGAACCCCAAGGAGCACCATTGAAACCCTCCGGCTGCGGAGGAACGCTGTGTGTCGACTGTGGGGATGGCAAACCCGTTCCGCTGAGCAAGTGACCACTCTCGACGGACAACAGGGAATTCGCGCCTTGACGTACCATCTGTTGCGGAACAGAGTGGAAAGCCTCAAAGGCAAACGAGTTCTGTCTCAACCGCAACGCCTCCCTCTCCTTGCGTTTGCGCTCACGTTCGCGTTCGTCTTCCTCAGCTCGTTCCCTGGCTCCACGGGTACCGAGAGCGCCAAGGCCGACCACTCCGACGTCCGGACGTCTCGAGCGTTCTTCGTCCTCTCTCCCGTCCATCATCCTGCGCTGGTTCAACGCGATCCCCATAGCACCCAGAACACCTAACTCCCTGTCCCTCTGAGCGAAGGGCTCGCCATTACCAGTGGTCCCGGAGTTCGGGCCGATGCCAGCTATACCATTAAGACCCGCGATACCAGACAAAGACTCTGCCTGCCCCGGGCCAGATTGACCGTTAACCAGCGAACCAAGGGGAATGCCGAGAGGGCCAACGCCAGGCCCCCGCTTCGTGTGCAAATTCTTCTTGGCCATCTCTGCCTTCAGTACTGCACCGCGCTCAATATCAACCCGTCGACCCTGAAGGGTATCGCGTGCATCGATAGCCTCCTGCCGCGAGCGAAACTTAGCAAACCCAATGATCTGCTTACGGGTGGTCTGCGCGGGGACGTTGGATTGAAGGTAGTGGCCGTCGTCATTCGGCTGCAGGGGTGCTGCCGCCGGCCACGACGTTGTGGTACCGTCTCTTCCACCATCTACTACGACCCCGCCTTGATTGACAGTGACGAGGTTGTATGGATCGTTAGATCCTGGGTACGGGAGACGACCACCAACGGTCGGAGTGCCCGCACCATAAGCAGTGAATTCTTTGTTGGGAATCTTTAGCGTGGCAGCTTCGAAGCCGGGTGAGAACGTGAACATGTTTTGGAACTCACGCTCCTAGAAGTGAAGAGAATGCGCATCAGCATGAATCACAACGACGTCAGACGAAGCACAAAATGAAACGTAAGGCACCAACACTGACCTGCATGTCATCGGGGAAGCCGACAACAAAGATGGTGGATATCTCCTCTTGTGGCTGGGAATTCTGCGCACTACCGTTCACATGGTTCATCCCAGAAGCGCCCCCAAGGCCCGTGCTCTGCGCGCCAGCGCTAGGTCCGGATCCTGCGCTGACAGCAGGCAATGTGGGCCCAAACTGCGTCTGTGATTGTAACGCAGTATGGGGCCCGTGCCCAAGGTGGGAAATCCCGTTAGGATAGGCCCCTTGGTAGGACTGCTGCGAGACCTGATGTTGCATAGACAACTGCGATGCCTGTGTACTGGTCAGCATGCCACCGGGTCCCTGCTGATTCGTCTGATGATTCTGTTGGAGCGATGCTGAATCAAGTCCCTGCCGATAGGGGTCCAAACCACCAAAGGACTGTGGGATCCCATTGATCGCCCCACTGGTCGAGGATTGGGATCCAGGGACGGCGTAGTCGTGTACACGCCCAAGGTGATGCATAGCTTCAAAACTGTACGATTGTGGTGCTTGCTGGGTCGGGGATGTGGGGATCTGAGAAAGCGGGCTCGAGGTGTTGAACGTATCCGCAGAGGGCGGACCGAAAGCAGCTGCACCAAAATTGGAAGATGAGGTGTCGCGAAAGGTGGAGGTGAGATGGCGCGTACGGGACGAGAAAGGATTGAAGGACGTGGACGTCCTGAACGGCGCCGGGGCAAAACCGTTTGCTTTAGTTTGAAAATTAAGAGCATCAGGCTCCATCGAAGATAGGGAGGTGTAGTCGGGGGAAGCGAGATGAATATTGTTCATGCTGTTATACATTGGATGATGGGTGGTATTGGCGATCGGCACGGTCTGTATGTACTGGTCGGCACTATGCGGAGTGGACTTGTGATGGGAAAGCATGGTATGGTTCGGCGAGTCTGAGTGAGGTGGCTGTTGCTGGGTTTGCGTAGAGATGCGGTATGGCAAAGTCGGGGAGGTGGATGAGGTAGTGGACATGGATCCAAATGTCCTTGCGGAGACACCTGCGCCTTCGGAGTCGGAGGAAGAAGAAACAGGCTCCGCGTCACCTTGAGCGTTAACGCTTTCTAGCAGAGAGCGATTAATATATTCCTCGTCCGAAGATGGGGATGCCACGGAAGGAGAGAAGGTGGAAGGGCGGCGGGCAGCTACAGAAGACGCCAGGCTGGGCAAATGAGACAACAGTATGGTACTCTTGGGGGTGTGGGACGACGAGATAGGACGAGGCGACGAGAGAAAATGAGACGGAGACAGGTTCAGAACATCAACAGCCAGGATGGCAACAAAGACAGCAGAGCGATGAAAACGCGTATAGCTGTCGGTATAAATACAGAGGAAGGGCGACTAGAGCAGCTGGTGATGATAATGTATGTGGTCGAGGGCGTGCACGACAACGAAAAGGATGCGCGACGCGTGAGACCAGATGTGAATTGTATTGAGGGCGGCCGGCTGAGCAATGCGGGCGGAGTGGAAGGCGGTAGACAGCGAAAACGAAGTGAGAGCAGCGAGGGTGGAGTTGAGCAGGGCGTATGTGACGATGAGCAGATGTGTGCGCTCGCTGTGGCTGGCGACGAGCAGGGGCTGATCGAGGATGGAGACAGAAGGCGGACGGCCGGAGTCCCGGAGTATAGAAACCCACCCAATGGTCAACTATTCTTTCCCACGCACAGACCATTTGCCTTATATGGACGGCAAACCTACCAAACCTAACCTTAATTCCCAGAATGGACCGGGTTCCCACGTGGCCGGCCCCTAACCAGCGCCTCCGACGTGAACAATGGGCAGGCGGGACAGTATGCCGTCGTCGCCATTGTCTGCGACGAAGAGTCGATGAACGAGGGCCAGAGGGGATATGCGAAGTCTGCGTACCGGCCGCCATTATCCACGTCAATGGTTCTCCATCGCTTGTTTGCCAAACATGCCCCTCATCGAGCATCCATAGAACTGCCTGTACGGCAATGGCAGAGTATCTCCAGTGAAGAGCAGCACAGCGACCTAAGAACTAGCAGCTGACCGAGGTCGGTGGTAGAGGATAAAGAGACGGTAAGGGGGAAAGCGAGTAAGGGAGGTGAAGCATGGTGTGAGCCAAGCAAGTCCACGCGAACACCTTCACAGTGATATGCAAATTGTGCCGGTGCGCCGCAACATATTTCTTTCTTCCTTACCGCCCATTCTCGTCCAAAATATCATTGTACTCGTAAACACAAAATTGCTAGATATCTAACTAAACATTTCTAAGGTATCGTCCCCGTTGCCCCGATGAGTCAGTAAAGTCCCAAACAATTACACGTCTCCATCACGAGCCTGACGACGACACAGCACTGAAAAGTAATCCGCAGGAATACCTGCCCCGGCGATAACCATAACATCAATCAGCTACGCCCATGGCACTCAGCGAAGGCCGTGCTTATACGGTGGTCTGACGCAAGCCAACGTTCATCAAGCCACAGCGCGGCGTGTTCAGAATGATCCGCTCACCAACAGAGCACCGGGCAGCCGTCTACAACGCCTGCCAAATGTCCGTGTCCCCCGACGTCGACTGTCCGCCGAGCAAGGCGTGATGGATCTTCAGGTGCACCTCGTATCCCGTCACAAAGCCTGCAAGCAGCAAGATGGCCACCGCCCAGACCATGGCGCCCACGAACCGCCAGCGTGCTCGTGAGCCAGCCTCAGCCAGAGCGTACGGCGAACGCAGGTCGTAATACGGCAACAGATGTGTGTACTGGGCAATTGGTGTTGGACCGTAACCTGCGTGGCTCTGGCTGCCAGACGATGCTGATAAAACAACGTTTGTCGCATCGCGAGACGGAATATATGGCTGGTGCTGGGCGGACTCTGCAAATTCGGAGTACGCGGGTGGAGGAGACAACGTTTTCGCTGACGAGGATGCACTCATGGCAGAAGGTGAGTTCGAAGACAAACGCAAAATCAGAATGACTTGCCTTCTTCGTCTTGCGAATGATGTCATCATTGACCCTAACCTCGTGTCAATTTTACGCGTTGTTTACGCGCGTTAACCTGCAGCGTCGTCGTCTACGGCACGTCTACGGTCACTACAGGTGATTTCACAAGTAGGGAAACAGTATTTTTGATAATATTGGTAGGTAGATTCTTTCTCTATGTTGTCTTAATTCTCTTATCCCATAATTCAAGGGCGACCTTTTTACAGTAACAACATCATTAGCCATTTGTTGTGCGATAAGTAGTAGCCATCCGAGTCCTTGACAAGAAAGAATTGCCATCGAACTGGTCGTGTCAGCTTGGCTCGATGCATCGCTGCTTGCAGATTCCGGAGGTTGTCCACTTGATAGTAGATGCATTTACCATGCAGGGGCAGGTGGTACACCTGCAGTGTGGTCCTTGCGTCCGCAGGGATTATGAAACTCTCGCGACTCTTGCACGGACCAGTCGTGTATTTCATGAACCTGCGCTGGACATCCTTTGGTCTTACCAGGCAGATCTTAGTAACCTCGTCAAGTGTTTCCCTTCTGACTCGTGGATAGAAATTCCAGGCGTAGACGGTGCTCCCACTTCTCTCGTGAGCATACCATATTCATGATCATTGTGTTTTGCGAATTTGAAGAGGTATGGTAGACTTTCATGCGACCGTTGTTACCAATCGACTTCACGCGATTTGACCAATATGCCTTCCGCGTCAGAGAGTTATGCTTCAAGCCATTTCGCAAGGGTGTGCCCGTGATGTATCCATCGGTGGAGCTTCTGAGGTCTCTCATCTTGTATCTGCCGTCCAGGCCACTTCTACCAAACCTCCGTGCCATCGTCTGGGACCACGGACCAATCGGGAACGGCGCCTTCCCTTTCTGCCAGTTATTCCTGGGGGCAAATATCAAGATTATGTCATGGCGATCCACAAATCCCGCCTCAGACCTTGTCGTTGCGTATGCGTTGCTGCAGCAGCAACAGCTTTCACCTTGTGCTCACCGCATCTCGATGGAGCTGCTGAGTTTCCCTGACATCCTAGTGAAGGCACCCGGTGTGCTCAACGGGTTCAAAGAGCTCCGCTCTTTCTCATGTATCTCCCCCGCACCACTCCCTTACGAGCTCTTCGGCCACCTGGCACAGCTGCCCCGTCTATACCGACTGCTCTTATCTTCGCGTGGGGACGACCTTGTCATCCTCCCAAAGGATCCTGCTCCACCCATTGCATTCCCAGCGTTAATGCATCTTTCTGTCAGCGCCGTCTCAATCAAGGCATGCGCCGCGCTCCTGACCGCTACAACATTTCCCTCCATAACAAATCTCAGAGTGACCGCCTACCACACCAACACAATTTCTCCGCTGCTAGAAGCCATTCAGAAACAATGCTCACATGTGACCCTCGAGTCCCTTACCATCTCCGGGCTGAAGCCTCCGGGGACAGCCGCTCCAGCGAGCACCGCGCCCCTCGCGTGCCTGCACGCCTTTTGCAGCCTGCGTGAACTCACGCTCGACACACTGGAGCGCCCGCTCGCGCTGGACGACGATGCGTTGCGCGGGATGGCGCTCGCATGGCCTCAGCTGGGCTCGCTGAATCTCATCGGTACGCGCAGCAGGGGCGCCCAGACCGCCGTGACCCTCGACGCCCTCGTTACGCTCGTGCGACACTGCCCGCACCTAGTGACGCTGCAGATCCCGCTGAGCGCGGCACACACACAGATGACACCAGGGCGCCGGCCTGGCGGTGGGTATGTGAACGGCAATATTCAATCACTGCACCTCGACGCGTCTTCCGCGGGCGATGCGGCCGAGGTGGCAGCGTTCCTGTCGGACTTGTTCCCTAATCTGCGGATGATTCGCCCTTATGTGACTGGGGAGCCGAGTCTCGATTGGAAGCTGTTGGAGAAGCTGCTGCCTACATTTGCAGCTGTGCGGACACAGGAGAGGACTCCGTTGGAAGACGAGTGACAGACTATGTGTGCCTCGGTGCTTCCGAATTACCGATTCATTCTCAAACTGTGTTCTTTCCAATATACCTTCTCCTCCTCTATATATTCTGCCCCTATTCGGAAGCTGCCACGTACAGCACTAAATAACTGTGATCATCATTTGCCCCTATCCGCGACCTTAGCCCACAACCACATCGTCTACCATGGCACAACCCCTGCCGGCGATCTCCAATGTTCCACCCGAGGTGCACAACTTATTCATCGACGAGTTACGCGACGACAAAGCGAGCCTTGTGTCTTGCGCGTTGGTCTGTCGAGCATGGAACCCCTACAGTCGCCGCCATCTCTTTCACAGCATCTGTGTCATAGAAAAGGAGCACCGAAACGTGGCAGCATTCCTGAAGCTACTGAACAGCTCAGCGGATGTGCACCCGCATATACATGCCCTGACCCTGCGAGCATGGCCTCCTGTCCCGATGGATCCCATTTACTGGCGTTGCGGTACCCGCGAAGCCAGCAAGCCTAGCATTCCTCTCGACTTGCACGTCCTGGCAACGATTCTCTCAAACCTACCTAATCTCCAGACATTGCGCCTGTTGGAGTTCGCATACACATACGCCCCTGAGTACGGTCTCCCACAGACGGCCTTCAAGATAGAGGAGCTCTCTGTGCGGCAAACCCCTCGGCAGCGCGAATGCTCCTTCAAGACGCTCGGAGTGCTTGCTCTCTTCGCTGAAGTGGACAGGCTCTGCTTGGAAGATGGGTCACGGCATGACTGCGATCCGAGGAATGACTTCACCAGAAGGCCGGAGCACGAGTTGCTGAGTATGCCCAAACCCCGGGTCCATAATCTTACTTTCGGCTGGATCCAGGAGATGGACTACTATTGGCGTTACCTGCTCCCCTCGTCATCGTCATCGACCCTCACTGGGCTCGGGGCGGTATTTAAGCACAGCAAGGACTTCGGGGCCTTCGGGACTGTACTGTGCAAGGCCAGACACAGCATCCGCTCTGTGGAGCTCCGCATAACTTCCAGTTGTGAGTATCAATTCACAGACAATGTCGCCCTGATTGATGATTTTTGTCGCAGTCATCGCCAAGAATTTGAAGGCAAAATGTTTCGGAATCGATCTGTCCAAATGCCCGTCCCTTGAGTCTCTCGTTCTCGGCTTGAACCTGGTGGGAGAAAACAACCCGCTATGGCCAGTATACACGCACCTTCTCCGCCACGCCCCCCACACGCTGCGCGAGATCATCGTTCGCGTGTCCGTAATGTGGCTGTACTCCACTTCCAAATTCTTTGCCGCGTTGCAGAGTCTCGACGGTGCGGCGATGGACAAAGTGTTAGGTGTGCGCGAAGAGCTTCGGGCGGTGAAGTTCGAGTTCACATGGGATGACAGGGAGAAGAATATTCCTGTGCACACGGCGCCACACCCTGACGTCGATTCATACCTTGTTACAGCTTGTCGCGACATACTGCAAGAGATGCTGCCCACGATTCACGCGAGAGGCTTGCTGCGCGTTCGTTGAAGACCTGACGTAGAATCTGGCACTAGCCGGGCAGTCATTGGGGCGGTCACCTTAGCTGCAGTTGGCAAACTATTTCCTTCTATCTGCTATTGATACGAAGTGCATGTTACATATAAAGAAGAGGAGTATTGAATGTACACGATACCTTTTTTCCTTGAATCTAGATTTGGTGCACGCATATAATGCCAGTACCCATGGGTTCTCCAGCAAGTCACCGCGATGGTTCGTTCATGAGTGAGGTCCAGATCTCAATATAGCATATGTATGCAATGACTTTCCTGGTCGTAGACGTACTGGTTGCTCGAGAGGAGTACAACCGACTGTATGTCTTCAGTTATAAGGCACCTCGCTGCCGCCAACATGCAGTGTAGCTGGCCGTTCACATACTTCATTAGAAAATGAGACGAATGCATTCTCGCAATCATACCTGTGATCAGTCATAGCTCGACGTAATTCAATCCGAGTGCATACTGATTTATAAATTGACTTCTGAAAGTGTCGATGTTGCTCTTGGGAACGATGAAAACAAGCAACCACTGTTTCATAGTCTTATTCAGCAGCCCCAATAACTTCACAGCCTGCTGGAGGCACCTTCACCGCATACCTGGGTTCAACTGTCATCTGGATGACCACAGGAGGACTGTCGACAATGGTGAATAAGTCTATTCCGGGAAAGTTGAGTGCTCCTGGCCTGCAGTTGATATGCTCCGTCCGGTTTTCTTGTATGTGTTTGAGACTTCCTGCATTAAGCGTCAAATCGATAGTGAACATAGAAGAATTCATGAATGATGTGGGTTCCTGTTGAGAGGTGCGCATCATGTCTGCATGGGCAGTAAGTGTAAAGGCGGTTCCTGAGAATGCCAAAACAAAAAGAAGACAGATGAGGAATCAAATATCTGACGAAGCTCTACATCCTGGATAGTAGCAGTCTGCTTGATTAGTTGATTCCAGATGAAGCGGGTCGTAATGTTCTGGAAATTGCAACCCCAAGTTGTGAGTGTAGACGATCCATTGAAAGGTCAGGTGCTAGTATGCAATTGGTGTAGACATCTGCACAGCATGCTTCCTACAGTATATCTGTGTCTAGTAGGGCAATGGAAGGCTGAGACATCACTAAGATAGGATGACTTTCGCTTGGTGAGTCACTGAGTGAACGAACCGCCGTGATGAGTTCCTGCTCGGTTGCTCAGAACGGTAGGTTTCGGGAAGTCAAACACCGTCCAAATAGTCCGAAACTGTGTGAACAGAACGCGCACGAGTATAACGGGCGCGAGAATGTGACATCACTACCATAGTCACTTAACGGCTGCCTTATAGCGTTGCACCTACAGGACGTACCCGACGACAATGATGCGATAGACCGCCTCCCACTCGGCCTGGTCCATGCTCAACAGCCTCCCATGGAGAGCCTTCGTGCTCTCGTTACCCTTCACGACTGAACTTATCCCGAGGCTAATGCCTACATTATTCACGAGGACGTCGACCAGTTTCTCGTGCTTGCTACCAGAGAGCCTCTTGATGGGCGCCTTGTCGGTGGTTGTCCAGGAGATGGAGGCAAGGTTGCCCTGTGGGTGCAGGTCAAGAACCGCCATTTCTTATCCGCAGTCTCGATGGCGTCCAAACGCCGCCTAGTGATGCAGGCGCGGGCGCAATTGGCAAAGGCCCAGAGGACGGAAATCATGGAGGCGGGGCAGGGAAGGAGCTTTTGTGGTGAACCAAGTCGGCTGTTGAGACATGGTTATGGCAGAATGGTACGTTACAGAGTTGTCGTCGTGAACATTGACGCGTACCGCCGCAGTCGGACGCGTCGTTCATGAGCTCATGTGACCGATCTTGAAGATGCGAGTCACATGCTCAATACTCCTTTGGCTGTCTCTCAACTGTCTCTACTGCTGCTGCACTCGAATACAGTTGATCAAGCTTCAAGCAAAACATAAATGCTCGAGCACCGGGGTTTTGGCGTTTAGCTCGTGTGCGAACGGGACTTAGAGGAGTTTTCGGTCAATGTTGAAGACGAGCGGACAATTGGCTGTTACATTCCCAGTGAGGCTGGAAAGGTATGTGTCTTTGGTTGCTGCTTTACTAATGTTAGTGATGAATGATCATTCACATAGACCTTCTCCGTGGTTGTGAAAAGCAACTTTGATGCCTTGGTTGTTGCTCAATTTTTTGTGGATGGCGTCTGCGCGAATGAATTGTACTTGCATCCAAAACGTGAATGCACTTCAAGAGGACCATAAGTAATTGAGAGAACCCTACAAGTTTGTTCCACTTAATGTCACCGGTATGGGGACATGCAACACCATGGGCGGTAGTATCTAATGTACTTTTTGCTAGATGACGAGATGATCGTGAACCCTCGTGATCCAGTGCTACGTGACCTGGGTACGATCGAGGTCCGTATCCTTCGAGCAACACAAGGGAAGCCCGCAGAGAGGGTTAAGGAGGGTGCCAAGTTGGAGGGCCACGGACCGGTGCATGAACGATGCAAGAAAGCAGGAACTCACCAGGTCTCGTACGTCTTGTCACTAAAATATCGAATATGGTGCGACTGAAGCATGGTATATGTATGATGAAGCCATAGAAGTGACAAAGGCTGCCTTTCACTTTCCAGTTTACATTGATTCACTTGAATCTCCGTATGCTACATTTCGTTTTCGGTACAGACCCAAGGGTGAGAACTTCAATCTTCTGCAGTACAAACTCATATCATGTTATTTTCGTACTAGACATATTGCAGGCCCAGGGCATCATTACGGTGAATAGAGCTGATGTTAATGATCAACCTTCCGGTTCGGGACTCTCGTTATACGGCACCTACTGCGGACACAGAAAGACTCAGACATTGTTGTGCTTGATGGTCCACCCCCGAAGAAAGAATGTTGCTGGCACTCTGCTGAAGAGGACGTTAATCCTCTCGTCGACATCAGTGCTCTGCGTGGAGATGGCGAGATTGGTGACGATGCTGACCTCGCAGCCATAGAGGTGAAATTTTTTGTTGTGTGGCGTCGAGAGTCTTCTAATGGAATGGTGCTACTAAAGAATCAAATTCGCTCCCTTACAGAGCAGCTAGAGCGCAAGAGACGTAGTAAAAAGAGACGGGCAATTGCAGATACCCGGGTCAAGAAGGAAAAGCTGCAGGAACTTGACATACACATAGGAGAGTCCGACATCATAGAATTAACGTAGAGCTGATGCGGGCGAGGCTGAGCACTAGCCGTCACCGCGTTGTTCTACCACGCGCAGGCTCTTGGTCGCAGCTTACACCGAAATTCTAATATTCAATAAAATTATATTGAGTACTCTACGTGATATGATTTATCTCTGCAGAATTGTTTCCGAGACTGGTGTTGCCTTGTTCTCGTCTTGTTTCCTCGATGTTACCAATACTGTCGCGTCGCGGTTCACGACTATCAACAACGCGAATGTCACGACTCGTCATCACGCTTGATCTCTCTTCAAACCGCCGCCACACCTACTTACCGCCCTCTATCTCGAGCAGTTATGCCACTAGAACTCGGCGGCATTCGTGTTGGGCTGGTCTGCGATGCCACACCGATGGATCAGTATGCAACGCAGCTTGAGACCCAACCTAACGGCAGAACGCGCAGACCCAAACAGATGGGCATGGCCAGTTGCTACGTACCTAGTGTCGCTGGGAAGGTGAGATGACCGACCCTTCTCCTACTTCATAGTATAAATGTGGTTTTTTGACAGACCTTCTCGATCGCTGTGATCAATATGCGCACCGACGTGTCGGTCTCCGTAAACTGCTATCTGGACGGCCGATGCGTCCATGGCATGCTCTTTGCTCCGGGCGTACAACATATCTCGCATGGCGTCTACGTGTCCGAGACTGATTATCGGCCGTACCGTTTTGCAGACCTTCAGGTAACTGGTGAGTTGTCACTTTGGTATTCCCAGGCCAGCTGCGTTACTGAGCAATGTAGATGACGAGGCGATCGCGAATCCGAAGGACCCGAACTACGAAGACCTAGGCATGATTGAGATCCAAGTGCTTCGGGTCAGACAAGGAAAGTCTGTGCATGCGAATATCGGTGACACAGCCGAGTCCCGGCCGGTGCATGAGAGAAGCAAGAAGGCCGGAACACATCGAGTATCGTATGTCATAAAGCACGTTCAATATGTCATGCACAAGCTCATCCTGCAACTTCAGATTCGGAAACAAGGTGCGAGGAGCGAAAGCTACCTGGGTCGATATCACCTACATCGATTCTGTGGAGGAGCCGTTCGCTACCTTCAAGTTTTTCTACAGGCCTCGAAGTAGAGTCATAGCGTACTCTTTTTCGCCAATGAGCTGATAAGTCGATCCCCACAGCGCTGCTACAAGCTCAAGGAATCATCCCTACTTCACCAGCGTCGAGGAAAGGCAAGCAACGAGTCCCCGATCCAGATTCCGTAGGAGGTCCCACAGGTATCAGTACAGGTGTCGGGCTCAAAACAGAAGATAACAAGGATTCGCTCCGTCCGAACTTCAAGAACGAGGCTTTAGATGCGGATACCAAGAGACGTATTCCAGATGGAGAACCGAGCAACCGAAGTCCCCAGAAGAGACGTCGCATCGACGATTCGGGTGATTCTGCATCGGTCGCCCTTAAAACGGAAGTCGGAGAAGGATCGTCCAGAGCCAATCTGCCCTTTATCAAGAGCGAGCCTGTCGACGAAGACATCGAACCTTTAGTAAAGCAAGAGAGTGTTTATCACATTGATAGCAGACCGACTGGTAATATGGAGAGTTCTTCGAATCCTCATGGGCAGTCTAGGGATCACGATGATGAAGTTGCGTCGTTGAAGGTGAGTCTCGTCCACGATTTGGATCCACTGTTTGCGATGGGTAGGACTGAATGCCTGCTTCTGCTGCAGGTGCAAGTTCAGACCCTGCAGGGTCGAGTGGACCGCCTAGAAGCACTTGTCCAGGAACTTCGTCAGCATGTCAAGATACCTATTGCTATTGATCTGACGGAGGACCCATGATGGTTACAATACTCGTCGTCTCGTCGACGGTTGACCGGCTCTGAAAGCCGAAAGGCTTTATCTGCCTTCCGTGCGCCGACGATACTTCATTTCCCTTCTGGCTGTGATAATGCTTGTATCGAGTTGTGATAATGATCTGTTGCTAAGTACATCCTAGATACCTATTGCATTACATTCTGGCATACATATTATCATGTACCTCGCTATCCAGTTTCCGGTTCTGCATCAGTGTGAATCTTGGTTATAATCGCCTATACGCGACTGTCACGTTCACGTGCTTCGCGACCACCGTGGTGACCATGACCATGACCGTTCCGTGTCTTCCATTCCGTTTTTCGACGTCGCTAACCGAGGAGGATCGACTATTATGCTGGAGAAGAAGGCAAGAAAAGTGTGGATGCAATGTGACATTAGAAGACGAGAAGACCCTTAGTAGCTTCATTCAGAGTAAGCCAGGAAGGGACTGCATCAGTATTCTCATATCTTACGCTAAGGAAAGTACCCACTGTTTACAGATCTGGAATACTTCCCACGACTTAGTCGCGGTAGACTGTTATATGGTCGGCCGATTCAAGTTGGACAGCAATACCCTGCGGGTGCAAAGGTGTTCGAGTGTCCTTCGCGTGTGTCCTCCGTCGGAGAAGTTATATCAGTAAGTCCCAATCGTCGTCACTGTTGTATTGAGTCTAACCTCTTACGGCGATGATTAGGCTTATATGTCCGATCATTGGTTGACGAACAGCTTGCATGTTGGCAAGGACTGGGTGACATTGAAGAAGTTCGCATATTACTCAAAAAGCTTGCTAGCCAAGATGAAATCCACCGTGTGGAGATCTTAGAAGAGCGCTGCTGTTTATGAGTGGAGAAAAAAGCTGGAAATCGTTATGTCTCGTGAGTTTGCTACCAGAGAGATCTAATTCTTTACCGACGATCGGCTACAGTCAGTGGTGCAAAAAATGGCAGAAGAAGGACGAGTGGAAAATGGAGCTCATAGACCCTACAGCATATACCCTTATGCGATATTTCTGTTTTGCCACCTGATTCGAGGTAACATGATATCGTGCCACTCATGAGCCAATATGACTGATTGTATCATGGACGATTAGAGATGTTGGTGACTCGGGGAATCGAATCATTGCTCCTCCAATTTTCGACATATCTCTAGTCGCCTCATCAAGAGGCAAGTCAGACGAGAAGAAGGGCCTGCGGAGGCTTCGACCTACGAGCGAACAAGAATCAGAGGAAGCACCGGTCTGTATCTCCCCACGCGGAAGATCGGCGTGTTAGAGCTGAGGGCTCTTCGAACATAGACATGAAGCCTGCCGTCGAAGCTCAGACTTAAGATGATGACGAAGAAATGGCGTCCACGAAGGTAGGTGGCCACACGATTTTTCAGCATCACCTCGTGTTACTTGTTGCCTTCACTCTTCGAAGCAACTTTTGGCATGCCCAAGCCAGCGCATGGAAGCTAGGCGCCGATCTAGCCAGAAGGACGTCATCGTAGGCGATTGACGATGTTCGCAACCTACTGTAACTTCTGGATTGGATTATTTGTGCGTGGTCCACTACCCGCTTTCTCCATCACGCGTCACCCCTTGTCAATTAAAAATGGAAAGAACCGTATGATGGCTCACTTATACATTTTTACATGCCCCCAGCTGTTCTTCCATGTCATTAGGAGGGCAGACGAGGAGCATTGACGTGGATTCTCCCTCGAGGGAGAGCACTGCAGAGTGAGCCTACAGGTGAGCATAAGCGCATAACTTTGTATGTATACGTCACAGTATGACAGCATGATACAGCAAGGCTCTACACCTCAACCACCTCTTCCTCAACCTGCTCGATGACCTCGTCGATCCACACCTCGATCTCCTCCTTCGACTCCTCATGCCTCTCGCTTTCGCGCTCGATCTTCTTTCCGCGCCGCTTGCGCTCCTCAGTCATCTCCTCCTTGCACTGTGCACGCCATGCATTCCACTCGTCGACGAGCCGCTTGCGGAGGGCGATGAGTTCCGCGCTAACGTTGCTCTCCTCCGCAGCATCCTCTTCCTCAAACGTACGGCTGTACTCCTTGAGGTTCCTGCGGATCTGGCGCTGTTGGTCCTTGGTGAGAAGCGTACGCGGTCGCGGACGCCACAGGAACTGCTTGAAACGATCGAGGATGTGCTTCTCCAGCTCTTGACCCTTGAAGTCCCAAATTGCATAGCCATTTTCGAGCTGACGCACACAACGGAATTTAGCTCCTTCGCACCGACGTACACGCGAAGTATACATACTGTGTGTCTCCATGCACTTGCACTAGTCGCGAGGTAGCGGCCGCTGGGATCCCACTCGGCATCGGTGACGGCATAGTGGTCGGCGGTGCCAAGTAGCTGGATGCCACTGCCCCATTCCTCCTTCGACGGGCCTTCCCGACGGCCGACATCATCGAAGTTGAAGTCGAGGTCCCAGAACTCGAGCTCTGATTTGCTCGACGAACCTACAGTCGCGAGTACGACATGGCGGCCCCGGGGAGACCACCGGACGGTATTGCTGGTTCGTGTGGAGAGTGTTTCTGCGGTGACGGTGGTTAGGAAAGGATACGTAACTGCATTATCTTTGGTACACGTACTGAGGAGTTTGAAATCGCCCTTCCCTCGCTCTAGCTGGTAGAAACTGACATCAGTCTTGATGGTGACACCAGGGCCCGGGTTGCCAAGATTTGGATCGTTGCTAGAAATAAGAGCGAAGCGCTCGCCCTTGGGTTCCCAGGAGAAGTCGGTGACAGTGTCTGACATACGCGGTGAGAATAACACATCAATGCACCATACTTCACTTACCCTTCAGCTCCACGACCTCCACGGGGAAGTCCTTTTCACGCACACGGAAGATCTCCAGATTGCAGAAGATCGACTTCTTCGTTTTTGTATGACGATCCACCTTGACGCAGAGGAAGTCGCCCTGATTTTGCCAGTAGAGCTTACACTACATAGAGCACTGTTAGGGCTAGTCACATCGATATTACGAACGCTGTTACCTCAGTGACATTGAATAAGTTCTTCTGTCGCAAGATGGAGCGGCTAGGGAAATCCATTAGTACGACACGGGCAGGCTGGTTCGCCACTTCCGGCGTCCAGTATGCTAGCATGTTTTCCTTAGCCTTCTTCGTGCCCTTGCTTACTCCATCCGCAACCGCCTTCGTTTCCTTCTCGGCGTCCTCGCGGTCCTTGTCGCCATGTGGACACCACTCAAAGTCGATCACTCCCTCGATCTTAATACTCTTCTTACCCTGCAGACCCATGCTCGGCAGCTCGTACACACTGATCTGCTGCCCGGGCGTCACACGCGCGACGAACTTGTCGTCTGGGCTCCACTTCAGCGAGGGCCACTGCATTTGCTTCTTCTCCTCGCCATCGGGGTAGACTGTGGGGAACGTCCGCAGTAGATTGCCGGTCTTGACGTCCCAGACTGCGATGTTGTTGCCCTCGTCCTCGGGTGAGAAGAACTGGGGGCCCTGCTGCGCGCCCTCGGGCACCACGATGGGGTCGTGCGACCAAGTAACGAAGTACTTCTCGCAGGGCGAGAAGTCGATGAGCTTGACGAGTGGGTGTGCAAAACGCTGCTGCTTCTGCCATGAGGCGCCGCCCCAGAGCTGTACACCCTGACGGTGCAGGGTGGCGAGATATGTTCCAAGAGGCGACCAGGATACATACAATTCTGTCCAGTTCTAGCCGTCATGGGTGTCAGTAGATGTCTGCGGCAAAGTTGGCGTTAGCGTACTGGTCGATTGAATGCGACCTCGCACTGCGACGGCTTTCCGTGCCAGTGGATTTCGACTTCGTCGTCACGGTAGGTTGCATACTGGTCCCGACCTTGAGGATCGCCGAGCCAAGCACGGAGATGTTCCTACGCGCAGAAATTCAGCAGCAGCCGCAAGACCGGTGCGCATCGCGTACCTTTGCCACATATTGTTCAGGCTCCGGCTCGACATACGTCTCGTCCAAGTTGGCGTAACGCTCGATGTCAGTGAATCGATTGATCAAAAATGTGTGCTTCGTATCGAAAGGATGCCCGTGCATCGCATTGAGCGCGAAATTCGCCTCGTGGGCATTCTTGAATTCCACGAATATATACCTACACATCTGTTCTTTCAATCTCTCGCCTCACCAGAGAGAGAAGTAGACGGACCCTCTGCTCTTCCCGTTAGCATCGTTCCATGGTACTGTGATATCATCCGGCTTGATGGGCGCGCCCTTCCGCGAAAACTCCTTCGCGATCTTGACGAGAAGTTTCTCTGCCTTTGATTTATCAATGACCGGAACACCGTCGACGACCAAGACGTTGTCGAAGCCCTCCTCGTAGTGGACCTGGTATCTGGTACATTTACTCAGCCGTGCACACACCATCTCGGGATCTAGCCACTCACTTTGCTTCGATGTCGGTATAGTCAATTTCCTCGTCGTTATCGGCGTGGTGTGCGCCGTTTATACCGTTGGGTGCCATAGTTTTGTGTCTGCAGGTCGTCGGAGGTAGTCTTAGTGGGCACACTGCAAACTTTTTGTCGGTGTGACCCTGTTTTAGGGTTACGTTGCCCACTCACGCCTCGGTGATCGCTCGGTATGTCAAAAAACATATCTACATTTCCCTCACGCCCAACCAGGAGCTCGGACGGCGGGGTTGTACTTGTGTAGCAGTAGTCTACTACTAGGACGGACCTCACTGCTATAGCGCTTATCCGCATCTCACTGCTATAGCGCTTATCCGCATCCATTAGGAGAACAACGTCGATGACATGCGACAGGAACGATAGATTCAGACCACAGAGAAAACAAGAACAACTACACAAAACGGAACAGAGATTTCGCGAGGGGGTTTGTGAACAAATGTGGGGGAGCGCGCGTGGTGCTACGGAAGACGTATGTTACAGATCCCGCATGCAGAGATGGAACGTCGGGGCATAAACACAGAAAGGGTGCGTGAGCTGGCCGCAAGCGACAGCCATTCGAGAGCGTCGTAACAAACACAGAAGAAAGCCTACAATTGGAATGACGTCTGGCATGCATAACGAGAAGAAACGAGTGGACAGGAACGAACTAGATCACAACGAGAAAAGGAATGAGATGGGTCTGAGACATCAGATATTCAAGACAATGAAAAAAAAACCATGTCCACTCATGGCGACGCCAACGCGTGCGCGCCATCCGCACCGTTCTTCCAGATCCCCTGCGAGTGGTGGTGGTCGAGGTCGAGGCTCGCCAGCGTCCCGTTCAGATCCTGGATGTCGTGATCGTGGTCATGGCCTGAGTATTGCTCCTGGTTCTGAGAACCCTTCCTCGTCACATCCGGTCGTGCGATGGGCACAGGACCATCCCGTCGAGAAGCCGCACGGTCGGCCTGGAAAAGCGACTTCGAAGAGCCTTCGCCCAACAGGAACCTTTGTGAGGCACTGGGGGGACGTATTGTCTGCGCAGACGACGGCGAGATCTTCCCGCTCGCACTAGGAACCTTCTCGTCTTGACCAATGAACCACGGTGTAAAAGATTTCGCAGGCTGACGAAGAGTCTGTGATGAGGACGAAGCCATTGGCTGTTGTTCCTTTACCGCATTCACGAGATAGTTGGGATCAGGTGAGAAGGGAGAGAAGCTGGATGGTGCCCCTGAGCTGTTGCCGCCTGGGGCGGGGCGCGTGCCGAAGATGGGGTTGAAAGCATGGTAAGCTGCCAGGCGATCTCCGTCAACGTCGTTCAGGAGAGCAGCAGCGACCTGAGACTCGCTGCTACCATCGTTACCTGAAAAATCCCCACCATTATTATTGAGAAGATTCGTTAGCCCGAGCTTCTCTAGCAGTTGCAGCGCCTGCTCGGGAGTCAGAGCAGGAGCAGCACTCGATGGCGTCACCGGTGTCACCTGTGACTGGTATTGCGCTTGAAAAGCGGCAGCTTGGGCAGCCTGCGCCGCAGCCTGTGCAGCCTTGTCTGCACCATTCGATCAGAAAAAGAATTTGATCGTGTGAAGATGGGAGCCTACATTGACTACGTCCCCAGCTGAGTCTGATCCTGCTGCCCCCAATGGGGAAACCTTGCATCTTCTCGATGGCTCTCTCCGCATCAGGCTTTCGCACAAACTGCACGAAGCCACAATGCTTGCCAACCGGTACTTTCACCTGCAAGATAACATGTCAGACGACAAAGAACCCATAAATGGTTAAGCTCACGTAGTGGATGTCGCCGAAGGGCACAAAGAAAGTCCTCAGTGTCTCCTCAGAAATCAAGGGCGATAAGCCGCCCACGAAGACAGTAGTGTTGTACGGGTCCGACGACGTCAACTGCTCGCCATTCGGGCCAATCAAATTGGACAAGATCGCGCGTGCCTGAGCATGATGCTTCCACGACTCCTCAGAGATATTGTATTTCTGAGCCATCAACTGATCCTGGGTAGGCTGAGCGAATGGTACGGAGACGGACGGAGTCTCATCGTTGGTTGCGGATGGCGCACCGGCCATCGCACCAGAAAACTGTGCCTTCAGCGCCTCATCTGAGGCAGTGGATGCAAGCGTGGACGAAGAAGAGACAGTTGATCCCGAACTCAGAGATGGTGCTGAGACAGACGACGTCGACCCGGAGGCAGACATTACCGTACTCGTGATTGAGGAGCTCGAACCAGACGCAGCAGCAGTGGAGCCGGCAAGAGGAGCAGACACGCTCTTCGTTTGGGTGGCATTCGGAAGTGGTAAAGCGATAGTCACAGGGTTCATTGGTTCTGTCGCTGCGGGAGGCGTCGGCTGCGCAAGCGGCAACTGCATCTGTGCAATGTCCATCCCTGCCATTCCAGGCACAGGTTTGAACTTCGCAGTGGCAGGCGAAATCCGCACTGCATGCATACCGTCAGGCACGTGTTAGTATACGTGGCAAATGGTGCACTCACTGGGACGTGAAAGACAGTAGAGACCGTGCATTTCGATCAACGCACGCTGCTGATCAGCTTCATCCGTGAACCTGTAAATACTGAGTGTCAGCACAGGGAAAGCAAGAGCCTACACCAACTCGAGCACACCTGACAAACCCATATCCTCGCGACACGCCAGTGACAGGATCCAACATGATCTTAGCACTCTTGCAGCTCAAGAACGGCCGGATGAAGCGAGGCTCCCTGTCATTGCGAAGACCAAGGACCGGATTACGAAAGACGGCCACCAAGTCCGAGTTGGACACTTCCGGAGCAAGATCACCCACAAAGATACTGTACTCTTTGGGATATTGCGGGTTCTGTGCGCCCGGGACTGAGATGACTTGGCCGGGCTGTAAGGCAGCCATCGGCGTGGAAGGTACGGACGACGCCCAATTGAGCGAGAAAGGCTTGCTGGAATTGGGCATGGTCATGGAGGGGGCGCTCCCGTTATTGCTATTGTTGATCTGAGACAGAACTGACGCCGCGTGGGCTTGAGAAGGGAACGTTAAGAAGCAGTAGCCTGGATTGTTTGCCTGCTGGCCGGTAATAGGATCCGGCGCAGGGCGAGGAACCTTGATGCTGACGGGGTCCCAACCCATGAGGTTGCAGACCTGCTTTGCATACTCTTCGTCCATCCAGGGTTCGAGTTCGCCCCACCAGAGAGTAGAGCGAGAAGATGAATTATTGTTGGTGGGAGACGGGAGGGACTGGGGGCTCGCCGAGGAAAGTTGAGGGGAACTAGACTGCTGCTGCTGCTGTAGCTGGCTGAAGAAGTGCTCGCGATGGTCTCTCGTGTCACGGGTGTCGCGGTCGTGAAAGGAGGAGTTGTAGAGCTCAGAGGCGGGCGGGGCACGAGGAGGAGAGGGGGAGCGCAGGAGATGGTGGTGGTTATGAAGCAAGGGGGGGAGCGAGAGTTGAAGTTGGGAAGAGACGTCGGCGGACGGTCTGGCGGTAGACGGGGAGGCCGAGTACGCGGCCGGCTTGGTGGACCAAGTGTCACTGGGACCGACGCCGATTCCCTGCGAGCCGTGGAAGATGCCCGGAGCGACAAAGGACGGGAAGCCGGAGCCACGGAGCGTGCTCGACGCCAGCGGACGGCGATCGGCCGTGGCTGCAGCCAGCGACGGCGCACCGCTGCTGTAGACGTTCCCCGCAGACGGTCCAAAATCTCGCGCTGATCCATCTCGAGAGAATTCCCGGATGTGGCTCCCAAAATCTCTGGAACCATGCCCATTCTCTCGCCCATTAATCCGCCCATTTTCGCCCTGCGGTCGCCCATCGTACGGGGGACCATGGTCGTATTCGCGCGTGTGCGGTTCGGGTCGTGACATGGCGGATGCCGGATGTGAAGATCGGAAGGACGTCGAAGACGGTTGACAGGAGTTTTTTTCTAGTATTCCTGCTCTTTAACGGAGTCAAGGTAGATGGACGAGAAGATGCGACAGCGAGATGAGTTAAATGACGAAATGCAGAGAGGGAAAAAAAGCAGAAAAGAGCTATGCGCAAACGACGAGTTGGCGACAAACGGGAAAGCGATTCAGAAAGAGAAAGGAGGTGATTTTAACACGTATTCGACAGCGATGCAGAACGACAACAAGGGCCCGCGGCGTGGTTGTATACCAGATCTCCAGGGACCTCGATAGATGGAAGGAGGTGGCAAGGCAGAGTTCATCTGCGGAGTGCGGAATTGCCGCTGGCGGAGTTACCTGTTCGTCAATAAACAACAAATCAGACCCCCATCCAAACTCCTCCTTCTTCCACCAACACGAGGTTACCCGATAGCGAGGTGGGCACGCTGCTGGTTCGTCAAAGAGCCTCGGCGATCACGCCTATTGTCCCTAGGCATCACGATGCGCGCTAGCTATTTCCGGTTGGCCCATTGTTGCACTTTTTTGTCCACTTTGGACCGTACTTAGTGTCCCTTGGTTACAAGCAACGAGGAACATCCACCGTTTGTTCTCCGCAATGTTTTCGTGGTCGACCGACAAAACACTACAGCGCCTGTCAAGCTGTCAGTCGAGACCACAACTTCCTGATCGATCAAGCGTAGACGCAGAGAGGTGAGCCACATGTTCCCAGACTGAAGTCACCAAAGCTCGACTTTGCTCAGCTCCTTCCATTCATTCGTGCTACCTTTATTTGGCTTATCTCGAGACCACCCTCTCAATCTATTGTGGGTCCCCGTCGATCCTTTCTATGTGGCTGTGCGCATCTCATTGTTTCCAGTGATTGTCTTTTATCCCGTGTTCTTCCAAGATATGATTCCACCTTCCATCGAGATGTCTTTAGCCAATCCGCCATATCTCATGAGCGATCCCCTCGCTTCATGGTTAGTCTATGTAACTCTTTGGTCCCAGTGGGGTGCTTTGCTAATCGATTTGCTGCGAATCCCAGTCTCTCATCTTCAGCATACTGATGTGTCGGAGTTGGCGCAGCTAATATTTCTTACCTCTCCCAGAATTTGTCAGTTCATCGTTTCCCATTACAGCGCCATCGTAGCCATGTAACGTTTCCCGGAATATCCTTTGTGCACACCACCATCTAATCAATCATGTCGAAAATATGGCGCTACAGTGATTAGACACGGACTCGATGTGAGCTGCCTTCCACTTTCGTTGTAAACGCCCTCTCCAAACTCTCTGGGTGGAGTATTCACTGATTAATATTGCCTTTTAAAGCAGTCAGCTACATGTCAATTAGATAGGCCACTCCAACCGCGTCGTATCACTGTACCAGGTCCCAAAGAAGCCGCGTTGTCAAAGTAAGAACATTTTGTGCATTTTGGCCGAATACGCATTAATGACGTGGTACGTGGTTTGCTGCTTTGTTGAGATGCCGCCGGGATGGGAAGTACACATCTCTCCAACGGCGCTATCGTCTTGTTGTCCCCCGCACCACTAACTATGACGTGGGTAATGATGCAGATCTCATCTAGTGGTCTGTTACGGCAACCCGATCTCGGAATACAAAAAGCGCGCAAAGATGGGATCCTCGTGAGTAAGATACTATGAGTATGTTTTAACACTTCCGCAGAAGCTCCGTACACATGGGTGTCCATTACTCATCGATGCTCGTTCACGCGGACACCTACACTGGCAGGAAGCGCTTTATCTGGCGGGCCCCGCTTTTAAGCTTTATCCAAGCACGCAAAAATGACTGCGTACGTCTACATGATACAAGTTTCAGGTCATCAAAGGTGAGGCTCCATATATCTGGAGCTACTTACGTTTCACGCTTCGGCCATGCATTGGAACAGTGGGAGTCACTGAAACATACATCTCTCATACATATGATCATCGTGTATCAGCCTGGGCTTGTCAGCAGCACGGCGGGTTACTGTTAGAAATTGAGATAGCATCCTTCAGGAGGTAGTGAAATTTCAGAAATATTATGCCCAAGCTATCAGAGCCTTGGAGCTTTCAATGCTCAAGCGCTCACTTCAGAGAGCGGGAAGTGTCATTTTTACGTAATCACTAATGCGCGCCTGTCCCGCGCGCCCCGCCGTGTACAAGCTGCCAGAGCCGACGACGAGCACTTCCCTTTGTCTCGTCCACCGCTCTGCCGTTTTCTCCTCTCACCTCCACCTCCTCCAATAATCTGTCCTGGCCGGCATTCCGTCTTACCCAGGCCCTTCGGACCTTTCTTTATTGACTCGCAGCGCGCAAGCCATGCCTCCACGGCGCGCTTCTGCCGCCCATAACGTCGCGTCCTCCTCCACGCGGGCCCATAGAAGCAATGGGTCGAATCACAGCATCTCTGGGCAGTCTCCTGTCGTGCAGTCGCAGAATCTTCCTTACAGCTCCAACTCAATACCTGCGACACCTCAACAAAAAGTAGTATATGTTCTCGTGAACAGACTGAAAAACAAGGTGAGTGACTATGTCCCGCTCACCCGTTGTATCTACGGGGAGGATGCACGCGTGACGAGACGGCATGTGCTGACAATGAGGACTTCTAGCTCCCATGTAATTCGGGTATTACTTTGACTGAGCTGGAGACGGATGAGGCAACGCAAGAAGTGGTCGAATCTCTCGTGGAATTGTCGCGGGAGTCACTGGATATTATAGCGTGGGCGCTGAGTGAGTTGCTGGAGAAATTGGCCAAGGTAGATCAAATGAACTCGCACCGAAACGAACCAACTGAACTATTTCTTGCAGCAAATTGACCCCGACAACTTCAGAAATCTCGATGTTCTACAATCACAACTCTTTGTACTGAAGGTTCTCTCCATTGCAATGGCGTCGCGTTGGAACCGCCGTCCAGAGGCGAATAGGCCGGACTCTCGAAATAGCCAGCAACCGAGCCTCGCCACCTCCAGGACCTGTGTCCCAGATTCTCCCGTTCAGGCCAGAAGTCGCGATAAGGAGTCGTATGATCATCTGTCATCTCTGCGGGTGGAACCTCCTCCCCTGGATGACAACTGTGCCAAGTATGTCTTGAGCGTGATGGTACTTTTCCTCCGACAAACCGCTCCTCCGAAATACCGTCTAATGTCTTCTGCGAGTTTGAATTTTGTCGCGTCGTACCACGACTTTGAGTCCATCGAGCTTCCGGAAGTGGAGCCGTCCACAGACGTCTTCGCCAACAGCGCCAGTACGCCTCCCAGCATCTCGCCGTTCCCTAGAAGCATGATACGCGCAAAGCATTCGTCCTCAACAACTCTCAATTCTCCACCCAGCACAATTTCGTCTGCTTACATCTCGAAGCATTCGCTCGTCTACGAGACAACGTCTCTTGTTACCTCCAAAGCGATGGGCTCCTTGAATGCCCTCATCACCAGATTCGTCGGTCGTGTCGTATATCACTTGTCGGCTTCGAATTGGCCGATTGTCCTGACGCGCATCCGGAACAAGATCCATTCCCTCGCGAATACAACAGAAATTGATCCAGACGTCATTGACTTGCAGTTGATGACCCACAGTGCGCTGGATAAAGTGCGGTTGACGCAGGCCCTGTACGGTGCGTTTTCTCTTCACTGAACGACTGCTCCAATTTGACTTTTGTGCAGAATTGTCGTCGCTCCTGGTGAACATGAAGCGAGAGGCGCAGATGGCGATCGCGATACCGCTGCGAGGTGCGATCTGGAACTGGATCGAACTATTTCCGGAAGAGTTCAATGAGACTATTTGCCGCCACCGTCGGCTCGATGGTGGTCCTGAGCGCGTCTTCGACATTTTGTACGAGACCTGGGATGTGGTCAAGGATAAGATGAACCAGAATATCTGTCCGACCCTCACGGCACTTATGTGTATCAGCAACGACAGAGTGAGGGTCGACTACACCACAAATTCAGTGGGCATGCCTCTGTCTTCAATGTACAATCGTAAAGTAAGTTCAGTTACTGTCTTCGTGAATGGTAAATAACCATGTGCACGCTGCAGGACAAAAACTTTGTCGACGTGATGATTAGGAACCTGCTGGTCGAGACGAAAATTTCAGATGTGGCTCTAATCTGCGTCTTGGACATTTGCAGAGCCGCTTCTCGACTCAATCCCGAGGATGGGAGCGAGACGCCGTTGTTCTCGATGGCGTCTGATATTGCCCATCATCTTAAGGTGCCTCCTTTCTGATGACTAACGTCACGATCGCTGACAATTCGTTACTCTTCTCTCTAGGGACAACTTCTCCAATGGGGCAGTCAGAAACCATTCTGGGAGGATCCGGATGAGATAGATGTTGCTCTTATCAGTGATATTCTTGTGACAATCTACCGCTTCCTGCCTCTTGAAGATACGCTACCTATCTTTGGGCTTTGTCTCGAGCCTGAACGCGCATATGCGGTGAAGATTTCCGTTGTGAAAGCATGCACGACTCTTGTTATCGAGGTTCGTGACCCGCTGTCGGATATCATCTAAACCGAGCATAATATGTCATAACTAGGCTTCTCGCATCCCGTGGCAGAAGCCTCTTGATCAATTGAAGGCTGTGGTAATCCCACGTCTGCCTATTATCTACAAGGTAGCATAGTCTTAGCTCTCGTTACCGTGCATACTCAGTTTGCATGTCTGCCAGGTTTGCGCGAGTCGTCGCAGCGAAACTGACCCGCAGGGGAACATGAAAAAGATTGCTGTACGGCCGAAAGCCAAGAGATATACCTCTGAGACTCTGCCCGACCGAGAGTTGATAGTGTTCTCAATCTTGGCCTTGTATCGGACAGACCCTATGTTCTGGATAGAGTCCCTTACTATGGATCAGGAGCCGCATTGGATTCCAGAAGGATTGGACTTGTGGAGGACACCCCGCGACCTTACCCACAAGCTGTGCATGGCGCGGACATTCCGCCGTTTAGTTGATGCAGTTGTCAACATGACTCCGGAAAATGTCTACTTTGAAGTTGCTAGTGCTTGGTTGAAATCCACGGCGTATGTGCCTTTCCATTCGAACATTTCCGCTGACTTCAAGATCATTGTAGACCCGCCGTTCTTGCGGCTTTGGGCATGAACCTGATTGACACGCGCACGGATCTTCAGTCGCAGCGCATGTTCATCAGCATGGCGTACGAGATTATGTATCGCTTCAGTTCGAGTACTAAAGTACGTGCCTTCTTTGCGGTAACTAATCGCTCAACCTGACAGACGTTGCAGGAGCATATCGAACCCATTCAGATGTGCACTGATCGTGTACCAGCCTTTGCGATAGCGGAGATAGCTTTCCTAGTCTCATTGACCTCCGCAGACAGCTATGTCACATTGACAGCAGCTCACTGCCTTCGTCTACTTGCGCGGGCCGAGACAATGCCTAAGGCTCCAGCACCTGCTGCAGAGAACGAGGAGGAGAGGGTAAAGCGTTACACGCTCTACGAGCAGTTAGGTGATCCTTCGGTTATTGCTGTCGGTACGTCGTCATTCTACAACGGCATGAGATTCAGGGCTGAGCAGATAAACAGGGCGAATCGGACATCAGAAGCGCGTTAGGAAGATCATGCGTTCGATGACATTTTCTTCTGCGATCAATACGGCTGTGTGGGAGGAGTGCTTCTGGCGCTGGCATGCACTTCATGATCTTGTTCAACGGACAACACGAGAACTAGAAAGATGTGATCCCAATATGAGACCCATTGGAGACAATTCGCTCACACTGGAGGTAAGACCGAGAAACTTTGATCCACGAGACTCAAGTTTACCCCGGTCGCAGGAATGCCAGGCTCAATGGCAAAATCTCACTCTTTTTATGACAGCATTCGGATCAGCGTGTATACGCGACGGCCATGATCCTTCGGCCTTGACTACGACGATTCCTTCCTACTACCTTCCAGACCAGATGCGAGTACTGCGGGATCCTGCGGACTTGCTCTCATCCTTCTTAACAGTGCTTATCGACCTGTTGATTTCAGATACTGTACAACATCGGGAAGTTGCAAGAGAAGCCCTGAGCACCGAGGTGCATCCGCGGTTGTACACAAGGGTTTTCAAGGAGTTGGATAGGTCCGCAACCACATATCCATGGCACTCTTAAATACCGCTCACTTCGAGCATTGCAGTGTACTTCGCCAAATCAGCGGTGAGAAGTTGCATTGGGAATCTCTTGCAGTTTTCCTTGACCAAGTAAGCTTGAGCCACCTTTATTGTCTAAAATCAGCGAAGTCTAACCTATATCTAAGTTTACTGCGATCCTGAGAGTACTGGTCGAAAACGTTCAGAACGTAGAAGAGATGCGAGGCATTGACATCGGGTCTACGCTGTTGATTCTTGCTGGCTTCATCACGCGCCTGCACGATCCGTCATCGTCTCGCATCAAGATCAAGTACTGTGGTCTATGCGAAAGTGTCTTCAAGCAAGCGGAAACTATCATTATTCGCAAAGACACCGACACGCGCCAAAATGTAGTTGATATTGTTATCGACTGGATCCAGGATCCGTCGTTGGTAAGCTTGTCGTGTGTGACTGGGCATGACAATCGCTGAGTGGGTGTCGACCAGATCGAAGCTCCAGACCTTGCAGCGACGCAACGCGAACTCAATATGACCGCTTTCAAGACGGTTGTGAACCTACTCGACTGTCTGCAACTTCAAGCTCCTCCAGGCACCAGTGGAGAAGAGGCTACACATGTCATTTCGCGACTCTTTATTCGCTACCTGAACTTCCTGCTGAAGGTTGTGGAGAGCAGCCGCACTAACTACATTGTGAGAACGCGTCGATTTCTTCACGCTCCCCAATGGATTTGATCCATCGAATTTAGGTCGGTGACGATGGTTTGTCTGACAAAGCATCGTCGCTCTCGCAAGTGGGTTCCATTTTGGTCGGTTTCGTATATCATAGCGACTTAATCACCTCTAGATGCGAGCCACTCAGCAGGAGGATCAACTACGCGATCTTGTGTTGACCGGAATCACCTCTCTGATCAGCGCCAATACGGAGTGTGGAGTGAAGCATTTTCTACCTCTAGCATATGACAAGGACAACGCCAAGCGGGTGTTATTTGCGAACGTGTTCACACGCGTTTTAGGTCAAGGCATCGAGCTCTCTGCGGAGAACACTCAGCCTGTGGTCAACCGACAAAGTCGCTTGTGCGAGGTAGGTCCCTGCGGTCCAAGAATATTGAGTTATTTCTAACGTTCGACCAATACAGCTAATAAAGGGGCCTGACGTGAGTTTTGACGCTTCTGTTTCACATCTCCATCCCATGTTGATGTCCTATAGATGATTCTCGCCCTCGCTATCTGCCAAATCTGTCCCTCCGGGGAGGTAGATAACTTGATCTCTGTCCTGCTGAATCTCTTTGATACGAGGTCCTCGCTGATGACCCTTATGAAGATGATGATTGACTTGGAGGTAGCAAATACAGGTGGGTCATCATGTTCTTCGTCTCGCAGGCTACCTTTGAGGGGCGACTTTTCATCAGACAGCGATACTGCATTATTCCGTGGCAACTCTACCTGCACCCGTTTTCTGTCGGCTTTTGCCAGCATCTATGGCTACAACTACTTGAGGAGCATTGTCATGCCGCTTCTGAAAACGATGTCTTCTTTGCCAGCAGGACATGGTTACGATCTTGATCCGCTTAAAGTCGGAGAACAGGCTGCGGTGCAGAATTCCGAGAATGTTAAGCTCGTAGTCACCTCTTTCCTTCAGATCATCTCGTCTTCAGTCCCTACTATCCCCTCGTAAGTCATCCGTGCGCAGGCGTTGAATGTTGCCAATTCATCATATCCATCTGTCAGGATGTTTCGCGAGATATGCGCCCACATTGCCAAAGCCGTGTACGTGACTCTGACTCTCGCGTGGTCGCTGGTCTTATTGTATCACGTTTAGCCAGGAGGTGTGGCCGGAGGCTAAGTTTGCTGCGATAGGCTCGTTTATGTTTCTACGGTAAGCCTGTGAATATCTCACCTGGTTTATCTGACAGTGGGTTCAGGTTCATCTCCCCTGCCATTGTCTCCCCCGAGACGGTGGACATTGAAGTTCCGAAGGAGAACAAAGTCATCCGCCGTGGCCTGATGATTATTGCGAAGGTCATGCAGAGTCTTGCGAACAACATTTTCTTTGGGAAGGAACCACATATGATCTCTTTGAACAAGTTCTTGGAGGACAATATCATGAATGTGACCCGTTTCCTGAGCGAAGTGAGGGTCAGTCTTTGACATATCCGTTGTCGTACCTAAGTCGATACTGATTCGCGATGAAGATCTACAATCCAACCCCTCCCGATGAGGAGTCTGATGAATGGTTGAACACGACTTATGATGATACTGATACAATAGTGCTGCACCGTATCCTCGAGAAACATGCTGACAAAGTCGGTAAAGAGTTATTAAGCCTGTCGAAGCCACCTCCTGACCAACAGCTTACTCCCGAGGGAGAAGCATCCACTGCCAATGGGAAGCGCTTGTGGGATGCTCTCTGTGCAGCGCTGCTCGAGCTAGGACAGCCGTTAGAGAGTCCGCAGGTTACTGAATCGACTAGCCATGCGCATCGGGAGTACCTTGACTTGATGTCGAGGTATGACTACAAAGACACCACGTCAGTGCAGGATCTATTTGTCAAGGCACTCACACCTCAGGTCAGAAATTGGACACCTTTATGTGATTGTTGTTGATCCCTTGTTTCACCAGGATACCGCTGTATTTGTTCTTTCTGTGTCAAAGATTGACGTGGAAGTGCTAGACATTGAATTATTGCTGTACCATATCTTTAAGGTGAGAATCCAGCAGCGCCGTAATCAGTCCTTACCTGAACCTTCATCATAGAGTCTCACTTCGCCTCTAAACGATATACGGGACTTTGACATAGTGTTCGACTTCACATGTTTCACCGCTGCTTCTCAGATACCGGCTCAATGGTTGAAGTTCGCACATGAGGTCATACCGGCCGATATTCGGAAACGCTTCAAAACATCTCACATTTTAGCTCCGAATACTCTGGCCTTGAAATACCTCAGAAGATTGTACAATCTTGCGTCGGGTACGCTCCTTGAGTCGTGGATTCTCCATCTTCTCTACTGATCGGATTTGGTCATGCTCTTGCAGGCGCACCGTTGTCCAAGGAGTATTCAACCCATTGCTCATTGGAGGAACTCCTGCAGAAATATCCTCCAGGCACTTACATGTCTTCATTGTCGTACGCTGGTATGTGGGTAAATCCTGTATGCCGTGTCTTAAAGTCAACCATGAGGCAGGGGATTTGGAACAGGAGCATCGAACACCCTTCACGGAGGTGACAATGCGACATACACATCCCATGCGTGAGCCAGTCACACTAATAGTCGCCACAAACCACTTGCGAGTCACCACAGTGAGCAGTTGAAGTTCTTCATCTTTTGCAAGCATGTGGCTAAGATACGCAATAGATGAAGGCTCAACCGATCTGCAACTCGTTGGCGTGTAAAGCGACGGAGATAGTACCGCTATCGGATATTAATGACGTCTATAATGTCGCAACGGGCCATGAATCCAATGAATTCATCATCCGCAGAGTTCGCCATGGGGTCACCCTCTATTTCTCCTCTCCTCTCCGTGGGGCAGTCGTCCAGGTACGTATATTTTACTGGGTCGCTGGACCGCGCTGACAACTCGGTCACTTACAGGCCATCCGAACTGCAAAGGGTTCTGCACAGCCTCTACAATTGCCCGGTGCGGAGCGTTTCTCCAGATTATCCAATATCGTGATCACACTACTCCATATTGGCATGATGAGTATGAGCTCTGAAGACGAGGAACTTCATATGGCTGCGTATCATCTGCTTTCGGCTGTCTGCACATACCTCGATTATGAAGGAAAGCCGCTCCTGCCATCAAAGAGTAAGTGCAGATAGCAACTCCAAGTTTTTTTTACTGATGCTGCTTTGGATAGCTGTTATTGTGAACGGGCCTCCCGGTCCTTTCTTAGTGCAGCTCAATGAAGGATTAGCCGGCTTCGCCCCTCAGCTCACGCTCGACTTCATTTCCGAAACAGTCTCGGGGCTGAATAAAGCTTCGACAGTGCAAAGAGTGAACTGCTTACATTATATCAGCGCTTGGATCAGGAATATGCATTATTTTACTAATCCGGCCAGCAAATATTACGAGCAGTCTGGTGCAAAATTCCGGGACTGTGTGCGGGTTCTGATAGAGTTGACACTGGCTGAACAAGAGGTGAGTAAGTGCTTTCTGGACAGTCTCGGTAGCTGATGAATATTGTATAGCTTCATTATCTTGTTCAGAAATATATATGGCTCGAGTTTGCCAAATACGACAGCAGCGTCGTCTACCCTGTGTTAGATGAATTAATGCGTGCCGCGGTAGACGGAGGGATAGGTTCATCAAGAGGTGAGATAGTCGCGAAGACACTGGGAGCATTTCCATCCATCCATGTCCGCGCTCGGCTATCGAATCGTTTACGCAAGGCGGGTCGTGTTCTTCCTATAAACTATTCTTTCTAACCCTCCACACAAGGTTGTCGGAAAGACTTCCACAAAGCCAACGAAGAACCTGGCAGACAATGCGCATTGGAGCGAACTTGTGTGCCTCTGTCGACTCGCTCTGGTTGTCAGCTATCAGTCGAGAAATGCGGCCAGTAGTCAAGTGTTCGTTCCCGACACCCTATATGTCTCCAGCATCATGGCCGCCACCGGATCTACCTATGTCCGCGAAACGATATATGGCGTCTTGGTCAACATGTTGAACTCCCTGTACACTGCTCGACTTAGCAATAATACTGCGAGTCCTGAGATCCAGTCCCTTCTGCACGAATGTGAACAGCCTGAGACACTACGCCTGTTCGGGCTCGTGCGGCATACTCCCTCCAGCGATCTCTATTCGATTGATCCACCGAACGAGAGGATTTTCATTGACACTCTTGAAAGCATGATGCGGTTCCTTCTACGGATCCTGGAGACAATCTCTGACTCGAATGGTGTGTGGTATCGGTCTTTGTTCATGCCGTTGCTTACGCCTTATAAGATATATCAAATACTTGGCGTGCACGATGGATGAGTCTGGTAACATCCTCAGCATTCCAGCTCTCACCCGCCGTTCAAACCCGCGCCTTCATATCTCTCGGAGTTTTGGCCAACTCAGACGTGGACGACGATCTTCTCTACCAGATGCTTGTGGCTTTCAAGACTGCTCTGTCACAATCCAACGAGACGGACATCACCTGTGTTGTCAGCATGTTACGCTGCATTCGCAATGTTGTTCCTGCTCTACCGCGTAACTCCCGGTATATCTGCCAACTCTTCTGGCTGTCAGTTTCCCTCCTGCAATCAAGTCACATAGGTCTCTACGTAGAAGCGATCCATTTACTTCGAATCACCTTGGAGGTGATGGCAGTACAAGGCGCGTTCGAAGAAAATGGAGTATCTGCCGTCCTTTTGGATGGTAGAGCACCGCTTGAGGAGATCGCATGCCAACTGGACCAGCTTCTCGGCCTCTCTTTTGAATCCAGTTTTTCGTTCTCCCTCGCATCTATCATCTTCAAGGGTATCCGCCATTCAGGATTGAAGGATGCCGCAGAAGCTGCACTGAGGAGCTTACTACGGATCACTGCAACGACTTGCGGGGAAGCAGAGCACGCCGACGATGGGCCCAATACACCTATTTGTCAGGAGGTTCTCGGCTACTTCCTGGCCCTGATACCAATATCCACAACGAAGACGAGCTTCAGACAGCTTGTTGATGATTCCAACTTGGATTTGTCTTGGGTTTCGGAGGAACCCTCCCCATCTCTCAATGAGGAAGAAGAGCCCTTTGTCAAAATTCCGTTCGAAATGCTCGGCTTGATGGACAGCAATACAGCGCTGTTCGTGACATCATTCGTAGGCGCGGTGCTTACCACCGCCCAAGGAGACGACGTGGAATCGCAGATTCTGTACAACCTGTTGTCCGATGTCGGAGACGCCTTCCCGAACATTGCGTCGTTAACGTGGGGCTCTTTCACCTCCAAATTCTGAACATAATTCTGACCTTCCTTGCAGATACGATAGCCTACAGGACAAGATCAAGGATGCATTTGCGAATTCCTCTAGCCCCGCGATTTTAAGCTCAGTCTCCAATTTCTTCCAAGTGGCCATGCAGGACACGGAGAAGGGAACACTTGTGCGAGGGTCCGGATCTGCGTCGACTCTCAGTACTGTCGATGAGAGTACTGTCCACGGCCCTGGTCGGGGTCACCTGTACGCCTTGGAGGAGCTCAATATGCAGGGGCTGGCCAACAGTTTCCAATTCTTGCCTCCCAACCGCGGACACGCTACGAAGATGATCAACTGGATATCGGAGCTCGTGGTGAAGATTATTGAATGATGACTGTCTTTTTAGTTACTCTACCCGCCTCGATCACTTTTGGCATACCCGTATCTACCCTAAGTTATTCCAATTCGTCGCCTTCAATTTCCATTAGTGTATGGTAGCTTACTGCATATCGGATTCGCACTCACTCTGTACACTCTCGTACCCTTCTTGAGTTATGAACTTTCATGCTGGTGCGCTACTTGCGCCCCTCGTCGAGTCGCTGGATTACGTCCTGTTTGGTAACGCTCAGGTAGCGGAAAGAAAAACCTGTGACCGGCAAGCCACGCTGGTATCGCCCTAATGGTATATACATTGGTGTCACCAGTGATAGTCCTGGACTGGTATCTATAAGTGGTACTGTAGGGTAGAGGTACGAGACTTGTATGCTATAATTTACATGCGGCACCTAACAGTAAGCAAGTACAATGTAACAATAGATGTTCTCTAAGATCAGACCATAAGTGAGTGTCATCAGTAATCCCCCTCACGACTCCAAGTCCGGTGCATGAATGTCTCCTCGCGAGGACTCTCTCCGAATAATGAAGACGATGGAGGCTGATTGGGGTCCAGCGCCGTCGTCGCCCACGATGCCAAGTTCAAGGTCCGCAGAAGCCCTGCCGTGCCAGGCGGAATGGCGCGAGGTGACGATGCGCGCGGGCGCGTGGGCGTATGTGCCCCTTCGCGATCAGGGCTCTTGACGTTTGGTCGTGAGACGGGTGTCTCAGGGCGCGAAACCGGGCGTCCTGCGTCCGCGTTCGAAGTGGGACCTGCGAATCGGAAGCCCTGCATCCGCTTGCTGATCGCAGCGAGTACAGACTGGTGGTCTTGCGTCGCGGAGGTCTCGTGTTCGGCGGGCTTGGCCTCCTCCTCACCGTGATTCATGAACGTGGTATGGATGGAGGAGTCCGACAGGCCCCGCCGGATGAGCGTGCGGTCCAATAGCGTGCTCGGACTCGCCTCTTGAGGCTCCGGACGATCGCCTGCCAAGTCGACAGCATCGACCAGGCGCGACAGCCCGATGCGGGATGCTGCGTGTCGCAGCGCAGACCGTCCAACGGTCGCGGCCCCCGATGCCGAGCCAGAAGGCGCACCTGTCCCAGTTAAGCTCCCTTCTCTTACGCCTGGCATAGGAACTGTGAATCCGCGTTGTGGCTTAGGAATCACGATCCACGGATCAACGCTATCCTCAGTCCGTGGTGCCCCGGCGAAGATACCCATGACACTCCGGGAGAGGTTCGTATTGGGCCCATTTGGGACCGGAGCAACTGGCTGCGTCGTGAGGCTCTGCATCGACAGAATGCTGATGCTGTCCTCGCGCTCGGGATGCGCAGAGTAGGTGCTCGTGACCGAGCGCCCGACCGCGGTTCCGCTGAATTCCACGTTCACGGTCATCGCGGATGCGGACAAGGCGGCCTCGCGCTTGGGGACGACGCGGGAGGGGGCGCGGCCACGCCCGCGGCTGCTCGACCGCACGGGAGGCGCGAGTGCCCGAGAGGCGGCCTGTTCGCTTGCATTTGGCCCGGCGGATGGTAGGCCGAGCAGCTTCGAGATCGGAGCCATCCATCCTGGAGCAGAGAGGTTCCCCGCGTCTACTCCCGATGTCTCTGCAGTCGCCTTTGCGGGATGCAGCGCCATCTCACTAACCTTGTTCGCGACGCTGGGGTCGAGGATGACATCGTTGAGGGTAACGCGCATCTGGCCCATCTCGGCGAACATGTCCTTGACGAGCCTGAGGAGTGTCCGGAGGTCCCGGCGCGTGCATGTCGTCGTGACCTTATCGTCCTCGAGGAACGCGCGGAAGTGCGCACGGAGTGCGGCGGACTCGCGCAGGATTCCGCTCACAGTCGTACGCGAGAGATGGCTCACGTCCGCGCCAACCAGGTGCTGCCGCTTCAGCCGGTCTGTCAGTGTAAACGCGTCCGCCTGGCTGAGGCGCGTCAGGAGTGTCGTCACTCGCTCGAGGAGCGCGCTCATGACGGTCGAGGAGGACTGATTATTGTCCGTCACAGAAGATGACTCGGACTGCCCGTCGTGGGGTGAGAATGACGCGAACGAGGACGCCTGGTCGCTATATGCACGCAGGACGGACGACGGGGACTGGCTCTCGCCGCCATCCGTCTGCACGCCGCGCGAGCGAGTCAGGGGATACAATGTCTTCTGCGCACGTGGATACCCGGGGGATGCCCTCGCATCATCGTCATCGTTCTCCAAGCTGTCACGCGACGATGGATAGCTTGCACGCGAAAACGACGTCCATTTCGCCTCGCTCGGCATGAGCGAGTCTGCGGGAGACAGCGGCCGTTGTTCCGTCTCCGGCGTGAGCAGTTCCTGAGTACAGGCTCAGTACAATGCATACAACGACAAGAAATGACTCACGAAAGCCCTTCGAGACGCCCGCTCCATGCTGGCAGCACGTCGACCCCCACGCAAGGCGGGGTCCAGGGAATGCAGCACCGACGGCGAAGGGGCGGTCCCCACATGGAACACGGGCGACAGCGGGGACGACGCGGACGACTGTCCGCTGTGCGTGTAGCGATGCCGGGCAAACGACATGTCATTCGCCCGCCGCTCCTGGATCTCTTCTTGCAGTGCCCGCAGGTCCTCGCGCGACTCCCCGAGCAGGTTCCGCAGCTCCGCGTTATCACGCTTCAGCGCCTCGTTGTCCGTCACCAGGGACTCCAGCACCGTCGTCATCTCCGTATTCTCAGGCACCATTGCGTGGCCCTGTTGCTGTTGGTACATTCACTCAGGCTCGTGTGGATATGGTGGGACAAAGGGCACTCACCGATTGTTGCAGCTGTGCCAAACGCAGACGCGCGTCCTGCAGCACCTCCTGAGACATCACTCGACGATGCGACCGCTGAGCGTCCAGATCCTCACGAAGACGCACCAGTTGAGCCTGCAACTTGGCTTCGGACGTCAACCCATTAGGGCTCCTCCAGCCGACACCGCAAAAAGCGAAGCCACTCACCGCACTTGTCTCTCAGCATGCTAATCCGCGCCTCTGCCAGTTTCGCCCGCTGCGCCGCGCTGTCTCTCTCCTGCTGCATGTCGTCCTTCTCCTGCAGCGCGCTCGAGAGCCGGGTCTCCCACCCAATCGAGCGCGCCTGTTGGGTCGTCAAGCGCGACATGTTGGCGCGAACTTCCTCGAGCTCTTGCAATGTCGTCTTGTTGGATGCTTCGGACATTTCGTTGTTAACTAGAGCCTGTGTGAGACGCTGAAAGCGCGATCAGTGATACAGGCGAGACTGGTGCAGCTGCATACGGACCTTCTCCAGCACTGCGTTCTGCATAAGATAATGTCAATGCCATGCGGGGCGCATAATTTACGGTGTGCGCACCTCCTTGACTAACTCCGCAACTCGTGCGTCGACAGGGCCCTCGCTGGTGTCGCTAGCTTCTGTAGGTACTGGTGATCGTTCCGACTACAACGAATATTAAGACCGTATATACAGATCAAGAAAGACAAGGACGCACCTCACGCCTTCGCACATACGCCTCATGCCTCTCTAAGAGAGCTTGCCCGACCTCTAACCGGGACGCCCTTCAGCAGTGACTTGGACGCGACACACGGCGCTCACCTGCACTGAGTACGAGCCTGGCCTCCATCTTGGTCTTGTACGCTAGCCACGCCTTACTCGTCGCGCACTCTTCCTTCCTACAGCAGCACACGGCGACGTGGAGCGGCTCTGGCGAGGACGCGCGCGAGAAGTTGGCGAGCGCGAGGGTCAGCTCGTCTATCGTGCTCGTCGCGCGATAGAGCGGGGAATCCGGGCTCATTGAGCGGAACGTTCGCAGCATGGTGAACTGGGTGGTGTAGGGCGTCGCCGGGTGGATATATAGCAGCAGTCGTGTGTATGCGACTATTCAGGTGAGTAGATGAATGAAAGGCACGCTGTTATATGCGGTGAGTGGGACTGCTGTGACGTGCACTGTCGTTTAATTTCCGCGAAAGCACGTTCAAAGCACAGGAAATAATAAGGAGGAGAGGGAAGGCACAGCCTACGAGCGTGGTAGAAGATTCAAACCAATCCTGAATTTGCTGAGGATGTCTCTCAGTCTGACCTATTGTTCGATCACATTCTTAGCACGACTCGCCCGAAAAGGAATCCCACGTGGTCGGTGGTCTGTGTTGCAATAATCGCACTACCTGACCATCATGCATCACCCTTCGTCTCGGCTGCGATTGAATGCACTCCACTTTCGCATCTCTCTCTCCTTGTGGATCCTAGCGGGCTCCTGAATATCTGATAAGTGCGAGGTCTGGTTTTCTGCGACAAACTAACGCGGTAGCCACACCGGCGCTTGTTCTCAGGCCGGTCTAATATGCCAGTGTATTGCTAAGGATATTCCCACCGACCCTCCAAGGTAACAACAGGCGCTTTATGTGTTGGAAAACATATTCTGGACACGTGATGGGAATGAAATAGCGGAACAGAACTGACTGCATTGTTCCAGCACCGAATAGTAGAGACTTGGTCCAGCAACGATCGACAGGTGCAGTTCATGACTTCGAATTCTCGGTGCAGCTATTTAGTTGCTTGCAATGTATTCCAGCCTCTTTGTTCCGTCTTTATGTTGTCACTGTAGATGCACGGTCTCAGCTGCGTGGCAGCCCTGTGTATAGCCACTGCGGCATGCCACTGCCGCGTCCACTGTTCCAGTTCTCCTTGCCCGGATGTGTCCTACTCTCCATCCAGCCTCATCTGCTAGTTCTGAAGTTGCAACAACGCTATGCCTACCTTGGTTCAAGATAATTAGGAGAGTCCTCGATGGGTCCTGATGTCTCTCGCTGTCGCAGCACACGCGAATACCAACTCCTCCCGCAGAAAATTTCGCCGGATCGCATTACTAGGGGACGTAAACTTGAATGCGGCGGGCGTGTCAGGGCTCAGAATATTGACGGACTGCCTACTACAGACATCGCAACTCGAGTTGCGGTTCGTGACGAAAATCTAAAAGCTAGTATAATTGATCACAAAAAAATTGTCTTGAAACTATCCCTTCAGCTTTGTGTAGTGCCGCGCATACTGACGATGGCTTGCATGCACGGTGACTTGATCTTCCCGGAAGGAATATTGCGTCCGCGAGAGAGGTGATCAATGAAGGTGCAGTTGGTGATGATGAAAATCTGTGTATTTATACTGCAAGCAGGCGATCAAGTGCGCCAAGGAACAGTCTCTAACGTAGGTAAATACGCGCTGGTTGTCGAAAAATAGAAGTGTCTTTGCTGCCATGAAAGCAGCGGTGTCTCATGAGTACTGCATTGTTCAGGTGTGGGGAAGTGATGTCAACGGTGGGAGTCTATGAAGTGAAAAAAGGAAAACGGAGAGATAGAAAAAAGAAACCGAGAAAGCCCTTCACACCGACTGAACCTCTTGCCATCCTCAACGTGTTCCCCGCCTAGCTCGCATTCACCAAACTCTACTCACCCGCATCAAAGCTCCATCCCGTCCTCCCATCGAACCTCCTTCCACGTCAGCGATTCACGGTTGGGACGAAGAGGGTTCGGCATCCCTGCTTATTACCCCTCCCCATCGACGTACTACGCCACGTCGACTAAGGCCGCAAACGCATTCCTGCTATGGCGGGGCACAACTCCCGTAGGTTCATGCAGCCGTCTTTCGGCAAATGCTCCCGTGTGTGAATCGTGAGGCGGAAAAGTGGTGGTGGGATACCTAAAATGAAGACCTCAATTGAGGCAGAGAGATGGATGGCAAGTGCTGGATAGTGGATGCATGTCGAGGATGGACAGAGTAGAAGGTTTGAGGATCCAGGCTGGTGGATGCATCGCGACGAAGTCGGATGTACCCTGTCGAGTGAACACGCGGGGGAACGACTGCCGCAATGGCGAATCGGACGATGTCGAGTCGGCTGTCTGTTGGTGGCGTCTACAGTCCTCCCATAGGTGAGAATCTGCGTTGACTGGGAGCATCGGACGATGCTCCCTCTCTTTGCTCGGCGAAGAGCGTGGGAAAATCCGCACCAGGTGGTGGTACGAGTCCAAGGAGCCCCTGGTTGCAGTTGGTGAGTAACATGAAAAATATCTGGTGTATGTTAAATCCGCATGTTTTACGGATATTCCTCATACCCCTCCACCTCGGCTTGGCCCGCACAGCTGCCGAAAACGGAAGGTGACTTGCTTGAAAAGGAAAAAAAGAAAGCCGTCTATAGCAAGTCCTCTTTCTCGCTGCGTAGAAAGGCGCAATTGAGTGCGGTCCCTATATATCACACGCGTACCAGTGACCAGTCCCACCGAAAGCGAGAACCCATACATAAGTGCGTGATCACGTACCTACGCGAACAATTAATAACTCATTGCAATATTCATGAGGTTGGAGCAGAATTATTGAAGCGTAACGTTGTGGATATTCCGGTCAGTAGGCGTCGCTGCAGCTTTTGGCTTGCTGTCCCTCAAAAACATGTTAATTACCGAGCGCAGAGAGGTCTCTTTCCTCCCCCACAATTCCGCAGTAGTGTGTAACAGTAACCCCCTGTACCTCTGAGAATTATCATTGGATGGCGGAGAAAGCACATGACAGTGTGTAAGAGAAGATGACTCAGATACCATTGGCTAATGTTTACAAGGAGTAAAAGACGATGACTCATTCGGTTTGATTCGGCTATATTTCATGTTTTGCACTGTACGATAACTACTGATACACTAATAATACAACGATACGTGGTAAACTTCCTATGATTCCTATCCACCGTGAGGGATGAGGAGGAGTACCGTCTCCTGTCAAACATTAGGTTAGGATGAACAACAGCTACGAAACTACTTTGCACGCACATCGTGCAAATCGTCAGTGAAGTGGAATGTAAAGTGGTCGTTCCCTCTGTCGACGCATTCTATATTCACATTTACGGTCAACGTGTCGAAGACATGCGCTTTGGTATTTGTCGCCATTAATCACCGTATCCGAAAGAGCAATGTACAAACCGTGCGGGACATATTGGGTACGTCCGATGGCGTCTCGGATAGTCGCGAAGTAGCACATGTTACAGGAACTGATAATATGACAGATGACAGAGTGAATATACTGAGAGTGTTCAGGAGAGGACATGATGGTCGTATGGATGGATGCAAATACTGTTTGTCCCCTGTTTGGGCGTCTCGTACTAGCGCTCAATCACCTGATATTTTGCCAGCGCACGAAAGGGTGCTTCCACTGTATTCGCTGTAACGACAGCTATGCTGGAGACATTAACAAGGTGCGTATCGGTGCGCGTGGTAGGTGAGTAGCATAGAACATCGCTACTTATACTATGTACAGTGACGGTGCTCTTTTCCGACCTAGAAATCAGCTAGTCATCATACAGGATTATCATCTGCGACGTCCTCATACTGGACTATGGTTTAACGATGGAAGTGAGTTCTCGATTTCGCTTTCATTTGCAACCTCGGCTGCTGATTGGCCGGCGATACTCCGTTGTCGTAACCCGTCTGCGATTTTTGGGTGAGTGGGATTTCGAATCGATTATTGCTGGATTTTACCTGGTACGTTTACATTGTTCAATCCACCAGCATTCAGTGCTTTCCACCACTGTAGCGTATCCTTTTCCAGCTGGATCAGTCGTCTGTCTTCTCGACAGAGCATTTCGTCTACTGGCTTTTTTATCAACGCAGGATCGAAATCTCGTAACAGGCGAATTGTTTCTCGACCGGAACTGCGAGACAATGCAACATATATGTTGAAAAGAGTTAGCGCGCCTCCCGTGGGTGGATTCGCCATATCGACAATGATATATGACAATGTTTGACCTTGGCCTCAAAAATCTGTGAATGCGTATGCTCCGGTTACTGCGAATTGCAGGCGAGTAATAGTTTTTTTGGGTGAGGTTGTCTTTGAGCTTTGGATATAGAAAGTTTTGACCATCGGTTCGATAGGTACAACCCCTTCTGGTAGACCCGGCAACGTAAACTTGTGACTGCCATGCAATTTCACCAGTATATATGCCGGAGGACGTTGCAGATGAACAATGGGCTCATTTCCGTACCGTGGTTCAGTTTCGTGTAAGACAATATCGATCACGGTTCCTCGGCTGCCGTTTGCAACATCAAGGTCGGTCTTCATATTCATAGTGATCATTATTTTCATTCCGATTGCCAGCTCAACAACATCTGGAAGGCCCGATTGCTCATTCCGATTTCTTCGAGTTCGAGGTCTTGTTAAAACCAAATATTTTTCCGCCGTAGTCAAAGGCCGTTTCGCTCGACCTATTGTGTCCAATGCAGGACAAATGAATAGTCTTGTATCTGCGATAGGTAAGCAATCTGTGTGTCTTTGAAAACTATTAGACACTTACTGCTTTCCGAACAATGTCGTCTTAATGCTGCGGCGTTGCATTCTTCTCGAACTGAATGTCACGGAGTGATCAGACACGCATCTTTCCATGGGTGTGTCGAAAAATCAGTAGGTGGACATTGCGAACTGGTAAGGACAAGACTTTGTAGTAGGTTCAAGTCGTCGTTACTTGTCCTGCCGTTACGAAGTGCCCGCAAGAAATTCATCCATACTGGATCAGTTATTCGCACTTGTTCGTGAAGAATTACGACGCGGTTAAACTGTTCATATATTTTGCGACCAATGTTGGATTTGTGGGTGTCGTTTTGACTGACAGGATAATACAACGGTGCAGTTCTCCCTTTTGCAATTGGCGGAAACTGATGAAAGTCGCCACATAGAATGACGTGTAGTCCTCCGAATGCAAGATCGTCATGTACCTCCCCCGTTTTTCCTATTCCCACATGACGCGACAGATCGGCGAAGAATTCACGGCTGAGCATTGACATTTCGTCGATAACTAGATATTCGCATAAACGCCAGATCGACTCCAATTTGGTCTTTCCTTCAGGACGAAGAGAGGCAGATGATCGAAGCGAAAGGACACCAACGTTGTGAGTTGTCTTGCCATCAATTACTGATGCTGCAATACCTGTGTAGGCCGCTTTGACCAACATATAGCGAACTGCCCTGCTAGCGAATGCCTCTGTTACTGTTTGTATGACTTTTGATTTTCCGGTGCCTCCTTCTCCATGAACTTGTAGCAACAACTGTGGTAAGTGATGCCCTCGAAGTGTACAGTCCAAATGATAGACAATGATGTCGAATGCCCGACGTTGGTCGACTAACAGGCAATTTGGATCAACAGCGTCCAATGATGCTTCTGCTGTCGCGATAGACGTTGGTGACACGTCTCCAGCTTCTTCTGCATCCAATGCGTTTCCTATATTTTCCACAGTGCCTGTCGGCTCTTCACTCGCATGAAATCTGATGGCAGAATCGTGTTGGTTAACCATTCGGTCCATTTCTCCATTCCACGATTTCAACAGTTCACGATCGGCCGCTGTAGCAACATGGATAGGATATTTGACACCAGGTGGTATATATTCTTGTGAAAACATGCCGACCAAGCGTCCAATGCGTGTCGCAGCTTCTGAATAGGCATGATCGCGAGAAGATAACCGATTTAATGTGAGCCAGTTTTCCAACTCTTCTTCAGTGATGTCATCATATTCGTTGCCCTCCATATCTTCGTCATCACCTTCGTTGTCCGTTGGTTCGTCTTCATCACCCAGAGTCATTTGATTGTCATCATGTTGTTCTTTCTGCGCAGCGACTTCTGCAGCAATATGGCATCGATGAAAATACTGAATTCCACATATTATATCGCGCCATTTCTGCGAAGAAGTGTTTTCGAATGCATCGAAGGCTGCAGACCAGGATTCGTAACCTCGTCTGAGGTCATTAACATTTCTCCAAGGTTTCAACAACATCAGCATCGATGCTGCATACAGTTCACGTGAATCTTTATCATCTCGTCGCGGAAAATATTGTCCAACAAATTTCGGTGCTGCATTGTGCCCGGAGCTTCGTACAATACGGTAAGCAGTTTGACTTCTTGGGTGTTCCGGTCGATAATGAGAACACATATTAAGCGGATGACCTTTTTTCCCATGAGAATTCTGTTCTCGCTTGTTCTTTGGCTCGTAGGTGTCAATGAGAAAGAATAAAACACTGAACTCCTCTAGTTCATTGCCCCGAAACCTATAATCTGTCACTTGACATTTCGGCGTAATAAACCCGGCAGGTGAAGCTTCTAGAACAACAGTTTCTTCTGAGCGGAGTTCCTATATGAACAATTAGCATACCGTTGCACTAACTGACTGACGTTTCGTACAGAACTATTATCATTTGTTGGAAATTGTTCGGCGTTATTCGTCAGTCTTCGCTCTGCAAGCTGCGGATCCTGTTTCTGCAAGTACATGGCAAACGATGACCAATAAATTGTATTTGGATGATGGGAACGGAATACGTCGCCCCATCCCTTGTGGTAAGTCATAATCATTGGTCCAGCAAGTTCTTGCTCTCGATTAACGGTATTCACTGCTCGGAAGATTAGAAGCCTTTGCCGTTCTTTCAGATCTTCCATAAATCGCGGATCGTCAAAATGGTAGGCCAGTTTGTCAGCTAAGAGTGCTGATAAATTATAATTGGAACCTTGTTTCTTTGTAGCGTATGTCGTGGCATAAAATGATAAGTTCAATGTGTCGTGTCCATTCAAAAGCAAGCTGACATCATTGTTTGCCATTAGCGTCTCTGTTATCGTAGGCATGGAAGCATTCATAAATGGATATAACCGCTTCGGATGCCATTCTCCAGATGGTGTGACGATGCTCTCAGCATATAATGGCCATGGAGCTCGACGTTTGCAACGAATAATGCCCTTCTTCAATCGCAAACAACTTGAAGGGGAACAAGTGTGTATTTGTTTTGTTCGCATAACTTGAAATGCAATTTGACTTGCACGACTGTTATAGTCATCGGAATCAGGATCCAATTGACGTGAGTAGCCAACCTCTGGATTTGTAGATGTATGCCGTATCTCATTCTCCGTATCCAATCCTGCTAGTCGTGCTCGAGCCACTGCATCGCCGAAAGTTCGAACCCGCTCCCGAAAAGCTTCCTCCTGCAATAAACGATGCATGACTTCTGTTGATGGAGCTCCCTCCAACCATAAGAGCGCATGCAGATGAAGAGTTCCCCGCCCTTGACTTTCCACCACACCGAAATACCCTTTGAGCACTCCAAAAATGCCTGTCGTTGCTTTTATACGTCCTCGAGATGTAACGTGAATACCGAAAAGAACGCGAAAGACGAGATCGATGATGAAATGGAAATATCTTGCAGCGCCATATGGGTTTTTTGCAATATTGACTGCTCGTTTTTCTTTTCCAGGACCAAGAACATTGGAGAACTGATCCATGTCGATATCTTCACCACAAAAGATTTGAGCAATTGGACTATGCAAATCGTCAGGATTGATAGTAACCCATAAACTCGGTGCGTTCAACAGAATTGTCATGCCCCAAATTTCGCTACGCAATTTTTCTCTTGAGGAATTTGAACCGGTAACACGCATTGCACTAGCATACAGATGTTTTCGTAGTAAGCGAACACCTGGATCGGAGATAGGTTGATGATTTGCCTCCTGTTCTGCAGCGGACTTCAATCGCTGAATTGTTATTGATGATAGCTGAGCCGCATCCCGATCAAAGTCCTTCTTTTGCATTTCAACTCGTGCGGAATGCAGTGCCTCCCGTTTTTGTTTGACGCTGAACACATGATATGGGAAAATCCCATGTGTACAGAATCTTCGATCGAAATAGTCCAAGCACCACTCCATATGTTCTCCCAAAGACACTGGACGTCGACACTTCCGTTCTAGCCCACCGATGCCAAACGGAAACAGAAATGGGTACGTCTTCTCCCACAAGTTATTGTTTATCTCTGTTGATGGAAATTCATTTTGCGCCTCCCAACCGTGCCGAACTGCATATCCGCCCTCTTCTCCACTGCTCCATAAATTGACCAATCCCCACTGAAGCATCTCCGATGATGAGGTCTGCATCAGGTCAACATCGTGTGACCCTAAAAATCGCAGAGGAACAATATCTATATTTATGGTGAATTTCTTTCATGTAGTAATACGCAAAATACTTACCTGGATCACTTTCACTTATCTCGATGTCTTCTTCCACCGCCACAGCACCAGCACTCTCATATGCAATCATATCAGAATCAGTTTCCTGTCGAACAATTGCGAGGACTTCATTCGGAACGTCATCTTCAGGGAGTAGAGACAGCGCGGCCATATCGATTTCGATGTCTCCATAATATGCCGGGTTATGCTCCTTCAACCATTGGAGTGCGCGACCCACATGATATCGACGAACTCGAAAGGTAGAACGTAACCAATTCTTCGGCAAATGACCTCGTCCGACATATGTTACTGAAATGACTTCTGCGAGAACCCCTAAAGGCTGTGGTAGAAGTCGACCATGAAGCATATTGACTATCTGCTCCGTATTCAACGAATATGTTGTAACGTTGCCCTTGATCCCGCATTGCAACATAGCTGGATTTTGACCTCCTCGCCGATCTTTAGGATATAGCTTGAATATACACGCTCGCACGAAATTTCGCGCAATCAAATATTGCTCTGGAATCGTCAGAACTTCCAGGTCGAAAGGCAATGTTCCGATCCACATGTCGTTGGCAAGGGAAAATTTTGGAGGTCGGTCTTCTTCATCCTCTTCATATAATTGATCCAAACACTGACCACATATGTTGATTTTCAGAGTATTATCTTCTTCAACACACCCTTCCCGCACTACTATCAAACCGTCCACGGTATCCTGTCCAGGAATGATAGATCGACATTCCAAGCGGTGACGATTGGGTACTTTCTTCAATGCCATCGTCTCGAATTCTGCCTCCATCACCATCAACCGTCGTGCACAAACACCACATATCTTATGTTGCAATGCAACATTAGACGTCGCCTCTCGAAAGCGACGCAAAATATTCTTCAACTCTACGTCGTTAGCAGGAATCATAAACTTCTCTGTCGTAACCTCGCCATTAACGTCACCGCTCAATCGCGGCAATTTCCTCTGGTTCTCCGCATCGGCAACCGCTGCCTCTTCTTCCAACCGTTTTCGCTTCCGAGAAATTGCGTCATTGATACGAGACTCACAATCTGAACCCAGCTGTGATACAGCAGCGAGCAGTGCCGGTTTCGTTCTGTGAGCACTAGAAGGCAAATAAATATTGTCGCCAACAGCTTCCAGTATTTCTTTCTTCGTGAGTGTATCCATCGGAACGTTATGCACACAAACAGCAAGACCCTCACTTATTAATCCACCAATTACGTCAATCCAGCTATGACAAACCCTCCACCATCGTCTGCCCCCAACCCCCTATCCTCGTTCTTATTCATTCTACCGCCATGTCTTCGTCTATACAAACTATCCATCATTCAGAAATTGACACACTACTTGAAGAGCAGCGACAGTATCTACGCAATAATCCGCTTTTCCTTGGCAATCCCGCTTTACTCAACCATGTGGAATGGGACAAAAAGGACACGACTTACGACGCGCTCATCAACAAACGTCAATCGAACACCGAACCGTCCCAATTAGCCGACGTTGTCTGTATCGCAGAAATTAGCAAGGACAAATACTGGATGATCCCGGGAGCTTTTGCGACTATCGCCAACAGAGAAATCGCCAACACCGATGCGTTCACTCGACAACGTGGTTCTCTCAGGCTGTTTCAGCTGCGAAAGAAGGCTCTCACAGACCTATGGAAGCCGACGTTGGATGGAATCAAAAACCTCTTAACCTCCGTTCCTAATCCGAGATCTCGAATCACTCACACCATTATCGAGAACGGAGAATTTGTTAGGGTTCGACATGAATGGTTTGAAGTATACCTTTCCGCACTCCATCTATTCTATCCCACTCTAACAACGTCACAGCGCATACCGCCCGATGAAGCAGAATACGAAGAGACATCGCCAGGTTTGACTAAATATTGTTATTGCTTCCTACATTGCTAACGCACTACCAAAGAAGCACCTACCACCTCTGCTGTAACGATTTCATCCGACGCTGCAACAGACACGAGCGATGACGTTGACAAAACGGCAGCACGTAAGGTTATTCTCCTCATTCAACCTACGCAATTCACACTTAGTCTAACAGAACTGGACGCTCAATACGGCATTCAGACATGGAACATGTGTGAATCTTTCGACTGGGCTCAACAACATCTACAGCGTATAATCGAAGACAAACAACTACGTGGTATCCCCTTACCCGCCTTCGATCTACGCAATGCTAAAGCTCTCCATCCAAATGAATGCGAATCAGCATTGAAAGGAGCACTCGCAAAGGTGACGATGAACATAACAAGACAGCGTACGTGGGACAAAGACTTCGAAGGACATAATCGCGATGCAGATGCCTTCTACGCTGATATCTCCCAAATCACCGTCGTTCTTCCACCCGGCTATGAAGACATCATCACTTCGTCCGCAAAACGACGAGGAATGAACTTACCTGATGACATCATAGCTGCGAAAAAGAAGATTAAAAAGTAACATTTCTGCACTCATACTCTTACTTTCTATTGTACGCATATGATGCATAATTCTCGATTTCACACTCTTATTTTCTACCTTACGCTTCGTATCTACTGATAAACCGAAAACCACTCCATAAAAAAAATAAAAATAAAAAATTCGGCGAAATTTCGCCTCAAAAAGTTGACCGAGCTACCCCGCGAGGTTAGTGCATGCTGAAAAGCATGCGCTTCTCGAGTCCGGTTAGAGCCTCCCTGCCGTGCACCACCTTGGTTGGAGCGATGCGACCTAGACGCGACGATGCCAATCACGTTCGTCGATCAAGATAAACTTCGATCGAACGGTCGACGTTACGTTCGAATATCTGAAGGTATTTGTCCCTGTATTTCTTCGCCATCTCCTATAATACGACACTTTGCCTTCGCGGGTGAACCTCCTATCTCCCGCTATCATGGCTGCCACAACGCTCACCGCTGATGATGGGAAACCCTTCGCGCTCGACGAGTGCACCGCCACTGTCGACATTGACAATGACTACTATGAACATCCGGGCGTCGTGAAGCGCATTTCCCTCAAAGTGAAGCATCCTGTGCAGACCCGTGCTGTCCTGGGCGACACTACCACCGCCGCCCCCACCAATGGTGAAGAGGAGTGGTTGGACGACATCGACCTCAGCGATGACACAGTCGCGTCCGTAACCGCGCTACAGATCAACCGCGCACGTTGCAGGGGCAGCTTCCTGGAGGTGATGGACGACATGTCTCAGGAGCTGCACGAGTTCTCTGTCGCTCTCTTCAACAAGTTCGGGCACCTCAAACCCGAGCTTGTCGAACACGAGTACCACCGCGGCTCCGGTTGCTGGGGGCGCGAGATGGACAATAACATGCTCGTGTACATCGAATCTGTCGAGGTAAAACCTCAGGTGTGTCTGCCCCGCCGCCCGTCCGGGCTCCGCCACCTTCTCATTGCGGGACGCACCGTATAGTTCCGTAACAAGGGCGTAGGCTCCTGGGCACTGCGGAAGCTTAGCGAGCGTTTCGCGACACACGCAGACTTCGTCGTCTGCTGGCCGACCCCTATCGAACGCATCCTCGAGAAGTCAGCATGGGAAGCGCAGAAAAACAAGATCATCGATTTCTTCCGCAAGGTAACCTATTTGCCTCCCATGTCCTCACCTGCCTATACTCACCCCTGCTGCAGAATGACTTCCGACGCGTAGGGCGTACTGATTTCTTCGCATACTCACCTAACCCGCAACATCCCTCGCGTTCGCTCGCAGCAACAGATGACGTCGCAGGGCACGAGTATGCCACAGATGAGAGCGAGGACCCAGCTACGGAGGCACGCGTGCTGGATTTCCTCCTTACGGGCGGGCAATTGGAGGCACAGCGAGAGCGCGACGCGCAGCACCAGGAGCGCTATCCCGTGCACCATGCTATCGCTAAGAGCCTGCATCCCGGTGGCGGCGCTCCGATCGGAGACACTATTCGCACCGCGTACTCAGTAGACCACGCGTCCGTCCGCAAGAAGGACGACAACGGGATCTCCCCGCTGCACCTCGCCGCTGGCCTGCTGAGCCTTCCGGCGGTAGAGGCACTGCTCGCACTCCCTGAAGAGAGCGGAGTGCGTGAAGATCTTACGCTGAGGGACAACAAGGATGGTGTGACACCGCTCGAGGCATGCGAGCACATGATGCGCTCAACGAAGGAGTTTTCCGAGACGATGCTCGGCGTGTGGAACGGCCACCAGGACGAGGGGTTGAAGATCGCCGCGACGTTAAGGCGAGCTGCGGGCGAGCAGGTGGGTACGGACGACGAGTACATTCGCCAGCGCAAGTGGGGATGCACGTGTGGGCAGTGTGCCGACGGGTGGCTTTCACCGCGCATGCGCTACCGTTTGGAATGTACGTCTCGCTTTATTACTGGTTTGGAGCGTAGCTGACTGGCAGCAGGTGCGGCGGAGCTGGACAAGGATATGATGGAGACAATGCGCCCACAGTTCCGGAGGGGCCGACCGCTGTCCCTTCTCACCATCCTCGGGGATAGCATCGCGCTGAACTACGTTCCGCAGTATCTGTGGGGCGTGATCGACCGAGCGTTCTACGACGGCTTGCAGCTCGTGTTCCAGGAAATCGCAGATGTGCTTAAGCAGGGCGCAATCCCGAGCCCACAGCACGTGAGGCAGCGTGTGGAGGCTGTTGCGCAGAGGTTCTTTGCGGAGGACGGACGTGTTGAGTATGCGTTGGACTTCGTCACGCAAGGGGCGCTCGAGCAGAGCCCGCTCGGCGACGCCACGTGGGATGAGATGGTGGAGGACGATCTTGCAGAGCGGCACGATGGCGTGTGGGAGGCGTGGCGCAGCTTGCCCCAGTGTGCGAATGATCTGGAGTTTGGGATGGTCAGGGAGAGGCTAGGCCTCTCGGGCAGGCAGCGGTGGGGTCCGTATTTGGGCGGGGACGACCACGACGAGGACATGGATGGTGACGATGACGGCGATGACGACGAGATGGGTGAGGAGGAGGATGAAGCTTGAAAGGAATTCGCTCTTGGTCAGGCTACGAGGTTTTTGTTTGTACGTTTATATGGGTATTGTATGGTCTAGGGAAATACGCATGATTAATGTTGGTCTTTTGCGATCTTTCGAACGAAGTGTAAGACACCCAACGCCGATAGCACAGGAATTCACCGAGATGTTCAGCTGGGTTAAGAAAGTCCTCTAGATTTGCTTGTACACAATTCGTACACGGAGTCATGCCAGCGAACCAACTATTCCGATCCGTTGACAGTCACGCATGTGGGCCGGTGGACATTCAGCGGCTTGCAGTTCAGAGAAGGAATCGTTTATCTCTATGACAGAGGCTGGATCCTTGTATGAGGAGCCGCTGAGAAGTCCCTCGTGGGAACTGCGGAGATCGAACATGCCGACGGCAAAACCGCGCACGAAACTTGCAAAGCAAAGGCATACTATCCTAGGCACAGTTCTGCAAACTCTTTCAGTGTGCTGCTCATAGCTCCCTGACAACTTCATGAAATCCCTTGAAACTTGCAGTCTATGTACAATAATGTCCCCTCTACAAGGTTATCAAAGTAGCATGTTAAAATTCCCAGAACTTATGTTCTCGGAGACCTTCCGGTGACGAGAGTGCAAGTGCGCAGGGTAATGCAAAATCGTCACAAGCCTGTCACGGTGAGCGCCCTTCGGCATGCCCGGCAAATTTGATGGCTCGGTCAACGCAAGCGGTGTGCACAGTTCTGCAAAGCCGCTTTGGGCGACGGAGTCTGAATTTCATCACGCTGTGGCGGATGGATGTAACGCGTCTTTCTCGCAACATAGCATAGAGCAAGAACAACTTCGCATGGCGTCAATCGGGGTCACTCTGAAGGTAGCTCCATGTTAAAAAGGCTTATATTATGGGTGGCAAAATTTTAGGATGAGTACTGCAAGAAGGATCTCCACATCAGCTGTATTTCCGGCACTTACATTGGGGTGCAAAACCATGCAATCGCTCTCCCATTTGTTTCCACATCAACAAATTATCATACACAGGGTTGAAACATGTTTAGATAGTGTCCATACAACTACTAACCAAACCCATTAAAATATTTTTGAGAATTGGACGAGATATTCGCATTTTGCATATTGATGCGCACTTTGCAGAACTGTGCCTAGGATAGTATGTATCGGGACACGTCTCTGGTGCAGGAAATGTGGAGGTAATTAAATTGTTAAATTGCAGTACAATGCGAATCTTTCAGCCTTGGTATTTAGAGGGCGGATTGGCTATACAATGCATATATTCATGTGCGCCTTCTGTAGGGCTGCCGTTTGGCCGATGTCAATATTCAAACTCAATGGTTCCCACGGGAGACCGCTCAGACTCGGAGGCTCCTCATACGAGGTTCGAGCTTAGCTTCGCGCATAACCTCCCCGAGCGATTCTTCTCAACTTTTGAACTCGTGGGGAATGTCTATTCGAAATCCTGGAACAGAGCTGAAGGTACGGGTCAGAAGACGAGACTCCCGGACACAAACAAAGTGATGAAATTCAGGAGTTCACGCGCACATTTGCCATAGCGCTACGGTGACTTGGACAAACAGGATACTGCGCAAAGATGCGCGAACTTACAGGCAATTCAATTCCTATCTGTACAACATAGTCCTAGACTAATTTCCACCCTATTGTCCCTAGGTTTTGGATGTTCCACTAGTACTGGCCGCTAGGTCTTGCCTCGCGTTACCCAAGAATCTTGCGAGCGTCCGATATTTTATATCTTCGAGCGCTAAGTTTTTGCCACAGCAAAGGTATCATGTGAAAATTGAACGCTGAGGAAATTAACCCAGCTCGAGAAGTCGACGCTCCTTTAGCCCTACTCAACAGTAGACTGGCCCAGTTAAGCTCCCGTATGCTCGCTCGACTCAACTCCCAAAGTTCATTGACATTTCTATAGCTCTGTCATCGTAGATCTTATCGGACTTGCCGAGCGCGGGGTGCTTATTCACCATCGGCCAACTGGGACTAGTACTTAAGGGCCAACCCCACCAGACGCTCTCAGAGCATCCACTCCATCAGTCCCCTCACCACCCGCCTTCCCTCCCCCAAATATACAAATGTCAACCCCAAACGCCGCGTCCTATCTCACCGCTCCCGGGGGAACGTTCACCGTCAAAGACGCTCCTTACTCGAAACCGGGACCTGGAGAGATCGTGATCAAGAATGCCGCTGTCGCTGTGAATCCAAGTTCGTATCAGCCTTCCACCCAGCTTCTCTCCTTTCCTTCTTTCATGATATACTTGTTTTCTCTATTTGCTATTTTAATGATAAGGCAATTTGCTGGGACTGATTTCTGATGTGGAACACAGTGGATTGGAAAATCCAAACTTTTGGAGCAATCTTGCCGTTTCCAAAGCAGTATCCTGCCGTAAGTCCAGTCTGGCTGAATCTGAAGGAATGGATGGATGAGGAGGATAGGTAGGGAAGATGTTGATTGATTGGATTGGCAATAGATACTTGGCGCAGACGTCGCAGGCGAGGTATATGAAGTTGGTGAGGATGTGACCAGGTTCAAGAAGGGTGATCGTGTTATTGGGTGAGTTCCGAGTCCGCATGCTCATCTATGACTCTCCATGTTTCCTGCTCCCCATTCCATTTACTATCTACAAGCATTGACCAAACCGCATCACTACTAACTCCCCTTCCACTCAAAGCAAGCCAAGCTGGTTCCTCACCGCCCGCCCCCAAGACGGCGGTTTCCAGCACTACACCGTTTGTATATCCAGTGTCGTCTCCCCCCTCCCAGCCAGTATCCCCTTCAAATCAGGCTGTGTCCTTCCTCTAGCTCTGTGCACGGCAGCAATGGGCCTCTATCCGTCCACTCGCTTGGCACTTCCGCTTCCGCAGCCCACAAAACCGAAGTCTATCAACAAAGTCCTCCTCATTTGGGGCGGTTCCTCCAGCACGGGGAGTGCCGCAATCCAGCTAGCCGTTGCCTCGGGCGTTACGGTTATTGCCACCGCATCGAGCAAGAATCACGGATTCGTCAAGGGGCTTGGAGCGAGTGCGGTGTTGGATTATCAAGATGATAAAATTATAGAGAATTTGGTTGAGATGATCAAAGGGGCCGGGGGTGAGTTTGCGGGTGCGCTTGATGCAATCGCTGAGGAGCAGACTTGGAGGGCTTGTGCGGAGGTTGTCAAAGCCTTAGGAGGCGGTAAGGTCGTGAGTAATTTGCCGACAACCTTTGTGGATGTTCCTGAAGGAGTGGAGGTCTTACCTGGTGAGTTGGACTCTTGTTTCCGTGGTGGGGACTCACTGAGACTGATGCTGAAATGTGGGTAGTCAATAATACTTCTGCCATAGTCCAACACAAGGAAATCGTCGAAGGCATATGGACGCAGTTTGTTCCTGAAGCATTGAAGGCAGGGACTCTGAAAGCTGTGCCTGAGCCTGTCGTTGTTGGGACAGGCCTGGAAAAGATAGGGGAGGGAGTTGAACTGTGTAAGAAAGGTGTTTCAGCGGGGAAGGTGGTTGTTGAGATTTGAGGCGTGTGGGTAACAACATACGACCCATAACCCGATACGTATGATCATGTACTTATATGTGTGTGGATGGCATACAGTGAATCCAAGCGTTCGGTTCAAGTAGCTCGTCGTTCTAAACACGATAAGCGGTGTCATTCTTGGTTCTATCCTCGCTGTTTCACTGGGGAGATCGACTCCCTGACTTTGAAGAATGTGCCAAGGAAACTGACAGCAGCCGATGATTTCGAAGGAGCAAGATTGACACTTTGAACTAGGTGTGCGAGACTAAAAATTGCGAGGATGGGAACTCTGTCGTGCGTAAGTTAACTCCCAAAGTCCATTTCGCATATCAAATAGCTACTCATTGTCTCATTTTGTAGCCTTTTACCTCACCCTACTGTTATGGACCTGTCCTGCCGAATGTGACTATACCGATACATACATACATTGTACACGACCGCGGAACGGTACGCGAGCTACAGAACGACGCATGAGCCCCACCAGGACGCCGCGGGCCTGGGCAGCGCTGACGGCTGCGACTCATAAACGCCAGGCCGATACAAAGTGGGCTCCCGCGTAGTGAAAAGGAACCAGTGTGGTGCAGGGCTGACCGTATCATAACCGGCCTCTGCGGCCTTTTCGTCCGCGCTACGGAACGACATGGCGATGTTGCCAGCCACCATCAGACAGTCGATCCACAGGCCATTGTCGTACAGGAGGACGTCGGTTTCACAATATCCCTGCGTTATGTCGTCCACACTAAGCTTGGGGTAAGTTACCCCGTCGACGCTGTACAAACGCTCCCCGGCAGCTGAAGGTAGTTGGCCGTTTAAATCAACTCGCAAAAAAATTACGAATTGACTGACCTAAACCGTCTCTCTCCCATGGTGCCGCACGTAGCGGTTCTATTCCGGCTTGCCAAACCCCCTCATCTGTCCAAGGGACGAAGGCGGTGATCCAACCGCTAATAAAATCAGCCTTATATAGCCAATCATGTAGCTGGACTACATGCGTCCAAAATTCGACATCAGGCTCGCCGTCGAAAGCGGACACAAAACGTCGCAGTATAGGGCGCAGCATCGTCGCCCAGGCACGGGGTTGCCTCCCGAACTCGTCCAGCTTGTCCACTCGTTGCAGGAGCTTCAGCCAGTCTTCCTTTTCGCCCTCCAAGGTGACAGATGGAATGCCGCAAACGCATGCCATCATGTAGTCGAAGTATCTGCGAGAGGAAAAAAGTTGAGAGAAGCTCGTGAGCCGACGACAATCGGGGATACGCACGACTTCAGCGTATCATCAGAGCCGAACATATCGTCGTGTCGGCGGTGGTCGTGGTGGTGAAATCGGGGAGGATCCACTCGGTGAGTGTCTTATCGACGACCTTCACACAAAAAGGTGAGATAACAACTAAACAACAGTGTGCGATGAGAAAAAACGGCACTGACATTCTCGCGCAGTTGCTCGGCCATCTGACGCGTCATCTCTCCGAAATCGACCATGTATCGATTTCCTTCGGCAACCACCCTCACCGTTTTCTTCCCCCCGTGCTCTACGAATTGGCCCCGCAGTTCTTCGGCGTGTGCGTTCACGCTGCGTAGCACCCTGAATGAGCACGACTCCACCGCGGTACGCAGACTCGAATGACACACTAGAAACTAAATTGGTTCAATATGGCGATCCAGACATCATCTGGCCTGCAGAACGTGTTTAATCTCTCAGGGGTCAAAGAGCGGATCGCCGGACAGACCTTATAACGAGGTTATGATGCCCGCCGTGTGCCCTCATAGCGGCATGGACGAATCCGTTCCCGCAGTATTCCATCGACGGCAGCGCCTCGGGACACACTGAGCCCTGAAAGACTTCGATGCATCGTCCTCTCGGACTAAGGCGCGCCCTTGTCAGCAGGTCTTTCGCGTCCTGGACCTTGTCCAGGGACTGCGGATGGACAGGCTCGGCAGAGTGTTTTGCGACCTTGAATGTGACAGGCATTGTGGGGGAAGCTTAAGAGAAGTTAGTTGAGGACCTTCAGAATCGAAAATCTTTCTTTGGTTACTGTTGCGCCTCCTGAGCGTTGGCGCGTACACGTCAGTCGGGAGTCATACGTGGTGAAGGAAGTAAACTTTCGCGGAAGCAAAGCGGGTCGGACGCAGGGCCCAATACTCCTGTGTACCAGTTGAAGGTCAGGTTGTCAGAAGTGATTCAAACAGAGGACGGTAATCTCACCGAAAGAGTGCAAGATGAGCTACACCCACCACATAGCGCCATGTGTATCATCTGTCAGCGCCGGAAGGCATGCACACCATGAGGGCTCCAAGAATTATCAGAGGAACGACAGGTTCCGAGGCTACTGTACAGAACAAGCAGGCTACATTGAATACTAGTACAATAAATTCCGTCAAGCAGAAATCCGATGCTGGCCGATCAAAGCGCAAACCTTCTCCAAGCCCCACCAAAAGAGGCATAGCACTAATTTTGTGATACGAACAAGAGCAGAAGCACGCACTAATGTCGACGCGCAGGAACGGCGAGCACGATCGCAGTGAACATCTACCACCGCCGCGTCAGTCCAGAAGCAGCCAGCAGCGACAGAAAAACCACGCACCGCCGTCCACGCAAAGCCGACCCACAGGATGTCCCGCATGACGCGCCGGTGCACCGCCTGGATGCGCGGGTCGAGCACGACCTTCTCGGGCCCGAACACGGGTGGCCGCGAAAACCCGCCATCCTCGTCGTCCCGTTCGTCTGCAAGCGAGAACGCGGGGGGCGCGCCAGAGTCAACCGCGGACTTGATGCTGAGCGACGACGGCTGGATGCGGAGGCGCGGCGGGCACCGCGTGCGCGCGAGGGACGGCTGCGACGACGCGCTGCCCACGCGCACCAGGGTCCCGTCTTTGTCCTTGTCCTCGGGGGACCCGAACGGAGCGATCGCGTCGAGATCCATGTCGTCCTCGCGCCCGAGGCACATGCTCATCGTGGTGCTGGTTCCGGGCGATGAGGACGCTTTCATGCTCGGGCAGCCGCTTGCTAGCGTGCTCTGCTGCGAGTCCCACACTGGCGCACCGGCGCGCTCGCGCATCTGCACGCCGCCCATCGTGGGAGAGGTTGGTGAAGACGGGCTCAGAGTCGGTGACGGCAGCGGATCGAGGGCACGCGCCCAGTGTGCTGCCGCCTCGTCGTCCATCTCGTGCATCTCCCACACCCGCAGCTGTGTCGCGCCTCGGCCCCATACTTGGCTGCAAAACCTGTTGTCGAAATAAGTGTCGATTCAGTATCGAAACGTATTGTGCACGTACCCCCTCCATGCAGAATACGTCTGCATGCTGCCCAGCGCGGCGAACGGAACCGCAAATAACCTCCACGCGCGACTCGCTTCTGGGGGTGCGGGAACGAGCATCACGAGCAGCAGCGTGATCAAAATACTGACTACCAGGTCCACGAAGCCGACGCCGTACCAATACAACTGCTTCGGCAGGTTTATATTCGCGGACGCCGCAACGAGGAAGCGCGGAAGGGAAACGCCCTCGACCAGGGCGTACAGCTCCTCGTACGCAGGCAGGAACGCGTCAGGGTGCGTGTTCCATGAGAGCGCTCGCAGTAGCGTGTCCCGCAGTGCCGGCTCGAGCGGGAGTTCCTTTGGTGCACCTGGATGCAGGAATGTCGCGACGATACGCTCACATTCGTCACGGAACGGCTGCTCGGTGACGGTGGGGAGGCCCGGAAACGGCGTAGAGGGCACACGACCATCTGTCGAAGTCGCGGCGACGCGCTGAGCGGTGCGTGCGGGGGTGGGCAGGGCGAAAGTGAACTGCTTCGGCCCTGGAGACGCCGCTTGGATCTCCTCAGGCAGAGCAAGGAAGCGCGCGCGGTAGTCCTGGAACCAGACTACGAACTGGAGATGCTCGAGGGTGTGCTCCTTGTGTGCGAGGTACGCCTCGAAGTCGGAGAGGCTGAGGTAATCAGTATCAGGTCGAGTTATTCGCCGGTGGCAAAATGTAAACGCACCTGATCGGAGCGCAAGTGTCGCCTGCCAGGACGTGTGCGAGGGTGATGTCAGCGAGTAGCTTGACGTTGAAGTTTGCGGCATATCGCTGAAGGACGGCGGCGTACGTGGTGCGGCGGTTGCTGTTGCGGTTGGACATGACAGCGGGAGAGAGGAAGGAGCGGAAGGGCAGCAAGCAGGGTGTGAGGACGTGAGGGAGACGAGAAGTACGAAAGCAGTTGCGGAAGCCAGAGCGGAAAGCCTGGAATAGATGCGGATGGTGGAGCACGCGCGGCGGGTCGTAGGAGCGGCGGATATATGAGCTGTGTGCTAGTCAGGGTTTGTACATCGAAGAATTCGTGCATCATGCTCGCTGCCGTGATGGGGCGCGGAAGCTCCTGCATGTGGAATAAGCTTGTCCGAATTCATCGCGAGCGCCCAGCACTGTCGTACGGCATACGTGTTGCGTTGTTCTCAGGCGAGAGCGAGTTAGCCATTGGCGGAAGGGCTGACGAAGTTGACGAGGTCGACGAGGTGTGAGACTCGAAGCACATGCCACGCACCTGCTGACCATCTCTCTCTGCTCAACTTGACTCCCGCGAACAGCCTGAGCGTCAAACGGGTTCACCAAATTCTGTGCGTAAAACATGGACCTGCGGGGGGAGGATCGCAAGGACGTCTGCAGGCCCCGCTGTTCAAAGGCTCCTCATCCCTAGCCCCATTCATGTTTCAGTTGATGTGGCTGGGAAGTCTAAGCTGCTCTGACTCCACCGTCATTGCTTCGAATTTTTGCCTTTGATGACACCACACGGCCCCTAAAAATGTGAGCAGTAGACTCGCGCTTGTCCAAAGTGCTTCAAAGAACGTTGACGTCCCGTGTGCCAGGGAACATGCTGAGTGCCAGGAAGCCTGTGCGGAGCTTTCGACAAAGCGCGATGGTGTTGGCTCAGGCTTTTGGATCATGAGAGTGGGGGGAAAAATGTTGGCCGTCCGATTGAGTCAAGATGTACGCCTTATATACTAACTGTACTCGCAGACCATCAATCAGCTCGGTACTATCCTTGGGCTATAGTACGCATAGTATGCCGAGTGGCATGCCTAAAGGAGTAAGTGAGGTGCTATAAATGGAAGGAATGCAGACTTTCCGACTAGCTTGCCCGGAATCCGCTAATATTTGTCCTACGTTGACATGTACAGTGGCAGTAAAATACACAGTAATTATTGCGCAGTATTTGATCGCGAGGCTCCCTTCAATTTAATTACGACGGTGAACTGCGCATATCTAAATGATATACATACAATGGCGACTACGAGTAAGGACTGACACTGAGCGCTCTTACATGAAACTGAGTGGAGAATCACAATATTTCAGGTGAATCAGACCTACCGTACACGAAATAGCTCCTCATGCCACAGACCAGCAGCACCTCGCATGCCTTCACGCACTCGCTTCGTTCAGGGTAGAAGCATCTCGTCGCCGGCATCACCACACGATCCTGTGCTGAGTAGCGCGAAAGCCGTGATGACAGGGTTCCAGCCAGTCTGACAGGAAGAGCGTTGGGACTTAGACAGAGCCGTTGTTAGAGATTGCCGCAGCCCCTTGGTTGAAGATGCAGTGCAGCATCAACTTCGGCCTTGTAGGTCCATGTGTATCCACCCTGCCCGCGAAGATATCCTCACACAGCAACGAGATCGTCCCAACGGAGGCGTTTGTGGCATCATCTCAAAGACATAATATTAGGCCGTACAGAGAGAGCATGAAAACCAGTGTCAATTACATTACTGAATTTCCAAGCCCGTTCCGGGATCTCAACTGACACGAAGGACAAGGGCAAATCAAGGGCAAATGTGGCTCCGACACAAAATCATTGACCGCTAAGACTATGTGACGTTGAGCTGCGCACGGTGAGTTCTCATCGGATGAAATGTATGGAGAAACGGTAGTTGCATAGCGTACTGGCAAGGGCACCCAACTCGGGCTTTGTATGTAACGCGCTGACTGCGGAAGGGCTATGAGGAGAACAATTTTATTCTAGAGTAAATAAAATTGTCCGAGATAGAGAAAGCCGAAATGAGTATGCGCCACGCAATGTTGCATACGAATTTCGACGTGCGGGGGGAATGTTGCGGGGCTTCGTGAGGGAGCGGAACTCGGAGGCGCGAATTCCCAAAAGGGGAATGCCAACGAGATCGGCCCGCGGAACCTTCGGAGCCTGGCACGTAGATCTCGCGGCCAGACCATGGCGGGTCAGCCGGGGAGACGAGACCATACCTATCCAGAGCGCGGCTCACTACGTCGAGTGACCGGGGACCCGACCCACACACAAGAGCAAGCGATGGAGTGATGACTCTGCGGAGAGAAGCACGAGTGACAGCTAAGATTGAGGCCAGCTATATGGTACAGAGTATTCTACAAGGGGGAAGGTGCGTGTGCATGAAGATGGGGAGTGTGAGTATTAGGTAGGAGCACACGAAACGAGACGGTGACGACGAGAGAATGAGTCCATGGCGGAGCCAATGTGTAGTGCGCGAGAAGAGTGTGATGCATTGGAAATGAAAAGAGGGAGGATCGATTCGATGCGACGCCAATACTCCAGGAACGCCTGTGATTTCCAGCGGCCTTGTGTCGCGACCACGTCCGGGTTGACACCCTGCAGGAGTAGTTCCGTGGCGCCCCCGATACGGAAGGCATGGCCCGGCATGTCTGGAAAACCGGCGGAAACCCAGATGGTATTGCAGCACTGCATGAACCAGTGCTTGGTCATGGGAGACCAGCCACCGGCCGCAGTCTCGAATGCGAAGAGGGGAGCGGAGGTGGGGATGTCGATGTTGCAAGAGAGGTGATGGCGAAGCGCCACGAGTGGGCATGTAGAGTGAATGCGCGCTGTGATCGAGATGTCGGCGCCCTCCTGCAACGTCGTCTTGGTCCACGGGATGTGAAAGGTGGCGAACTCAGCTCCATTGGCCAGACGATCGAATGCGATGGGGAGCACGGAGCGCGAGACATGTTTGAGTGGATCAAAGAGATTGGTGCTCGGAATGACCAATTCCCCTAAACTATGCACGGGAGGTGAGTACAGGTTTGACCGGTGTGAAGAGGAGTGAGAACGGGGAGGGGGAGAGGGAGGGAGTGAGAAAGTGAGAGTAGCAAAGAGGAGAGGCCTACCGACAACAGCACCAGAAGGCGATGCTCACGAGGGCCCAGACAGCCGCGTCGAACACGTTTGAGAGGTCAAGGCCATCTTTGAGGATCACCATCGCTTCAATGGTGACCGGAGGATGCTTGGCCCGCTTCGAGTCGGGTGGAACCAATTTCGCGATGCCACGTCGAACGTGACGCAGCATGTCATGTCCGTGCCATACCGCACCGTTGATGGTGTGCCAGAAGTGAAGACCCGCAAGCCAGTTGGAGAGGGTGTTGTCTGAGATCGCACCGGCGGCAGATGCTGCGAATGTGGAAAGGAGCGATTCGGAGGCCGGCATGCGCTGAAGTTCTGGAATGCGATGTTGGTCACAGTACTGAGTGAAGCGTAGGAGACCCGCTCCGTGTGTAGATTCGTCAAGTGAGCATAACATGACTTGGAAGAGTTTGAGCACTGCAGTGGAGGGGAGGAGGCTATCGAGAGATCGTTGGAAGGAGTGTGAATGAGGGGTGGTCCAGAGTAGGACCCGATCACTGGCGAGAACGAGAGGGCGATGCGAGGAGGGGGCGATACAGTTCAGAGAGGATGGACGACGGGGAATGCGTACGTGTCCCCCGGATGGTGGGAGAGTGGCAACATGCCGGACATCACTATTGACCTGTGAGAAAAAGGCAGCTGCCTCCGCGTCGATGTCAACATCTTGCAGGAGGTGGGCGATGGGAGAGGAATCATTCATGGGAGAAGAGGGGGGCTATGGGAGCTGGGAGAGCAATGGAGAGAGGCAGACGAAGGGAGTCATCAGGGTGGATGCCACGTGACACGGGGTCCGCGAGATTGTCTTTGGTATTGACATATATGAGAGATGCTGATAGGCCAGTGACACGGAAGACTTCTTCAGAACGACGAATGCAGAGGTTCGTCTCCGCATTGTTGGAACGACCCTTCTCGAAGGCACCAATGACGCCCTCATTGTCACTCCGAATCAGGATGCCTGCATCCCGAATACCTAGTTCATATGCGATGAGAATGGCAATTTCGGCTGCGACGCCCTCGAGCCAACCAATGTCCCGACCGGGTACTTTCCAGCCATCGACAGCGCGCCAAGCAGCCCAGTGGCCATTCCATATGATGCCTATGCCCATGCTGGTGGACGCATCGACCCAAATACCGTAGTCTCGAGTGGGGCCGTGAGGGGTGAGTGAGCGCGGTGCAAAGGGGATGGAGAGCTCAGTTAACCACCACTTGAGATCTGAGATGATGGAGGATCGCATGTAGCATGGGATGAAGTCCGTGTGGAAGGTGCGGAGCCAGGCGTATAGATTGCTCATGTATAAGCGACCGCGTGAGTGTACAAAGGTGATGTGGGAGAGTTTCCCGATGATGCGTTCTGCTTCCTTCTTCGGTACTTGAGAGTTCTCGTATGTCTGGAGAAAGAGGAGTAGGTGAGCAGAGTATTTTAATCGTTTGCGCTCGGAGAGGGAGACGGTGCGCTGCGCAATGTCCCAGTGGAATCCGACATAATCGAAAGAGTTTGCAAATTCTTGGTCTTTCGTAGAGTGCCAAGGAATACATAAGGGTGCGATCAGTTCTTTCGCATAAGTGAGATCGTAGCGGTAGCGAAAGCCGTCTTCCACGAAGGGCCCAATTTCACATGGAAATCGAAAAAGTGTGAAGTCATCCACCCATTTGACGATGGGGGATACTGCGAGGGACTCCCAGACATCCACCGTGGCATCAGCGATCTCGCCTTGGAGACCTGATGCCGACGCGAGACCAAATGGTACATTATGATCCATGTAGAAGAAACTGAGAAAAAATACGACGAGAAATCGTTTGTGGTCCGGCTTCACCGGAACCATATGATATGCGCCCGCGATGTCTAATGTCACCGCTTGTGTGCCGAGCAGTGCGGAGGAGATCTGAGTGGCATCAGTGGGGAGGCATGAGCATCTGATGCTGATGTGGGATGACGAGTAGGGGAGATAAGTGTTAGCGATGTGAATCGTGGTCCCCCTCGATAGTGATGTGCATTTCGAGCTGATAGTAGGTGAGCATCTGGAGGGGTGAACCCTTTTGACAGCACGACCTCTTTTCGGCGAAACACATCCACCAGTCTCATGGGAGAATGAGAGAGAGGAAGGAAGATGGTATGAGGGAGGATCAGGAGAGCGCATGGAGTGAGTGGGGAGAGTGCGTGAGAAGAAGAGAAGAGGGAGCATGCTAGGAGCGATAGGTAGACATCATGAAGATGGGAAACTGAGAGCCGGAGTATAGGAGTGTGCAGAAAGAGAGACCATGTATGGCTGAGAACAAACAATGCACGAAGAGAGAGGAGAGAGATAATGTGCATGAGCGATCGAAGAGAGATGCACGTGAGAGAGAGAAGAGTGAGGGCTTACGATTTTCTCTACATCTGTCGCTTTGCCTCATCGAGTAGGATAATCCTTGGCATCAATCTCATCGTTGACGGATTGGCCCAGCGTACCCTTGTACGAGAGATGGCGACATATGCGAAATTTGTCCAGTTCACCGCAAGCCCCCACTTTGGTCGCGACTTGGAGAGGAGATGATCGAAAGGGTCCGATCTTTGTTTCGAGCTGCGCGCGCGTGAAGGGACCGGTGAAGCGGCCGAGAGCGAGTTCTTCCGAAATGTATTCACGAATGACCTCCATATGATCGTTTGCACTCGGCAGGTTGTTGGGAGTGAAAGACTCAAGGATTGGTGCGAGATCGCCAAGTGGGAAGCTGTGTGTGATTTTGAAGCAGAGTTCAGGATATCGTGCAAGGAGGCCGGCGTTGTCAAGATAGCGCTGGAAGTCGGGCGTGGAGTAAGGAGTGAGAACAAGTGAGAAGTCAGGATCTTGATCGAAAGGAGAGGGCTCAATTTGCAGGCCATCCAGGTACACATGCAGCTCATCGGGAGTGGAGATATTTGGAGGGGGATACCACTCCACGAAATCATCAAGAAGACGTAGCCACGCGCCAAGAAGGAGGGTCACGTCGCCCTCATTATGTGCATTTTCTCGCGCAGGCTCCATGCTCGGAGGAGCCGCAGAATGAACAGATATGTTGCTCGGGATGGTGCTGTTTGCAAACACATTTGGGAGAGTTGAGCTGGAAGGTGATGCAGAGGGGGGAGGAATTGGATCGCAGGACAAGCTTGTTGTTGAGGTATCGCGAGAGTGTTTCGATGCCTTGCGCTGTCGACGTTTCCGTGCATTGAGAGAACTTGTGTCCGGGCCGGCGGCAGCAGAGGCAGAGGGGAGTGGACCCAGAGTCAGCTCCCTTGCTGTCTCGAAAGGGAGGCTTCTCCATGGAGACGTTGCGAGGGTTGCGACGGGCGTCTCGGTCATAAGGCTCGAATGCCCGACTGCCTCTGCTGGCGTTCCTGTCAGGCCCGGAGAACTGTGTGCGCGGCGCCTGCCTGTCGGTTATAATCTGAGTTCTGAGTTCTTCCAGTTTGACCGCCTCAAAGCGTCGCTGGTATGCATCCTCGTTGTGCGCTTCGGGAGAAATGGAATAACGTGTGCGTGCTGAGCCACTGCTTTGTCTGCGTGTGTGCGAAGGAACAGATTGTAACAGTTCCAGGCTTCGTGCCAGTCCGCGACATCCATATCTGATTCCGCTTGAAATTGCGTGAGATCCATTAGGTGACATTTTGTGCCGCTAGAATTATAAATGATGTTCTGCTTGATGGAGGTGGCGTGATTATGTAATTTGTTTGTAGTGGAAGTGGTAAATAATGATAACGGAATGTGTACTCCATTGTGTCCGAGGTTAAGGATAAAGGGATGTATACCGAAGCTCTGAGTGTGGGAAGTGGAAGAGGACGGGCGTTCACGTTCGATAGAGAAAAGTAATTTTGGGACGGAATCAGGGAGTGCATTAGTAGGTAAAGGTAGCGAGGAATTAATCAGGGTTTGGACTTTTTTCTGGGAACCCGGGGAGAATTGAGAGAATGCGGAAAGGAGACCAACACAATTATTAGCCGAAGAAAAGGGTGTGGGAGGTAACATAGGGGTGGGAGTGGAAGGACGGGATATAATGTGGAGAAGCGGTTCATCAGCGGGAACGTTAGTCTCCTGCGCATCTCTGCGCTGCTGCAAAAGGAGATTGCGAGCAACTCTCGCCAGGTTCTCGGTCTTCTTCTCCTCGGTCGTCAGGGGCGCTGGCCCTGGGAGATTAGGTCCTCCTGAGCTGCCGGAGCCTGATTCGGACTGGATCGTTGATGTGTCTTTGTTGGCCGCGCTTGTGAGAGCGATAGAGCCAGTCATGGTGTGAGATCTGTGAGATCGGAGGTAGAAAAAAGTGAGACCAGGATGGGGCAGCGGCGTGTAGAGAGAGAGGAGGTGAGGTGACGTGTGCGCTCTTCCTTCCTACTTAGGGGAAGTGCGCACGGACCTCTAGGATGAAACACGTGTCGCCCGCCTTCCAGTGAACGTCACGCTTACAAAGCCAGCGCTTAACCGTCGTCGTACTCGCAGGCTCGCAGACGTCGGTGGAGCGTTCATCTCGACTATAAAAAATCAATTCCCACCAGAAGGAGACGTTACCCACAACTTTTGCTTGAACATTCTTGTTCTGTGTGGCCTTCCAGTGATGTCTCGATCTGTACGCAGAATCACTTGTCTGCTGCTTATAGATGGCAGTGTCATTCATCCCGCCCTATGACAATCCCGTTCGAACGAAGTTGAGCGCCCAGCACTCCCGTCGGATATTCGTTTCCTAGAACATGACAGGAAGAGTCAAGATTGTCTATTCAGGGACTGTTTCGCCATTCAAGAGATTTATTTTGGAGCCACCGAAATGTATTCCCAGTATGGCAAAACAGTGACTGGTGGTGCATATGGTTAACATTACAGTGCGGCGTAGACTATTGTGCAGAACAAAGTGAGGCAAGTGTGTATGTTATTAGGATATCTTATCATCAACCTTGCAAGTACACAATTGTCAGTGACTGAACATAAGGAAGCGTAAATGCACTCGTACCTCCGTCTTCGCAGTAACAAGCAGCTTAGGCGTGTCCTCCAGCGACAAGCTCTGGACATCGGGCATTTCGGGGCCATCGTAGGAGGCCAACAACTTCTCCACCGTCAACTCTCCTGACATAGAGTGCTCCGTGAAAGAGAGGATAGACCACTCAATGAGAAAGTCCGGTGTTTCCATAGTCTTGTACCGCGCAGGTTCAGGTCCATCGCAAGACACCATAATGACAGGATTCCTGCCCAGCCCAACCATCTTCTGGAATTTCCGCAGTTGCCGCTCATCCTCTGGTGTGTGGCACTGGGGTAGCATCCTCATGGGAAGAGCCCAGCACAGACTACTTCAGCTGCTTCCAATCCAGGTGATCCCAATAAGCAGTTCAGGAATGGGCACCTCACAGTTGACCTTCGCCACTGTGTAATCAACCAGAACACTTGCCCATCTGTCCATCCCGTCTCGTTCAGCCTTTGCGCGTAAGCTTGGATTGTGAATGAGCACGACCTGCACGGCCTTCTCAATGTTGATGATAAAACTGTAGCAGGTGGGCCATCGCTGTCGTGAAATAGGCATCGGCGCTCTATGTAATATTTGGCAAAGCAGTGAATGAATTGCTTTGGCTCATAAATGAATGATGACATACCATCAGTTCGGGGTTTGGATTGTGTGCACAATGTACTCTACCTGGTTCCATCTTAATTATGCTGCATGCTGCAAATCAGGGGATATAAGCACATCAGCGAATTCACGCTAGGAGGGTGGACTTACCTGAGAGGCTACGTACGAAAGCAATTGCTTATGAGAGAATCGGCATACTAGGCGCCCATACACTTCAATCAACATGCTTATGTAATACCGCACATTTGTTCCCGCCTGTTTCGCTCCAGAGGTTCCCTCATTCGGTGGCCGAAACAGTCTCTGTATATGCCTAGGCTACTTGCTGAGAGGGTAACTTACTCAATACTAAATGTTCAGATTAGTTCGTGAGCACCCAGCGCGGGCCACGGATCTACTTATATTGTTTATTGTCTTTTGACAGCTCCGGAGACGTGCACAAGAAGCATACCATTCGATGGAGTCGGGACATACGTGCTAGCTGCACTCACCAACTATAATTCAGCTCTGTGATCTCCTTCTAGCACACCACAGAAGAAAACCTGGTACAACATCAAGGACCAAAGATCAAAAGGAGAAGGTGAGATACCATAAATGGAAGGTATTCCCCTACACCGTATTGAGATCAAGTCAATTCTGCGACAGTTTCGCCATTCAAGTAATTCTTTTTTAGTGGTGATGTACAAGGTTCGTGTTACATTACATTACAAACTATCGTGAAGAGCAGACGGGCAAGTATGTTATTGGGATTCCTCTTCATCAGTCTTCTGCATACACAATCGTCAGTGACTGAACATAAGGGAACATAAATGCACTCGTACCTCCATCCTCCCAGTAACAAGCGGCTTCGGCATGTCCTCCAGCAACAAGCTCTGGACATCGGGCATTTCAGAACCATAGGATGCCAACAACTTCTCCACTGTCATCTCTCCTGACATACAGCGACGTATGAAAGACAAGAGAGACCACTCAATAAGAAACTCCGGCGTTTCCATGGTCTTGTAGCGTGAAGGTTCTCGTCCATCACAAGATGTCAAGATGAGGGGCTTCCTGCCCAGGCCAACCATCTTCTGGAATTTCCACAGTTGCCGCTCATCCTTTGGAGTGCGATACTGTGGTAACATCCTACTTGGAAGAGACCAGCAGAGACTGCTGTGGCCACTTCCGATCCACGCTTCCCCAGTAACCAGCTCGGGAATGGGCACCTCTCGGTTTACCTTCCTCACTGTGTAGTCCACCAGGACGTCCACCCATTTGTCCATCCCATCTCGTTCGGCCTCTGCACGTAAGACTGGATTGTGAACGAGCGCGACCTGGACGGCCTTCTCGATGTTGATGATAAATCCGTAGTAGGTGCGCCACCGCTCGTGAACTAGGCATGGTGGCTCTAATATCAGGGCATTCAATACATAGCTCTAGTGTATGAGTGAACAAGGATATACTTTCAGTTGGGCGTGACCGGTTGATATGTACGAATCTGCGGGCTCGGCATAACTTCGGCTTATAAGTGCTCATCCTAGTCCGGTAAATTTCGATAAAAAAGGCAAGTCTCATAAAATATACATCCCTATTAGGCTATTTTCTAAAACATATACTGGACATGGATTTAAAAAACAAGTTCTACATCTGATCTACATCTGATTTCCGATCATGAGTCCTCAGCAAGATGATTCATTGTTGGAAATGCCAATCACAGAAGGAAGTTGATGATCCTTTCAATGGATGTGATTCCGGTTCAAACGAGCTTGAGGGAGTTGAAGTTTTGAAGGCTCAGCGCTCAGGACAGATACTCGTTTCTGAGAGTATGGAACGAAGATCAAAATTGTGGATTCTGGGACCACTTCGCCATTCAGTTCGGTGGAAATACATATGGTTACAGTACAGTGCAGACTATCATGCAGAGCTGGCGGGAAGCAAGTGTGTATGTTATTAGGATTTCTCATCATCAGTCTTCTGCATACACAATTGTCAGTGGCATAAGGGAGCATAAATGCACTCGTACCTCCATCTTTGCAGTTACAAGGGGCTTAGACGCATCCTCCAGCGACAAGCTCTGGACATCGGGCATTTCGAGGCCATGGTAGGAGGCCAACAACTTCTCCACTGTCAACTCTCCCGACATACAGTGCTCCGTGAAAGAGAGGAGAGACCACTCAATGAGGAATTCCGGCGTCTCCATGGTCTTGTAGCGTGCAGGTTCCACTCCATTGCAAGACACCATGATGACAGGATTCCCGCCCAGGCCAACCATCTTCTGGAACTTCCGCAGTTGCCACTCATCCTCTGGTGTGCAATACTGTGGTAGCATCCTCATGGGAAGAATCCAGCAGAGACTGCTGTGGCCACTTCCAATCCATGCGTTCCCAGCAAACAGTTCAGGAATGGGCACCTCACGGCTTACCTTCGCCACCGTGTAGTCAACCAAGATGTCTACCCAGTTATGCATCCCATCTCGTTCGGCCTTCGCGTATAACCTTGGATTATGAACGAGTGTGACCTGCGCAGCCTTCTCGACGTTGATGATAAATCTGTAGCGGGTGGGCAACCGCTGTCGTAAAGTAGGCATCGGCGCTCTATGTAATATTTGGCAAAGCAGTGAATGAATTGCTCTGGCTCATAAATGAATGACAACATACCATTGACGGTTCGGGGTTTAGATTGTGTGCACAATGTACATGACCTGGTTCTGTCTTAATTATGCTGCATGCTGCAAATCAGGGGATGTAAGCACGTGAACGAATTCACGCCAGGAGGATGGACTTACTAGAGAGGCTACGCAACGAAAGCAATGGCTTTCGAGAGGATCTCTTCGCTGTCACACTAGGCAATCAATGCGCTTATGTAATACCCCATATCTAGAGGTTCCCTCAGTCGGCAGTTGAAACTAGTCTGCTTTCTGACGCGGGGGGTTAGTTGAGAGGTCGGACAATTTAGACGGAGCTGGAAAGTACAGTAATGTTGGCTACAGTGGAAGCTCAAGTATTGTAGAGTCACGTTACTGCTTTCTCAGATGCGGAGGGGCAAATTGGTCATTCCAAGGATTTTCCCCACAGCCGGCGGGCCGGGGACCATCCAAGGATTTTGGCGCGAAGTGCCAAAATGGTACCAAGGAATTTCTCACCGACACGCGTGTCGGCGAGACTGTATCTCGCTCATTCTATTTCCGCAACTTCAATATCGGTCAACACACTATGAAAGATGCACCTCAAGTGTCATGTCAACCATATGCGGACTCGGCTAATAGCTCACACCTTCAACATTTGGGTGCGCCACCACAGGCGGCGAGGAAGCATTCTCGAGTGCGAACATTGTACGTACATGTACGCAGCCCTCAACCTCAGGCAAGCCCTTGTACAGGGGATGTAATTGGTAAGCACTCTTCTCTTCTAATATTGCAGCAAGATGGACGAGCGGGCAGCATAATGTGCATGCACTATGCTGCTCGGAGTTCACTTTGCTGTAATATTATTCCTCACCATCTGGTGTTGACCAGGGCCTTAGGTACGGACCGTCCCATCTTTCATTCTATTTCCATCCACTTGTCAGCATACCGCTGATGTCCTGTTGTTCACAGCATGTGCTCCTACTGACCATCCTCTCATTGTTGATGGGTGCACCACTGCCATGGCAGCGGGGGCATGCTGTTCCATTTTGGTCAACATGCGCTGCCTCAGCAGCCTCCGAGTCCTCCCCTGTCACTATCACTCTTGCTCCTGCCCCTTTGGTGCAGTTTGCTGGGCACTCTCATGCTTGCCCTGCCAGTGTTTTGTTATGAATTCTTCCCTTTCTGCTCTACTGGCTTGAGCAGCTTGTACTCCTATGTAACACTAGTTTGTAATATACTTTTTGGAGTCTAAATATGTAAACATGCAGAACAAATGAGAGGATCTTTTCGAAGAGCCTGTATGTCGGGAGGTCAGGTGAGATCGTTTTGGTCAGTCAATTTGGGGTTAGGGTTCAGATTGGTCAGATTGGTCTTGGACCAATCTTGGACCAATTTTGGTTGGTCCTTGGTATGGCGGTGTAGCCCGCGGAGGCGGCTAAGTGTCTCTGCTAAGTGTCTCTGGCACGAAGCTCTCCATGGCAGGGCCATCGAAGCCAGCAACGGTCTCGCCAGCTGTTTCTTTCGATAAAACCCAGATTGCACATCTTGAGGCCATATTAAAGCTCATCCAGCAGTGTCGATGGACCCTCAGTTCCTTCCTCCAGGCTGTCTTCACGGAACTCGCAGCCGGCGACAAGAATATATCGCAAGTTCATTTACAGATGGTGGCTCATTTTCTCTCAGATTGTTCCACCATTCAAGCTCAAGATATTGCCGAGCTGATGTACTCAAGCAAACACAGCGCTCTAACCGGATCACGTACGGCATCAATGCTTCCTGCAAACATCGTGGAGGGCTCCAAGCAGGCCAAGATGGCACGCAGTCATTTGCAAGAATGGGCTATCCAAAAAGTGGAGGCTGTAGTCAATTTGGAGGCCGAAGAAGTGTCTGGTAAAGGCAGTGGATTTCACCTGAAAAATTCGAATGCGACTTGGGACTTTGTCCTTAACTTTTCCCTGAAAAATATATTACTCCTTGTTGAAAAGAGGGGCTCAACCATCCTACACTTACTCGTAGCGTGCGCTATGCCTCCTGGAAGACGACCCGTATGACAACCACAACCAGTCACACTGGCTGCACATAGTGCAAGCACTGCGACTGCTGTCGTTCCCATGAATGCTGCCACAGCTGCTTCCACCGATGGTCGCGCATCTACCACCACCCCCGCAAGCACTACTAGCAGTGCAAGTGCCATGACGATCATGAATACTACTGCCATTGAGACAATCCCTCCTGCAACAACGGTGATACCAACCAGTGCGAGCATAGCTCAGCCTGCCACGTCCTATGCTGCGTATCTCACAAAGGATGCCCTGCACGGGATCGGTAAGAATCGCTGAGACCCTTTCGTGGTATGTACTGTGAAGACTCTCTGTGTGTTACTGGGCATTTAATATCTAAGCTCTCTAGATTGTCCTGGTCGCTCTCGTCCTCCTGATGAGTGCCCGAAATCTTCACTTTTCAGCTTTTCGGAAAGTTGTTGGTGTATGGCTCTTCACACACACCTCACAACATGGAGTATATGCTATTCTCACTCGCTTCAGCTTCACGGTCTCGTACACATCTGTCCTCAAGCTGTTGCACAGTCTCTCGCAGTCTGCCAAGAGCCTCATTCAGCAGAAGGCAAAGTCTCGTGCATTCTTGCTGATATATGACAACATCAACCAAATGTCACGAGCGTGGGATCTGGACTTAGGCCAGAAGGATACAATCCACAATGGCACGGCGGCAACATTCGTGGAACTAGATGACTGTGACGTGACCAAAGCTTTTGACGTCAACCGCCTTCACCATGCACAGCAAGCGGAGCGCAGGAAGGATCTCAACCTCGAGACGCTGTATAAGTGGGTCGACTGGGAAAGGTTGAATGCTACCATCACTACTCACATACTGAGCTTTCTAGTCGAAGCGGTGCCGGCATTGGCGGTACATCACGAGATGGTCCAGTTGCAGCTGAAAACAACACTGATGGTTCATCGTATGCGCACGGGACGTCAGACAGGAGTCCACCCACTCACGACATCCAATCACAATGAGGGGAACACTGCTGAGAATGCAAAGGTATTAGAGGATCTTCTGATGGACCAACTCCAGATGTCCAAAGAGGAAGTAGAGAAGGGGCTAATTCTTGTTGGCAGTGATCAGTCTACTGTCAAGAAGTTGCGCACGTTGAAGAAATATGTTGCAACTTGCCTGCATGGTTACTCCCGACATGGCTGGGTTCTGCCCCTCATCCAGCTTTGGCACATGGGTTGGGCGGACCTGGAACACATTTTGAGTACGCACTGGGGGACCTCAACTGCGGATGATCTCTCATCATTCCGCGCGGCAAATGTCTTGTTGGGGCGCAAGGTGAAGGACCAAAAACGGCCTGATTACTATCCGACACAGCACCTGGTTTTCGACATGCTGAAAGCAGAAATACTGGACTGTTGGAGGTACACCGGGCAGCATACATCCAAGAAAGTGGCTGACAGACAATTTCAGAATCCATCTCAAGGCTGAGAACCTCAAGGAGTATTTTTGTTCACATTCCGTGGTGTACGAGCAGTTGCTCAAGTTGGCGGTTGAGATCTGTGATCATTATTTGACTGCAGATGCGTACGACCGTGCGCTCAACCCTGTGGGAGGTCAGCCTCAAGCATTTTTTGGAAATGGTACGCCATGGACAAGAGATGTGGCGGAAGGTACAGAGATAGGTGCCGAGCCATTTCCCGGTGACCAAGTCTTGGCAAACACTATTCTGCATATGCGGGATAGCATTATCCACTATGAGTTCCAATGTGCAATCGCAGATGGGGATATTGGACGGGCAATGAATGTGATGGCCGTGAGTGGCAGTCTTTATCGGGCGCCTTGCATTCTTGTTGATCGTCATGAAGATCTGGACCTTCACCTTTGCAGGATCCGGTCGAAGTAAATATGCTAATGAGCTACTTGAATTCACTTGCCAATTTGAATTTGAATACTCAGAAGAACTGAAGACCGCAATCAAAAACAACTGGCTGTGCAATCTGTCTGGTATTGAGGGGTGTTGGTTCCCTATGGACCTCTTACAGGAGAAAAATATTAAACAGCTGAAGAAAATGTCACAGCGCAAGGATAATCCTTTCGGGGGAGAATTTTTCAAGAACATCGTCGCTATGAACATCCGTGCTTTCCTTCAGGCTATCGTGTCAATGCGAGACACTGTCCGGCTACTACGCAAGGGGAGTTCCCACTGACGGTCAGCCAAGCAAGCGAGCATGAATGAGCTCATGTGCAATATGATAGAACAAGAACTTCACTGCTTTCGTGCAGGCCGCATGGCTGCACACCCGGCGAAGGATGATTTTGCGATGGGCTATGAGCGCTTGGCAGATGGGAAGCGAATAAAGGACTTTATCACAAGAACAGTGCGGGACGCAGGAGCCATTCATGGAGACGAGGAGCTCACCACAGATCAGACTGTTGAAGGCGTTGGCCCAGATGTCATGCATGATGCGTCGGACGCACCGCTTCCGAATATTCTCTTCAATGGACAGTTGCTCGAGGGCAGTTCAGACAGCGCAGATGAAGATGGCATTCTGTCAGTATTAGATGACAGTGATGTGAGCACATCAGACTCCGAGTCAGAGGGGGGGGAGTGACGACTGCAAGGAGCTGTGAGTATTTTATTAGGCACTCGTACGTTTACGGGTGCATAGCTGACAGCCGAGTAGAACATCGCAGAAAAGCGGCTGAAGACGGGGCTGAATTCTCCTTTTGACAGGCTGTTGTTGTAGTACTTTTGCTTGTGCTCTATCATCGACTATGTCAACCTCTGCAAATGGACATCCAGAATGCCAGATGCGACGGGTACTCACCATTGCCTTGGTTCCAATTCGAGATCTTTTCTTCTCCGGTGCGTCTGTGCTTTCAGATGTCGAGGCGCGACGTTTTCCGAGTGAAGAAGCTCCTCCTGAGATATTATAGAACTGTGCCGATGGCACAGGTGCAAGGAGCCCAGTGCGCACTGGAGGCTGAGGTCCTGGCCATGGCGGAGTGCTCGATTCCACGGCTTGAGGTGCCACCATGGAGCACACACTTGGTATTTTGACTTTCAGCATGACCTGTTTGATGCTGTTCAGTCCCACAGCTGCCAGTTCTGCTCAAACTTCCTCCTCGCGCTTCTTCTGTCTGTTAGCTCGCTGTTTTCCCAACATTTCCTCGTGGCGCACCCTGAGGAGCTCACACATCTCATCAGCAATCTTCTTCACAGCATCCCACAGTGCAGCCCCAGAGTCCTCCCAATACTGCCACCCGCTCAAGCGCGATGCAAGAACTGATCTAGAGTCCACGAGATGGAAATCACGTGTAATCTTCTTCACGTACATCTCATCAAGGAAGCATTGTGGGCTGATGAACAGCCTATCTAGCTTTGAGGAGCCGCTCCTGCGAAGGTCGCAAGCAGCTGCGCAGAGCCTCACCGCAACGTGATTGATATCCTTTGTGTTAAGCTTCATGTATGCAGGAACTTTGGGCACATCGGGATCACCCTGAATTTCTGGTGAGTTCTCAGATGCTTCCTCTCCATTGTTCTCGCTCGGTAGAACTCGGGGTGTGGGAACTGGGCGAGGAAGACAGGAGCTGCATCGCCCGCAGTCTCGAGACACGCCAGGGTTTCCATAAATGAAGTTGATTTGTCATGTGATGCAGTACCCTCGAGCGTGCGTGGCAACAATCAGAAGCCGCACGGTGCAGATTCGTTTACCAGGGCCGGGAATACTTTTGCGTGAGCTCACCGCTGTCTTCATGATATGCAGCTCCTTCGGAAGAGAGTTTGTCTTCGTAGCGGTGACTACACTGGCAGTAGTCTGTACAGTGGTTGCATTGTCACTCAATCCTGACCACCTGACAGTGAGTACAAACTATTAGCGCAGCTCGTATGAATTCCTCCGAGTGAGTGATTTGGGGAAGAGATATTATTAGTGGGACCTGCAAGAGGTCCCTCTTTATATACTACACCAGTAGACTAGTCCAGAACATACTACATAGTTCTCGTAGCTACTGTATCCTTCGATGCTGAATAAGATATCGGGGAATATCGCCCGACTACCTGGATGCTCCGGATTGACTAATAAGGTCATCCTGAAGCCTCCAACACTCCCCCTCAAGCTGGAAGCATCCCAAGTTCCAATGTGAACTTTTGGTGCTTAGGCTTGGGTAGGGCCTTAGTAAATACATCTGCTACCATCTCATCTGTAGGACAGTAGCACAATTGAATAATGCCATTTTCCACCTTTTCACGCACGAAATGATTCTGCACGTCAAAGTGCTTCGACCGCGCATGATACTGCGGGTCACGTGCTATCGCGATCGCTGCCTGGTTATCACAATAAATTTCTGTGGGTTCTTCTTGTGCAAACCCGAGTTCTGCCAGTAAGTTTCGCAGCCATATTGCTTGATGTGTCGCGTGCGCGAGTGCTGTATACTCAGCTTCTGTCGAAGATGTTGCCATCGTTGTTTGTTTCTTCGAACTCCATGCTACGGCTCCACCTCCCAAGTAAAAGACATGACCCGAGACTGATTTTCGGTCATGGTCTGACGCATAATCCGCGTCCGTATATCCTCCTATTATATTTCCGTTCAGCGCGTCCGAATTGCGTCGCGTGTACATGACACACGAGTCACGTGTTCCTGCGAGGTACCGTAGAACGCGTTTTGCCACTGTCCAATGGACAGATCATGGGCACGCTGTATATTTGCTCAGCGTCTGCACAGCGTAGGAAATATCTGGCCTTGTTCCCACTGCTGCATACATCAGCGATCCCACCATCGACGCGTAACCTCCCGCCAAATGGTCGTCCACCTCCTCGTTCTCGTCCTCTGCTGTGAACGCCACATTCAGATCGAGCGGCATCCCTACAGCATTGGCGTTCTCAAGCTGGTATCGCTTGAGAATGCTCTTGATGTAGTGCTGTTGCGAGATTTGGATTTTTCCCACTTCCCTATCTCGCTCGATTTCAATCCCAATGATTTTCTGCGGCTCGCCAAGGTCCATGACTTCGAAGAGGTCCTGCAGGTCGTGCTTGAGCTCCTCCATGAGCTTCGGAGAGTTGGTGAATAACAGTAAGTCATCCACCCATACTGTAATAATCTGAACTTCTCCTTTTTGCTCCCGCAGGTATACACACGGATCCGCCTCCAGTCGCTTATACCCGAGCTCCGTCAGCTCGCGGTGCAGCTTGCGGTTTCATTCACGCCCAGACTGCTTTAGTCCATAGAGCATCTTGTGGAGTCGACAAACACGTCCACTTTCGTCATTGAAGCCTTCCGGCTGTCGCATGTAGATCTCCTCCTGGAGGTCTCCATTCAGGTAAGCTCCCTTAACATCTATCTGGCCAATTTCCCAGTTATTGACTGCTGCTAATGCTAGGATGGCCCTGATGGACTCAAGATGAACTACAGGGGCAAAGGTTTCAAGGAAATCCATCCCTGGGATCTGTGAGTACCCCTGTGCCACTAATCTGGCTTTGTACTTGACAACCTGACCCTCCTTGTTAGTTTTCTTCTGGAAGACCCACTTGCAGCCCACAGCATTTCGATCTTTTGGTAAGTCTTGTAGCTCCCAAGTCCTCATGCCCTGCAGCTGATCATATTCCGCTTTTACAGCTTTTTCCCATTCTGGCCATTTCGGAGAGGCTTGGGCCTCCACGAGGCTTCACGGCTCATCTCCCGCACTCGCCGTTCTGTCACCTGATGCCAGTGCTGTTGCATACAGCACCTGTGCAATCTCTTCAAATTCTTTGGGCGTCATGGCAACTTTCGCACTCTCACCAGGTGCATTCTCTTTTGGCACTCCCGGCAGCTCGCGCGACTTCACGAGCTGCGCGCGGGGGTTATCCATCCTTCGATAGTTGTGGTCCTGCATAGCGTGGGTCGTACGATGAAGAGGGATCTTCGGGGGTGCAGGCAAGAATGTTGGTCGCTCTTGCATGCTCTCCTGTATCTCGGGAGGTAAGTCTTCCTCTGTAATGTAGTTTCCATCGTGTTTCTTGTTAGACTGATCAGCTTTGACAGGTACTGATGCTGGTTTTGATGCAGATGTGGGAGGCTGCTGCTTGACAGCTCCCCCTGACTCCCCCTCGAGCGGCAGCCTGTCACTGTCATCAAGCTGATGTACAGGAACATTGCTTGCTGAGTTTGGGGCATCCGCGAATACAAAATTTTGCGAGACTCGGATCGAGCACGCACCCACATCGTAGTAGCGCACGGCCTTTGGGCCATCAGCAAAACCTACAAAGGTGTGTTTCTTCGACTTTGGCTCAAGTTTCGAGAGATTCTGGCCTTCCATCAGAATCCAGACATCTAACCCAAATTCTCGTAGGTGCGCGACATTGGGCTTCTTGCCCGTCCACGCCTCTTCCGGAGTTTTCCCGTGCAGTGCTTTTGTCAGCGCTCAATTTCGCAGGTATGCTGCATATGCAACAGCTTCCGCCCAGAGGAAGTTTGGAAGCTTCCTCACAATCAACATTGCACGAGCAAGCTCCAATAGCGTGCAATTAAATCGCTCAGCTACACCATTCTGCGAAGGTGAGTATGGTGCTGTTGTTTGCAGCTCAATTCCCTTCTCACGGCACCATCCCTTCAGGTCCTTATTAATGTATTCGGACCCATTATCGACGCGCAATATCTTCGGCAGGTGCCCGAAGTGTCGTTCAATAAAGGTGAGGTATCCTTTGACTTTCTTGAAAGCCTCACTCTTATGCTTCATAAACAGTACTTGGCACCTCCGTGTGCAGTCGTCCGTGAACGATATGTAGTATCGCGATCCGGCAATCGACGCTATACGTGCAGGGCCCCAGATGTCACTGTGCGTCAGCTCACCTGGCATCTGAGTTCGGTCCTCTGCCTCCTTCGGATATGCATGGTGTTTGGCTTGAATGCAGGCTTCGCACTGTGTCAGTGGCATCGAGTTTTCATCAACGGTGAGTCCCTCCACCAAGTTTTCCTTGTAGAGCTTCTCTAATCCTGCGAATCCCAGGTGTCCATATCTCCGGTGCCACGACTCCCACGAGTCGCTATCGTCGCGCGCAATGTTCGCGCGCTCTTCACTCGGCATAGCAGCCTTGGCCCGCATGTTGAGCAAGTACAATCGGCCGACTTTTCGGCCTTGCGCAATGATGTGGCCGCTGCTTTCTCGCAGCATTATTCCTCCGGCACCGCCATCAAAGTGTCCGCCCGCTTCATCCAGGCGGCTCAGTGACACCAAATTATTTGTCGCTTTCGGTGCGTACAGGACATCTTTCAAGCGAAAAGTACATGTGTTGCCTCTGATCCTGCTATTGACTTCCACAGTGCCACGCCCGAGAGCGCGCACACTCTGGTCTCCGATCCCGGCAATCGACGAGGCCTCAAGCAGCACATAGTCTGTCATCGCATCACGAAGGTTCGTAACATGTGATGTCATTCCAGAGTCAGCTAGCCAGTCATAACGCGAGAACTGACTACTAAATTGTTGCCCGGCACAGGTCGCCTCGTCTGTGCGGAACGGGACATCTCGCAGCACATTGTTCGTTGACTGTGCCTGGTTCGTGCGCGCCTGCGCACGGCCGCCTTTCTTGCTTCGCGGTCCCTGACCTGCCATGCCGCCGCCTTTCGACCAACACTCATGTTGAGTGTGTCCACGCTTATGGCAATTCCAGCACTCCGTGTCGGACTTCCTGTCCATTCCGCCCTGTGTGGTATTCTTCGGCTGGGTCCACCACCCACGTGCTGCCAGTGCAGACTCGTCAACACTGCCTTTCTCTCGCCGGCACCAGTATTCTTCGAGCAAGATGGCTATCAATTCATGCGATGTCGGCAACTTGTCCTTCTGGCTTGTTGCACCCAGGTACGCAGATGTGAACTGGTCCCAAGACTCCGGTAACGATGTGATCAGGATCGTTCGAAATTCGTCATCCGACACCTTGCTACCCATCATGTGTAGCTGCTCCTGTGTCCGGCGGAGCTCCGTGATATGCGCTGCAATATTGCTGCCTTCCGTGGCAACTGTGCGATAGAATTTCCTTCGGTACGCCATTATCCCCAGTTGTCCACTCGCCTCCTTTACTAACTTCAATTGGTTCCACATCTCCGCAGCCATTGTAGCGTCCGCAATGTGTATCATCTGCGAGTCGCTCAACAGCAGCTCGATAACGGTCTGGGCCTTTTGATCGCCCTCAACCCATTTCGTGATCGCCGCCGTTTCTCCTGCCGTTGGTGTTGTTGCATTTGCTGGCTTCAGCTTCTCCGATGTTCCATCGACATATTTCAAGACACCATGCTCCCTCAAGATCGCCATAGTATGGCGCTTCCATGGGAGCCAGTTGTCATCGCGAAGTTGCTCAATTCGGAACAAGGACGACAGGCTGTCACGAGATTCGGTAGTACTCGACATTGTAACTACCGATAGTCAGAGTGTGTAACAAGTAAGTAGAAGCTGGTAAAGTATAAGCTATAAGCTAGCGGGGCTCATAACCTATTAGCGCAGCTCGTATGAATTCCTCCGAGTGAGTGATTTGGGGAAGAGATATTATTAGTGGGACCTGCAAGAGGTCCCTCCTTATATACTACCCCAGTAGACTAGTCCAGAACATACTACATAGTTCTCGTAGCTACTGTATCCTTCGATGCTGAATAAGATATCGGGGAATATCGCCCGACTACCTGGATGCTCCGGATTGACTAATAAGGTCATCCCGAAGCCTCCAACACAAACGTCCAGCCTAGGTAGTCAAGGCACAGACCTTCTCCATCATCATTCCCATTTTCCGACGGACCAGGCATCGCAAGATCATCAGTACAGAAGGCATCACCTTCACTCCTTCTCTCCGCAGCACCAGCTTCTACGTCTGAGGCTGTACGATCGTCTTCTCCAATATGGGCATTGCTATCGCGTGCTGTTAACAGTCGTTCATCTACGGGTTCTGACTGCACATAGGTAATGGCGGCATCGATGTCGGATTTCTTCACATAGAAGATCGCCTCTCCGTGAGTGTTTGGTTCTCGTGCAGGCCGGCCGCCCTCTTGAATCCACGATGATGCACTCTTGCTTCCTCCATAGCTAATGACACGCCGAAGACCCGGGATGTTCACACCCACTTCGAGAACAGCAGTTGCCACAAATATAGCACTTCGCTGTTCATCTTCTCTCTCATACAAGGCTGCAAAACCCTCGCGCTTGCATTCCGGGCAGTTGATGGAGTGCATATGGCGGATAAGGATGTGGCCCAGGCTCTTCAATGGCAGAGGAAGGAGACTCCGAAAGGTAGTGTGCAACACGATGGCCGAGTTCAATGGTGTCGCAGTACAGTACCAATTTTTCAACATCGGAGGCTTTCGTCATGGTTTCAGGGATGAGCCAATCTAGATCTCGAAATTCGTGGCCGGTAGAGGGATACTGCATTGTTCGGAAGATGAAATCAACATTGTGGCGCTCACAATCACGTCTGTCGAAGAGATAATGGTCTTTGCGGAAACCGAGACAATGCAGTATATTCATCGTCTGGGGCCCTGGTTCGACACTGGCAGACAAGGCAACAAATACGAGGTGCGATGGACATGACCAAATGTCCGAGTATGCTGTTCGGAAGTCGGCACCCCATTCATCCACTATATGTGCCTCGTCGGTCACCAGTACCCTCCACTGTGCACGAAATTGGTGATTCTGGATGAGCCTGCTAAATTCAGCTGTCCTCAGAGTCTCCGGCGAGAATGTAAGGATCTGCCAGCGGCACTCGCGCGCCTCCTTCCACAGGTCTCGTCCGGCTTTGCGAGCTTCGGCTAGACTCTCCGCATTGATAACTGTTGCTTGCAGTCCTTTCGCAAGAAGACTGGAAACCTGTAAAAGTAATCAACTACATGTTTGACTTCAAAGTGGGCTGCACTTGTACCAAATCACTCTCCAGAAAATTTGTTGGCTGAATCACCACAACAATAATGTCTCGTTGCGCCAATGCTGGTATGTAGATGAGTGCTGACTTTCCATCGCCAGTAGCCGTGATACAAAAGACGTCGCGACCATTAAGGATGCAGGCTGAGTCGTACAATTGAAAATTGCGTGGTTCATATTTTAGTAACGGTGAGACGAGCTTCTTCAATTTATCAAGACCTTCCTCGGGGGTCCAGTCATAAGGTATCCCATTGGACCGGTCCAATGGGAGCGAAACAGCAGACATTCAGACTTAGATGTCAGAGAAATAAATAATACATGATGAGACGAGGTCGCTAGTCGAGAGTGGACAGCAGGGACGCGCTCTAACGATCGCGAGACGCGTGTAAACAAGACGCGTTCGATAAGTTATGATCTGTTTGTACGTGCACATGACGTGCCGGCTCGGCAATGTTCCGCGCGGCCGACCTCTTAGAAACACCCCCCTTAAGGAAAGCAGACGTCAGATACGGATATCCTGAGACACGAAGGTTGAAGCAGAGTAGCTACACTGCCTTTGGGAGACTAGTTGAAACAGGCTCTGTATACACGCCTAGGCTACTTGGTGAGAGGGTAACTTACTCGATACTGAATATTTTCAGATTGGTTCGCGAGCACCCAGCGCAAGCCACGATTCTACTTGTATTGTTTATTGTCTTTTGAAAGCTCCAGAGATGTGCTCAACAAGCGTACCGTTCGATGGAGTCGGGAAATACGTGCCACCTGCACTCACTAACTATAGCTCAGCTCCGTAGTCACCTTCGGCTCTAGTACATCACAGAAGAAAACCTGGTATGAAATCACCAGAGGTCGAAAGGAGAAGGTGAGATACCATAAATGGAAGGTATTCTGCCGCTGCTAACATCAAGACAATTCCGCGACAGTTTCACCATTCGGGTGATTTTTTTCAGTGGTGATTACGTATATGGTTCGCATTATATTACATTGCAGATTATCGTGGAGAGCAGACGGGAGGCAAGCATGCATGTACGTTATTCAGATTTCTCATCGTCAGTCTTCTGCGTACACAATTGTCAGTGACTGAACATAAGAGAACATAAACACACTCGCACCTCTGTCTTCCCAGTAACAAGCGGCTTAGGCATGTCCTCCAGTGACAAGCTTTGGACATCGGGCATTTCGGGACCATAGGACATCAACAACTTTTCCACTGTCACCTCTCCCGACCTACAGCGCCGTATGAAAGACAAGAGAGACCACTCAATGAGAAATTCCGGCGTCTCCATAGTCTTGTAGCGCGCAGGTTCTGGTCCGTCGCAAGACGCCATGATGAGGGGATTCCCGCCCAGCCCAACCATCTTCTGGAATTTCCGCAGTTGCCGCTCGTCCTTTGGGGTGCGGTACTGTGGTAGCATCCTCCTTGGAAGCGCCCAGCAAAGACTGCTGCGGCCACTTCCGATCCACGCCTCCCCCATAAGCAGATCGAGAATGGGCACCTCACGGTTTACCTTCCCCACTGTGTAGTCAACCAGGGTGCCCACGCATTTGTCTATCCCGTCTAGTTCGGCCTTCGCGCGTAGGACAGGATTGTGAACGAGCGCGACCTGGACGGCCTTTTCGATGTTGATGATAAAACCGTAGTATGTGGGCCACCGCTGTCCTGAGCTAGGCATGGTAGTCCTGTGGAATATTTGGCAAAGCAGTGAATGAATAGCTCTGACTTGTGAGTGAACGACAGTTGTACATACTTTCAGTTGGGGTTTGACCGTTTGGGTTATGTTGTACGTATACCGCCTGGTTTCATTCGCACTAGTGATGCATGCTGCAAATCAGGTCATGTGAGCCATGTCGTTGCTCTCATTAATGGCTGTCGTAAACTACTAGGCGGCAGCAAAGAGAGATGAAGTACCGACTCGCACACAAAAAACTCAAGAGCTGAGGCCTGAGGCCTGAGGGACTACGCGTACGGGCACTGTCAAATATTCACATAATGTGACCGTTCACCAGGGACCCCCGTCACCTCTACCCATCGGGGGAAGAACTCCCCGATGGCCAACCCTCCTCCGTCCCTATAGACCTGGAATAATCTACTGTTCGCGACAAGTCTTATCATTTCACCATTTTGCGAAGGCGAAAGCGGAGCCGAAGTCGAAAACGGTGGAATCAGCGGAAGAAAAGGAAGATGACGACGTGGTCGACGTGTCCAGCGATGTCGATGAGGCCCGATTGTCACTTTACAGTGACGCATGCCAAAGAAGATGTCGCGGAAACGGGTCAAAGCCGTTGACGCGAGCGCGAATTCCTCTCCGCAAGAGACTGTCGAAGAAACGGCGACGGCGGACCCATCAAGAAGATGATGGAGACGCCAGTATATGCCCACGGGGGAATGAATGGTGCAAATGTTGTGTTGGTCCGCATACGATATCTGCACGTCAGCGATAAACTTCACCGTCTGAGGAAGAAGAGGTCTAAGTAGAAGCTCCGTGTGGTGCAAGGATAGCAAGAGATGTCATGACAGTGAGCGCTCGGCGTCGGATACTCCTTATAACACAACAAGAAGGATCAAGATTGTCGATTCCGGGACAGTTTCGCCATCCAGATTTCAGTGGTGATGCATACTGTTAATGTTACAGCGCGGTGCAGACTACCGTGCAGAGGAGACGGGAGGCAAATGTGAACATTATTGCGATTCCTCATCAAGAACCTTCTGCGTAAATGATTTTGTCAGTGACAGAACATAGACTAGTACCTCCGTCTTCCCAGTAGCAAATAGCTTATGCGTGTCCTCCAGCGACAAGCTCTGGACTTCGGGCATTTCGGGGCCATAGTAGGACGCCAACAACTTATCCACTGTCAACTCTCCCGACATAGAGCGCTCCGTGAAAGAGGGAAGAGACCACTCAATAAGAAATTCCGGCGTCTCCATAGTCTTGTACCGCGCAGGTTCAAGTGAGTCGCAAGACGCCATAATGACAGGATTGCCACCCAGCCCAACCATCTTCTGGAACTTCCGCAGTTGCCGTTCGTCCTCTGGGGTGCGGTACTGGGGTAGCATCCTCATGGGAAGAACCCAGCAGAGACTGCTGCGGCCACTTCCGATCCATGCGTTCCCAGCAAGCAGTTCGGGAATGGGCACCTCACGGTTTACCTTCGCGACCGTGTAGTCAACCAGGGAGCTCACCCATTTGTGCAATGATCCCATCTCGTTCGGCCTTCGCGCGTAACCTTGGATTGTGAACGAGCGCGACCTGCGCGGCCTTCTCGACGTTGATGATAAAACCGTAGCGGCTGTGCCGCCGTTGTCGTGAACTAGGCATGACCTTATATATGTAACACTTGGCAAAGCAGTGAATGAACAGCTGTGACTTATGAGTGCTAGTGAACGACGACATACCTTTAGTTGGTGGTTTGGAAATAGTCAGGGCGTGTACGTGTACTACGGCCTGGTTCCGTTCGCGCTTGCATACTGCAGACCAGGTCGGCAAATTGATGCAAACCGACCCTCTAACTTATCATGACATTCGCGATGCTGGGGGAAGAAGAATGTTCCTGAAAAGTTACGACGTCGCTTTCTGCCGCTACCTAGTACCAGCGCGAGCAGACTCATCGCCGAAGTCTGTCTGTCAACACCACAAACGAGCGAGCGAAGTGGTATACTCAGCACAAGCTGAAAGTGGCATTATCCACGAGTAGAAAACATAACACAAGACAACCGGACTCAACCTAGTCGTACAAGGTGGGATACGCAGAATCCGTGAACGTAAACAGGGCATGGAGCGTGGAGGGGCATTAGGTAGATGAAATCGCAGCAGGTACATCGGCGGCGAGCACCGCGAGAAGAAGGAATAGCGTACGAGGAACAGAGGACATCACCAGCACACCCCCTACACGTTCGCGATGCTGTTCATCAGCGCTACGCGGCCGACCGAGCCCTCCTCGCCGGTCGCCTCCTGGAGATGCGCCGACGACAAGCCAGAGCCCTGCGCGAGCTGGCCAGCGACGTCGCTCTGCAACTGCATCGGCACAAACACGACCTTGCTATTCGCCGTCTTCGCCATCGTCTGCAGCGCCTCGAGCTGGCGGATCTGCATCGCAGCCGGGCTCGCGAGGATGTCCGCGGCCTGGCGCATGAGGCGCGCCGCGTCGACCTCTGCGCGCGCGGCGATGACCTTGCTCTCTCCGATGCGCTTCTGCTGCGCCGCGGACGAGAGCGACGCGGAGATCTCGGCGGAGAAGATGATGTCCTTGATGAGGATGCCCTCGATGGCCACGCCCCACTTGTCCGCGACGTCCCCCACGATCTCGGCGATCTCATACGCGATCGCCTCGCGCTCTGCGATGACACTCTGCACCGCCCGCGCGCCCACGACGTGCCGCAGCGTCGTCTGCGCCCGCTCTATGAGCGCCTGGCGCAGGTCGGTGATGTTGAACGCCGCACGGTAGGGGTTCGTGATCTGGAAGTAGATGACAGAGTCGCTGTGTGGGGGTCAGCTCGGTTGCGCATGGACAGGGGTTGGGCAGACGTACATCTCGACGTCGACGTTGTCGCGCGTGATGACCTTCTGCCTACCAATGGCGCTGATTTGAATTTTGACGTCGACGATGCGTAGAGACTCGGTGCAGACATTCACTTGCACGAGCCCTGGGTCGACGCTCTTGTAGAATTTACCGAAGCGTGCGACGAGCCCAACCGAACCTGGCGCGAGACACAGGTTGCATGAGCATAATAATGCAAGGACAGAGAGCAGGTCTCATACCTTGTTGGACGTTGTGGAACGGGTTGGGAACCGGGCAGCACGGGATGGCACCGCAGAACCCGATGCACGAGCCCAACACTTGCAGCAAGGAGCCGTAGACACCATGTGTAACCTCTCCAGTTCCCAAATCCTGCGCATACGATGGCTGTTGGAGTGTCAGAAGTGTTCGAGACAAGACAAGATTGGAAGAAAGAGCATACCTGCATCTCGGCGCGTTTGAGCGGCTGAACCTTGATAACATGGGCGTCCGCTGACTGCGGCCTCCGCGCCACCGCGGGAGGCTCGTCCGTCACTAATGCACGCAACGTTCAGCGTGACGAACAGTAGGCGGGCGGCAGGGTGTGCTCACCATTAGGGGCATTGTGGTCGACGACGTTGCGGGAGCCGGACGAGCCCTCGCTAGGCGGACGAAATTTGGAGTCAGACATAATATCGACGTTGACGAAAACCAGCTGGGGGGCGAGGAAGACGAGGAGGACGAGGAGGGTGTTTTAAGAGGGGCAGTGTGGGTGCGCAGTCGAAGGAAGAGGACAGCTTCGAGGCTCGCACTCGTGCTCTATACTGGACCTTATGCGGTGTGAATGCGATGCCTTCACTCCGCAGCAGCAGCTGCTCAAAGGTTTGATCCCGCTCCAGCGCCACCCACGAGGCTATCATGCGGGCCGCACCTCTCTTGTTTCCCATCCCATACGAACAGCTATTCCTGTCTTTCGCCCAGGGCTCACAGAATTGTATACTGACAAGTCTATACATGATTTTCCTCTGAAAGGATGCACCGACTGTTGACCGACCGCACGCAAATCTAGACTCGATCTCAATCGCATTTGGTTCCGCTTCCTAAGTGCTCGGTAGCTGAGCTACGGAGTGGAGCACGGCTCACTAAGATAGTGTTCGCCGTGCAATGTAGAGTGCTAGTCTTGCGGGTTGGGGAGAGGTGGATTCCGGCGGCGGCTCAAGCTCGGAACAGGCTGCAATAGGCGCCTCACAGGACTGCGACGGCCCGAGAAGTCAGCGGGCGACCGGCAGCGGAGGGGCGAAATGCGAGGGGAGCCTGAGCGGAGAGAATCGCGGAATCCAACTCGAGCGTGAAGCGGCGGAAAGTCGTTGAGAACACGGCTAACCACCGCTAGGACGCTTGAATCAACAAGGGGAGGTGGGTGGGATGAAAACGAGTGAGAGGCTGTAGATGCAGGAGGAACAGACTGGCGCTTACGGCGCCTATTCCTCCGCCTTCAGCCTCTCGCTTAGTAAGCACTAGTTTGACTTAGCGCTCGCGAGCTCGCTGCTAAGCCAAACTCCACGCTTCCTAAGTGCTCGGTAGCTGAGCTACGGAGTGGAGCACGGCTCACTAAGATAGTGTTCGCCGTGCAATGTAGAGTGCTAGTCTTGCGGGTTGGGGAGAGGTGGATTCCGGCGGCGGCTCAAGCTCGGAACAGGCTGCAATAGGCGCCTCACAGGACTGCGACGGCCCGAGAAGTCAGCGGGCGACCGGCAGCGGAGGGGCGAAATGCGAGGGGAGCCTGAGCGGAGAGAATCGCGGAATCCAACTCGAGCGTGAAGCGGCGGAAAGTCGTTGAGAACACGGCTAACCACCCAAGGAGCGCAGCCCACAACAGTCGTGGCTCAACGTGAGCCCGCCGACTTCCCCAACCCAGGGCTAGCGTTCCGCAGCAAGGAGCGGGAGAACAAAGTGACATGCATTACAACATAGACAGTGCGACAGCAGTGGAAAGTATTACAACGAAAACAAACATACAGTTGCAAGTATAGTAGACTACAGAGAATACTTCTTCTTGAAAGAGTCCATGGCAGTGGAAGCCAGTTGCAAACGAGAGGAAGTGAATGACTGTGAGATGAAAAGAGGTAATATAGACTCAATTTTCCGCCAATACTCGAGAAAAGCGCGTGATTTCCAGCTACCCTGCGTAGCGACCACATCCGGATGGGTACCGCGAAGCAGAAGCTCGGTCCGATGCGGAAGCAGTGGCCTGTGAGGTGCTCGAAGCCGGCCGCTGCCCAGGCCGCATTGGCGCGATTGAGGAACCAGTCGCGGGTCATTGGCGCCCAACCCGCCGTGTCGCTCGTTTCGAATGCGAAGAAGGGAGCATGCGCGGGCACGCGGCCGTTCGCCCGTAGGTGATGGCGCAAGGTGACGACGGCGGAGCTAGGGTCGCCGAATTCGGTGGCAATGATATCGGCACCGAGTTGCTTAGTTGTCTTGGTCCAGGGCACATGGAAGACAGCATACTGCGTACCTCCCGATAGCGTGCGATAGGCAACGGGCGCCGCGCGCGCGACGTGCTTGACTGGGTCGAACGCACCCGCGGAAGGGATGACTAGCTCACCAAGCCTGCAAAGAAGTTAGCAGAAGGAAAGAGGGGAGGCCAAATGGCACGCGCGCACCGACGACAGCACCAAAAAGCAATGCATGCCACCGCATACACAGCGGCATCGAAGGAGTCGGATAGGTCAAGATTGGCGCGCAACGCATACAGGTGCTCTACGGTGACCGGCGCGCGCTTCTCCTTCGAAACCGGAGCAGTCTTCGAAATGGCCGAGCAGGTCACTTTGAGCATCTTCGCACCTTGCCACGGGGCACCGTGCAACGCATGCCAGAAAGATAGACCTGCCATCCAGGTATCCACGGTTGAACGCGCGACGCTCCCACTCCACTGCGCAACGAACGCAGCTAAAAGCGGCTCCGCCGCGGGCATGCGGAGGTCTTCCGAGATCGCAAGACAGTCGCAGAATTGCGTGAATCGTAGCAGCCCGGCGCCGTAGTTCTTCCGAGTACTGGGATCAAGAGAGGATAGCATGACATTAAAGAGCTGTACTGAAGCTGCAGATGAAGTCTGCGCGGAGAGAGAAGCACGAAAACGAACAGCATGAGGCGTGGTCCAGAGCGCAAGACGATCTCGCGCTAGGACATGAGGACGAAAAAGAGAAGGAATTACTTTGTTTTCAGAACGAGGCTGCCTAGGTTTTCGTCGAGCCAGTGTTCGCGACGAAGGGCCAACATGTGCTGCTCCAGCCTGAACAGTGTTTGGCCTCTCACACTGGGACGACGCGCTCGCACGTGCGGGCGCAGAAGGTGACGAGGTTGTATTAGACATTAACGAGGAAGGACACGAGCTCCTCCGGGAGCTGGAAAGGAGGTTGTCGGTGGGACATCGAGGGGGTCGGGTCGCCGCGAGAGACCGGATCCGCCAAGTTGTCCTTGGTATTTACGTAGCGTACGATAAAGAGAATGTTCAATGACATGGCGATGACCTCCGCACGACGGATGGAAGAGTTGACTTGGAAATTGTGGCTGCGACCACGAGCGAATGCGCCCTCAACACCTTTGTTGTCACCACGTACCAGGATGGTAGCGTCGTGGTAGCCAAGCGCGTCCACTGTGCGGATGGCGAGCTCGACCGCCACCATCTCGGCCCAGCCGATATCGCGCCCTTGGCCCTTCCAAGTATTGATCGGACCCTGCCAGTGCCATGCGCTCCATTCGCCACAGACTATGATCCCGATGCCCCAGGAAGAGGACGCATCAACCCAGATGCCCAGGTCCTGCAGCGGACCACGCGATGCGAGAGAGCGGGCAATGCTGGGCACGTTCAGGACAGAGAACCACCACTTCATGTCGGAGAGGACCGAGTGTGGCGCGAACCGCGGCGCATAAGGGTTGGAGAAGGACGCGATAAAGCTGCAAAGATTGGTGAGGAATGCACGACCGTGCGGGTATACGAACGTGATGTGCGAGAGCGTGCCATTTATGGACATAGCATCTCGCTGGGACACACGTCCCCGTTCAGCGGTGGCGATGAATGCTGTGAGCTTCGCTAGATACTTCGAATGCTTCTCGTCAGGTAGGGCGACCGACCGCTGGTCCAGGTCCCAAAGGAAACCGCTGTAAACTGCACGTGAAGCGTAGTCTGAGTATTTTGTCTGGTGCCATGGAACACCCAGAGGATCGGTAATACGGAAGATGTCCGCCAGACCATATGCATACTTGCGGACATCAGAGGTGGCAAGTTGGTCGACTGGAAAACGGAATGTGATCAAATCGTCAACCCACTTGCGCGACGGTCCGATGTCGTGTGCCCCCAGGATGTTGACGATGGCATCCATCGGCTCGCCCTGCACTCCGGTCCCTGATGAGACGCCGAACGGGAGAACATGGTCGATGTAGAAGTTGCCCGGGTCACATTGAATGACCAGAAATGGCTTGTGCGCGGGTTTGATGGGAAGATTGCGGAACGCGGAATCGATGTCAAGGCAAGCTGCCTGCGCACCAGAGGGCGCGTTGACGATCTGACAAGTGGGTTAGCAATGTCTGCTGCAGACATGCTCTGGAGTTCACCCGCACAAGTGACGGGGAATAATCAAGTGGTATCCCGCGCACCGGGCATGTACCGAATGATGTCAACCTCCCGCGCACCGGGCAATGGTTTCACGATGTGACCTCCCGTGCACCGGGCAATGATCAAGGTAAAATGCAACCTCCTGCGAGCCAGGCAACAATCGCGAATGGAGATCTCCCGCGCACCGGGCAGTGATCTGGGCTACGAGCCCTCCCGCACACCGGGGAAGACCGAGAAGATATTACGAAGGGACTCACGATTTCTGCGACCTCAGCTGCAGTGCCCCATTTGGTGGGGAAGTCGTCCGAGTTGATCTGGCTATTCACCGAAACCCCAAACTCGTCCTGATATGAGCAATTCTGTACAAGACGGAATTTTTTCGAACCAGCCTTTGGAACGACAGCGAGTGGAGAAGAAACGAAAAAGGTGCCCAAGATGTGCTCAACTTGAGCCTGCGAGTACGGACCAGTCATGCGTCCAAGAGAGACTTGCTCGGAGATATACTGGCGAATGAAATCGATGTGCTCAGAACCGGAAGAATGATTGGAAGGAGCGAACGTGCGAAGGAGCGGAGCGAAATCACCAATAGGAAAGCCGTAACGTAATTTGCGGGGCAAGAAAGGGTAACGCTGAAGAAGGCCGAGTGTACGAAGAATGGACTCGAAGGCATCAGCGTCGTAAGGAGTAATGATGCGCTCACGCTCCGAGGCACCGCTTAGCCGCAGCGGCATGACCGTCGGAACCGCAGAGGGAGCAGATGTGTCCGCTGTTTCCGGGACAGTACATACCACGGCAGGGCGTACGACCGTGTTGGACATTCCAGGTGAGGCAGATCTCCGCGCGTGTGGAGATGGCGAGGAGCTTTTTGTTCTCCCAGACGGTGAACGCGGGCTTACCGTTCGACAAGGTCGATCGCCCACATTGACTGGCCCGGTGTCCACTCTCGCCGCAGATGAGGCAGAGCATGCTTGTGGACGCAGATGCTCTGCCTTCGCGAAAGGGCTTGGCAGTGGAATCTGCCGTGCCATCGCGGCGCGGGCGACGTGAATCGGGGGAGTGGGACGGCGTGCGATACAGGGTTTGGGACGAACCGGCGATGGGAGCCGCGGGGATAGGGAGTGTGGATCGGGTGCCCTTCTCGATGTGCTCTAGGCGAATTTTGAGGAAATGGTCGTTGTAGCTCTTCGAGTCAACAACGAAGGTCTTCTTCGTGAGGAAGTACCCGCGGCGTACGTCGATGTCGAATGCGAGGATGACTGGGAAGATCCTATTGAAGTCGCTCTGTCCGGAAAGCCACATGTAATGTTCCGAGAAGCGCTTGACGATCTCATCATCGCAAACAGCTGGTAAAATCTCGAAGTAGTTGCGCCAAGCGTCGCGCCAATCCTCCGGCTTCAACATCTGTTCGTCGGGCCATTGGGCGATGTCGATCAGCGCCCTCTTGATCCCCTTGCCGTCATGCATCTTACGATATTGAACCTGTTCCGGATGCTTGTGCATCTTGGTCATCACCTCAGAGGTGCACATGGAGAGCGGAAGGTGGAAACCATTCCTAAGGAGCGCGGGTAGTTCCTGAGGCGTCTCGACGACTCGGCCGGCAAAGAGGTCAGTCTTGATCTCGGAATCTATGGTTATCAGCGCGTTCTCGCTACCCTTGCTTCCACTTCCCGCGGTAGCCTCTGCCCGAGGGCCAGCTCCACTGCGCTTATCGACACCTGCATTCCACAACTTTAGGGCGATGCCCCGAGAGTTTGGAGTCATCTTCATTACGTCCCGAAGCAATTGCAGGCTATCGGTATCATCTTCCGGCGTTCTGGGTCGCGAAGGCATGCCTGCAGGCATTGCCGACGGTTCCTGGGAGTCTAACTGACCCGGAGATGCGCCATCTGATCCATCCAACATTCCCAGCTCCTCGTCATCACTGACGCCATCTTCTCCGCCCTGTCTACGTACTGCCCTAGCCGCGTTCCGGGCCTGCCGCTCCCGGTTTTCCTGAAACAAAGCCATCTGGGCCGGGTTGGGCAGGCTCGCGGTGCCTCCACCTGATCCAGACTCATCGGGAAGGAACGAAGACAAATCCTTACCGCCAACGCTCGGGGGAGGTCCTTGGGACGGCATTTGTTACAGATCGGCGGAGATCGTGCGTGTGGAAACACCAGAATGAAAACGAGTGAGAGGCTGTAGATGCAGGAGGAACAGACTGGCGCTTACGGCGCCTATTCCTCCGCCTTCAGCCTCTCGCTTAGTAAGCACTAGTTTGACTTAGCGCTCGCGAGCTCGCTGCTAAGCCAAACTCCACTTGTCTACGCACGCTGTCAACGTTTCAACCTCTACCCCGTCGTTCCGTATGCATTCCGCAGAGTGATAAGCTCTGGATTGCCATCTCATGGCCGTATCCTGAACGAACTGTATACTTGCGGGCGCAGCATCCGGCGGACGGAGTTTCCTTGTTCTCCATTTCAGCGCGGAAACTCCTGCGCCCGTTTCGACTGCGAAGGTACCACATTCTGACTCCAGTCGACGCTGACGCCAGCGCACAACGAATATCTGCTGCGCGAATTGGACACTTGCGCGCTCAGACGTCCACCCACTCGCACAGATCTTCGGAGCCAGAAGGCAAAACACCGGCCGGCTATAGCGCTTGAAGCTTGATCACTTCTGCGCTAAACGGTGGTTTGAATGCGTTAACGTTGGCAGCTGCACCACTTTTTTGCGACTGGCTCATGAAGCTGCGGCGCAGTGTTCAGCTGGGCCGAATACGACGCGAACTCGACCTCACAAGGTATAATTTTGCGCGCCCTTCACTACGCCAAGAACTACAGGCCTCAGGCTGTGCGCGGGCCTTGGATTGTGCACTGAGCACCCTTTCAAGTTATCCCCGGCTTGCCAGGTACCTTCCACAACAGTCATAGTGCGGACATACTACTATGGACCTACGCAAACTAGACGCCACAAGCTAGAATTTTACGCGCCGTTCGTGACGCCAAGGCTCGGGCGGCTGTGCGCATGCATGGAGAGTCACTGAGCATCCGTTCAAGTTATCCCCTGCTAGCCAGGTACCCTTTTTTTGAATCCTGTTATTGTCCCCGAGGGCGGAGCCCTATGGTAGACAATAACTGCTGTATCTAACTGATAGCTTGCCAGGTACCTCCGGCAACAGTCTGCACAGACATCTTGCTGACTCCTACAAGTATCCTAGTTGTTCTGTACAGCCTCGAAACCTGTGATAATTCTTGGGGCCCACTGCCTTCCAGCGCTGATTCGCACGGCGCTGTAACATGTGTGGCTTATCTTGCACTCATTCGGTGAGAGCACTGTCCTCTATTTGAGTCGCTTCGGACATCCTGACCTTCAACTGGTACGCACCAAAACTCGTATTGGTCCCTGTATTCGACCTGCTTTACTTCCGTGAAAGTTTCACAACTCCCGACCCCTGAAGTGTTAAGCAACCGTCAGGAGGCGGGGTAGTTAAGAGACTCATTCAACCCTGAAAGTCCTCGTTGAACAACTTCTCTTACGCTTTTCCTCACCATGCCTGTCACATTCGAGGTCGCAAAGCACTCTGCTGAGCCAGTTCGTCAGCGGTCCTCCGTGAATGGAGTCCAGGACGCCAAAGGCCTGTTGAGACAGGCGCATCTTAGTCGGCGCCAACGATGCGTCGAAGTCCTGCAGAGTTCTGCGGCCCCCGACGCACTTCTGTCGATGGAATACTGCGGGAACGGATTCGTCCATGCCGTTATGAGGGCACACGGCGAGCATCATAACCTCGTTATAAGGTCTGCTCGGTGTCTGCTCTTTGACCGCTGCGAGATCTGAACATGTTAGTTCTGCAGGCCAGATGATGTCTGGATCGCCATATTGAATCAATTTAGTTTTTAGTGCGTCTTTCAAATTCTCGTACCTCGGTGGAGTTGTTCTCATCAGGAGTTATGCAGCGTGAACGCGCACGCCAAAGAATTGCGCAGCCAGTTCGTAGAGCACACGAACAAGAAGACGGTGGTGTTCGCCGCCGGAACTCGATACACTGTAGATTTCGGAGGCATGACACGCCAGATGACGGAGCAAATGCGCCAGAACGTCAGTTCTATTTTCCTCGTGCATGCACCGTTATTTATCCTATTCACTTGAAGGTCGTCGATGAGACACTCACGGGATGGATCCTCCCAGATTTCACCACTTCGACCACCGTCGACTCGACGATATGTTCGGCGTTGATGACGACGACGCTGAAGTCGTACGATCCCTTAGCTCCTATCAGGAGCTTCTTTGAATGTTTTTATCACAAATACTTTAACTACAAGATGATATGCATTTGCGGCATCCCATCGGTAACCTTGGAGGGCGAGAAGGAAGACTGGCTGAAGCTCCTGCAACGGGTGGACAAGCTGGACGAGTTCGGAGACGAACCGTGTGCGTGGGCGACGATGCTGCGCCCTATACTGCAGCGCTTCGTGTCCTCTTTCGACGGCGAGCCTGATGTCGAATTTTGGACCCATGTCGTCCAGCGAGATGTTGCCAGGTACCGGCATGATTCCGTTAGTGGTTGGATCGCCGCCTTCGTCCCCTGGACGGATCAGGGGGTTTGGCAAGGCGGAGAGCAGCCGCTGCGCGCGGCACTATCGGAGCAGAAAGATGATTCAAGTCAGTCAATTCGTAATTTTATATCAATCCGAGTGAATTGGCTAACTATCCACTTCAGCCGCCAGGAAGCGCGTGTACAGCGTCGACGGGGTAACTTACCCCAAGCTCAGCGTGAACCGCATACCGCAGGGATATGGCGAAGTCGACATCCTCCTGGAGGACACCGGTGTGTGGCTCGGGTGCCGGATGGTGGCAGGCCACATCGCCATGTCGTTTCATAGCGTAGACGGAAAGGAAATCCTCGATACGGTCAGCCCTGCACCTCACTGGTTCCTATTCACTACGCAGACCGCTTTCCATGCGAGCGTTGTCGTTCCGTCGCTGGCGCCTTCCCAAGGGTCGTCGTCTCCGCCTTCCGAGGGACCATCAACTGCGCCATCTGCGCCTAGACAGACATCGTCTTATGCTTCCTATGGGCGTGTTGTCGTTTTGCCGCAGGCGCCTTCCCAAGGAATGTCGTCGTCTTCGCCTTCCCAAGGGACGTCGTCGTCCCCGCCTTTCGAGGGATCATCGGCTGCGCCTAGGCAGACATCGCCTTATGAGGAGAATCATCCTCGTCGTGTAGTTCGCTCTCGCTCAAGCCCGCGCATGACCTCGGCGTCGGGCTTCGCATCGTCAGGCTTCTCGTCGTCGGGCTTCTCGTCGTCGGGCTTCTCGTCGTCGGGCTTCTCATCGTCAGATTCATGCCTCGTACAGTAGTTGAATGCAGTCCCTCCAGTCCTACGTACCTGCGCCCTAGCCTGCAAGAATTAGCTGTGATATGATGGAAATTAGTCTTATGATGTTTTTTAGCAACTGGATCGGGTTGTATGCCCGTTTCATATCTCTTGTATACTTCATTTCCCGTCCTGCCAGCATTTCGGTGGACATCGACGAGACGAGTTCATTGGAGTCAATATATCTGTATGAACATCCAAATATTCATGATTCAGGATACCTTTAAATATGCCCAGGAAGTAAGTTCGTGAATACATCAGCCGCCCACTTCTGCACCTCCCTCTTCGTAACGTGGAACACATGCTTGACCGAGATCTCTACGACCTCGCGAGTCAGCGTCCTCGAGTCAGGGAGTGCAACGGGCACCACCCCACCCAATTGTGTGCGGCCTTCCTGTGAACGTCGGATGTCAGCAGACCTGCCGAGGCGAGCTCGGAGCTGCTCCAGGTACAGCTCGCGGGCAACACAGATATCCTTGCTGATACCGATGGCGTTCTTCATCAGGGCTATGCGCTCCTGGTCTAGATGGTGGATTGTCTGCAGCTCGCAGTGCAGCCTCGGGATGACAGGGCTGCGGCTCTCGCCGTACTGCCAGGCGTCGTGGAGACGCAGGTCGACGGATACTGTCCTTTGGTGTCCTTGAAGCAGTACTTTGGAGTGGTCACACACACCGCTGAACCAGTTTTCCGGCGAGGACGGCCACGTATAGGGCTCGCGGGCACTCGAGGTATTACTTCTCCAACCCATACGATCTCTAAGCGCTTCTCCAAGTCTTCTGGATTCGGTAGCATTCCGGGTTGCAAGATTAAGTCGAAGTACCTCGTTCCACGAAAAATGAAATCTGTCGCAACGCCAAAGTAGCGTTCAAGACCCGCGACACAGCGGCACAGGCAGAGAAGTAGATTTTTGCCCGGAGGACAGTTGGAGAGCTGCTTCACCCATACCGGACTCCGGAAGTACCTGTCGCAAGGTAATCCTTGCGTTCCTCATCTGTCTCAAAGTTCTCCGTACGGATGCGCTGTGCCAGGTCGAAGGCCGATTGGAAATCACGCTCCAGCGCCTTGAGAGTGTCCCCGCCAAACGATTTATCGGCGACTTGCTGGATTGGCTTGGAGGACTCTCTTCCATAATCCGTGTGGGCCCAAATGTTCTTCTAAAACCCAGTCATCAATCAAGTCATCTATCCGCTGCAGGGTCTCGTCCGGTTCTGGTACCCGATTCCGAGAGGGCATGTCCAGAATGTGATCAATCTTGCGAACGATCCGCCCCCATGCCGTTTCGACGTTCAAGCGCAGAAACTGCGAGACAGCGCGCTCGCACATATCATTACTGGGTATACTATCCTTCAGGGAGACGGCTTGACAACTTCCGATATGAACCGTTGGACCACAAGACGATCTTCTGCAGCAGGTACTCGATCGCTTGCAATGTGCATGGTGAGCATGCCGGGGAGAACAGAAAGCGCAGCAACAAAACAATCTCCATCGTTGGCGTGCACGAAGCACTGGGCAATCCAGGCTAGCACATTTTGCAGTGAGGTCCTTTGGGGAACCTCGCGACTCTGCCCTGAATAACGGTAGAACCTGTATGGTGCGCAGCTTGATAACACACTCTGACTTGTTGTTGGTATCGTTTTCGACAAATGGGAATTCTTTCGCATTCACAACATAGTCGGGTTTGCTTCCTCTCGGAGGGTATACGGAGTCATTTGATTCCTGTTGAACGTAATAAAGCTGTCCAGTATAATTAAACATAGCGCTTACCGGCAATATGACAGTCGGTCGTTCGTTTTGAGAGTTGGATAATCTTCAGCGAAAAACTTGGTAATGAAGTGTCGGATAGAATTGGTTTTCATCGGTGATATTCATTGCGTTATGAGAAACTGCAGCCGAAAGGAAAGAATCTTACTTGGTCCGCTGACTCGCTGATCAACGTGACATTCGCGCTGTGAAGTGTGACGATCGCGGATCGTGACATTTCATTTCGAGAAGAAAACAACTGCAAGCGGACACGACAATGAGTCTCGAAAATGATCAAACCTGTCTTCTACGCATAGTATATACTCGAAAAGATAATGTGAATGGCGAATTATTGAGTTATTCTCATAGTAGTATACCTGCTGCAACTCGAAGTTAGATCAAAAACCATTGAAAAGCGGGCATACGAACTCCAAGAGGGTGAAAGACTTCAGGCCAATATCGCATATGTGAGTTCTTCGGTAGGTCCACGGGATCGGACTATCCCAAGTGCACGTCAATCTCCTCCAGTTTTTCCTTCTTGGCTTTCTTGCCTCGGGCCCCAGTGACTGTCCGTTTCTTCTTACGTAGTTTGCGCTCTAGCTGCTTCGTGAGAGAACGAATTTGTTCCTTTGACGGTACGAAAGTTGTCGGTAAGCTCGTGATGCAAGACGGGACTGAACTCACCGCTATGGTTGCCACATCGAGGTCGTCGCCAGTGTCGTCAGTCCCGTCTGCGTCCAGAGCGTCAACGTCTATGGTAGGCTTAACGTCCACTGACGTAGACGAATTGATACGTCGTTTCTTCGAAGGTGGGCCATCGAGTACGACTACGTCTGAGTCCGATTCGTAGGTTTCAGCCGTGTCTGCCGAAGGATGAGATCCCGAACTAGAAGGCTCATCGTGGATGTCAGCTCTGTCCACGATAATGCCCCGTGCCCGCAATAATTCTGCAACGGAAAACAATCTGAATGCCAAGAACTCGTAATCAGCACGCTGCGTCATTACCTCTGGGCCTGTATCGTAACCTAAATGTGGCATAGGGTTGGCTCTGTGGATCAATCCAAGTTGGCTTATAATATTGACGCTTCTCTATTTTAGTGGCTTCTCCATACCTGATGTGGGATTCACTGCAGTACGCAAGCAGTATATGAAGTCACATACGAGACATGATGAGTGCCTGCTTTCTTGCATCGCTCATGAACAGGTCCACGTTCTGTCGGTGTATTCGGCGCTATGGGCTTCCCTGTGGGCTTCTCTTTGTTGACACGGAAGATACGAACTTCAATTGTGCCCAAGTCGAGCAGGGCTGGATCTTCAGGGTTTACCATTTCATCGTCTGCGTCGACGGGACTTAGATGTTGCATGTTACCGGAGAGCATTAAAACGCACGCCTACCTGTGACAGTCACTGTGTTTTCGCCGTTCTAGTAGGGGGTCTGCTACGAATAGGCTACGCCAGATAGAATACATAGTTTGATGGGTAGCCGAAGTCGCAATGTGAAGATAGGCGGAGTAGGGCAGATAGCAAACATAGCTGTGACCCCCACTGCTATGTCATAAATCTTGATGTGAAAGATGTGTGCTAGCCCACATAGCTTATGCATCGCATTTGGTGCACGATCTCACTTATCTACGACCATCTGCTACGTGAGCTATACTACATCACTGTGCTCCTTTCTATACAGGCTTTCTGGTGTACCTTGCACCAGCTACATTGGCTATTCCACGTAGCGATTTCAAGCTTGACGTACATATAACTAGTGCTAAGTTCAGGCCTCCATCGGCCCAAGCGCATCATCGTGTCCAAGGTCAAGTTCACCTGGCGTACACTACGTGCTGGTTCCGCGCCCTTCCATCCACAGATTCACTGGCCCGTTGACCGCTGTCTAAACATATTTCTGGCGTGCCGTCGCCGTCACCTTAAGAGCGAGGAGTGCTGCGTTGCCTTCTATCTCCATGACATGGTCTCTGCATGCTCTTGGTCTCTCGGGTCATGGCTGAACATGCGATGTGCTCTACAATTCTTGTGTTTGTCCAAAGTTGGGATGCTCCATTGACACCTCTCGTGACAGGTATGTGAGAAACAGACTGCGTCGCAAACCCCATCGGAAGATCGACATGCAAAGTCTATTCTGTTGCAGGTGTGATTAGGTATGCAGTAGGGGATGTGAGCGCATCAGGAGTATCTACTATTAGTATATAATGGAATAGACGGGTGTTGTTGATGGTAGCCATGGAGCATCGCCAATATAGCTGAAGTTTGATATTTCTTGTAGCCTAGAAAGTGTATGCTGTAGCTTCTAGACTGCTAGTGACTACGTGCTGCGCGGCATAGCCAACGTATCACCTTGTTCACTACAGGGGATCGCACAGTGAAAGATACACTTGAAGCTTGGTAACCCAGCTTGGGGGTTGATATGCAGAACTATGCGGCGTAGCCCAGGTCCTAGTTATACCACGTATCCATGGGGGTATCTTGCACCCAGACATAAGGGCAAAAACGCAGTGAGTAAGCGTGGTGAAATTATACGGTCTCAAAGTAGTGTCGTCGACAAGGAAGCCTGTCGAGATTCGCTGCTTTTGTGGATCAACGAACGGCTTATACGCACATTCGCCATCGACGAAGCATCTAGCAACGACCACAGCATCGAGGTTGTTCTTCACAACAATAGAAAATGTCTGCAAGAACGGCTGTTGCATAAGTCTGCATGAAGAGACACTAGATGATACGCATACTTTTCCGGCCTCACTTGGAACATAACAACTAATTGACTTCTTGTTGGAAAGTAGCGCCCAAATTTCTGGAGCTCCAGAAATTGGGGAGCGCCCAAGGGTAGACAAGCCGAGGGCATGATTACAAAGAAAGACAAAGAAGGAAATTTGCTTATATAAAGTGGAGCGTCTAGAACTGTATATATACAGAAATCTATTTTAGGACGCGCAATCACGCGCCCCGACGCATCTTGACCCGCCATCACTACCTTCCTATTTGGGAACTAAGGCGCGATTTCTAACAGGTTATGAGCCCCGGCTCTAGCCAATAAATACTTGGATAACAACAGCCCCTATTGTGGCTACAAAAATTGTTACCCCCTTACTAGTACGAGAACAAATAATGTCGACCAGTGCTGATAATACGAGCAATAGCAATGCTTACTGGATCCCGCTCCTGAAGGAAGACAATTGGCTCCCGTGGAAGCGCCGCGTCGAGGCCATCCTTAATGATAAGGGTCTCCAGGAGTATGTGACCGGAAAGACACCAAAGCCGCAGCCGAGTAATGACCCGGCCAATAGGGCAGCGAGAGAGGCGGAGATTAGCGCCTGGGGAGAGAAGGACCTCAAGGCCCAGAACATAGTTGTGCTATCGCTGGGAGATTCCCAGATGGTGCACATCGCTGGAGCCGAGACGGCACGGGCCATGTGGGAGCAGCTTCGCACAGTCAAGAAACAGCGTGGACAGCATGGAATTCTCGTGCTGTGCCGGCGTTTTTACCGGATGCAAGCCAAGGAAGAAGATAATATCTCCAGTCACATTACACAGCTACGACAGATCCAGGAACAACTCCACCTAATGGGGAAGGTTGTTTCTGATGAGGATTTCCGGCTCATTCTGGCTACCTCATTACCGGAGAGCTGGGACTCTTTCCTCAGCTCTTACTTTGGCGCCGTGGGCGGCAATGTTGGCGCCGAAGGTGCTGACAACGTGCGCCCTCAGCTTACATCACAAGAATTAATTGCCATCATTCTTGATGAAAATAGGCGAAGGCATGAGCGTGGCGAGCGCGGTCAATCCTCGGACCAAGCCATGGTTGCCAAAGGAAAGAAGCGCCCCTTTGGGGAATACAAAAAATGTTCGATCTGCGGAAAGCCGGGACATCTTGGTAACGAGTGTCAGCACCGCGACAAGGTCAAATGTATGAATTGCGGAAAATTCGGGCATAAGGCCACGGATTGTTGGGCTAAAGGCGGCAGCAAAGCCGGACAGGGCCCGCTGATGAAACGGCAAAAGACGGAACGTGCTTATGAAGCGCACGAGGTCGAATCGAAAGAGGATGAGGCAAAAATAGCCTACAATAATGATAGCGACACTGTATCTCTCGGATCTGATGGCGAAATCGCTTCTTTCTATGAGTGGTTTGCCGACTCCGGGACAACTTCGCACATTACAAATTGTCGTGAAGTCTTCGCGACCTATCAGGCGCTCGAAGATCACGCGATCACGGGCATCAGACTGCAACCAACGCAGGCATTGGGCCGCGGTACGGTCGATGTCGAAAGTAAAGTAGGAGACCGAAAAGTGAAATTCCGTCTCCACAGTGTACTGTATGCGCTGACAGCACCCAATAGCCTCCTCTCCATCACGCGTTTGGACGATGCGGGAGGAAGAGTACTTATGGGTAATAGTCGTGCAATACTAATAGATAAAAATAAACACACTCTTGCTATAGGCAAGAAAAATGGACGACTATATTCATTGAAATTGCGTCCAATAGTTCCACAACCTGCGCGAACCTATACTGCTAAGGAATACGGCCCGCATACCTGGGAAGAGTGGCACAAGATCTATGGCCATATCGGGAAACCAGCGCTTACGCGATTATATCGCGAAGGGCTTGTTGATGGCCTAGAAATCTCGCCAAGCCCAGATGAAATTAATTGCGAGGCGTGCATCCAAGCAAAGGCAATGCGGAAGCCATTTCCCAAAGAGACAGACGAATGCAGCAAGGTACCCGGAGAATTAACACACATGGATGTGTGGGGACCTGTGCAGACAGCCGCTCTACAAGGGTGGAAATATTTTATTACATTTACCGATGATTACAGTCGTCGAAGTACAGTACTATTTATGAGGCATAAAGATGAAGTAACTGAAAAGGTAAAGAATTATATTACCTATATCGAGCGCAAGTTTGGAAATAAACCCTTGCGACTCAGGCTCGACAACGGTCGAGAATATATGAACACCGAATTAATTAACTGGTGTCAAATGAAAGGGATCGAGATGGGTCCGACTGCGCCGTACTCACCATCCCAGAACGGAGTCTCTGAGAGATTGAATCGCACACTGCTTGGACTAGCGCGCGATGATCTATGCGAGAGATCTACCTCGTTATCTTTGGGCTGAAGCGATTGCTCACGCAGTCTATATTAAAAATAGATCGCCTACCCAGGCATTAAATGGGGCAACTCCCGAAGAAAAATGGAATGGGATGAAACCAAATATCTCGTACCTACAAGAATTCGGTTCCCCCGTATGGGTCCTCACGGAGGACGCAACACTATCAAAGCTAGCGCCTCGTGCCAACAAGTATATTTTTGTTGGATACATGGACGGACCCAAAGCCATCAAATATTATGATGCGCATACGCGCCAGATTAAAATCTCGCGTAATTTCCAATTTTCTTCGAATTTCCCGGACCATTTGCCCGGCAACGCGCCTCACGTGCCACAAGAGCAAATAGGATCCGACGTACCTATCCTCATAGCACAGTGTGAGGGGGAGCAAAATATATTTCCGGGCACTTTACCTAGCAATGTGTCAGATGTGCCGCATGCGGAAAGAAGACCCGAAGTCCCAAACCTCACAACGACCGCAGACGTGCGGCGCGAGGGGGAGTTAGGAACTTCCGCGCCACAGTCACCTGCCAAAAATTCGCGAAAGTGCAAACAGGATGATGATCCTGATCAACGCGAGGAAAGCGGGACGGATGCACCAAGCCAGCTCAGACGAACCAGAAGAAAGACAGTTCGGCATGATTACCGTCTAATGCACGACCCAGAGGCAGACGAAGATCTGGATAATGATCCAGATAAATCAAATGCCGAATTAGTCTATATTGCGATGAGCACCCACGGAAATGCAGATGCAGACGAGCCAAAGACGCTCAGTGATGCCAAGAGATCACTCAAGTGGCCCAAATGGGAACAGGCAGTCCAGACGGAACTCAATCAACTACAGGGTATGGAGACTTGGGAGTTAGTGGAACCTCCCAAAGATCGAAAACCCGTAGGAAATAAATGGGTTCTAGTTAAGAAAACAAACAAAGAGGGTGAAATAATCAAATACAAAGCCCGCCTGGTTGTGAAGGGATATTCTCAAATCCCAGGCATGGACTATACCGAGACGTTCATGCCCGTAGTCCACCTCGAAACCATTCGAGCTATCCTCGGGCTAGCCGCAATCTTAGATTGGGAGATCGGACAGATGGACGTGAAAGGCGCCTATCTCAATGGAACTCTCAAAGAAGAAGTGTATATGCGGCAACCCAAAGGATACAGCGATGGAACATACCACGTATGTAAATTAAAGAAAACCCTCTACGGGCTAAAGCAGTCTGGCCGAGAATGGAATATCGTGCTGAACCGCAAGTTACTAGACGCGGGATTCAAGCGCCTATTCTCGGATCCATGTGCATACATTTGGATCAAAGGTGATAAGATAGAAATCGTCACCGTTTGGGTAGACGACCTATTAATATTCACCAATGATTGCGCACTGATGGACCAATTGAAGAGGGAACTCCGAAATATGTTCGAAGTTACCGACCTTGGCGAACCCCGAAAAATTGTGGGGATAGAAATTGAGAGAGACCGTTCAAAGCGGACAATCAAAATCTCTCAGACAAAATATATTGAGTCTATCCTACACAAGAATGGGCTTACGAACGCCAACACGGTCGGGATGCCTCTTGATCCAAATACAGTGCTTGAAAAAGAAGAACCCGAAACTGATGATGAATGCGACCGAGACAACGGATATGCATTGCTCATCGGATCACTGATGTACGTGGCAATTGCCACAAGACCAGACATTGCTCACGCCGTGCAACGGCTTAGCTCATTTACTGCCAATCCCGGAATGGCTCATTGGACTGCTGCTAAACGCATCCTCCACTATCTATCCGGAATGCGAGAACTTGGAATAATCTACGGGCCAATTGCAGATGTCAAGCCCGAAGATCAATCCATATTTGTGGGCTACTCAGATACAGACTATGTGAACGATATCCGAGATCGCAAATCAATCTCGGGATATTTATTTAAATTAGGAAATGGCACGATCACGTGGAGCTCAAAGAAGCAAACCACGGTCGCGTCATCCACCACGGAAGCCGAATACATGGCATCCGCCGAAGCGGCAAAAGAAGTCGTGTGGCTCCGAACACTATTCAAAGAAATAGGTTTCGAGCAACAAGATCCTACAATTTTATTCGAGGATAATACAGCGGCGATCTCAATCGCACGTGATCCCCAATTCCACGCGAAATCAAAACATTTTGATGTAAAGCATCATTATGTGCGCGAAAAATTGAGGGATAAATATATTGATATCCACTACTGTCCCACGGAGGACATGATAGCGGATATCCTAACAAAATCACTCCCTAAGCCGAGGCACGAGAAGCTCACAAAGAAGCTCGGAATGCCCATCGGCTTGAGGGGGAGTGTTGGAAAGTAGCGCCCAAATTTCTGGAGCTCCAGAAATTGGGGAGCGCCCAAGGGTAGACAAGCCGAGGGCATGATTACAAAGAAAGACAAAGAAGGAAATTTGCTTATATAAAGTGGAGCGTCTAGAACTGTATATATACAGAAATCTATTTTAGGATGCGCAATCACGCGCCCCGACGCATCTTGACCCGCCATCACTACCTTCCTATTTGGGAACTAAGGCGCGATTTCTAACACTTCTCATCGTCGACGTTCACGGAAAATTCCTCCAAATTCTGGCCTTCACAGACAAGATGAACGCTGAAACCTCGGAGTTCAAGCATAGAGTTGCTGTAGGTATTGTACTTGAAGTTGCGACCGCGTATGCAGAACGTGCCAAGGTGATCAAGTTGAAACAAAAGTCACGGTCTCACGTGAATTCAAGTCACGTCGCGTCATACGGCTTTCATCGAGTCCAACTGGATTCGTTCTCTTCCGTGTCGCCTCCCGCATCCGCAAGTGCTTACTTCTGTGTTTCACTTCTCCCGGATGCACTCCGCAATGCCAGGTGCAGTCCTGCAGTGAACACCACATACGGCGCCCGATCTCCTTGTAGATCCTCCTCACTAAAGTGTATTTTCCCTTCGCGTCCTGCTCCACGTCGTGCTCTGCCTCCGGCGCACCCTTCCTCCGGTGATGTAGAAGCCGAGGTTCCGAGATAGCACACCCAGCGCAGAAAGCGGCGAGGCTCGCTGTGAGATTTGGCGGGAGGTGGACTGGGGGGGGAATGTATGGCGTTGTTGGTGCTGGCTGGCTGGACATGGAGTGAAACGAGGTTCTTCTGGTGAGAGCTCTATGTGCTTCTGCGGGTGGAGACCTGATGTTGATGCAGCGTGCGCCCGTCCTTGCGAGGCCCGTCTCTTGCGCTCGCGTACCTTCCGGATCAGCTGTCGCCGTTAGTGTTCACTCCTTCCTCCCAGTCAACAAGATATCCTTGAGTACCCCACCTGAAGCAATATGTTTTCGCGCCTCCTGACGTTTCCTTCGTGCGACACTTCCAATGCCTGCTTGTACCAGCAGGACAGCTGGGGTCTGGTCTCCCTACCAGAATACAGAATATACCTACAGGACGAGTCGGTGAATCTCATATAGTCACACCCAGCTGCGAATTCCGGACTCCACAAATGGGTCACAGTCTCTGTACCAGAACATATAATATGTATGCTGGTAAGGTAGATTCGGTGTGTCCTCGCGTACCCTCGTCCCAACTTTCCGCTGCGGATTCCAAAATTTAAATTCTGCGACAGTGCCGTAATTGCTCGCTCGAGGCCGGATGAATGATAGGTGTACGGACGAGTCTTCCGCAACTGATCTTGCTATGTGTCCCCAGGTCGCAGGGAAACTGCGACTGCACCGCCCTCGTACAATCCCTGACCCTCGCGGCACCGTTGGACAGATGGTCACCAGATGCCCTTAACTGACCTGTAGACCGAATGACGGGGTTGAGCAAGGAAGTCCGAACGAACCTGGGCCTTATGAGTCGAGTACGCAGCTTTCACTTTTTCAAACTTGGGGAATGTACAGTTGTCCATTGGTTGATGTTGAGCCCTTGCTGTCCATCTCTCCGACGGTGCCATCGGAGGAACCTCGTCCTGTGATCTACGGGAAAAAAAACAGTGCACCGTGGGTCTCACGTCTACTCACAGTTTACAGCCTCTCTGATTCTATAACTCCAGTTTACGGTCCCTCTGCCATCTCCTTCCTTATTGTATTTCCCTCTGATGATTGTGATGTACAGTACGTTTTACTTCGCGATTTCTGTCCATGTGGGTATGGAATCATCACGTTGATGCAATGAGCTCGATCTATCGCCTCCTCACATTAGTGCATCGTCAATATCGTGCGTAAAGAGCAGCAGCGAGTCATGATTGCCCCGAAATTCGGAGATCCGACATGGCTGGGAGATACCGTAGAAAAGTCCGAGCACAAAACCAGCACTGGCAGACCCCGAAGGACGCGCTAGGGTCAATCAGTTGTAGTTCGCAACAAGGGATGGGCGATGCGTCGAAGTGATGTCACCAAGCTGCACTGAATGCCAACGGCCAGGCGGACACTCTGAAGTATCTAATATCTAATATCTACACGATCTTCGGGCCAAGTGTCTCATTAGTAGTTGTCTGGTGCTAGTAAAAGTCGAAAAGTCGAAATAATAGTATGGGAACCCCGTAAACTAGCGAATCCTGTTTCGCTCAGATGGAAGAGCGCGTCATACTATAAGAGTTGACGAGGTCAGTCGTTCGAGTCGTCTGACAGGAATCTTGGAGTCTTGATAATATTTTGTACCAGACGTCGAGCACTGACGTGTAATGCGTCGTTCACCGACGACCAGCTTTCGTTATTGCTCTTTTTGCCACGGTGTGGAATCGCACAAAAAGTGGGGGCGGCAACGATCTTAAGGGAGCCGATTGGAACAGATTGGAACACGATGATCTGAGATGGTTGATCTGGGTAACGACGCGCGCACACCTCCTCGCGTCCTCCTCCACACATGCTCATCCAACTGGATCCGTTTTCCTCTCCTGTGTCGCCTCCGCATCCGCAAGTGCTTACTAGCTACACTTCCGCATTTCACTTCTCCCATGCGGCGCCTGATCTCCTTGTAGATCCTCCTCACTAGAGTGTATTTTCCCTTCGCGTCCTGCTCCACGTCGTGCTCTGCCTCCGGCGCACCCTCCCTCCGGTGATGTAGAAGCCGAGGTTCCGAGATAGCACACCCAGCGCAGAAGGCGGCGAGGCTCGCTGTGAGGTTCGGCGGGAGGTGGACTGGGGAGGGGGATATATGGCGTTGTTGGCGCTAGCTGGCTGGACACGGAGTGAAACGAGGTTCTTCTGGTGAGAGCTCTACGTGCTTCTGCAGGTGGAGACCTGGTGTTGACGCTGCGCCCATCCGTTCGCGTGACCCATTTCTTGCGATAGCATGCCCTTCGGAGAACGCTGCGAGGCTCCGGGACGCGGTGGACTGGGAGGGCGGCAGAGGGGGATCTACAGCGTTATCCGCACTGGCTGCTGGTTTCTGCCCGGACTTGTTCTTCCCAACTTGCGTGGTTCTGCCCGAACTTACAATGTCAGGCAGGCTCCCCATGCGATCAACCGGGTGAGGAGAATATTCGACGTGGCATGCATAAGTCAGTCGTGGCTGATAATGATGCCAATAGGTGCGAACGAGTCGCCATCGACCGATCTTCCAGCAAAGATCATATCGATAGGCCCCTCCAAAAAATCCGTTCACAGTGCGGACTGCGCAATCAAACGGTCCGGAAGTTCAGGAGGATTGGCGCCACCGTGCCGCCAAGTCGCGCCGCCTAGACGCTCGCGTCCGCAATGTCCTTGATCCCGGCGAGATACGAAGGCTAATATCCAGCCTATCAGGAGCTCTTTTTTTCGCAGACCGCCCAAAGGCCGTCCGTGCACGGTTTTTTGACCAGGGGCCTAACGATTTGGTTGTCATGACAGTGCCCAGGTCCACTCACATCTACTCACAGTGGGAGTCTCTTGGCCATATTATTCCCTCTCGGACATCGTCCGATGAGTACTCATTAGACACTGGCGCACGTTCTGCTCTTCTCCGCAGGCACGGTCGCTCGTTTTTGTTTCTTGGCCTCCTGATTTCTGCTCCGTCCGTGTTATGTTTTATTTTTTTTCCGTTCGGTTTGTCGCCGATCGTGACCGTGCACCCATTTCCGGCCATTTCCAACATACAGACTACCCGATATATGCCACGTCGTCACCGTTCTATGGTTCATACTACGACTGCTGTTCAATTCGGCATACAGGCACCCAACTAACAATATATTGATGAAGACCGTTGGTGTTGAAGCTGTTGGTTTTCTGACATTCAAAGTAGTAGAAGAGACTGGTCTACTGAGAGGGTGCAGCACACTAGAAGAATGTGTTCCACTGGCTTTTTATGCTGTGATTTCCGGAATGTCCAGCTCGACCCGGTGAGTATAGACCGTTGATAGGACAGCACCGCTGATCGAAGTAATCCTAGGGAATTTGTATGGTTCCCGTTCCGCAGCTTATAACGCTTCGCGGATGATCTGCGAATTACTCACGATCGACATTGGCCTATACGAACGCACGAATGTCGAATGTCGCACGCTGTTCAATGCCTGCCAACGGTCATAGTGATGACCTCGCCCTGGAACGTGCTTTAAGGTTCATGGTGTGAATGCTTTCTTCTTTTTGCCATGGCTCATCGATATTGGATTCCAAGGTGATAACTCTTGGTGACATTATCGCCCATCGTTTATTGGAAAGGTCGTTGCAGACACAACAAGCCTCTGCCGGAGTCGCTTTTCATGTCAAGCTTACGGTGAAGTCTTCAGTACACCTTTAATCGCGTATACTGCTGCCCGTATCTGACGGTCGGATGAGGGCTGGATACGTCTTGATGCAAAATCCAGGAATCTCGCTTGCATGGACTTTTGAACTTGTCTACGCGGCGGGAGGCCTTCATACCTCCGCCGTCAGTGTCGTTTGACATTTACCAGATGACTCATGCCTTCTCTGAATGACAGTCTTCTTAGCCACGAAGTCTTCTGAGCCATGATTGTCCAGTGACTGTGAACGGATTTAAACTCCTGCGTGCGTTAGGCTTTGGCGTTATCAGGTATAAAAGCTGCACCTTGGCAGGACCCGTTGGCGATTGCCCCTCTCCCGGGATATCCACGTACTCTGTTTTGTCACGAAATTGGTAGCCTCTTGCCTACAATACTATGACTATGATCGAGGTACTTTTAAACCCCGCGGCACATCCGATTTCCTTCGTCTTTTGTCTTCTGCCCGTTGTTGTCCTGGCAGTGCACGTTGTACCGTATTTGGTCGATAAGCATGGTCTTCGCCAATACCACGGCCCTTTCTTTGCAAAATTTTCCGTTGGTTGGCTCTTCTGGGTGTCCAGCACATTCAGGAGGACCAACACTATCGACGAGGTGCACCATAAATATGGTATGCCTCTCTAACTTAGATGCAGAGTGGTTAGTTGAATGACCGATGCCAACTTGGACACTAGGACCTTTCGTCCGCATCGCGCCGAACCACATTTCGATTGTTTCTCCAGAAGCGTTCTCAGAGGTGTATGGCCACTCCGCCGGCACAACGAAGTCAGCTTTCTACGAGGCCTTTACGTCTTACCGTGCCATACGCGGCATATTCAACACGCCCTTCCGCACCGAACATGCTCGTAAGCGACGTGTCATGGCCCACATGTTTTCCCCGCAGAGCGTGCGCGCCTTCGAGGGCCCGATCAAGGTTCATCTACAAACTCTGTTGAACCAGTGGGACGTCATGTGCAACGGCGCGGTGCGCAAGGATGAAGTGAAGACTGGCACACTGGGGTCCAGCACATGGGAGGTGCGCGGCCGCTATGTCTGGTTTGATGCACAGTTTTGTGAGCGACGAATTATTCTGAACGAGATTCTGACCATCTGATGTTGTGTGTTGTGTGACAGGGTGCAATTTGTTCACGTTTGATGTCATTGGTACGAAATTCGTGCTGCATAGATACTTCAACGCAGGCTGATGTGACGGTCCCTCAGGTGAGCTCGCCTTCGGCTCTCCTTTTGGTATGCTTTTGCGTGGCCAGGACACCGCCAGGATAAGGAAGTCTCTCACAGCTGGAATTGCCTCCTATGCAGTCGACGAGTCCACCGCCCAGGAACCTGCGATTCAATATGAGGTCGAAGAAGTCGCTGCTATCGACGCGGTTAGTGCGCGCATGGAGATTTCTCCCATTCTCGGTGTGCTTCCCACGTGCGTGCGCGAGTTCGTGGAGCGCATGCCGCAGCACCGTCGTGGCCTGAAGGCGCAGGGCCAGCTGATCGGCCTGGCGGCGGAAGCTATCTCGCGGCGCCTTACCGCCGCCCGCCAGGCGGAAGATGCAGGGAAGATTTTTGATGATATGTTTGGGAAATTGTTGAACGGTCGAGACGAGAACGGAAACCCAATGACTGAGCGGGAGTTGACTGTGGAGGCCGTTGGGCTGCTAGTCGCAGGATCCGACACAACTTCCAGGTACGTCTACTTGTTGCAGCTATATTGTCCCGTTGAGCTCGCTTTGCTGATAACTTATTTTACAGCTCGCTGTCAACTATGATATTCCATGTTGCCCGCAACCAGAATGTGCAGAAGAGACTCCAGGCTGAGCTGGACGCTGTGGCGGGCACAGACCCGAGTATTCTGCCCTTTGTTGACGTCAAATCTTTGCCATACCTCGAGGCTGTCATCACGAGGGCCTCCGCGTTCTCTCCACGATTGGTTTTGGTCTCGGTCGTGTCGTTCCCGAAGGAGGCATCACGGTGTTCGGCCACACTTTTTCTGCAGGCACAGAGATCAGCGTGCCGTCATATAGCATGCATCACTCCGAGGAAATGTGGGGCGCGGACGTGGAGGAGTACCGTCCCGAGCGCTGGTTGGATGCTGAGAAACAAGGCGAGATGATGAAGGCGTTCAACCCGTTCTCCTTGGGACCCAGGTGACATCTTCGGCAGTGGTCTTTGCTTCGGCGGCTGTGTAAACTTATTGTCGTGTTCCAGGGCCTGCATCGGGCGCAGCGTCGCCATGCTGGAAATGAAGTTGCTCATCGCCGCCGTTTTCCGCCGCTATGATATTGTCCTGCAACCGGGCCAAGCGGTGAGTTTGGACTTCTGCTACGGCCTAAGCGTGCTGACAAGGGATCTTGTGCAGTTCGGAGTGCACGACAATTTCGTTCGCAAGCCGCATGAGTGTGTGGTTGGGATCAAGCGTAGAGAGATATGATCGCCCGAAAGATGCGCTTCCGAGGGTAAAATTGCAAGCGTCGGTGTGTTGTATAATTTTACTGTGAATTTGATCAAAGATCCGGAGGACGAGGGGTGGTTTAGTGTGTGAGCAGGCTGCAGGCAAGCTGGCAGCCTCTCGGACCCCGAAGTTGCGTGCTATACTTATGTTGAGCATGTATCAATTGCTATCGTGCGTACTAATACCTTTCATTCATCTTTTATATACCATTGTGTCACCGCATTATTTGCGCGTTGTTTATACAATAATTATTTACTCATACCATGTGAGTTGTGTGCATTGGCGTACCGTCATGGCCGTGAGTTCGGTCGCGATAAGCGCATAGGAGCTGGTTGAGAACAATGGTAGACGATCGCTCCCATGAGTGATAAACTGGCGCTCCGAGTCCGATGTATTGATATGGCCCCAACTCGAGCAAACGAGTCTTCCTGCGGAATGAGGGATCACAGCAAAGTTTCAACTCGTTGCCCCGGGTATTTCTGGTACGTGTATCTGTCGGCCTTACCGTCACTGTTTTCCCACTCACCGATGGGCATTTATAGCGTCCTGCACATCACGGTGAAGATTCTGACAGCGACGTCTCGTCATCTCGATGTCTGTACCACAAGTCAAGCGGATGAGAGAATTACGATTGAGATAATCAGGCGACCCAAGACAGCGATGGCAATGAAACGCTTACTCGGAGCACGCGCGACGCGTTAGTCACGTGAAGATGCTCAGTGACTTGTGGGGCGCTTTTCTGCGGGCCAGCGGCGTTTCTTTCAAGTTCTCATTAGTCTGAAAACTAGAGGGAAAAACTAGAGAGAGAAACTATGCACTATCAAGCTTGCTTCGGTGTACTGTCGACAACATCTAGCAAGCAACATTTCCGTACACACTGTCTTGTGGCTCCCACGCGCCGGTGGACTCGGCAGTTTCCAACCATCCTTGGAATCGCTCTATATTCAGGCAGATCGCCTTTGGAGACGGAGCACTCGATTGTTCATACTGAATTATGGTACTTCTACCTCGCAGTGAGTATTGCTCCTCGGGGTATATAGTGACTTCTTATTGCACCTTCAGAGTGTTCAGCTGGAGGAGTCATCCGTCCAGGTGTGCAAGTATACATCGAGCTCGTCGCTGTGCATGGAGCCAGTTCCCCCCAATGAATGGCTTCTCCTCCGAAACTGGATATCTGACGTGTCAGCGCTGGTGAACAGTTTAACCAATTTAACTTGCCTTGCCATCGTGCTCCTACTGCACCTCCTGTTCAGCTTGCGCAATTACTTGTGCGTGCATCCTATTGCACTATCGCCACGAATTGGCTTCTGCGTTATTTTCCTTTACCGTAGGCTCTCACCGGGATTTTGACAAGATAACGGGCTATCCAAGCACACTTCTCTCTGGCGGCTCAATCTCGACATTGTGCCCGGATCGGTTAATTCACGGGGCTCGTACTTGTCCGAGTGTCTGTTCATTGCAGTTTCCCTTCCTCCTCGTCGCTCAGCGCAAAAGGTGATTTTGTCTGTTCACAAAGCAATGAATCTTCGCAATGTGGTCAAGGTGCGCACATTTTCTTTGTCGTTCCTATCGATTAGTGGTTAGATCATCACGTTGTGGTTGGTGTGTGCCAAATTAGAACCGTGAAGACGTGGGCTCGACTCCCACTAGGAACATGTCATGAGAGGTAGAGGGAATTTTAATATTTCCTTCCACTTTCGTACCGTGAGCATCGTCATACTTTTGCTGAATTTCTGATGCTCGTTTTCCATAGGAGTATTCAATTATTATTCATGGGTCTCTAGATGTTTCATCAGTTTGCTTTTTACTCGGAACGAATGATGGCATCCTCGCAGGGTTACGAGCGGATCAGGTCTTACGAAGGCGCCTTACATGAGCATAGGCGCTTACCTCTCGGTGCTCAAGGGTTGTTCTGGTCTCATAACGGGCTCTTGAGTACTATGAATTTGCCTCCATGAGGTCTCCAATTATTCTGCACCTTGCGAACTACTTGACCGTCCGCAGGCTTGGAAGTGCTCGGCATCTCGGCACCTTACGGAGACCACCCGTGTGTTGTTCGAAGTGTTGTCGCGGAGCACTTATTATCCCCTCTGCTTCTGGAGTTCGATTCTGTGCCACGAAACCTCGCAGTAGGAAATTTTCTAAACTACGCGCTGGAGGATGGTGGTTCTAGATCGCGTGTGGTGCGTGCTCTCCATCTTCAGGGAGAGCTAGTTTAGACGTTGAGTGCCATTTGCTAAGGAAGGCTCTACCCACAGATATATCCGCTGTCGTACGGATAACAAAACTGCGGCGCGCCATCTAATCTGTACGATACGGTGGGTCAAACTGTCCGCCCTCGTTTAACTTTTGGTGCCTAAAATAAATGTTCTGTCCTTGCCCTCGGCGTGACGACACCTCCCGCCGTGATTCTGCCACTCCTCGTGTGTTTGGTCTGCACGCGTGGTGGTTCAGCATGGGCTGCATCACACGTAGCATTGACGGTCATAATTCTTTCCCGGAGTTCTGTCAATCATGTGGGTTGAGCGCGTCGGTTTTCTCGCTCTTCCATTGCAAGCTTTTCAGCGGTACCTGTCTCTCCCGTGCTAGGCTTGACTGGAACCGTCTTCCGTTGCGTCTCGCGCTGCACGTACATAATGTACGCCAAGACTGGCGGGCACCATTAAACCTCGAGGTTGAGCTTCCATGCACTAGCTGACGGGCACCACCGTCCTCTTGGCCAAGCACGAGACATCCGCTGTCGACGAAAGTTGGCAGGGAATCTGCGCACGCGGCTCGCATTGTGCCGACGACTTCTGTGTTCTACAGGCACGACTGAGGAGCCCAGACGAGAAGCTACGCATGCAGCCGGCGTAGTACACAGTCCTGCGCGTGCCAGCCGTCGCATTCTCGAGCACCTGTTGTTCGGCTTGCAAATTGATTGTGCGTCGTATCTGACTCATTGACTCTCGTGTCATTTCTTTCCTGTAGGCGCGCTCCGGGACGCTGACAGGGCAAGAAGGTGGACCACCCAAGTTTGGTGGCTGAATCTCGATATTCTGCTCAGATCGGTTGGTTCACGGTGCTCGCACATTTTGCAGTGCCCTTCCTCGCTATGGAGGATTTTACCTATTCACGAAGCACGGAATCTTCAGAATCTGATAGGGACACGTTGAGTTATGGTGAGTTCCTTTGGATTAGTGGATAAATCCTCACGGCGTTGTTTATATCATCGCGTTCAAGCATCGTGAAGATGTGGGTTCGAGTCCCACAAGGAACATCGCAGTGTAAAGCTTCAGTTTTCTTCGATTCTTCAGTTTGCCCTGATCCCGTGAGCCTAGTCGTGTTTTGTCTGCAACTTGTTGAACTTCATTTTCCTTACTTAGGGGTCTTCAGGCATTATTCACGGAGTCCTACTAGTTCCAACCATATGGGCCGAATGAGTGATGGAAATCTCCCGGTGTTATGCGGATCGGGGAGCTCGAGGCGCCATGCACGAACATGAGCGCTTATCTCGCGACGCTCAAGTTTTCTGGTCTCATACGGGGTTCTTGCAAAGTGCTGCTCAATTGTCCTTCTCGACACGGCTGAATCAGACGCATCCTGCATCTGGACCGCTGGCCCTTCCGCAGGCGACATGAAAGTGCTCGGTATCTCAGCATCTTACAGAGACCACCTGTGTCGCTCCAGCCGCTGTTCGACAACGGTTTGAGCAACACAGCTGGTCTCCGTAAGTCGCAGGCCACTTGTTTATCCTCTCTGCTTACGACTCGAGTTGGAGGAGCCCCTCGGGATGTTGAGTTTCTGCCACGGATCCTCAGTAACTTGGGAAATTTTGTAAACTATTCGCTCAGGGACTGCGGCTCTGAAGCGCGTGTGGCGGGTGCCCTACGTGTTTTATTTTCCATTCGTGCGACTGACCAGTGACCTTGGAGCAGGCTAGGTTGACGCATGTGGTGTTTTTCCGCCTACTGCGACCCCACAACTAGGTATGCCTGTTGTCGTCTCTCGTATGATATTCGCAGCTGAGCTCCGTCGATTCGTTTACATCAAGTCACAGCGCTCCGTCTTGTACGATGTTCTGTGTCCATGTTGTGAGTCACCACTGTCCTCCGTTTTCTCACTGTTGGTGGCTGAGATAGGTGCTCTGTCCTTGTCCTCGGCGTGACGTACCGTTATCGTCTTCCAGGACACGTCTGGTCTGCTACTTCCCGCGTGTTTCGTCTGCACGTGTAGTGGTTCATCACGGGCTGCAGGACATGTGTTGACTATCACAATCCATTCTCGGCTTCTGCCAATCGCGCTGGGTTCGAGCGGCGCGGTTCCACCGTCTCACCGTCGCGCGGCGGCCTTCTCGCTTCTCCATTGCCAGGTTTTGCCAGCGATACCTGTCTCTTCCATGCTAGGCTTGATAAACGTCTTCCGCTCCCTCTCGTGCTGCCCATATACAATGTACTGCCAATGACGGGTAACACGTCTATTAAACATCGACGCCCGAGCTTCCATGCAACTAGCTAAGGAACCCCCCTCAGTGCTCTTGGCTAAACACCCAGTACTCGCTGGCTGTCTGTGGAACTTCTGGCGTTGGCGGGGAATCTGGGAACGCGGTGCGTTTCCGCGCGCCGACGGTTCTCTGCGCATACAGGACGACGGCGGAGAGACGAGCCGCCCGGAGGGAAGAATATGTAGGTATTCCCGGTGCACCTTTGGGTGCATGCACGCGCGCATCACTCTCCACGCAGACGGTGTCGGTGAAAACCCCTTGCGCTCGCCGTGCCTCCAAATCTAAATCCTCATCATCCTCATCATCATCGCGTCCGCGACCCCCGCCCACAATGACACACACCCTCCAGCGTCAGCGTCGCCCCCGATCGCTGCGTCCCGATCGGCGTCCCCAGGCCTCCTGCCATGTTATTGCGTCATTAATCCTAGTGTTTGGGGCCTGCCTTATCTCCCGAGCTGTAATCTCTGCATAATGCCACATCGGACGCCCGATCGCGATTTGAATTGGGTGTGTGTGTGTGTGTGTGCGGGCGGTCTTGTGGCCTCCACTTTTTGAGTGCGACGGCGCGTAAGTCGAAATTGAAATTCACGAGTTGAAGCCCCGGCGGCAGAAGGTGCCAGGAAGGGGCTGCTCCTCGACGAAGTGCGACCTGCGCGGCGTGCGTTCCGTCATGCGACCGAGATATATTGTTTACTAGTACGGGCGCAGGGATGCATCCGGATCCCTACCAGCCACTGCCGCAGAGACGTGCTGCGGCACACGACTCGCCGATTCGCGAAGTTTGTGGTTCCTGTTGTCGTTCGAGGAGGGGGTGAATTCCTGAGGCCTGAGCTCTCAGGAACACAGGCGCACCAGAAATCGGGGACGACCGCCATGAGATAATTTAGTCGCGGGTGGTAGGCGTCGTTTCGCACAGGAGCTCGCGCTCGGATCGAAAATTTTATTATTGTTCTTTTATAACTGGAACGCGGGGAAAGGTGCGCTGGAGCCGGGGGTGTACGCTCCCGGCGTGTAATGGGCGACGAAGCTGGGGAGAACCAGCAACGCACGAGACACGGCGCAGGGCCAGATGATCGACGCTCGGGCCCGCGAGCGGATAATTGTTGTCCACTACTAGGGTGACGTACAGGGGAGAAGGGGTGGGGGGGGGGGCACAGGAGACAGGAGAAATCGCGCGCGCGGAGGGGCCGTACACGTCCTCCAGCTCGAGACTCGGAATGGACTGTGGATAGGCGAGGAGGGTTTGGGGAGCTCGAGACGTTCGTAGGGCTCCGTCGTTGGTTTAGAGGGTGGAGGCCTGCGCCGGCGCTCAGTACTCAGTTCGTGACGTCGACCCTTCGCTGCAAAGAACGTGTCGACACCGCTCCCACTTCGCGTGTTGCTGGATCTTTCGATCGCGCTGCGGATGGTGCCGTCGCGAGGCGACGTACGAAGCGTATTCTCGGAGGTTGTGCCAGTGCGCGCCTGTGCGACATTCGCGCGACATCGAGCGCGATCCCGAGTGCAGTGCGCGCTTGCGCCGGTCGTGCTTGAAACTCGGGAGGTGACTTATATACGGGCCTCGGTACGTTCTGTCCGAGATGGATGACGTCTCTGGGATGTGGCGAGAGCTGTTGGGGGCGTGCAATTCGCTGTTGGTTCAGAGGAAGGCAGGGCCTGCGCCGGCGCCGGGTTTTCGCCTGTATACGACATTCGTTTATACGAGCTTCGCAGACGATGCGATCCCGAGTGCGCGCTGAGACGGCGTGTGCCGGCCCCGGTCTCATCCTTCGAGGCGGGATATACCAATCGCGGGTTGGGTTCACGCGGATATACGAAATTGCTGACATCCAGGTTCGGAGGTGATGTGATCCCGAGTGCGCTCGTCCTTGAAGGTGGCTATTGTATACGGCGGGGGTTGCTGGCACACACCTGGAGGACTCGCTGACGCTGTCCGTGTCTGGCTTGGCGACTTCTGCGTCCATCGGTTGTCCCGAAATCCGTGTGGTGCAGACGTGCCACGACAGGGGAAGATGTCGGTGGGTGGTGCGGTGTGAAGGTTTGACAGCACGCACCGTGCGGAAGTGGGACGTAAACTGACCAGCGCGTTCGGACGCAGCCGCCGCCGCTGCATAGAATTGAAATGACGTAGACGAGACGACGCGAAAGGCGCGGGTGGCTTCATCTCCGAGCCCCGCCCTGCCCGAGAAGTTCGGAGGGGGGGAACGGAAGGCTGCGATGTCGCGGCGGAGCGCGCGAGGACGGAATATATTGCCCCGTTGGGAGAGACGAGTAGAACCTGAATCATGATGCATGATGGGTGGTCGCTGGCGGACGCTGGGGGCGCTACAAATTTAAAGCGGGGGGCATACTGTGATTGCACGGCGCGCGGTGGTGGCACTGGCGCGACACGAGGGATCGATGGAGGAATGTCGGGAAGCGTGGGAGGGCCAGGGTCGGGGAAATTGGGTTGGCGGGGAAATAGAGTCGACTTCTGAGAAGGGAAGCCTGGCTGCCATAAGCGGCTAGCGCGTCGCAAGAAGGAAGTGCGCTGGATCGGAGGACCGGGCCGAGATCGGTGTTGCGGAGGCAAACGCGTCGAGGATGACGACAGCAGACAGGAGATGGCATCGAGAGCAGTAGTACTGACAGCGTGGTGGTCTCCTGAGGGGAGAGGTGTCAAGGAGAACGAGGGCGGCGTCGAGGAGGGAGTGAATAGGCGTAGCTGCGGAGAAGCCGAGGAAGATCGTTGGTGCGGCGCTTCTGATGGACACGAACGTGCAGGCGCGTCCAGTGCTCTCCTAAAACATGCCTCATAGTACCCTCCTCGTTCGGAATATCATACCCCTCGTCCTCTCCTCTCCTCTGCGTACGCGGCACACTCGCGCACCCTGGACTTCCCTTCCAGATCCTCGCACCGTCTCCCCGCGCTTCCTGATCGCGAAGGACTTCCACTCTGCGATCCCCCACGCGCGACCGGTAGTTCTCTTATTCTAGTGTCGACCACACGCACGCTCCCTCCTTATCTGCCACGCCCGTCCTCGCTCCTCAGGCCTGCCATCCACGGGGCTGACCGCCCTCTCAACCATCTCCTCTTCCCCTTCTCTCCAACCTCGCTCCACACCCCCCGCCCCTTCCCCTTCGTATCCCACTGCCTCCCTCCTCTCTCGCGTGGTCCTCCCCGGCTACCCCGCTTTTCTCCCTCTCTTTTTCCTCGCTTCTGCGCGTACCCACAAGCCGTCGACGTTGCTTATTATCGTCGCTTGCCGGTGCCAGCACGTTCAGCCTCGTTGGGCCTGCCTATCGGTATGTCCTTCCTTCTTCTGGTATCCCGCCTTCTCGTTTTCTCCTTCCTCTACCCCACACCCCCCTTCACATATGCATATCTGACACCTCCCTTCCCGTGCGTTCACGTTGCCCGCCTTCTATCCATCCTTCTTCCGTCCTTTCCCACTTGCTGCCTAGCAGTGCCAGCCACCGCCTTTCTCTCCCATTTCTTCGTCTGCTCTATCATCCGCTCACCCCGATCAACCAGGGACGAAAGCCGCGCCATCGCTCGCGCTCTACTATTTCAGGAGGGAAAGCCAGTGATCGTTTTCTTTCGAGCTGAATGTGAGTTGCCTTGCCGTCCGTTGATCCCTTCCTTTATTTCCTACCCTGTACTTTCGGCACAATTTACGTCTGTCTCGTTTCCTCCATCCTCGACCCCACACCCCACAGGCCTTTTCGTATACGCATACCTGACACCTGCCTTCCGGTCACTTTTCGTTGCCCGCACTTCTTTACGTCCTCGTCCGTTTGTCCGTCCCTTCCCACTTGCTGCCTGCTCCACCTGTAGCTTGCAAGACGACGTTTGCACCCCTCTTCTCTCTCCAGTTTCTGCGTTTGCCTCTTCCTATATGCATATGTGACACCTGCCTTCCGGCGATTTTTTGTTGCCCGCCTTCTACGCGTCCTTGCCCGTTTGTCTGTCCCTTCCCATTTGCCACTCGCTCCGCTTGCTGCTTGCTCCCCCAACTACCGCTTGTGACTTTTGCACGTCTCTTCTCTCTCATTTCGTCGTCTGGTGCTCTATCCCCGGCTGACTCCTTTGACCAGTGTAGTTGCTCGTGCACTGCGCACCGTTTTTTGCACGAGAGGAAGCTTTCTTTGGAGCTAGATGTGAGTTGCCTTGCCGTCTGTTTTTCCCTTCCTCTGTTTCCTACCCTGTACTTTCGGCACGCTTCTTCATATCTGACTGTGGCCTGCTCCACGCATTGCGTGGTTTCTGCCGATCCCTTCCTTTCATCGTCTTTCATTCCCGCCTCCCTGCCGCTTCCCTATCACGCCGTGATGCGGTCAATGGCAATACCGACACGTTAGCTCTGAAAAACGTCGGCCGGTCTTCCTGCAGTCGCGCACTTTTCGGTTCATTGCCCTTCCTTCTCATCTTTCTTTCATAACCGGCTGCCGCTCACTCGGTAGATCGTGCTAGCATTGACGCGGTAGAACTCCACGCAAGGGCGAACATCAAAAGCCGCTTTGGAGGAAACTTCGAAGGTGTGTGCACCGCGCCTCCTGTGTCATATTGCTGTCGGGGTGTCCGTTCGTTGACCTGCTTCTCAGATACCCGCTCGTCCGCTCTCCCGGTGTGCGCTGTGTCGTTCACAGGTGCGTCTGCTCGTTCACCGCGCGTTGTTGACCTTATCTTTATCTTCGGTGCTAGTTAAAGTTATTCGAACCTGCGCTCCGTGTGCGCAGCAGTCCCCGCCATCTGCGGAGACATCGGACACGACTTGATCCTGTATCTCCTTTCCGAGCTCTGGGGTTGTCATCGGTATGCCCCCTCGTATCTCGACGATCTCCCGCCGCTGACGTCGGCTCCATCCCTTCTCCGTCCGAAGCCAGCTTTTCACAGCAGCGCTTCGAAGTGCGTCACAGCTCTCGTGCCGATATTCGCTTCCTCAAATTCTCCCCCGTCAGTCCCATCGCGCATCTGGCTGCGAACACCACCGCGGCGCGTCCGGTACCCATCAGTGCGCGCGATGGAAGTCCTGTCCTCGCCCGCTCCCCCCTCCCCCCCGCATCCAAAACCCCATGTCCAGCGCGCGCGCAGCAGCAGCCGTCCCAAGCCCGACGTGCTCGACTCGATCCTGCTCAGCACGTCCACCCCGTCCTCGCCCACGAAGCGCATCGCCGCCGCGCACAGCCTGCTGTGCCCGCGGCGCGCCGCGGAGCACGCGCGCGCGAGCGTGACGATGTCGCCCGCGACCGCGACCGGCACGCTCCGCGCGCCGCCGCCGCGCAGCAAGGCGTTCGTGCCGCTCACGCCGATCATGGCGTCCCCCGTGATGACGCCCGTGCCGAGCGAGGGCGACTACCTCACGCGAGGGGAGCATCCGACGCCGCCGCCGCGGTGGACGTCGACGCCGCCGACGCCGCCGACGAAGCACGCGTTGCCGGGCCCGAGCACGGAGCCGCCGCGGCGGCGGAGCAGGAGCGGCGCGCGCCCGGCGTCGGTGGCGGTTTTCCCGCGCGTGGGCGCGGGGGACGCGCCGGCGCGGAGGGACCATGACCCGTTTGCGGGGGTGGTGCCGCGGCGCGCGAGGAGGATGTCGTTGCCTGTGAATTTGGCGAAGGCGTTGCCGGCGCTGCCGCGGAGTGGGAGTCCGTTGAGGGTGGAGGTGGAGAAGGAGGCGCGGGCGCGGGAGGGGGAGGAAGAGCAGGAGCAGGGGAAGATGGGGGCGAAGAAGCTGTTTCATCTGGATGGGGACGAGGATGAGGAGGCGGAGGGGGAGCGGCGGTGTGCGGCGTTGGAGATTGCGCAGGCGGAGTCGGTGCTGCTGCTGGAGCGGGAGAGGGAGGAGCGCGTTAGGGCGGACACGCGGCGGTACCATGCGCTGATGGAGCTGCTCACGACGGAGGTCGGGTACCTGATGGACCTGCGCGCGCTGGTGACGGTGCGCTCGCGATGTGCCCCTTTGACCGCTGATCGCTGATCGCTGATTGCTCGGTGCTTTCGTAGGTGTACCTCGAGCAGCTGCGCGTGCTGACGGCTGCGGGCTCGCCCGCGTCGCACAGCCAGAACCCGACGCCGACGCCGACGCCGCTTCCGTCGCCGGCGCGCACGTCGCCGCCGTCTGCGCTCTCCCTCCCCGCCCTCGGGCTGGGACGCCCGCTCCCTTCCTCGCGCTCGTCCTTTCTGCACGCGTCTCCCCTCCCCTCGCCGTCCGTATCGACCAACAACGACCTCGGTGCACACCCCCACGAAGACGAAGCGCACCCACACCCCGAGTCCTGCCCGGCGCCTCCCCTGCAGCGCCCGTCGCTGAAGAGACGGAACGCGCGCCGGCCGCTGCTGTCTGAGGACGATGTGCGGAAGGTGTGCAGGAACGCGGGGGAGCTGCTGCGGTTCCATGACCGGTTCGTGGAGGAGCTGCGGAGGGCGGTGGGGCCCTTGGGGTTCGGATCGGCGTTTACACAGGACGATGGGGGGAGTGGGGAGGTGGAGCGGGTGGACGAGGCTGCTGAGCTCGTTGCGGGGAAGTTTGTGAGCCAGGTGAGTGCGTTCGTGATATACGCGCCGCTTGGTAAAACGTTGAGTGTTTGTGTGCTTTGGGCAGGCGGCGGAGTTTGGGATATACGAGGCGTTCTGCCCCGGGCATAGCGAGGCGGCGGGTTTGATTCGGAGCGTGCAGGAGACCTACCCCGCGGAGTGGGAGGCGTACGAGCAGCGGTGCTCGCTCCTCCTCGCGGGCCCTGCTGAGACTGCGTCCCCTGTTGAGGAGATGGCGGCTCCGCCCTTGCCGCCCCCACCACCGCCGCCGTCGTCCTTCCGGTCCCCGAAACGAAAACGCAGACACTCGACGCCGTCCCTCGCGGTGCTCGACACTGCCGCGTCGCTCCCCCAGGCGCTCTCTGCCCACGTCGTCGCCTCGCCCACGCGCTCGGACTGCGTCGAGGCCAAACGCGCGCGGCAGGGCTCCGCCTCCAGCGCCGCGTCCGCCTCCGCGAAAGCGCAGTCGCGCCTCAAGTTTCTGGATTACCTCATCAAGCCCGTGCAGCGCATATGCAAGTATCCGCTGCTGCTCGACCAGCTGCGGTGCCGCCCGCCGGGGGGTGCGGCCGTGGAGGGCGCGAGCGAGGCGATGCGGGTCGTCGTGGGCCTGGTGGACCGCGCGAGCGAGCACCGGGTGCACCTGGTGAAGTCGGCGCTGATCGCGTGCCGCGTCGCGTTTCAGCCGCCCCCCGTGCCGCCGCTCCCCGGTGGTGCGCCGGTGTCCTCCCGCCCGACGTCGCCGCAGCGGGTGCAGCATTTGACGCCGGAGTTTGTGGCGTCGCTGGGCCCGTGTCACCTTGCGGGCGCGCTGGATGTGGTGCACCATCCTACGGCGCTGCATGCGCCCAGCGGGACGGTGCGCGCGAAGTATTTGGGCGCGTTTTTGTATATGGGGGGTTATCTTGTGCTTGTGAAGGTCACTAAAGGCGGGAGGGTGTATGAGCCTCGGTACTGGTTTTCGCTTGCGGGGTTTGAGGTTGTGGATGAGGAGGACGACGAGGGTGAGTGGGTTCTGTTGTCGTTGCTGTGATGATTGGGCTGACTGGGATGATTGGGGTGTTGGGGCGTTTTAGCGTCGTTGCCGTTCTCGTTCCACCTGTGCGGGCATGGCCATGTGTTGCAGCTGGCGACGGCGTGCCAGCAGGAGAAGATGATCTGGATGTCTGCTGTTCAGGAGGCGCTGTCGGTCGAGCCGGCGTGGACGGACGAGCCGCTGTCGAGCTTGCAGGCGGACAAGGACGATCGCGAGAAGAGCGTGCAGTCTGCGCCTGCGATGGAAGAAGGCCCGGAGTGGAACTCGCCGATGCCCTCGCCCCTCCCGACCATCCAGTCGCTCTCAGAGCTCGAGAACCAGGGCGAGAACCCTATTGCTGAGACCGTGCAACAGTCCAGGAGCCGGGTGGAGGTGAAGATGTCGAGGTCGCTCAGGCTGGAGAGCATACACCGACAGGAGCCGGCGTTCGCTGCGCTCAATCGCCGCTCGTCTACTGCCTCCGTGAAGGCGTTCTTCTCGCCCATGGCGTTTGAGGGCCCGACTCGCATCGCGCGGCCGTCTGCGCAGACGCGCCAGCACACGGACCAGGGCTTGCACGATGTCTTTGCGGAGAATTGCTCGACGGCGCGCTCGCAGGCGCTCATGCGCGAGGACGAGCTGTTTCAGGTGCGTAAGAGACCTGGTGCGGGTATGGCGCGCTCGAACTCGGGCTTGAGCATCACGGGCGCTATGGGCTTTGCGGCGAAGCGTCGGTATGATAGCGTGCTGCTGAACCGGAGGAAGAGCTCCATTGATGGATCGGTCGAACTCCATAGCGAGGTTGAGGGCGGGAAGAGCTTGACGACGTTGTCGAATAGGGCGAAGTCGTTGACGAGGCGGCGAAAGAAACAGCTCCCGTCGATCGTCCCTGCTGCGTCCAACCTGGCGAAGGTGGATTCTGAGGTCGAGATGGAGACGCCTGTCACCCAAAGCCCGGGTACCATTCTTGACTCACCGTTGCTCCGTTCGCAGTGCTCTTCTGCTACCTCGTCCAATGCTGGTTCTGCCCTCCCGAGCCCCGTCGACACCCCACTCCCGCTCCCGCTCCCAGACGTACCCCAGGAAGCGACCCTCCGCCAGTCAGACGTGCTCGTGGTGCGCGGAGAAGACTACAGGCCCAAACGGACCCGATCGATGGTCGATAACGTGCGGTACTTCTTCCACTCCCACCCAGAGTCCCCGACGTCGTCATCTGGCCACTCCTCGCCTACGCCGCCACTCGTGACGCCGGAGCCGGAGCCTGAGCCTGAGGCGCCTCCGAGCTCCTTCATGCCATGGTGGCGCAAGACGACGTTGCGCCGCCGGGTGCAGAGTTCCCCCGAGGTCCCCGGCGAGGAGCCGCAGCAGGCGGTTGCTGCGGGTCGGTCGTCGGAGGATAATCATAATTCTTTCCTTTGGAAGGTCCTGCCTGACAGGCCCAAGGAGGAACCCGCGCATACTGCGATGGATGATGATGGTCAGGCTGGGACGGCAAGCTCACGCCGAGGCACGGATACCATCCCTAGTCGGCGACGATCCCTCCTGGTGCCGTCGACGTTCTTTCGCGAGGCGAGTCCGCAGCCAACACCGTCGGCGCCGCCGCCTGCGATGCCTGTCGCGCGGAAGACGCTGAAGAGCGTGTTGTTCTTCCAGCGGTCGAACTCGTTCACGCCCATGGATTTGGACCGGACACACGAACCTGACCGATGATCAAAATTATTTATGCCCCGTCGTCTCCCTATATATGCTATTTCACACAGCTAATCTAGTTCGTGACTTTATTCGCGCTTTGCATTTTTTTTTTTTGCGTTGGTAGTAATCCTTCCGCCCCGCCCATGATACTAGTTCAGTCGGTACACGCGGACGTTTCGTAGCAGTTCTCCTTCATGCATGATAGATCGTTCATGTATCCTCCCAGCAGTTCACGCAATCATTGTAGATACCCTGTATCAATTTCAGCAGTTCATGCACATTTTGGCGTTCTTGGAGGGGTGATCACGTGTTGTCGCTGAACTTTGAATTGAAGTCGACCCCGACCACGACGAGCCTTCGTTGTGTCCGACCATGTCCGTTCTGTTCGAGACGTCTCTGGGCGACATTGTGATTGACCTCGAAGTGGAAGCGTGCCCAAAGACATGCGAAAACTTCCTCAAGCTGTGTAAGGTGTACTACTACAACCTGAACGCGTTCTTCAACGGTACGTCGTATTCTCGAGTGACGGCGCGACGCTAGCCTCACACGCTGGTCTGCAGTATCCAAGGACTTCCTAGCGCAGGCGGGAGATCCGTCTGCCACGGGCACAGGAGGCGAGTCTATTTGGTCTTTGATTGCCTCCAAGCAGGGACAACAACAACAGGCCCCGCGCTACTTCAGCCCCGAGTTCGTCCCGCGCCTGAAGCACAAGGCGCGGGGCACGGTCTCCATGGCCGTCGCGCCCGCGATCGACGGAACGCGAGGTGGCGGCTGCGGGAGCCAGTTCTTCATCACGCTCGCGGACGAGATCGACTACCTGGACGGGAAGCATGCCGTGTTCGGGCACGTCGTCGAGGGGCTGGACACGCTCGAGAAGCTCAATGAGGTGTTTACGGACCAGGAGGGCCGGCCGCTCAAGGATGTGCGCATACGGCATGTGGAGATTTTGGGTGCGTTGCTGCTGCACAGTGTCCTTCGTTTGGTGAGGGAGCGCTGATGGGATGGCCTCTAGATGATCCTTTTGAGGACCCTCCGGGGCTGGTGGTCCCGGAGTCGATCCCTACTAGTCCGCCGGACAACTCCACGCGCATCGCAGAGGACGAGGACCCGCTTGCGACGCTGCCTGAAGAGGAGGCGGAGGCAGAGCGGCGCAAGCAGGCCGCGAGGGCCTCAGCGCTTACGCTTGAAATGGTCGGGGACCTGCCCTTTGCGAACGTCCGACCGCCAGAGAACGTCCTCTTCGTGTGCAAGCTGAACGCTGTAACGAGAGACGAAGATTTGGAGCTCATATTCTCGCGATTTGGAACCATCATGAGTTGTCAGGTGATTCGAGACAAGAAGACGGGAGATTCACTCCAGTATGCGTTCATTGAGTTCGATAAACGAGAGGATGCGGAGCAGGTGTGTGCGTTCAGATGTTCATATTGTGTGAAATCTGACGCGTCGATGTTAGGCGTACTTCAAGATGCAGAATGTACTGGTCGATGACCGTCGTATCTGGGTAGACTTGTACGTTGTAAATTTACCAGTGTGAGGGCTCACTGACACTGTCCCTCAGCTCACAGTCTGTTGCCCGTCTCAACACTCATTGGTCAAACGACATCAAAATTGGACCGCGCCTCGGTCGCGGAGGCGGAGGTCGAGGACGAGGCGGTGGATTCGGCGGGCTAGAGAATCTGGAAGAGACGCGAAGGTACAGAGAGGGTTCGCGCGGTGCTGTCAACGGGTACGGGATGGTTTTCGACGTTCCTGAAGACCGGCATCGTCGTCGTAACCGCAGCCGAAGCGTCACTCGCGACAAGGAATACGGGAGACGATCGAGGTCTCCCCAGCATAGAGACCGTGGAGAACGCGAACGTCATCGGAGTCGTAGTAGGGATCATAATAGGCACTCGAGGGATCATTACGATCATGACCGTCGACGCTGATGGGGTCACCTGTTGGAGGTTATTCGACAGAGGCTCCTTATGGGACGCTGAGTGGCGGTGTGCGCTGTTTCTACTCGCCGTTGTTATGCTCACTCCACCACTTTTGACCAGTTTAGTCCGATGTCGGCTTTATGTGAGCCAGTGGCGGCTGACCCCGATTTGTCTTGTCTCACTCTACGCCATATAAAAGCCAGGGGCATTTATCCACTCCTAAGGAAGAACTTTCTCGATGCCTTTCGAACCTTGCGAACCCTTTGACTTTGCGGACGCCGATTTGGTGTTGCGCTCCTCTTCCGATGAAAATCTGGAATTTCACGTGCATCGATGTATCCTCTCCGTCTCGTCTCCATTTTTCAGACAGATGTTCACCCTCCCGCAGCCTCTGTCGGCTGATACGGATGCTCCCATTTTGGAAGTGTCGGAGAGTCCGACCATATTACAGGCGCTCCTGTCGTTTGTGTATCCCGTGCCCGACCCGCCGATTCATTCGCTGGATGAGCTAACGCCCATCCTCACCGCGGCATTCAAATACGAGATGACGGGCGTAATCGAGCAACTCCGAAAGGTCCTCGTCGTCCAGCATTTCCTGAAGGAAAACCCTACTCGCGTATATGCCATCGCTTCGCGATTTGACCTGGAGGGGGAAGCGCGGACCGCATCACGGTACACGCTCGCCGTGAATATTCTCGATTGTCCGCTACACGACGATCTCAAATACATCACTGCATATGCGTATCACCGCCTCCTCGATCTTCACCGCCGACGGGCGGAGGCTGCCCAGGCGTTGCTGCGGCTACCGGAGGAGGTGAAGTGCATGCGGTGCAATGGGACACAGTACCTTGCTTTCAGTCCACCAAAGTGGTGGCTGGACTTCGACGTGCGGGCGAGGGAGGAGCTGCGGGTGCGACCCACGACGGAGGTGGTTTTCTCGTTGGCGTTTCTTACGCGGTCGGCGCAGGCTGGGTGCGAGCGGTGTGCCGGGAGCATCCTTGATGCTCACCATTTCCTGGAGAAACTGAAGAATAGCATTGACGAGTTGCCCTCTACGATTTGACCATGGCGGCTTGGTCTTTCTGTTTGCATTGCACGGACGCTTGGCGATAAAACTTATCGTTGTTTATTACCCGCGTAGCGTACCTGCGCCTTGTACCTGTTTCTACTCTATCTAATCCATCTCCTTGACTCGTCTATCGCTTCCAAGCGCCCACGATCGAAGGCCCACTCATAAGGTCTGGTAGCGTCCATGTAGCATTCGCAGTTCCTCTCCACCATGTCGACACCCCAACTGGCAAACTTCAAGCTCCCGGCTTGTTATAATGAGCCCATGGTGAGTCTCAGCCGCGCAAAGTGTTCGCATCTGACCGCGCGTAGAGGAGTTATGGGCCCGGCTCCTCTGAGCGGAAGGCCTTGCAAGAGGCCATCGCTCAGATGGAGAGCGAGCTGCCCTTCGAGGTGCCATGCGTCGTGAACGGGAAGCCGGTGAGTGGCCATATCCATTGCTCTTACTCAGATCTGCCCATCGAGGCTGACCCTATCTCCCTTCAGGTAAAGACAGGGAAGCTTGCAAAGCAGCCCATACCCTCCGAGCACGCGAAACACCTCTGCACGTACCATGAAGCCGACCAGGCGACTGTCGCCAGTGCCATCGACGGCGCTCTGGCGGCCAAGGCGGAGTGGGAAGCCATGCCCTGGGGCGATCGCGCTGCCATCTTCCTCAAGGCGGCCGATCTGGTCAGCGGTAAGTACCGCTACAAGCTGATAGCTGCCACCATCCTTGGCCAGGGAAAGAATGCCTGGCAGGCGGAGATCGACGCTGCAGCAGAGGTGTGTCGCCTTCGTACTCGTTCTCGGTCATTTCACGGAAATAATCGCTGCTACTAGCTCTCGGACTTCCTCCGCTTCGGGGTAAAGTATGTCGAAGAGCTGTACTCTCAGCAACCGTCACAAAACTCGCCTGGCTGCTGGAAGTGAGTGGAGATCTAATACCGTTCTCAGTTTATATTCATTCCACGACAGTCGCGTCGAGTACCGTGCATTGGAGGGCTTCGTCCTCGCAGTGTCGCCATTCAACTTCACTGCCATCGGCGGTAACCTGCCAGGAGGTGAGCGGCCCAACGACGTATATCCCAGCAAAATCTCAACGATACGCACTCCTATCTCCAGCACCTGCTATGGTTGGTAACACCGTCGTGTGGAAGCCCTCGCCCGCAGCTACGTACGCCAGCTGGCTCGTCTACCAGATATTCCTCGAGGCGGGAATTCCCTCGGGTGTAATCCAGTTTGTCCCCGGCCCTCCCGCAGAGGTCGTCGGGCAGTGCATCGCACACCCGGACTTCGCCGCGCTGCACTTCACCGGCAGCACGTTCGTGTTCAAGCAGCTCTGGAAGGACATCGCGTCGCACGTCGACACGTACAAGAGCTACCCCCGCATTGTCGGCGAGACGGGTACGCCGCTGCTACTATGTATTATCCCTTCCTTTGAGTTGTGCCGTTCATGCTACTGCTCCAGGCGGGAAGAACTTCCACCTCGTACACTCCTCGGCTGAACCGAAGAACGCGGTGATGCAGACCATCCGGTCAGCTTTTGAGTACCAAGGTGTGCACAGCGCCAACGGGGCGTTGAGGGTGCTGATGTTGATGTCAACGATAGGCCAGAAGTGCTCCGCTCTGTCACGGCTGTACGTCGCGTCGTCCGTGTGGAACGCGGGCTTCAAGGACCTCCTGCTTTCTGAGATTGCGAAGCTAAAGGTTGGCAGCCCGAAGGAATTCACCAACTTCGTCGGGCCCGTCATGTATGTTTCTCTGATCGTTCCTCATTGAACATCTTTCTGAGGTGGGCGTGCAGCGGTCGGCCTGCGTTTGACAAAATTACCGGGTATATCAGGAAGGCCAAGGAGGCCGGCGGAGAGGTCCTGATCGGTGGTAGCGGTGAGTATTACAGGCAGCTGAACGGTCACCGTTCGCTCATGTCGTCATTGGAGGTGACGACTCGGTTGGATACTATGTCCAGCCCACCGTTATCCTCACGAAGGACCCGAAGTCTATCACCATGAGAGAGGAGATCTTCGGACCCGTGCTCACCGTGCGTGCAGACTGGCACTTTTGAGTTCCTCACCTTAAGGCAACGGTCTGGTAGGTCTTCGTATATGAGGACAGCGACTTCGACAAGACGCTAGAGCTGATCGACACCACGACCGCCTATGCTCTCACCGGGTCAATGTAAGTCCCGCTAAGTCCTGCCAGGCCCCAGCCTAGCTGGCCCGTACGCTAACGTCGAGCACAGCTTCGCGCAGGACCGCAAGGCGCTGATCCACGCGACGAATAAGCTACGCAACGCGGCCGGGAATGTGTACTACAACGAGAAGTCGACGGGCGCGGTCGTCGGGCAGCAACCATTCGGCGGCGGGCGCGCGAGCGGGACGAACGACAAGGCGGGAAGCATCTCCATCTTCTACCGCTTCGTCTCGCCACGCAGCATCAAGGAGAACTTCCTCTCGCTCGAGAGTTATACGTACCCGTCCAACTTGGCGTAGGCCTCCCGTCTCGCTGTAGTGGCCCTTCGAGAACTATGGGGTTTACGATGTGCTGAAAGAAAAAAGGAACGCTGTTGTAGGAAAGTAGTCGACAGAATGCCATTGTTATGCAAAAATGATACAATATATAGCTCTAGATCGTGCACTGTTTTGAAGGTGCCGGATGTACACGATGACGAGATGGGCGCACTGTGTTCAGGATCGCGATTCGGCCAGCCGGAGAGATCTTGGTGAACATAACGTTGAAGCGAAGTCGAAGGGAAAGGGCACAAAATGACGTCACAGCAGATCGAGCAGCGTAATCCAAGATAGAGGATTGAAGCGCACGTTGCCAGTCAAGTGTCCTCTGGCTCAGGGATCACCGCTCGCCGCAGAGGGCTTGGCCCCACGCCCACGCGGCTACCAGATACAGCCTGGTGCCACGTACGGTTGCGAGCCTGAAGGGGCCTGGCAGACTGGTGGTCATGAGTCAAACAACAGTCTGAAGAAGGGCGTCTGGTTATCATCCACATAGGAAACACTCACAGCACGTTGGGCCGACTGGGGCAGCGGTTGCGGCGGCGGAATCGGCTTTGGACGCCTGCTGGGATTCTGGACGAAGTTCAAAGTGAGTGGTATGCGTGTTACCGCGACACAAAGGGGACGCTCACCAAAGCGAAATATAGCTCTACCGCTGCGGCACCTTTCAGAGCTGTGAAATCCATGTTTTCGTTCAGACTCAGCAACTTCCTGAAGACGGCGGCCACAGTGGCCCTCGTCTGCGCGACATCATTGACATCCCATTCCGGATCTTCTTCTCCAGAGTTCATGGTAGAGCTGCAAAAGTTAGTTAGGAGGGATACTAAAGTCGAGATTATACTTACACAACAGAGAATGCACCGTCAAGGGCGTTCAGGATGTGCTGCTCGCGCTCCGGGGTGGGCCGCGGAACGTCAGGAGGGAGAGCTTCACCGTAGAGCTCGTCCGATGTTATCCCCAAGGTGCTCATCAAATGCCAACACAGTGTATGGCCCAGGAAAAATACTTGGAACGTTGGTGATGGTGCTCGAAGAGGTGGAAGAGAATAGGCGAGTGAAGGAGGCGAAATAAATACTTACTCACAATAGGCGCCCATAAAGTAAGAATACACACACGTGATGAACGCGTCGTCCGCCACATACGCGCTTTCCGCGACTGAGCCTCTCCTTCCGTAGCGGTTATTCTCTGACAGAATCGACCCTTCGAGTGGCTATTTGTGAAGAAGCTCTCTGGCTTCAAAATCTCTCCGCGATACCTCGACATGCGTACCCTCCATAGCGATCAACCGCAGACTCTGTGTGCAAGGTACTCCGAGAAATCCCCGATGCCAATATGAAAGTAGGACCTAACAAAAGCTGAAAGCACAAGACGGGACTAAGTCGACTGTCCCGCCGGAGACGATAGGTACTCAGAGACAATCTGCTTCACCCTAGGATCGACTCCTTCGAGTATTTCCAAAGTCTCAGTCTAAAATAAGGTCAATTCAGCACAGGTCCGTCACAGAACTCAGAGAAACACACCCAGACTCTTCCTGCAAGAGCCTTGCCCTCCTCCGTCCGCAAATAGTCGCTTTCTTCCACAACCTTACACGTACTGACGAAGTGCCCGTGGAACGCGCGCTCGTCCGGGTCGATCACGGAATGTACCAGTGTGCGGCTGCCGACCTCGGTCGTGCGCGCGAAGATGGCCTTAAAGCTCCTAATCACATATTTCTTCAGGGGTCGCTCGTCGGCTTCGCGTGTGAGCTTCGAGTGGCAGAAGCCTGGGTTAACGGCGAGAACGGCGACCGGGGTCGGTCGTGGCAGACGCGCCGCCAAGGATTCCACGAACATCACGCCGAGGACTGAAGATCATAGGTCAAAACCTGTCATAGGTGAGGGGGTGTGACTGCGTACGTTTGGAAGTGTAATACAGCTTGTCCATGTTCCTGTAGTGAGCAGTCAGTCCTAGCGTCAGAAGGTCTTCTAGTAGGCTTACTTCTGCGTGCAATACTTTGGGTCACTCAGTTCTTTGACGATATTCGGTGACTTCTTCACGTCATCCAGAGTGGCGAGGTAGTGGGCGTCACTGGAGACGATGAGAAGGCGTGATGCTGCATCGGCCGTAGCCGACTTGATCAGAGTAGGGAGTAGCAGAATGCTCAAGAGCGCATTGGACAGATAGTTGACCTGCAGACTTCAGGCACTTTGCATAAGCACGAGAGCGCGTTTCTCAAGTTGAACAATAAACGTACGTTTTCTCCCATCCGTCTGAAGTAGGAGCATAGATACTAGTCGCTACCCCAGCATTAATGAGCAGACTGTCGAGCTTCGCGTTACCACCGTCCGCAATTTCATCAGCAAATGCCCGAACAGAGTCGAACGATGAGAAGTCGACGAGCGACAGAGACAGCTCGCCGCTGTTAGCGCCATCTCCTATCACTGTCCGGGAAGTTACAGAGACGCCGCAGACTATACGAGTTGTTCGACTCACACTTCTTTGCCTCCTCCCCCTTTGTCGCATCTCTGCTGGTCACGACGAGTCTATCTGGTTCGAGCTGCGCAAGACGTTTGGCAGCCTCGAAGCCCAGCCCGACATTCGCGCCGACGACGACGATCGTCTTACCCTTCAGGCTGCCTGTCGGAACAGGGATATCGGTAAACTGCTCGCGCAGGAAACGTATAGCGTTTTTGATGACACCGGACATGGCGAACGGCAGGAATGCTGGGGGCTCGGTGGTCTCTGAGATTTATGATGGCAGGTCTATACCGTGAGCTAAGTCGAAGTGGCGTCGTGTGACGGCGATCGCGAGCTGCGCCGCTCCAAACCACCGTGCGCCATAGCCGAGCTTGTCGACGGTCGCGTACGTACGAGGTAGTGTTTGCAACTGCTTCGACCCTCACATGTTTTCTTTCTTCCACGATACTCTCGAGCTCTCTCACAGCAATATTTTGACTGTTTCACCGTGTCGTACCTGATGTACCATAAGTGAACTCATGATTCGTTTTCAAGTTCACAGTACGGCAGACTAAAACTTGGGCAGAATGATCGCGCAGTGTTCATGATCATATGCATCTGCCAGCCACCAAACTCCGGGCAACCACCTACAGCGTCGCTTTTCCAGACTCTCCCAGCCCGACAGCAGCAAGAGGGCCTCCAGGTATTGATGGGTTGAAGCTTCCCCGCAACCTCGGTCATTTCAGCATGTATGCTGTATTTGTTAAATGAAATACTCACCAACAATGTAGTAAGCATGAATTGATCCAAAGCGGTTCACACAAGTGAACATGCTTCATGTTTACCTTCACGTCTTCATACCTGAGGCGCTCAGTCCAACGACTATACTGCATGTAAAGCAACCTGCGAGACACGGTCAGTCCACATTTTCTTGCACGGCTTGAGAACAGGCCCAAGATTTGACAACATCCTGGTGTGCGCTGGTGTGCGCTTCCTTCGTTTCGCGCGGAAGATGCAGAATTCCATGGTGCTCAGATTGTGCGCCGCGCGGGATCTCGAGGGTTTCCGGTACGCAGCACAGCTGTAGCTTCGTTGATATCTAAATCCAAGCATTTATAGTAAGATTTTACAAAACGGATTTAACGACACACCTGTGCTCATATCGCAATGCTAGCATTTCGGAGGTCATCGATGTCAGCATGTCACCACATCAGCAAAACAAAGTTACCTACATGGAGTCAAGAAAGGTTTATTGGACTCACAACGCAGATCCGTACGAACATTCATATTCAAAACAAAGGAAACGGTGATATGGGCCGGAACTCCTTGAATGCCCGCTTCGCCCAATCTTGCATCTCCCTCTTCGTGATCTGGAACACATTGTTGACGGTCCTTTCCACGACGTCACGAGTAAGCGTTCGCGCCTCAGGCAGCGCGACGGGCACCATCCAATCGTGCGCGGCCTTCCTGTAAGCGTCGTATGTTTGCGGGACCTTCCATCCCGGAAAGTCGTCACCAAGCCTCGCTCGGAGCTGCGCGAGGTACAGCTCGCAGGCCCAACAGACGTCCTTACTGACACCGATAGTGTACTTGACCACGGCTATGCGCTGCTGATCTAGGTAGTGGACCATCTGCAGCTCGCAGTGCAGCTTCGGAACAACAGGGCTGTTGCTCTCACCATACTGCCAGGCGTCGTGGATGCGCAGGCAGGAGAACGCCCTCCGTTTGCGTTCTCGTGAAAGCCGCACACCGGAGCGGTGCAACACACCGCTGAACCAGTCTTCCGGCGAGGATGGCCATGTATAGGGGTTCGCGGGCACTCGGGGTATTACTTCTCCAACCCATACGATCTGTGCGCAATTCTCCAAGTCTTCTGGTTTCGGTGGCACTCCGGGTTGCAAGATTAAGTCGAAATACCTCGTTCCACGAAAAATGAAATCCGTCGCACCACCAAAGTAGCGTTCAAGACGCGCGATACGGCGGCGCAGGCAGAGAAGTAGATTTTTGCCCGGAGGACAGTTGGAGAGCTGCTTCATCCATACCGGACTCTGGTCGAGGTCCCTCAGAAAGTCCGACGAGTGCAGCACTTCACATCTGAAAATTACCTCTCGCAGGTAATTTATGCGTTCCTCGTCCGTGTCAAAGTTCTCGGTACGGATGCGCTGCGCACGGTCGAACAGGCATCGGAAAACATGCTTCAGCGCCTTGTGAGTGTCCCCGCCAAAAGATTTATCTGCGACTTTCTGGATTGGTGTGGAGGACTCCCCTCCATACGTCATTGTGGTCCAACGATCCACCCAGTCATCAACCAAGCCATCGATCCGCTGCAGGGTCTCGTCCGGTTCTCCTACCCCGTTCCACGAGTTTACATCCAGGATGAGATCAATCTTGCGAACGAGCCGCTCCCAGGCCGTTTGTGCGTACATGCGCACAAATTGCATGATGATGCCGTAGAAGACATCGGGGTCGTCAAGCCTGTCCTTCCGAGAGACGGCCTCAACGACTTCCGCTATGAACCGTTTGCCCATGAGATGGTCTTCTGCAGTAGGTGCTCGATCACTCGCAATGTGTATGGTGAGCATGCCAGGGCGAACAGAAAGTGCGGCGGCGAAACGAGCTCCGTCATTAGTGCGCACGAAGCACTGGGCGATCCAGTCCAGCACATTCTGCAACGAAGACCTTCGGGGGACCTCACGATCCTCCCCTGGATAGCGGGACTGGCAACGGAGGACTTGTATGGTGCGCAGATCGATAATGAACTCGGACTGCTTGTCGGTATCGTCCTCGACAAATGGGAAGTCTTCCGCGTTCACAACGGTGTCGGGAATATTTCTTCTGCGAGTGTTTACGGAGTCATTTGAGTCCTGCCAGATGTGATGAGACTGTCCAGTGTGATTAAACATAGCGCCTACCGTGAGTATGACACTCGGTGGATCTTTTTGAGAGTTGGAGAGTCTTTTCAGAGAGAAAAGCTTGGTAATGAAGCAACGGAGAGAGTGAAACATTTTCTTTCAGTCATTTACTTTTCATTACGTATGGCGTTGAGGACCGTTGCAAAGGGAGAAAATGTCAAGTGCAACTGAGAAGAACTTGGCGGATACGACTAAGAAAAAACAGTCACTTGGAGCGCACCGACGCTTGATCGAGTGACGGCAAACCGTGACATTCGCATTGGGAAGTGACATTGAATAATCTCGTTTGAACATTTCACCAGTCGATGGGAAGGGGAGAACGCACGGGGACCACAACTACGCTCTAGAATAATCGCAATCTCCAAATATACTGTAGAGAATCGCGTAAAGTAAGATAATACCTAACCGCATAACGTAATACAACAGCTGGACAAAAACTGTATGAGCGGGTGTACAACTTGGTAGGGAGCCAACCTCGTTTGCATCAGCTCTCCGTTAAGTCTATAATATTGGGCTCTCCCGGGAGTATGTCGAGTTCTTCGAGCTTTTCTTTCTTGACTCGGGCGTCTACGATTGCTCGTTTCTTCCTGCGTATCTTGCGCTCGAACTCCTTCGTGAGCGAGCGAATCTGATTCTTTAACGACACGATAGTTGTTAGTGTGCTCGTGAGACAGAGTACTTCCAGACTTACCGCCATAGCCGCCAGATTGGGGTCGTCACCAATTTCGTTAATCCCAACCATATCCAGACTCGCAGTATCAACGTCTATGACAGGCTTAACCTCTGGGGTAGCGTTGCGGCGTCGTTTCTTCAGAGGTGGGCCATCAAGTACGACGATGTCTGAGTCCGATTCGTATGTCTCAGCGGTGGCTGTCGCGGTATTCGAACCGGAAGGCTCGTCATTAGCCTCAACCCCCTCAGTAGTGATGATGCCCTGTGCCCGTAATAATTCTGCGACGGAAAATAATTTAAATGCTCGTGATCCGCAATCAGAACAAAATGCCATTACCTCTGGGCCTGTAGCGGAATCTAAAGGTAACATAGGGTTGGTCCCGTGAATCAATCCAGATTGGTTCATTATAGCGAATTTTCTCTGATTTCACACCGTCTCCATACCTGAGGTGCATTCAGGTCAGTGGGTAAACGGCATATAGAGTCACCTACGAAACACGATGAGTGCCCGCTTTCTTGCACCGCTCGTGGACGGGTTGAAGATTTGACAACTTCGTGCCCTTCGATGGTCTGTAGTACTTCCCTTCCTTCACACGGGAGAATCGAACTTCGATGGTGCCCAAATTGCGCAGCGCTGGATCTCGAGGGTTCGCCACCATTTCGTCGTCTGTTAGTAAGGTTATTCGGATGTCGAGTAACACTGGATGGCAGAACAACAGACGCCTACCTGTGACAGTAAGTGGGATGAATTGAAACGGCTTGACCGTCGTCTTATCGACGTAGGGACCCTTCACGATTCCTTGGGTATGGGGATAAAGGAGTGACCCACGCGCGAATTCACCATCAGCGTAACAGTCAAATACAACTAGAGCATCGAAGTTGCTCTTCACAACAATGGAGAACGTCTGTGAGAGACAATCACGCTGCATAAGTACGCACAAAAGAGACGATAGGAAGGCACATATACCTTGCCAGCCTCACTTGGAACGTAACAGCTAATTGTCCTTTCATCGTCGACGTTGACGGAAAACTCCTCCAAGTCCTGGCCTTCACAGGCGAGACGAACGCTGAACCCTCGGTGTTCAAGCATCGAACTATTGTAGTTATTGTAATTGCTATCACGTATGCAAAACGGGCTCAGGTGCCAAGTGGTGCTACAGTGCTTGAGGGTGGTCAACGATCAAACCAGGATGTCACGGTATTGGGAATGGTCACGACCTCACGCTTGGTGTCACGTCGCGTCGACGGTTGGCGGCGGGGGCCCGGCTGGACTGACAAGAATTTGATGCAATAGTGGATGCCTTCCCGTAGGATTTGGAGCACTTCTAAATCACAATGCGGACTGCGAAACACCCCACTGTGTCGGAACAGCAGGATTTGTGAAACCGTAGCGTCGCAACATGATGATGATCAAACCAAGTTCTAGAGGGTCGGAGGACGAGCGGCAGCATGATGTAAGCAATATGCAGCACCAAATATAGGCAAAGATGGGCATTGCGAGTGGGCGGAGATCGAAATCAGCGTTTAGAGAGACGTTTAGAATCTGGAAGGGGGGGTCGACCCCCCCTTCCAGATATAAGGTTTAGAAAGAGCTCACTTTGCTCTCACGGTATACGGAGATCAATTTGCCGACGTGCCGGCCTGATTTAGAGACGAAATTTAGTTTAGAACGTTTCTAAACGGCTACGGGAAGGCATCCAGTACTACTATCGTTGACCCGGATATGCCAAAAGTTTGGCACTTCTGGTCCCGCCGCGCAACACCTGGCGCGATAGTCTCCGGCACTCCATATGATGTTGATATGGCACGTAGAATACAACAGGTGGTTTTTCTGTATTTTTTAGAGCAATTTTTTGGGATCCGAGCGAGCCACACATACTTACCAAAAATTTAGAGCATCAAGAGTAGACACACAGGCTTCTACCTCTGCAATATTGAAGTGATCAGGTAAGAGAATAGAGCCGCAGGAAAAAATTTGGCACTTCTGGGACATTTGGCATATCCGGGTCCACGATAGTAGTGCTCGCGTTCGCCGAAACGTCAAGTATTAATTGCTAAGTACTTTGAACCTCGTGAAACATATAAGACATTAGACAATAGCGTTTGCAAGGAAGGGATATGATACATGTTCAAGAATTCTTCGAGGCAAGGCGCGCAATGGCTGAAATCACGTCCGCCGAAGTGGCAACAGCCCCGAAGATGCCCCCCTCCGTCTTGACCATTGTCACCGCAGCACGATGCAGCTCCTGCACACTGGCGGCGGCGGCATCCTCCACAAGCAAGCAATCATACCCCCGGTCATTCGCCTCGCGCATCATCGAAGACACGCACACGTCCGTCGTCACCCCACACACGACCAGGTTCTTCACGCAGCGCACCTTCAACAGCAGCTCGAAGTCTGTGTACGCGAACGCGGACTTGCCTGGTTTATCGACGACGGGCTCGCCCGGACGGGGATAGAGCTCGTCGACAATGTCGTGCCCGCGCTCGCCGCGGATGAGCAGCCGCCCTAGAGGTCCGACGTCTCCTATGCCCAACCCACTTGGATTATTACGCGACCTGCCAAGCTCGCGCAACGATAACGTGGAAAGGTCGGCGCGGTGTCCTTCGCGAGTATGAAAAATCGGAAAGCCGTGCACGCGGAACGTCTCGAGAAGAGAGGCGATCGTAGGGATAATAGCGCGTGTGCTGGCGATTGAGTAGCCTTGGTGCGCGAGATACCCCGCCTCTGAACAGACTGGATGATCCGCGGGTGTTGAGACGTGAGATCTCTAGCCAGTTCGAGGATGGAGAAGGACTTGCAGTCGTTCTGCATGTCGATTACAACGAGGGCTGTAGTAGAAGGAGACAGAGAGCCATCAAGTGGCCACTGGTAGGGCTGTGCAGCAATCGCCACCATATTTCTCTCCGATGAAGTCGAGAGCCTTCGGACGGAAGCTTGGTTTGAAGCAAGAGCCAGTGCCGGAGACGCCCGTAACTTCATGAAGAATTACCAAATCTGGAATTGCAGAAATTTCCCTGCACCAGCGACCATGGCTCAGGCTGTATTACCGTTCTCTGTCGCAGGCTTCACGCCCATCCCAGTATCCTATTCAGACTCTTCCACACACGTCCTTTATGCGCGTGCTCACACTGGGCCGAAGAAACCGAAAACAGACTCGAAGGGTAAGGCCGTCGTGCTCCCCGAGGACCGCACGCTCTTTCTCGTGAACGTCCCACCAGACGCGACGGAGCGAGAGCTCACCCTCTTCTTCAAGAGCAGCGGAACTGTAGAGAAAGTCCTCTTTGTCGGGGACGCGGAGGAGACTGATGAGCCGTCCGACGGAGAAAGCGACAGCGACGAGGAACAGGAAGCTGCGGAGAGTGATGCAGGGAGCGATGAGGATGCGAACGAGCGCCCCAGGAAAAAGCGGAAAAAGGGCAGGGCGGTCGCTCCACAGGTCGTGCCCCTCCCCTCACGACCGTTGCGGACATTTCGACGGACGGGCGGGAGGGCGCATGTCGTGTTCCTCGATGCGTCCTCCCTTGCTCGCGCATTGACTCCTCCCACAAAACCAAAACCATGGCCGACGGACACATCGGTACCATTGGGCCTTGCGCATTACACTGCTCTCTACGCGTCTCTCCGACCGCCGCTAGATACCGTGAAGGCGCACGCGGATACATGGATGGCGCATTTCGATTTTGAGGAAGCCAAAAAGAAGCAGGAGAGCAAATACAAGAAGGGAGAGGCGATCGTGGACGAGGACGGGTTCACGCTTGTCGCGCGGGGCGGGGCGTATGGTAAGACACTGGGTGGCGATGTTGGCGTTGCGAGCAAGAAGTTCCAGAACCAGCAGCAGAATGGCGGAGGAAAGAGGAACAGGAAGAAGAATGACAAGAAGGAGAAGGAGGGGTTCTATTCGTTTCAAATTCACGAAAAGAGGCGGAAAGGTGAGCAGAATCGGCCCCGTTGCGGGCGGACCATCGACTCAATGCTGTTTCAGAGCTCATGGACCTGAAGAAGAAGTGGGAAGAAGACAAGGCGAATGTGGAGAAGTTGAAGCAGTCGAGGAAATTCAAGCCATACTAGGGCTTCACATTGGGTGCATATCCCTACTATTCATTTGTTATCTCATGTACGGCTCACCATCTGGTCTGACATATGAGAGTAATCCCAGCAGAACACTAACATGTGTCGTGACCTACACCGACTCGAACTTGTGGAGATAACTGTTCGACGGTCATATAATTGTATCATTACATTGCTAATCTACAGTCCTTCAGATTCCTTCATATCCAGTGCACTGCAGATATAGACCAGGCAATCCGTGGTCCGTTAGGCTTCGTAGCTTGGAGGGCTGTCATTAGGAACATTCGATGCAGGAACATACGACGACGGCCCTGGAGCGTCACCCGGAGTCGAGTAAGATGCTGGCCGAGATAGAGCACCAGTAAGTGCCATACATGGGCGTTCAAGGTGTATTACGCACGAAGACCCTCTTCCTCATCCGCCGACTGCCGCCTCATGTACAGCGCGCGTTCGCGTGTCTTGTCCAAGGCGCTCGCAAACTCGAAGATCCCCTTGTTCATGAAACGCACCTCGGCCTTCGTCCCCTCCGCCAGCCCGCCGGCAGCGGCAGGATGGATGTCCAGGATGAGGTAGTTCGAGCCCAAGTACGGCTGCTCGAACTTGGTTGACAGGATCGACTTGAGCGGGACAGAGAGCGACTCGAACGACGCCTTGTCCCTTGTGGCGTCAGACACGAATATCACCTGCGATCAGGCAGGCCAGCCGGGGAAGAAGTCAACGAACAGTGGCGCAGCCGAGAGGGAAGGTGCAGCGCGCACTCGATGGTCAGTGAGCCAGAGGCGTCCCTGCTCCTTGAGCTTCTTCGACCCGCCCGACCCGCCTGAGCGTGCTGCGCCCGCCGGCGGCGAGTCGGTAACAACAAGCGTGAGCTCGACGCCGCTGTCGACCGTTCTGATCGTCATTTCGTGGGGCAGCGGGACTGGGGAACGATTTGGACTGAGCATAGTCCAGTTGAGCGCCATCGTGATCCGGTAATGCAACTACAGAGAGACGAGGAGGATTAGATAGAGGGAGACACTTGGTCGTAACTTGGGAGTGCTTTGGGAGAGATACAAGTGCCACAACGGCCCGGCGTTTGGGCTCGTGGAAATCTACCCTTCTCGCCGTATTTGGCAGGTGTTTATGATCATCGATCCTGTAGCAGGGTCGCAACAAACTGAACACCACCTACTATAGAGGATGGGAAAAAATTCTCACCAACTCCAAGTCACCATCATCCCTCTCTCGGAGGTGGAAGATACGATGACTGATATATATATTACGATGGATGGCATACACAACAAGTGGATCGGTGCAAAGAGACTACTCTAACAAAGGATCGGTCCCGCAAGCACCAATGCTTATGCTGACGAACGCAGGGAATCCTGCAGGCTTCTTCGCCATCGGTGGTGGGAGAGTTTTGAAGGCGAATCTATGCACCGATTATACATGCCGACCCGACCCTCAAACGTTCTGATACGCGAGCACTACAGGCGGTAGGCGGATTGCCTTGAAGGTTGATGCGCGCGTATATATGCCGGAAAGGGCGCCATAGTACGCACCCGCGGTCGCACACAGGCCGAACGCACCGCCGGCGGTACCCAGGTGAGGGTTGCCTGCGACGACGATAAGCTTGAGCGTAGTAGACAACACGGTCAAACGTACCGGTGAAGCTGTTCGCCGACAGGCACGTTAGAGCGAGGACGGTGAATCCAAGCGTTGCGCAGACGGGTAGAGTCGTTCTGAGGGCACCGATGCTAGATAACCGCGCATGTCAGCAACGGTACGGTGGGAACAAATCAGATCGCGCACAAGAAAAGCAAAGTGATCGCACTGGTCATGTCCGATTGTCAGAATTATAGGAGACTAATGAACTGTTCGACGTACTCCCAGATAGCCAGGTAGATGCCGATAGCGTGCGAGAATTCCTCTGTTACTACTCCGTCAACGGAGTACGCTGCCCTGTGGGGTAATCAACACTTGCGCCATATTGAAGACGAACCGATGAAAAAACTCACGCTAGTCCGATCTGTGGTAGATAAAGCGCACCGTATGAGAAGTTGAAGCCGCCATATGCACCGAAGACCGTCGCCGAGAATGTATCTCTGAGGACCATGTTAGAGAATGGGGGGACAGCTACGAAGAAACACCATACCCGAGGAACATACACCACATGCCCACTAATGTTTGTGAGATACCGCCGAAGCTAGTTTCAGATAAGAAAACCTGTGTTATTGCGATGTCACCACGGACGTACAATACTGCGAAGACCAGAACTAGGTTTGCCGACTGTACTCCCCCAGCGTGCAATGTCAGAAGGGACGAGCAGAAAAAAACGGTACCATAAGCCAGCATTCCAAGCGGTGCCTACACAGACACGATGAAAATGAGGGCATTGTATGAGAGAAACAGATTCCACTAACAGGGTCCGCATAGGAATGCTTGTACGCCTCGACGACAGGTGGCGGTGCATTGATAATGGAGTGAGGAACGCCATGCTCACTGTCAGTGGCATGCATAGCGCCAGACTTCTCAGACATGATGTCGTGTCAAAGGACCGTGGCGGGATCGACGAGAAGAGTGCTGTGTGGGGAGAGGGGCGGGGAGAAAATACCAGAGCAATGTCAGATTCTTATACAACAGTGAGAAGTGTCTATGATAGATCAAGAAACTCTGGGCGTGGTTGCGGAGGCACTAGAGCGCCATCGCCCCTCGCACGGTGCGAGGTGAGCATCTGCACGAAACGCGCTTCTGTGGAGTGCTAGCTTGGCATATTTGCTTTAGCCGATGCGAATTCCATTGTCTACGCTGGTCGCATCCATTAAAATTTGACTGCGTTCCCACTACGCTGCAATACTGCATAGTAGGTAAGAAGCACGATAAGAAGCCCGACGATTCCGCGAGAATGCAGAGTGAACGTTAATACCATTCTGGGACGATGTGCCATCACAGCAACCACGCAACCCACGCAACCGTGGATCCTCACACACGCCACCGTTTTCGGACTGGTGAACGCACGGTATGATGTTGCATGTGTGACATTTCGCATGCTCTAGGGTTCCGGAGGATCTGATCCAAACGCACCTGAAGCAATATGCCTGTCCTTTATCAATTGAGCAGTCGACAGCTGAGCGATGCGATCGCGTAACTTGCCATCCACACAAACACAGCTGACACGGCACAGCATTTCAACACTTACCTATGAGTTCTGGAGATGGCGACCATCATGCAGCCCCGGATTAACGTGAGCAGCGGAAGATTCTGAACAGAAATCAGCATGCAGTTACTACGCTGGTGAATGGTTTCAGCGGAATTAGAACACGGTGATCTGATCAGGAACATACGCTGTCGACTTCAGACTCTTGGGTTCAAGCTCAAGGATGAGACCAAAGAAATGTTTGACACAGAGGCCGGGAAGTACAACGCGCCAAACGCAACCGTGACAGAGCGGTTATGGACTATCGCAGCCACCATTCTGAAATTCCTGTCATGTCGAAATAGGTTTTGCTGCAGACCGTGAAAATTCTGTTCCACTGGCCAGCACGACGTCATGTATCGCGAAGCGCATCAGCGTGGGTGCTGTCCCACGTTTTGTTCTTGATAGCGTTCTGTCACTTGCACCAAGGGAAAACAAGGAAAGTAGCCTACCGGGAGAAGTTCCAGTGGTTCCACAACGCCGTAGCTGACATACCGAGATTACTTGTCACTGCAGCCTATGGCAGACGGAAGGTTGGATGTTGAGAAGTTCAGATCTCGGATGCGAGCTCGCGCTACGCGCCTTCAAGCGCAGGCTCCTGCCTATGTTGATCTCATCGACTTAAACCTAACAGGACTGTCACGAATGACTGAGCAGGCGGTGCCGCGAGCACATCCCAAGCAGAAAGTTTTCAAGAAGACGGTCTGCTATCGCAGCTTCAAGGGGAAAGAAAGCCTGGATCGCGCGCTAGTACGCACGGTACGGCTGCGCCTCTGACAAAAGTCCCATACACATATGGCGCTGGGAATATATAGCCAATCCTGAACTAGCTCTCCCAAATCTCAACTTCATTCGAGCCCCGACCCTCACGGCAAGGATGATGGAGGCCTACATCAAGTACTGGCTATTATACGTTGCACCTGTCTGGCGTAACTTTATTTGAAGGCCCCCCCCAGGACACAGCTAATCAGATGGTCACTCTGTACGTCTGATACCTCGAACGTCTTCTACTCGGTATCCCGCGTATGGCTCAGGGAGATTAAAGCTATGTATGTCGTCAGATCCGAACCGGCTAGAGTCTCTATACGCCGGTGGACTCGGCATTGACTTTCCCTCTAGGAAAGGTACGTATCGTCAGCACTGAGAGCACTCGCCGTTGTAGCACATGTCACCTTTCCTTCGTGGGGTCTGCTTGCTCACTCACTGCCGAAAGACTTTAGCAACGTGCATGAAGGCACCGGCAGATCAAAGTAAATTTCCTGACTCGCCCAATACTAGCGAGTTTATCTCTCCCGTATCGAGGTGGTAAGTTCTTCTTCCGTCTTCTTCCGCTATATCTGATATGTACTACGAGTGGGAAAGTTGCAGGAGAACGACCGACGTCGTCTCAGCCTATAGTCGTCTCTGAACGCTATCGTTGAATATTGAAACATCTCTCTCTTAGAGTTTGACTGTGAGCTATCTCTCGGCTCTCGACGTGCACGCGCCGCTCTCAGCGGTGGGACCATGCATACTGCTTCTGGCGCCTGAAATCCAGCACACCGCTTGCAGCACCCATTCATCGCTCCCTGCAGCGCAAAATTCCTTCTTACTCCGTGCGTCTTCGTATAACTGCATTTGTCTTAGGTCGATTGCGAGCGCATCCCTTGCCCACAGATACCACCGTCCTCTAGGCTTGCGTGATACTCGTGATATTTCGTCACTAGTACCTTCTCTTTCACGTACGTGAACACTTCTGGCCCTTGACTGTGCAACGTTCTCTCTGATTTCGTCATGTCGACTCCCGCAATATTTTTACGAAGGAAGCAATCGTCAACCGCATTATACAGCCAGCTGGTCCTCGTTCCTTGCTCTTTAGTCAACAATTTTTCCCCAAGTTCATCCGCTCAAAGTTCGTCCGCATCGGCATTCAAGTGATCGATCTCTGCCTCCTAAATCTCTCGCGGAGGCAATAGACACCAAAAGGCCGCCTTTGAGGACGAATCTCAGGCTCTCGATACTTACTCCTACCGATGCTCGATCAACTGACCGTCCAACCCCCAAAATAGCAGTGCACCCCAGTCACCAGCTCTCGCGTCGTGCGCACCCAGTGGGGGTGGTTGATTCGTACCGCGCATGAAAATAGCCCAAAGCAGCTTCTTCTACGGGGCTTCTTCCGTCCACCTTCCCCCTGGGGGATCTTCGGACGACCCCATTCTCGCTATCCGACCGCCAGGCCACTTCCGTATTTCTTCCGACATACTTCTCTGTTTCGTGCACGATGGCTATTACTTCATGTACGACGAAGGGTGGCACTGCAACATTCCCATCCGATAACATGTGCGGACGCTGGCTGCGCTGGCCTACTGGTGCCGAAGCTCTTCCGAGCCAAGCTTGGAGCAGATAGAGCATCAGACGGGCGCAGCGAGTCTATTTTGAAGCGTTGCAGGGGGTTTAGCGTGAGTCTGATTCCGCTTTTTTGTAACTCATGCTCACATTGAGAGCGCTGTACGGTGAAGCTACGCTGATAGGTTCAACAAAGATTCGCGATGATAGATACCAGCTCAGTCCGCAAGGCCAAAGTTGTGTGTATGTTATAATTAGCGGTGAACAAACTTACTTGACTGCGTACACGCAGTTCGCATGGAATTGAACTATCGCAATCTCAAATATCTATCTCTTCGTTGGTGGAGTACTCAGCAAATAAAAATTATGGAACCAGAGGTGTAATATTTGTGCCGGATACATTAGTATGGCTACCTGGCGCAATGGTAGCGCGTTTGGCTTCGATTGCCAGCGTACCAAAAGGTTGCAGGTTCGAGTCCTGCGGTGGTCATGAGCCAGGGGTATCTGTTTTTGCACTCAATTTGATTTTCTGAATTAAGTTGTTTTGTTCTACTCCAATTGTACAAATAAGAATGTTTCAACTAACTATAAGCTCTTTTAGCATTGGTGTTAATATTGTTCGCCTGAGAGAAACGCAACGATTACAACATCAATGTATGATCATGAATATTCATAACCATCTTCAGCACGATGAAACTCGCACGGCTGCCGCCCGATCGCGATGGCTTCCCCAGCGACCACCCTCCGAACCTCCATCTCCTCGTCAGGCACGCGCACACGGACACACAGCTCATCCGTGACCTCGTCGACGAAGTGCCACTGACCGCAGACGCCCTCACCGAACGGATGCGGGAAGAACTCGTCGTCCCCGGGCGCGTCCGGCGCGCGCAGGAACGGGTGTGCGAGCGCGCGGCGCGGTGTGAGGCGGCGCGTCGCCTCGGGCTCGAGCAGCTGTGCGGCGAGGTCGAGCGCGGCGTCGACGTCTGCGGCGTGCGCCTCCGCTGTGGGCGCGCGCACGCCGGGTGTGGAGGATCGCGAAGAGTGGCGTGGGGGGGAAGAGGAGGAAGTTGGGGGCCTGCCGGAGTGCGCGTGCTCGCTGGTGGTGTAGGGGTAGAAACGCGAGTCAGGGGTCGGGGGCTCGTGCAGTTCGGGGTTTTGGTGCAGGACGAAGTCGTGCCAGCTGATGCCGTCTTGCGTGATTGAGGGTACGTTCGACTGGAAGACACGGCCTGGAGTAAGGCTGGTTAGCTACGTGCGCGAGGTGTTGAGTACGAAGAGGGAACGGTGCGCATACTGTGCAGCGTTGCAACTTTCTCCATGCGCCTCTTTCCAATAATCGTCGCGATTTCCATCAGCGCTTCGATGTCGTCGTTCGAGTGAAAGAGCGGGAACTTCCCAGTGAGAAAGAACAGGAGGATCGTGCCGGCGGACCAGACGTCGATAGCTGCCATATATGCGTCGAATAAGTACCGAGTGAGTGCACATGGCTAGGCACCCTCACCGCCCGATTGTTCCCCACACTTGAACAATACCTCGGGGGCACGAAAGCCGCGCGTTCCCGCGCGATTTGCCTTCGAGTGTGGCCTGCGGCTGGCCGTCAGGGAGGATGCGGTGTTCATGTGAAGGCGAGGGCTCACCGATTATCCTTCTCCGGGTACCCAACTTTGTCAGAGGCCATCGCGCTCTTCATCCGGCCTTCCTTCTGCATGCGTTTGATATACTCGATGTCGTACTCCTCCCGCTGGCGGACGCGACCATGCGGGTGCTCGCGACTCGGCGCGGTGTGCAGGCACGCACCAAGTGTCGGCCCGCGTTCCATGCGCTGCCAAGGGCTCAGCGCGATTTTCGCACAAATACCAGAGAAACTCACTTACGCATGCGAGCCCGAAGTCGCAGAGCGTGCCGGTACCTGTGCGGGGGTCGAAGAGGAAGTTGGCTGGCTTCACGTCTCGGTGGATGATCCCCCGAGAGTGGATATCGCGCAGAGCGCGAAACATGCAGCGGAAATACGCCTTTATCCCCTCCATTGGCAGGAAGTGGTAGTAATCCTGTGAAGGATGTCAAAGAAGGGGCGGACGTACATTGCATGACGGCGCCACTCACCCGGAAGTCTTCGTTGCGGTGGTACGGCATGATTGCGACGACTTGGTCGCGCTCCCGGAACGCCGTAATGAGTTGTGATACGTGTCTACAGCCTCTGCAGTCTTCCATGATAGAAATTTCATTCCGTATCCGCTCGGGACCACTCGTGACATATATGCGCTTCACCGCAACAAATACTTTGCTCTCTGGCGGGTGCGGGACGGACTGGTAGTGCGCGGAGGACGCGGGCGCGTGGAAGCCGTGCCACGGGGAGTTGTCCCACTTGTTGTGGTAACCGAGGTCAATCGCCTTGTACACGGAGGAGAAGGTGCCCGTCCCGAGGCGGTCGACGACCTTGTAGTCCGGCGTGAGCTGTGGCACGGCGGCCTCGAGGTCCGCGATCTCCTCCTCGATCTCGTCCTGCTCGTCCGCGGGCTTGAGGAATATAGTCATCTCCTCGTCCGTCTCGCCCTGCGCGTCCGCGTCGTCGTCGTCGTCGTCCTGTTCCTCTTCTTCATCATCATCCTCATCGTCCTCGCCCTCGTCCTCCTCGTCGCCGTCCTGCGCTTCATCCTCTGCTTCGTGCCCATCCATGTCGTGCTCTTCGTCCTGGAACATCTCGTCGGCAAACTCGTCGTCACTCATGTCTTTGTCGAGGTCTGGGTGAGAGGGAGCGGGGGCGGGGGCGGCGGGAGTGGAAGGCTTCGAGTGGCGGAGAAGAGACGCGTTTGGGTATAGCCTGGATATATGGGAGTGGTACTGCTCCATTTCGGGAACATTGTAGTCGTTGAGGGGATCGTCGGAGGTGGGCTCGTCGCCGACAGCCTTCTTAGCGCGTTTCAACTGTCGAAGATAGGCCTTATTGCGAGAGTCGGAGGAGCCTACTTCGAGTGGATTGGAGGAATGTTGTGACAACAAGACAGTAGCCATATATCAAGAGCTCGACCGGCCTAGCACAATGTCGCAAGAAACACAAAAAAGTAAGACATCAAGAAATTATGTGTTACGCTGTCGTCTGCAGACCACACCATCGACAAACCGTGAGACGCGTCGCATCACGTGGGGGTCTCAATGGTGGACATTGCAAAACGTCTGCACAATTTGCACATGACCACCGCAGGACTCGAACCTGCAACCTTTTGGTACGCTGGCAATCGAAGCCAAACGCGCTACCATTGCGCCAGGTAGCCATGAGAATTTGGAGGGACAGATACATTTCGACTCGTTTGTTATATGGGAGACGCCGCTCTTGGGAGGGACAGCTTGAGGTCGGACGCTCATGTCGGGAGCGAATGTTTGAGCTAGGCTTGAGCAACTAGCGCAGATGCTCCTGGACGATATTCGCTACCTCGCCTACCTGCTCGTCTCCAGCCCTGCCTTCCAGCTGCTCTTCCCCTTTCTTATTCTCTTCCTCGTCCCTCTCCTCGTCCTCTCCCTCCACGCTCGCAAAGCCGCCATCGCTGCCTCCATTTTAATGGTCCTCGAAGCACTTGCCTACGCCCTCCCCTGGAACTGGTTCGACTCCCATTCGACACCCGCCCATGCAGAGAAGAGGAAGTCCCGCAAGAAGGCCGTCCGCACCCGCGCAGACGAGCTCGCCAGCAGGAAGGCCGAAAACCATGGTGCGTCGCATCCTCGCTCACTGCCTTCTCCGTATCTGCTCAACTTTCGGGTCGCAGAGCTCTCAGAGCACCTTGCGGCTGACGGGGGTTACTACCCTGGGCTCGTCAATATCTCTGGCACGTATTGCTTCATGGACTCCACCCTGCAGGTACGTGTCGATAGCGCATACATCACCTTACCATGTGCTCATCTCGCTTGCAGGCGATGGCCTCCCTCACATATCTGCAGCCCCACATAGATGCCATCCACGCCAAAGCCGTGGCGCTAGACGTACCCACCCCCGTCGTAGACGCCCTCCGCGCGCTCCTCCACAGTCAGTCCATTCCTGAAATGCCCTTGTCCCCGCACTGACCCGCTTTCCCACTAGCCCTGAACACCCCCAGCTCTGCACCCTCAGCCCTGCGCCCCATCGAGATGATCAGCGCTCTCTCCGCATCATCCTCCGCGCGGCACAATTCCCTCTTCTCCTCGCGCGAGCACCAGGACGCCCAAGAGCTTTTCCAGCTGCTCTCCGAGTGCATCAAGAATGAAGCGGCCGCCGTCGACCGCGAGGGGCACAGAGACCGCGGACTCGGTGCGCTCGCGCACGCCGAGGGCCCTGCCTCCCGCGAGATAGGTACGAGCGTCTTCGACGGGCTTACCGCGAATCGCCGAAGTTGCATGGAGTGTGGGTACACCGAGGCGGTCATGCACTTCGCCTTCGACAACTGGCAATTGGCTGTCCCCCGGCTTACGGTGCGTGCGTTCCTGACTTCTCCGATACGGCTTCGGACTTATTCGCCGACATGACTTGGTTGGCGTGCAGTCGGCGTGCAGGCTCGAGGACTGCTTGGAGGATTACACGAGACTTGAGATCCTGACGGACTGCGTCTGCCGCAAGTGCTCCATGCTCGCGACGTACTACCGGCTACAGCAGGAAGCAGAGAAGCTGACGGAGGCTGCGGATGTGCACGAATCCAGTCCGTCGAAGAAGAAGCGGGCGCGCGAGGCACGGAAGTTGCTTGCACGCGTAAAGGCTGCGATAGACCAGGGTCGGATCGAGGAGGACATCAAAGGCGTGAAGATGGAACGAGTGTTCAGCAAGGCATCGACTAAGCAGGCGATGATAGCCAGAGTGAGTAGCCTTTTGCACCGTCTCTCGAATATTCCTCACGGACCTGCTCACTAGCCTCCGCGCGTGCTCGCACTACATCTCAACCGTTCCGTCCACTATGGCCACTACGCGGGCAAGAACACCTGTCGCGTACTCTTCCCCGAGATCCTCGACCTGACACCATACACCACCTCCGGCCAGCTCTCGACCGTCCCCTCCGTACCCATATCCACACCTGCGCCCGCACTACCGCGGAGCACGACCCCGACGCCTGCGAGCGTCTCCGCACCACGCACGCTCTACCGCCTCGCCGCCGTCGTCTGCCACTACGGCGCCCACTCCTTCGGGCACTACGTCTGCTTCCGGCGCAAACCGCGGCGGCACGCAACGCCTCCAACCCTAGCGTGCCCGCTCAGCTGTGAGTGCCCCCGTTGCGCGCGCTTCGGGCCCGTGCGCGACGACGCGGACCCAGATCCGGACGCCGCGCGCCCCGGGTGCGGCTGGCTCCGCGTGAGCGACGACAGCGTACGCGAGTGCGGGCTCGAGAGCGTGCTGCAGGAGGGCGCGGGCGTGTTCATGCTCTACTACGAGCGCGTCGTCCTCCCGCGCGGCGGGCCGTACATGGTGCGCTCACCGCGCAGCTCCGAAGAGACGCTGCGCCCCGAGGGCGTGCGCGCGAACGGCTCGTGGGCGTCCCTCGCCAGCGAGGACGGCGGAGTTGTGCTGCATACGCCGGTGCCGAAGGCGGTTGGGCCGCGCATTGTGCGTAATGTGTCGGCGCAGGTGCGCGGAATGTCGCGCTCGCCGTCGGCCCGCGAGGAGGGCACCCCTCAGCCGCTTCCGAAGATGCTGAACGGGAAGTTGCATGCGGGCCTTAATGGGGATGCAGTGCTGCCAAATGGAGACGCTTTTCTACCACCACAAGACAGAGATGCAGCTCTAACGACCCAAGACGGAGGTGCAGTTCTAGCACTACAAGACGGAGATGCAGTTCTAGCACCGCAAGACCGCAAATATGAATCAGAACCTGAACCGGAACTGAACGGCGTCGTCGAAGCGACAATAGCTGCGCCTGCTCCGAGCGTCGAGCCTAAGTCTGAGCATGAAGCAGCACCCGCGACGTCGCCGGTACGCCCCTCATCCTCCTCGAAGCCAGCATCGTCCCCATCACCGTCTCCCCGTCTGCCCAGACAGCCGCTTCCCCGCGCGTCCCCGCAACCGCAGCGCATCGCCTCACCAGCGGGGCGCCCGCCGTCCCCCACGCGAATGGTCGGTCTGCGCGCATAGCATAACAGAAGGTTCCCCGTGCCCCGGAATCCACATGTGTATCTGTAGTAATGTCGCTATCTTACATCAATATTCCCCTCCAGTCGTCGCATGTTTCATTTCCTTTTACCACGTTCTGTGATCGCAAAGGCGGGCTTTGAAGAATGCTGTTGCCGCTCCTGCGGGAGAGCTCTAACATGTCCATTCCGCTGCTAGTCAAGATCCAATATACAAATAATACAGTCCAGGTCCTTCTCCCCACGAAGTACCAGCGAGATAGATGATGTCAGTATGTACAATACGGCGCAGCGTCCGCGCGGCGGGGAGCAGCGTCTCCTGGGCACGGCGCTGACGGGCCAGATACGAGGTCCCGGAAGGGGAGGTGGATCACCAGTAGACCATGCGCTCTATTGTCCGGTGTTTGGGCACCGTCGGGCGGGTGTACGAGATCGTCCGCTTCACGCGGGTGACGGTGGGGTACCTGTGCAATCGCGGCGAGCTCAGGGCACGCGGGTGCAGTATGGGGTAAGGGGGACACACCAGGCTTGGTAGACCTCTTCGGGCCCGAGCCGCACCTCGACGATCTGCCGGCCCTGCGGGGGAGGTCAGCTGGGCTCCGAGTGAATATGGGTGGTACGGTGCTCACAGCGTAGTCGATGTGGGACCCGATGACGAGGCCCTCTTTTCGGCCGTACTGGCCGTGCTGCACGGCGACGATATCGCCGGGCTACAGGTAGCGCATGCAGTTAGTTAACACTTGGTCCGTGGGTGTATGCAGGCGGAATCGACTCACGGCGATGGATTCATCAGAGGACGACATGGTGATACTGATAACGACTTACAGACGAGCACGGTTCTCGAGAGCTGAGGACGCAGGTAGGCGAGGGACGAGGAGATGCAGAGGAAAAAAATGGGAGAAAAATAAGTTTTTATAGATAAGATGTGCGGGCCCTGGGAGTGTTCCGTCGTGTTCTCGTGCGGCAACCACGAGGCAAGTCATGGTCGCCGTCGCGCTCTGATGGACTCCGTTTCCCGACCCCTTGTCCTCCATTTGTTGACCGCGTGAAATGAACAGGAAATTTGCAGCCGACGCGGACACCCCGGGCGATAATTGCGCGCAATTGTTGTATGGCCTTTTATCCGAATTTTTATTGTTTGAATTTTTTCTCGCTCGGAGTCTCATCGTCGCGTATAGCGCTAGGCGGGCACGCGCTGGAGCCTCACGGCATCAGAATATCCTGGCGAGGGCGGCGTGTCGGGCAGTAAAAATGACGATCATGACAAACCGAAGCGAGAGATGGCTGCGTGAATCAAGCAGCTGGCACATGGCGGACACGCGCAACGATTCCACATCGCCATCGGATGCTGCCAGAAAAGCTGCGTGAACTATCGATACACCTATTCAGAGTAAGCACTACTATTACAGTGATCCACAAGACGTCAACGGGCTACACTGTGCAGCGTGTGCAGAGGACGCGAGGAATGCACGCACACAACGGCCCTCATCGACCTCGTAGGGCACCCCACCAATCGCGGAGTAGATCGCGGATACGCAACCTCGCCCAGGTGTCTGCGACAGCTGCCCCGGAGGCAGTGCCCTCCTCCTCGGCGTCAGTAACGCCCCGGGGTTGAGGGCTAACGCTGCTGGCCTGCATCCTCTCAGCAAGACCGCGCAAGATGTCCTCCCCAGAATCGCGGTACACGCGCTCGAGCTCGGCCGTGCGCATGTAATATGGTCTGCGCACGGCGTAGGGTGCCAGGCCGTTGTATTTTCTGACAAGCGAGTTCACCTCCTCGAGCGCCGTGTCGTGGTACGACTTCTCACGCGCCTCCCATTCTGCATCGCGCAGCGAAGTAACATCGGTGAGTGTCAAGGTAGGAAGCAGGGCTAGGGGCTGGGAAGAGGTGAGCATTCGGATAGCACGGCGGATCCAGGACTGCTTGACCACTTCGCGGAAGGAGGCGATCGCAGCTTCCAGCTCTGCAGACGCAGTCAACACCTTGAAGACGAGCCTAATCAGCATACTGACCCCCCTGTATTTCCACCCACGGAGGAGCAGCACCGTTGCGTTGGACAATTCTGTTCATGAGGAATTCCTCTCGAGCGATAAACGGATTCCTCTCTTGAGTGGTGGACGCAAGAGGTTGTCCTCGACCTTTGACAGTCTTGAACAAGCCTTCCATGCGGGCTTTCTGCATACAATCGGTTACTAGAGTAGTATACATGAGATACTAGGACGCACCTCTATTCTGTCTTCTACCAAACTCGCCCAGCCTTTCATGCTGACCGGGTTTGGTCGTCGATAGTCAGTTGCCCCGCCTCTCTTAATTCCGAGACGATAGTCTAGGGTGGATTCCCGGGCTCTCGACAGCCTGCCAGCCTTCTCCGTCCGCTTCCTGGCTTCCTTCTCCTTCTTCCTTGCCCGCTCGTCCAGCGACTGTGAGATGACGGGGCTCCTTGGCGGTGAGGGGATACGTCCATAGCGAACACTCGAAGTTGCATGTGAGGGGGCCTTGAAGGTCGTGTGCCAAGGCTTGTGTCCCTCAATCGACGGCAGCAGCGGCTCGTTCGCAGACCTGACACGGACCACGTCTGCTGCCTGTGCCTCGATCTTCGTCCCCCCCTCACCAACCGCGTCTCCACTAGTGTTAACACCATCTTCAGCACTCACCGAACCTGTGTCGGGGATATGCACCCGCGGCGGCGCCTGCCTGAGCTTCTCGTCCGCCGAGCGTATCTGCCCGCCGCGCAGAGGTTTGTACTTATCGACGAGCATGCGGAGTACCGCGTGCTCCAGCGCCTCGTCGCCCGTCCAGTTCTCGTTTTCGCGCTCTAGGGCGGCAGGACGCGCAGGGGCAGCGCGCTCTGCCGCCTCCTCTCGCGCGGCGTCCTCGAATAGCTTCGCACTCGCACGATGGTCTGGGCGGCTGGACGATGCATCAGCGTTGACGTTAGCGTTGGCTGCATCACGCGCGAGGAGGCGGCGGTGAAGGCTGTGCGGAGCTCTGAGGGGAACTACTAGGGGACGAGCTTTTGAGTATGGTAGTCGCACAGAGATCATGCAGGTCGGAGGTCAAGTCCGAGTCGGGTCTCAGCCACATCTCAAGATCTCAGATCTCTCTCACCATCTATCGCTCGGGCCGCGCTGAGTATTGAAGTCTCCCCTAGTGGCGTGATATAACACACCAGGTGCGACACGGTGAGATTGGCAAAAATATCGGCATGATAGAGCTTGCCGTGCCAGAAAGACAGAGTAACTTTAATCTCGTTCGTGTCGACCTTTCGGACTCCCTGGAAGCAACATCAAGAGCGCACGAACCCAGTGACGTTATGTAGGGCATAAAAATATCTCAACATTTTGCAAGCAAGATCGCGCATGCATTCTTCGTAGGAAAGGTTCCAGTGTTCTTCGGGGCGTGATTAGCTTTCAAACCATCCAAAACTCAAGCATAATGAGGGAAGCCCGCATCCACAGAGCGAGCAACCGCAAACTCTGATCTAGCCGAGATGCGGGTCTAAAATAAGGCACCTGCCGAGGCGATCAAAGTGGGGAACTCAGGGAGGGACATAATTGAACAGGGCACATGAATAGTCAGCGAGAAACAGGACGAAGAGCAAAAACACGAAGAGCAACAACACAGAGGGCCGAGGGCTCCGAGTCATAGTCATGCTCACCTCAAGCCTGAGGCTGCGGCAGTCGAATTACGACGGAACAAGTGCCCCTGATTCTGGCATTCCACAGACCGTATTGATATGTTTTGATCAAAGGACCAGGGTCGCAACAAGATGCTGCTCAAGTTGCACAGACCTTTCTTAGATTGGGAGACAGACGGACACTGCATAATTAGTTGAGTAACAGAAGTTCCGTTGCAGTGGATAGAACCAACGCGGAAATAAAGCTGTGAAGTACACAGCGGGTTACAAAGCGGATAGAACCAACACCGCTTCTTCCCCAACGTACAATATGCAGTGGATACAACCGACACCGAGACGAATATATTCTCCAAGTACGAGATAATGAAAATGAAACAGAGGGGATAAAGCCGACGTTGAGATTTTCAAGAATCCACGTACGTCGGACCCAACATATCGCCAGTTGTGCGACATCGTCTCGAAAGTTCGGTGCCAGCGGTGGATCATCTTCCACAACGGCACAACGACATGCCTACACAGCCGTTCTCCAGCTCCATGTTTGAGTACCTCGTCCAGGCGGGCCAACAGCAACGCGAGTCTTCGCTTCGGGTGACCTGTACGTCTCAAAGCAGCGGTGGGGTAAGCGTTCGAGCGCGCTGACTCGCAGCGCTTGAGCAGACAGCTTCATGGCCATACTTGAGGAAGTGGCGAACGCGACCGTCCTTGTCCTGGGCTGGGCAGGCGAAGGGTTCTGATGCCTCTGGCTATTTGTGGTGGGCGCGAGAGCGATCGAGAGCGTAGGTACCCGGCGCGACGGCGGCCTGACAGCCTGAGCCTGAGGACGGTGCGCGAAGAGTAACAGCATGGAGATGGAAGACGGACTTTGGGTTGGATGGGACCCTGCCACCGCGGAGCTGGGTGGAGGTGTGTAACAAATAATGTTGCTCTCCGAGTCGCCTTGACACGCTCCCGGCTCAGAGCTTCCATAGGACTGAGCGACACCCGCATGCCGTATGCTCTCCAGCGTGGGGATCTCTTGCGTTCCACCTTATTCCCGTGCAGCACGCGAACTGCCGGTGGCACAGTACTCGATTCAGCACGTCCGGTTTCAGTTCCAGTGCTTCCACGACAAGTAGCCGGAGGAGGCGGCCGACCCGCCAACCATGATGACCGCACAGGTGCATCAAACCGGTATGTTTTCCGTAGCTGTCGTGCGTGAAACTCCCACTTCTATGAGCCTGAGTAGCGTCCGCACTGCCCCTGAAAATGCTGATTCAGAACGGCCTCGTTGTGCCTCGCCTTGACGTGGCGCTCGACGTCGCCTGTGCCGGCGCTGGAGGATAAGGTGGTCATTAGGACGGTGAAGAGACAGATACTTGAGTTAACGCACATCCATTCGTAAAATAACGCGTGCGATACACAGATGAGTTTATCTGCTTGAGGTGCAGAATAATTCAGCGGCCTCAAGAAAGACGATACATAGTACTCAACTCTTCCATTGTTTGACTAGTGTCCACGGTTGAGCACTGAGACGGACGCGCTTATGCTCGGGCAAGGCGGTCCCGTGAGATCTGATCTGCTGGTTACGCCGGAAGGTCTCCATCATTCGTTTGATGCAAACACCAACCGAGCGCTGATGGTGCACGTAGAGACCTATAGATAACAATAGAACACTCTTCTAAAAAACAAGTAGTAGAGACTCAGCAAGTCGCAGGCAAAAACTGTGGCGGCGTACATAATAGGAAAGCATATCAAGGCGTCAAAAACCAGACACAGATATTCCTTAGTGTTCCTAGTGGGAGTCGAGCCCACGTCTTCACAGTTCAAGTACTTCAGGAGTCGGTACCACAATGTGATGATCTAACCACTAATCGATAGGAACTTCACAAACGAAAAGTGGACCTTGAACGTATTCGGAAGATAAAGTGCTTCAAAAGGCACCCTCTGTTCTGCATTGAGTGATAAGGAGAAAGGACAGCTGTTGCCAGCAGACGATGGTGTGTGTACAAGCCCCACGCACCAGTCAATCAAAGCATAATGTCGGGATTTCTCCGCCGGGGTACGCAGAAAGCGGTAGAGAGGCTGCGCCATATCGCAAGCAACGCACAGAGCTCATACAGTAAAAACATTCTGCCATGTCAGAGGAGCCTGCAGATATTTCAGAAGGATAGACAGTCAAGATGCTGAATGGTGCGCAAACACACAAGTGTCCCTGGAGGTTTCTGGCAGTATTAGAAGACAGCAGAGAGCTTTCAGCACGGAGCAACAGCATGCAGGATGATTCCTGCGCATGACAATCGTGAAAAAAGACGCGTGTCACCATCGGTCAGGAAAGCCTAGACAGCAGGCGAATTCGAGGATGAGGACGGTGGCTTGGGCAAAAGAATATGATTAGCAACCGGTAAAGACGGGTTTGACTCTACGTCGATTCCACTCCACGTATTCAAGTCATGCAGGAACGGCGGTGAGTTGGAGAAGACAGTGCCCGGCCATGGCGATAGTAGCTCGATGCATGCTCGTTCACCAGGACACGTTATCCAATTCAGGAGCTTCCTGAGCGCATAACAACTTAGTTTAATCCACATAATATGGCGCTCACAGTGAGGAAGCCATATCAAGGCACTGAATATACGGGCCTCTGTGTCCTAACGGTGTGCCCATGTTAGAGAGAGCGAGTCCGAAATCCAAAACAAAGATCGGTTGATGTCAGCCAAATGGTGGGAACCGCAAAGGAGAAGAAGGCGCCCGCTGAGTGATGCACGATAATATGTCAAGGCAGTGTCCACAGTTGCAAGTACTGTAGCCAGATTTCTTTCTGCTCAGTAAGCTACAAGAAAGCGAGGAGGCACGTTGGAAGGCGCCCATACTTCTTGTATGCACGTGACTAACGCGTCGCGCGTGCTCCACATTTGCCAGTTGCCACAGGCGCGACTCCGCGTAGTAGGGGGGAGGAGATTACAGTACGTACATGCAATCATGAGTGATTTTGCGACGATGTCTGCTCTTTGAAGGCGCAGTTACCTAGAGCTATCCCATTGTATGAGCTCAAACTACCTACTGTGTCTGATTCGATCATTCTACTAGTCTCATTCCTCTATCGCGGTGAATACTGCAGACCGCGTCTTGCAGTCACTGCATCGTCCATAAATGCGGCTATAATTAATAGCTCGTGTCCGAAGTTCGTGAGTCCGTCTGGAGCAGGAGCTGCCTGTGTATCCGACACCGGGCAAGTTGTCCGCAACCGCCAACGCGCGGCCAGGACATGCCAGATAGACAACCACGTAAACACCGAGACATTCTACAAACGCGTATACGCCCCGATACGCGGTGTGTAGATGCGATCAGCGGTGGTTAATACAGCGCGGTACTGTCATCCTCACGAGGCACGAAGATAATATTGCGCCGCTCCGCGTCCCGCCGCCGTTCAAGTTCCTTGTCTAGGAACACGCAAAGCGCACGGACGTTCTCGCCGCGGAAGACTCGGTACACGCCCCGGGCGCGCTCGTCATAGCCCGGCGGCGCAGGATCGGAGAACCGAGCAACACCCGCGCGCCGCAGAGCGCGCACACCGGACGCACCGAACACGGCGAGCCGCACGAGCTTCCGCACGACGACATGCGCCGCGTCGAGGGAGAGGCGCGCACAGTGCGCGATGTGCAGGCGCTCGAGCGCAGGCGTGTGTTCCGCTATGAACAGGAGGGCGTTGTCCGTCACGCGCGGAATCCCCGCAATTACAAGCCGCCTCAGGGGCAATCCCGCTAGCTCGAGCACCGCGAGGTCCGTCAAATTCGTGCAGACTGCAACGGGCGTCAGCGTATGATGTAAACACACCAGCTAGGGGTGCTCACGGCTGACGTCGACAGACTTAAGTTGCGGGCACGAGCGCACAAGGTGCACGATCCCGCGGTCTGTGATACGCTCGAGCTGCGCGAGTCGGAGCACACCGAGGTACGCGCCGAGCACCGCGATACTCTCCAGCGCGCCATCGGTGAGCAACACGCACCCCGACACAGTGAGATGCTGTATATAATGCGCGTGCGTGACAATGCCTGCAATGGCCGCGTCAGTGATCTTCGGGCAGTGCGCGAGGTCTAGCAGACGGAGATCGAGAAAGGCGTTTGCGTCGTGCGAGAGTATCAGCGGTGGAAGCTCGTCAAGCCAGGTAGGTGGCCGCGCAGGAGGTGCAACACCGTCCTCCCCCTCGAGCTCCCCGCTGCCCTGCGAGCGCGGGCGAGGCGCGAAGGGGAAGGCGCGATCAGTCAGTTGGGTGCAACGTGCGAGCTTGAGACGCTGAAGATTGCGGGAAAAGGTCCAAATGTCGCGCACAGAGGCGGCTGTGATGAGTGGGAGGTCACACAGCTCGAGTTCAAGGAGGTGTGGGAGGGAGCACGCGAGGGCGGATATAGCGGGATCCGCGAGGCCAGGGATGGCGCTTAGCTTCAGTACTACCAGGTTCGTCGCCGTCGCGGCGAGCTCGAGGATGCCGACGTCTGTGAGCAGGGTGCAGCCAGAGACATCGAGGTAACTCAAATACGGAGCAGCGGTGGCGAGGAGGATGAGAGTGCGGTCGGAGAGATCAGGCGCGCCAGAAAGATAGAGAAATTCGAGATGTGAGCAGGCAGGAAAAATGGCCGCGAGCTCCTCATCTGTAACCCCATGCTCAACGTCGCAGTGCAATTCAAGATGTTGGGCAAGAAAGCAGGCATCCTCGCCGTGTGGTAGGGTGTTGATGAAGTCCATGCACTATAGCTAACCAATGAGGTAAAAAAGAGATGAGGATGGATCAGATGTTCCTAGCGGGAGTCGAGCCCACGTCTTCACGGTTTCTGGCACTCCTGCGCGACACCACAACGTGATGATCTAACCACTAATCGATAGGAACTACAGGTAACTTTCTCCAATGCACTTATTGATAGTCTTCAACGGAAGGCTTCCTGAGTATAGGGGAGTCTCCTTGTCACGTCACGGTAGGTATAGAGTGGCATAGCTCATTGATCGGATTGTGGCGGAAGAGCGAGCGTTCTCCATACTCGGGCCAACATGAGACGCGTTACCCGATCTTCTGCAGCAGCCATGGACCACCAGTCCCATCCCGACAATGGCTACGACATCAACAAGGCTCATGACGGCAACGGCAACGCCGAAGCTAGCGGGAGCATCGCCCCGCCCACCCTCGAGGTAAGCCTACCCCGCGAGCCGCACGCTGTATTTGAGCGCGACTGGTATTCACCATTTAAGTCTACCGCAGATCCATATTAGACGTGCATTAAAGGGCGCGCAGGCTCTCCAAGAGGAGCTCGCGACGCTGCAGAAGCGCAATGGCGCACTGCAGCGCAGGCTAGACGTGCTCGAGCAGGACGGCCAGGTTGATGTGCAGCCCCGGAGGGGCCGCGGAGCTCGGCCGACTGTGAGCGGGCTGCAGGTGCAGGTGCAAGAGCTCAAGGATCAGATAAAGAAGCTGGAGAAGGTGCGCCCGCTGTGTGTCTGTCCCAATGCACTGTCGCTGGACCGATGTCGGGCAGGACAAGAAGAAGGACAAGCGGAAGATCGAGAAGGTATGTGCGATCCACACGTCTTTTCCCGCCAGTTCCAACTTATTATACACATCTGTACCCAGCTTAAACTCAAGGAAGTGAAAGAGGACGCGGTCGATCTGCAGGAAGCCGCATTCGAGGTCGGCGACACCGCCTACCGCATGCGCAAGGTGTGTGCCGGTATGTTCCCCATGCCTGCGCCGACTTTCCGTTCACTCTCCACACCTAGCTCTTACGGCGCTTCCACGACCTCATGCTCAGCCCCTCGCTCGAAGAGGGAGAGGAGTGCCCTGTGTGCATGGAATCGCTCGTCCCCACCAAATGCGCAAGGTAAGTCTCCCCCTCTCCATATGGCGAAGCCTGACCGTTGCGCTAGCCTCCCCTGCGACCACACCTTCTGCGCCGACTGCATCCAGCAGCTCTCCCCCGGCAAAGATGACCTCACGTGCCCGCAGTGCCGCAAAGTCTGGCCTCGCGACGAGCCCGAGGCTATACAGTATACCGCGTCACAGCAATGGGACGCGCTTCTCGACGTCGCGAAGGACTGGGCGTGCATGGATCACCGCCGCGAGGATGACACCAGTGAGGAGGAGGCCGAGGAGGAGTTCATTGACGATGGGATACCCGACGCGACGTGTGTACTTTCCTGGTTTGCGGCTGTCGGGATGTCGAGTTGACGGTGGTTATTACTAGATCCTCCGAGGTGTCGGCGCCCCACGACCAGGACCCTCTCGCAACGTCTCCAGAGCCAGAAGTAGAGCCTAAGCCGCAAGAACTGGATTTTGAACCCGGGGTGCGCGCATCTCCTAAAAGGCGGCGTGCCGTCACGCTCGAGTCGTCCCCGGAGCCTGACGAGTAAGCGTTCCGCTTGTCTGCCATAAGCCTCAACAAATTTCGTATATCTCTACAGTGCTGTCGCACCGGAGGCCATCGCTGCGGTTCCTGAAACCCAACATAACGGTACTACATTGAATGATGCAAGTACCTCGAATGACGCAGGCGCCTCGAAACAGGAAAGACCTGCAACCCCTCCGAACGTTGCAACCCCCCTGTATGCGCAAAGCCCGAACTCAGAGAAGAGGAAACGCATGGAGGACTTAGCCGCCAGGCGAAGTTCAAAGCGGTCACGGTATTAGCCAGAACTCTGCAACATATACACTGCGTACGAGAAGCATAGATATCGGAATGCCGGACTTGTCTGTTACATTAGTACTACGCTCTCAGGAATCACTGTATCGATAGATGGGCCATGATCTGCGTTTTTCCGAGGCTTACTAAAACAGCTCCACCAAGCCTCTCCCTGGAGACAACACCGCGGTAACCTTGCTCGAGAGGTCGAACGCGCTCCCGCCCGCGTACGCGACAAGGTCACCGTCGTCCCCGAGCCAGCCCTCCAGGTCTAGCAGCTTCTCAAGGTTCGTCGATACCAGCGCATGAGCCTGCAACCGGTCGATGCGCCCGTTCGACTCTAGGCCCGCCTGCAAACACATTCCGTCAGTTCGCATGCACGCTGCAAGACGGTAGACACGGAGACGCACCCAGGCGGCCTCGAAGCGCGTATTCGCTGCCTCCCAGGCGCCGTGCACGCCGATGCCTACCGTCACGCCGTGCTCCATGAGCGTGACGAGCTCAGTGTCGTTAGTGAGCGGAGGACCGGGCAATCTGCGGACGCATGGTCAGCATTTCGATGAGCATATATATGCCCGAATGAGCTTACATTCTGCGCTCATCCCATATCTGCGGGAAAGGCCTTACGGGGTCCAAGATAACGCCCACTTTCGCTTGAGCTTGAGACGAAGCAAACTGGTCAGCACGACACTTTGGAAGTCAAGCAGGTAGGTACGAACCGATTTCGCTGGCGATGAGGTGCGCCTCTGTCGCGCGCGCAAACACCATCCTCAACGTGGACCCGCGCTCCTCCTCAATCTGCGCCTTCAGTTTCAGCAGCGTGACCATGATATCCGCGCTCGCGACGTCGATGACGAGCGGGATCACACCCTACATCGAACCCAGCCAAGGTCAGCCTCTAAATCCTCACAGTACACATATCACACGCACCTTCGCAGCCTGCTTGAACCAGTGACCCGTCTCCGTGTCTGACCTCTCCGCGTTGAGCAAGAGACGCCGTAGCGTCGCAATCTGGCTGCTCACACTCACGCCCGCGATGCGCGAGGTGGGCGCGCTCCGGCTGATGACCACGTGCAGCGCCGTTACGTGCTTGATCACCGCGCCGCGCTCGAGGCCGTGCGTAGCGCCGGTGCGGAAGGTCGTAGACAGGCCTACATTGATCGACGCGGACGCGGTGCTGATTGTAGACTCATGTGCAATGAGCGAGGACGTCGCATACGACACCCCAGCACGGTTTGCAAGTCTGCACGGAAGAATTTGTGTTAGCGATTCGCGAGGATGGAGAGAGCACCTACAGCGCATTCCGAGTCCCGAACTGCAAGGCATCTGACGCTCTCACCAACCCGGCTTTGTCCCCAAGTATAGCAGGCACGTCATCCGAGTACGGGTCGTATATTGCTCCGTCGCCCGTCGAGGGTTCGCCGGAAATCTCTTCCAACCCAACGCGCGAGCCGAACGTCATCAAGCTCGGGGAAATCGAGCCACCGCGCAGGTCTACAAACGCGCGCGCATTATCGATCCCGCCCATACAGGCCCTACCGATGCACGACACCTTCCCGTTCTCGACGACCACCTCCGTCCCAACCTCAGAGGCTGTCGCCATAAACATGGGCACGATACTCTCCTGCCCGCGCAGCCACAGCTCCCTGACGTTGCGGAATACAACGCGCCCGCCCTCCCGCATCCCCTCGAGCGGCGGGAGACCCTCGTACTTGATAGCATTCTCGCGCTCCGCATCCCAGTTCGGAACGTCTGGCACGTCCTGGAACGCCCGGTCCTCTTTGCCTTTGCCCACGATGACGCCCTCTTTGTCGTTCCCGATTTGCAGGATTCCGTCGATCCATACCTTGCGCGGCGTCGCGCCCAGCTGCAGCGGATGAGAATCCCAGAGTACGACGTCCGCATCTGCGCCTTCGTACAGAATCCCAATGCGGTGCGACATCCCAGCCGCTGCAGCAGGGACGGATGTCACAGACCCTAGTGCAAGGCGCTGTGGAAGACCTAGAGGCTCTCGGTGTTATCACCTGCAACTATTGAACATGCCAAAGCGCGTACCGAAGTAATGTGCCTGTTGCGCCTCGAACATAAGGTAACGACTGTTCAGGACAGGATGGTCGGACTGCAACTGCAGTGTTGATTTATGTTCGATTGCTAGATCATCATACGCACCTTCATGACCACGGGGATACCATTGTCTGCGAGCACACGGGCCGCGAACTCTGAACCACGGTAAGACTCGCGTTTATAGCGGTGCTTTGTTGCGAACATAGCGATGGTGGGAGTGCCTCCCCACCTATGCGACACTTGACTGAAGATCAGAAGTAGAGGAGAGAAGAGCTTACGTTCGTTTGAGCACATCCGGGACGAGCCAAGCTTCGGACGCATGGTGGAACGAGGCAATGGGAAATTGGAATTCATTCGTCAACTAGGCATCACTTTCAGCCGTAGCAATGACCGGATACGGAGCTTACGCACCCGCACGATGTCGTCAAGATCAACCTCCTCATAACAGTGGTTTGAAATCTACAACGCGGTGAATATTTATAGGTGTACCAGAAAGAGTAAAGGCACCTTAACACGACCCCTCAGAACATCTACCAATGCTTCCCATTGCAAGTTGTCGGGGTAATCCTGTCCCTGGAGCTCGTTCCAAAGGCCCGCTTCCACCTTTGCGCAATAGGCATCTTGTGTGTTCTTGATCTTGCGCGCCTCATTGTACGCGGACCGGAACGACCACACAGCATCCATGCGGTTGCCGTACCTGCGCAAGTTCTCGCCACATGCAGACTTCAAGTGCCGCCAGCGCAAGGGCTGAGACGGGTCAAATTCAGTTCCGTTCAGCGTGTATGGTGGCTCGATCATCATTGATGTGGGAGACCTCTCCGAAGTCGGTCGCAGCTTCACCATAAAGGCTTGGCCGCCTGGTCCCACAATACTTGGCACACGGCCGCAAGGAGCAGGTTGTGAACGCACCTATAGCATTTCCGCTGCCGGGCAGGATCTGTGCGGACGTCACTCCTCCCGCGATAGCAAGCCGAATGGACTCATCGTGCGTATTAAACGCGTCGATGCTCCTGAGCCAGGGAAGAATCGGTCCATGGGCAGAATTAACATCGTATGCACCACTCAGAACGGGCGTACTGAAAATACCAAGGTGAGAGTGCAGGTCCACTGCAGAGCCATGAGCTCTCTATAGCACGCCCCCGAAACGCCCACAGATGGATACTGCGCACCTAGACCAGGTGTTACCCATCCTCCCTGTGCATTCACCTCCACGAGACTTTCCACGTGCGCATATAGGGACTGAGACACGTAGCCAATGCCTTTGACGATGCCCTGCTCCAGATACAAGTCTCCTCGAACAGTCTCAGTACCATTCCTCGCGCCCGTCCATATCGTCGCGTTTCGGATGAGGATTGGTGGTGTACCGGGCTCGAACCGGTCTGAGCGTTGTCGTTCGAGGAAGTCTATCGAAGGGCCGACAGTAGCTCGCAGGGCAGCACATTGACCTAGAATTTGCTGAGCATTCAGTGGGATGTGTTGGACCTGGACGGTGGAATTGCTGGTAGAGACCGTCGAGGTTAAGTAAGTGTTGTAGACCGCTAAGGTCGTGGCGAGAGCGCATAGTGCCAGCACCGTCGGTTTTCGGCGCGGGGAACGACGAGTGGGTGGCGTGGAGATTGGGAGTACTGGAGGGGGATCCTTGTTTGCCATAGTCGTCACAAACTACCATTAGTGCAGCAAATATGTCATACTCTTCTTATATGTAGTACATCGGCACGCCGTCCACGGCAGGCCGTGGGATCGATGTCGCGTGTACGGAGGAAGCACTGTTTATGCGAGGCACCAACAAGTATTCTCGAATGAAGAGGGACGTCTCCGTATACACGAATGCGGAGACACACGATGTGAATGAGCTGGCAGACAAACTAATGGGCGCTGTGATCTCGAATAAATGTATATTCAACAAACTCACTCTCAACGGTGTATAATACAGGACAGGGACTCAACTAGTCCAAATCCGCCATCAGACTACCGAGGAGAGCAGCGCCGCTTTTGATACCTCGTCCCCGAGCAGCAGCGACGCTGATGGCTAAGCAGCTGAGCAGGAATCCCGTGAATCTATAGGAAGGGAGGAATATAAGTCGAGTCAACGTTCAGGCACACAAACAGACTCACCTGAAAAATGCGACACGGGACAAGGAGCGCTCCTCGTTCGTTGTGCGAGAGGACGCGAAGATGGAGCGAAGGACGGCAGGAGTCACTGGAATGCGACTTGGTTGGCCTGGAGGTGGAGGTTGATGGATGGGCTGCTGGGTGATGTTAGACGGGGTGGCCGTCACCGTAGACGACGTCGACGACAGGTTGCTCATCGTCGAAGACCGCTTGTAACTGGTTCAAAGCAGGTTGTTCCAACTTCGTTGTTTACTTTCAAAAGTCGGCTTACAAATTGTTTACCTGCTTTCAGCAGACTACAAATTGAAATTGATAACTCGTGTTTTACTCCCCGAGCTTGACGTTCGTACTGACGCATACTGCACAGGAGCATCATCCTATGAAGATTCTAAATACTATGGCTGAGTACACAGGTTTCTTGCGGGTCTGGGTCGGCGTTCGGTTCCTTCTGCAGCGTTCCCCTCTCCGGGCTCCGGACGACTCCAGATCTGAGTACCCCCTATAAACACCGCAGATCATACGGAATAGCCCCTCGCCATTCTTACCCTTTCCATGATGACTTCCCCTCGATGGGTGGATGCTTTGACTCAAGCCCTCAGTTTTCCAGAGAATGAATACGAAAACAGTGGGTTTCTCACCAGAGAACGTGTTTTCGGTATAATTGATACACCAATACCTGCAGCGTACCAACTTGCTACCGTCGATGCTGAGAGCATGCCGCACGTCCGCACCTTCATGCACCGCGAGATCCTTCACCCCGACGGATTCCCAAATCTCCCGGTTCTGCTCACCACAACGGACGTGCGCACGCCCAAGGTCACACAGATCTACTGCCACCCATTCACCGAGCTTGCGTGGTGGATGTCGGGCTCGCAGGACCAGTTCCGCGTATTCGGCTCAGTTCGTATCGTCACCTCTCCCAGAACCCTGTGCCAGGCAGAGACATATGAGGAAGGCCTCCTGGCGCTCAGCAAGTTCCAGGAACAGGACTACGATTGGGAGCGCAAGCGGCTGGAAATCTTTGATTCCATCAGTTCGGACAGGAAGGCGGGGTGGTGCACCCCCCTGCCAGGCAGCGTCATGCATTCGTATGAAGATGCGAAGAAGTGGCCGCAGACAGTACCGAGGCTGGGCGAGGCGCAGAGCGAGGAGGACAAGCGCAATCAGGAGCGGGCATTGGATAACTTTGCGTTGGTCCTCATTGAACCTACGGAAGTGGATTGGACGCAGCTGGGCGTAAATCCCTGGCGGAGGACGCGGTTCACGAGGAATGATGGTGAGTGGATCGAAGAGATCATAGTGGCTTCATGAATGCGTTGAAGCTTCTTTGCGTGGGGCGTCGGGTGTGTTATGCCCTGTATCTTTGTACTATGTATTACTATTGAATGCAAGTGGCCCATCAGCTAGTTGAAGGAACTTGATATGAATGATACAATGTACTTGGGGAGTGTCTCAGCTCCATACCAGTTCCACAAGTTAACGCAGATTTACCTACCGTACTTACTGAAGAAGCGCGCGAGCGTAGGAGATCTCAGATTGCAGCTGCCAATCGCCGATCGTTCAAGCGCGCGCATAATCGACAAGTCAAGGTACCGTCCAATCTTGCAAATCGCCACCCTCTGGTAGACCCCCGCGGTGGTCGTTAATCGTACAAAATCAAAAAGTAGTATACGTACATCCCCGACCAAGCTGCTTAACAACAGGGCGACATGCACACATCCTCACATGTCGGCTTTGCTATGTGGCTTCTCCTCCACATCTACGATCTCGACCTCCTTGTCGTCGTCGTCATCCGCGTCTTCTTGCGGAAGAATGAGGTTGAGAACCACCGCAACAACACCAGCGACGAGGACTACAGGACAAAAAACTCAGTAAGCAAGACAAAGAGACGACAACGGATGACTACGCACAAGGAGTGCTGAGCACGATCGTGATAGAGCTGAAGAAGCCCTGTAGTGCGCTATTTGGATGCTTGACGCGGTCAAATAGGTAGGTAAATATGGTGGGCACAAGGAGGTCGCCGAACCCGAACGACAGCGCGGCGGATAGGACAAAACGGTCGCGGCGCGTGTAACGAGTATACGCGAGCACACGCGCGCCGGACGTCGCAACACTGGCAAATAGGAAAGTCGTCACGCCGCCAAGGACGGGGTTCGGGACTGTGGGAGTAGGGCGTTGAGTTAGCGATGGGAAGGAAGGACATAGATGACGCATACTGGCTAAGAATACCCCGGATATCTTGCCGAGGACACCGAAGAGAATCAGGAACATGCAGCAGAAGCGTCCTGCCGTACGGTTCGCACACCGTGTTACCGCAATGACGCCATTGTTCTGGCAGTGAAAGTCAACGATATAGCAGAAATAACTACATGGGCAGAGCTCACCTGAGCAAATATTGACAGCGGAGTCACGGTGAAGAGCGCGGATAGGAATCCTCCAATGCCGTCACTCTGCAAGATCCTTGTGAGCATCTGATATCGGCTTATAGACAGTGTGGATGTACATACCAAGACACCTCCTTGTATCCGCGAGTCGAATTCTTCGCCGTCTACAGCAACTCGTGAAACCTCTGCAGATGCAGTGATGTCGCCAATGGCCTCCATTGCGACAGAAACTGAGAGGACGAATTGTGATGAGGAGATGCGGCAAAGCACAGGGAAAAATACTTACTGTAGACAGCTAGCATAGGCAAGATGGCGGGAGGATATACCCTGATCTTGAATGTGTGTACCCTGCCTGACGTTAATCTTTCGTGGCACACTCCACAGCATGATCACACACCATAAGAACGTGATGACTGGCGCTGTCTTGATACTGCTTCCGTCAATATAGCCCGCAGCACCGGAGACAATGCAGCCAACCGCCAGCCCGACAATGATCGAGATATTCTTAAGGAACGGGGAGCCAAAGAGCTCTGTCAGGAGGATGCTGACGAAGGAGAGGAATCCAAGTCCGATAAATTCCGGCGAACCCCAACTAAGGACATCTCTCAAAATGAGATTCATGCAGCCAATGACACGAAACTCACAGCAAAGGTCTCGGTGCATTGATGTTTGGGCAGAGTCGGAAAAAACCAGAGGTTGGACGTGAACTGCAGCTGTTGGATCCTCCTCCCCAGTCGGGTATGCCTGACGATCCGACGAGAGAGGCTCCGATCATCAGGATAACAGTGCCTGACACATGTCATGTGAATACCACATCGCGAAGTCTATCCGCAAAGTCCACTGACCCGTGACCATCGGAGGGAAGATGCGCTGCAACATTCTTGGCGGCACAAACGACAGGAAGATTTCGAGGAATGAACAGATGAGTGAAGTTCCTGCACAGCTAGCGTTAACGAGGGCAATAGAGGAGAAGTGAAACAGTTACTCACCAAGAACTTTACCATATGCATCTGGACATGCGCCTCTCACTACCGTTCCATCGGCACTAGTCGTAGATGGACATGTACCATCAGCATACATGGCATTGAAAATCTGATAAACGAGTAAGTCAAACCTGCAGAACCACAGAGACGTCAGATGATGTACGCACAGCATTGGCAGTACTGAGGGTCGCAAAACTAGTCCCGACGACGGATAAAAGCCCCGTGCCGAGGTAATAGTTCTTGAACAGCCTGATGCGAGACATCTGCACCAGGCTGAGAATACCACAGCCGATGAGAGACGCGGAGATCATGTATGCGGAGGTCTCGCCATCGAGGTTCAGCGTGCTTGCAAAGATGATGGGCGGTGTGATGAGGCCCGCCAGCATCGCGAGCGCGTGCTGCAGGCCGCTGGTGAGCGCAAGCAGGAGGGGAAGTTCTGAGTCTAGCGCGTAGAACGGCGGCATTCGCCTGCGCGGCTTCGCGACGGACGAGATACTGAACGGGAGCGTCGGCATGCAGAGCCAGCCATAGTCGTAGTCGCCCACCCACCCGTGCTTGGTGGTGAGCTTTTCGTAGGCATGCACGACATTCGACCTGAGCGCGCCAGAGAACGATGTCCTGTGATCCAGAGAAGCTACTGGCTCTGGTTGTTCCTTGATGACAGAGTGCTCAGACATCGCGGGAAAGCTGAGAAGACTTCAACGTCGACTCGTGAGACTAGAAGAGGTGGTGAGAGGACAGACCCGAGTTAGGGCACATCGAAAAGGACGTTATATGTTTTTGGTGGGCACCACCAGAATCGACGAGAGATGGCCAGCCCAGGTACGCACGATAAGCCTGCGATTACCGGCCTGCTGCTAAGCGCAGAGATAAGGCTCTCCGTCCTGTCAGAACTTTGGAAATTTTTGAGAGGAACGCAGCATCGCGCTTTTATCAAACTCACATGGCCAAGCGCCCGCCGTTATCTACACTGCACGTGATCTGAACGCGTGAGTCGCGACTCCCAGAGGACGCGTTCCTACTATGGCTCCTCGTAGCGAAATGCGAATCACGGTGTGAACAAGTTACAGCGAGGGTACACTAGAACATAACAATGTAACGGCAAACAGTAAGAGTCCAAGAACACTCGCACCTGGCCTACTCTTCATCTACCTCCATCTCTTCCTCGTCTTCCTCGTCTTGCCCCCCCATCGTCATTAAGTCCGCGAGGTTCACCGCGGGCCTCGGAATCTTCTGTATCTTCTGTAGTTGTGGGTCCCACTCAGCTATGCTCTGGAAGAATCTCCGCTTGAAGTTCGGGCCCTTGAGTATCCCAGGTTTCACTTCGTGCCCACACCCCATGTCGTAGTACCCGTACCCGCCCTCCTCCACCCGCGGTACGTCGAAGTACTGCCCTGTCACTATACTCATGCGTTTTCTGTCACTACGCATGTGTCGACGAGATCTCGAGCGCACTCTCCTACTGGACGAGGACTCGTCCGATAGTGACTCCTGCTCAGAGTCGTCAGATGCTAGTACGTCCTGCAGCCCATAGACGAAACGTGTATGTTCTGCGAAAGGATTGTAAAATGAGATAGTAAACGACTTCGTGGAAAGCTCACGCGCAAGACGTTCGTCCAAGTCATCTACTTGCTCCTCTGCATCATCACGGCTGAACCCAAGATGATGCCCAACACTCTCAGATGGCACATCATGCAGTCCGACTGACGGCGCCGGCTGCATTTCGGATAACTGGGCCAGCACGGTTTTTCTGTATCGCGGATGGTCAACTGTGTCAGGACAACACGCCGGGACGTCAAGGCAGCGCGCACCGGACGTCATCCACCGACCCGTCTTTCACGTTCACGTCGTCCATGTTGTTCTCCACCACCTCCAATCGGTATCTTGGTCCAAACCACTCAAAGTACTCGTTCCAGGGCAGATTCGGATCAATCTCTTTCTCGATGCCGAGAGCGCATGCCGTCTCGTACGTCCAAGCCCTCGCGACGTTCTTCACTGTATAGCCGCCGCCGCCGACGAGAATCATGGGGATATTCTGCGAGCGGACATACTGCACGCAGTTCGCGTGCCCCTGCATCGTCAAGTTGAAGCAGCCAAGCCGATCCCCCGCGAGAGAATCCGCACCGCACTGCAGGACGATGGCAGACGGACGGAACACTTCCAGTATCTTGTCAATCACCTGCAGATCATCAGCTCGCACGTAGTAAACAAGGGTAAGTACGCGTACGGGTTCGAACACGCTCCTAAACGTCTCGTCCGTGATCCCGTCCTTCAGCGGTACGTTCACTGCATAACCCCTGCCCTTCCCCCTCCCTCTATCATTGATATTGCCCGTCCCGGGGAAGTACTCGCCGAACTTGTGGAACGAGCACGTCATGACGCGGTCCGTGGTGTAGAACGCCTCCTCGACACCGTCACCGTGGTGGCAGTCGATGTCGATGTACAACACGCGCGGCATCCAACGGAGCAGTTCAAGGATGCCGAGCACGATATCATTGATGTAGCAGAACCCTGACGCCTCCCGCTTCTTGGCGTGATGCAGCCCGCCCGCCCAGTTGATCGCAATGTCTGTCGCACCGCTCGCCAGGCGCTGCGCCGCCGCTAGGGAAGCCCTCAGTCTTCGGCGCCGATACTAATAGATTGATACATACCAATGGAGCCCCCCGCTGAGATAGTGCAAAATTCGAACACCCCCTCAAACGCAGGGTTATCGTCGCCCACCAGAACTGAAGTTATACATGAGCACACAGCAGACAGACCGAGACCGACAACAGGACGAACGCACATCGCGACCCATGGAACGTCAGCTCCTGTGCAGTTTCCGGCGTAACCCTCGACAAGAAGTGCACGTATTCGTCTGAATGGAAACGGCTCATCACCTCCGCCGTAGCGCGTTTCGCCCGCTTCCCCGCCCCGGTTAATTCGTCACCAACGTCGGAATAGGGTTGTGCTTACCAGGATATGCATCTTGGGCAGCATGCCGTACACTGAAACGAGTTCATGGGTGACGCGCATGCGTTGCGGCTTCATGAGATGCCCAAAGCCGTACGTATATGCCCCGACATCGGCTTGGAGGCGAGGTAAGGGCAAGGTTAAGCAACGAAACTTAGTCAAACTTACGGTCGTAGTAGTACGTCACTCTTCTTTTCGACATGGGAAATCCGATGGGAGGTCGACGCGGCAAACAGAAAAGAGAGTTGGCGGGACAGACAGCGCTCAAGCGCTCCGAGTCGAGCTTCGATGCGTGCACGTGCACGTGCCTATACAATCAAGTCACGTGCCTCCAAAACGCGATCGAGCTAGCGCGCAGCATCAGTTGGCCATAATGGGCGCTAGCGGTGTCAGACTCGGAAGATGTTGTAGAGAATATGCAAATAACACGGAAAAGTGCGGTTGAGAACACGCACATAAAATGTTAATGAATCCAGGCTGTAAACAGTCATGATTAGGCGAATGAATGGCTCCATCAGATTTTACATCTTTTACCTCGCGATCGCACCCCCGTCTTCTGCAGAGACAGTGGGCGTGTAAGAACGTGTGCGAAGATTGGGCAGTATCGTCTCCACTTTTGTTAGGAAGCATGCGGATTCACGCGCAACCACGAGTCAAGGGGAGACTGTCATTCAATATTCAGGTCCAGGGCTTGGACAGGGCGCGTCATTCACTCGTGGAAAGAGTGAATGGTAGTACTGCTAAGAGATCTCGATCATTCCCCCGCGGCATATGGTTGAAATGCACACCACAGAAGTGCAGGACGTAAAGATCTTTACATACGGGAACCCACTTCTGAATACCTCTCCCCCCTTTGATGTGCCCTCACGGTTGCATGGGGGTCATTTCTCCGTGGACTATCCGTCCACCACCGGATGTCCACCTGTGCCAATCCAAAGACAAGAAAACAAAATCACCAGTGAAGCTTTGAAGTACCATCGAATTTCCGAACAGAACGCCGTCTATCCAATACGAACGCCCATGTTACACCCCGCCAATCGGCACGAGTCACATTTCACGTCTGCGGAGAAGGATCTTTGATCGTCGACACGCATTGGCTCGACGACCTGCCACAGAAGGAGTAAGGCCAGGCGCTTAACGATGGCATCACACCGACATCTCTAACTAAGAATTAATATTAATATTATAAACTGCCTCACCTGACAGATCCTTCCGCCATATCATCATGACTTCTCTGATTTTTCCGGTTCGCGGTGCAATGCCGGCACTGCACTTGCAGATGAGTCCACGATTTGGGGCTCGAAAATGACAGTCTAGAACATATTTTTCGACGTCGACGAAGCCAAGACATGTCAATAGTAGACTGCGAGTAGGTCCACATCGCAATTGAGGACGAACGATGAAGTAATGGTACATGCTCGCCATTTGCAGATGCTTCTGAGCATCGAGTACGGGCCCAGACGCAGCTTCGGTAACACAAATGCCCACGGACAGTATAGCTGTGGGTCCGTAGTGCCTACCGGGATGATAGAGCATTATATACCACACGACCGAAGTGCCATGAAGAATTGTGTAGCGGATGTACATTCGCGCCCTGAACCGCATACCGAGGAGCACGGCCGCTGTATCCCGGATCCCCATCCAGAAGCCGCGCGGCCATCACTGATAAGTCAAAGTGTGAAGTTAGTCCTACTAGTAGTTGCGTAGGAGCGGCACCATCAAGTTCAAGTGAGCTCGAACGCACCGTCCCGGATTCTGTTGGCGGTGGTGGTGGAATGAGACCGCGTGCACGTGTAGAGAAACGTCTCATGGGCCAGCAGTGCTGCAGCAGTCACGGTGTCTAGCGGGAGTAGTAACATCCACGGTACACGCCGAAGTGGTGTGACCGTACTAGGCCTCGCCTGCCACTATATTTGACTGCAGCCTGAACGTTGGGCGAGAAGGAAACCTTGTTGGGAGAGGGTCCAGAAGGTGGATACTTAAAGATGGAGAAACAGAGGAGGAACTTACAGAAGACCGATGGGCCAGAAGGAGAGCGTTGAAGCTTCTGTGTCTGAATGGGCGTCTAGATTTGGAGACCAGCGAGTGAACATCTCGCCTTCCTCATTTGGCTAGTGGGCGCCAGCGGTGGCGGAAGCATCTTAAGTCGAAGCCAAGCGTGAGCCAAACTCCGCACGTTGCCCGGCCAGTCGTGCCTGCGTTGTAAGTCTTATAACTTCTGGCGGTCGCCCACCTTTCTCCTACTTACGCTGCTCCTCGTACCAGCTGAGATATGCCACCGCACCTTCACGTCTCTCTCACCAATTAGTTTCATGCTGCCAGTCGACGCCCTTTTCTATGACTCCTCCGACAGTCAATATCCGCCAATATCTCGTCAACTTTCTCCCAAGCCCGACACTGCTGTGCAGCCCACTGCTCGCCATCCAGCATACGCCACGATGAACCCTTCTACAGCCCAATACTCTCAGCGGCATCTGCATCCTTCCCAGTCTACAGCCTATCCGACGGCGCACCCGGCTTCACCCAAGAAGAAGCACGTCTGTCCGACATGCGAACGCGCTTTCACCACCAGCGGACACCTCGCTCGACACACCAGGATTCACACCGGCGAACGCAACCACAAGTGTCCGTTTCCGGGCTGCGAAACGCGCTGCTCCAGGCAGGACAATCTGCAACAGCAGTGAGTTTCTCTCTGTACTGCGCCTTGTAACAGCGAACAGGTCTTGTAAGGCTAAGTACTTGGCTCAATGTTCGTGACCGACACCTTTTCGGTAACGGCGAGGTGCCCGGCGCTCATCGCTGAACCATTTACTTATTTTGTGCCTATCCATTCCTTAGTCACAGAACCTCGCTGATTGCACGATGAGTACTCCCGCTAACCCGCCCCCGCGCCCTCTTAGTTATCGGATCCATCTCACGCCCGGCTCACGGCGAAGCACAGGATCTGCAACCAGAGCCGCTGCGAGCCGCGCGAGGAGTACATCCGAGGTTTCTTCTTCGGGCCGGCGTGATCTGCAGCGAAGGGGAAACAAGAACGCTTCAGCGCCCACCCCTCCTCCCGCAGTCCCGTCCCCCCCCATCGATCCACCTCCCCTGGTGCAAGCTTATCCTGTGGCTGCCTCGGTTGCTGTTGCCTCAGAGCCTCCGGACACTCCTCCGCCTCTCGTTCAGGCGCCGCTCTCAGCGCTCCTGCCACCTCACGTCTTGGCGGCCCTACCACCGCCGGACAGCAGGTCGAGCCACGCTTCAACAGCGTCGACCCCGGATTACGTGTATCATTCTCCACAGGCTCCAGCTAACCCTGAGCTGCATTCATCCGCACGGAGTAATCAATATTCGCCGCAACACTCGTACTCCTCGTCTTTCAGCACCTATTCTTCTCCTGTCTCCCTTAACCAGCGCTCGCAGTGGGAATCCGGCAGTCAGTCTGGTACCTACTATGAGCCAGATCATATTTCCGAGAGCCCTGGACCGACCTACAATCATCCTAGTTCGTGCTCTTCCCGCATTGCAAGTCCAGAGGACTATTATCAAGGAGAGACACACGACATGTCCTACGCGTATGTCGAGCCCCGTGAGTTGGAATACTCCGACTCCGCGACTTCCCACGTCTCCTCCCAACCTACTTCTTCTTTCGGGAGCGTGGGCAGTCAGATACAGCAAGTTCATCACGCCCATGTCAGCCAGGAACCGCTACAGTACACTGCCACTGCGGCAGCTTCCTCTTCACGTCATTCCATCGCGCATATCTCACACCCGTTTTCGCAGTCTTCGCCTTCTCCCATAAGCTCTCTGTCGCCGAATCGGTCGCATCCTCCCACTCTCACTGCTGCATATTCGACACCCTCCTCAGCTACGGTGTCAGTATACCACCAACCTCACGACGTCTCTGCAAGTTTGCCTCCCAGCCCTGTGCACGCTTCACACATACCCGTCGAGCAGGATCCGGCAGGCTACACACCTGTGGGACATTCTCGGCCTCGCGCCTACACGCATGCACAGGCCAGTGCCGAACAAACACACTCCGATTACTCGACTCCTTCGCCACTCCGAGAGCAACCGTGTGCCAACGTCTACCCCGGAAGCGTGAACATGCACAGCTATTTCTCGGGCCACGGTGTACCTTTCGGTCGGTATCACTCTCCGCCGCCCACACTCGCGCCCATCCACACGTCGAGGGATTCTCCCGAGATGGACGTCCAGCATCACGTCAACTCGCAGACACTCACAAAAGAGTACCCCATATCTCATACGTCCGGTCAATTCTATCCCCATTCGCATCACAATGGCCCTCACCACCCTCAGTCTTCGCCACAGGATGCTGACGCATCGGAAGATGTGGAGCAGCTGCAAGCGTCGGGCCATTACGTTCCTCTCCGGCAGCCACAGCCTTTGCACCCAGTCCACGCATACTCGCAAGGTTTCAACTCATATTCATCTCTCTCTTATGCACACCAAAACGAGCCAGGATAACGCCGCCAGTCTCGACGGAGTCCTGGTTCGGCTCACGACGAGCTAATGGGGTAACCAAGGACTTGCGTCTTTTTCCTATGGTGTGGTACTGTTCATTGCTCATTCGTCTTTGCACGCTCTCAATATCGCTCTGCATGTTCCTCATAGTGTTCTAGGGGGTTTTTCCGCGTCCATGTCCCATTGCAACTTGCACTGCTGTCCCTATTTCCTTCAGCTGATTCGTCGCTTTCCTCGTCCCGCATGCATTACCCTCCGCCTAGATTAGCATCATGCCTCTGCATATTTCTCTTTCGGGCCCCTTTTCTCTTCCGGGTATCATCCTCCTTACCTCGTTATCCTTTCCTCATTCCTTCCCCCTCGTCTACCACTCCTGCTCATTTCCTCGCATGTTCATTTCACTCACACTTTCCGCATCCGTTCTCATGCATCCTTACTACTGAGTACGAGTAGAGAGCCTCGTCACCATCTGCATTTGCTGTTCACTGTATATCATACGCCGCGCAGATTATCGCTGTATTTGATAAGCGTCCTTAACATATATGCCTGTATAATTCCCTAGTCTCAGATTATGTCCGCGAGAGTGTATCTCATTCGGCTTGCCTCGACGCGCGACAATTGAGGACGTGACCAACGCGTCGCGTCGCGTCCGCGTTTTGTCCAAATGTGTAATCCGCGCGTGCACTCCCTGCAGTTTACTCTCACGCGCTACTCCAAGCTTCAAGAAGATACCCCTTCAAAACCATTCAAGCTTGGTTCTAGGCTGTCTGTAGCGCCGAACAATGGGAAGTGATTTGGACAGGTCTGTCGTTCTCTACCTTCCGACCGATAGAAAACCCCGAGCACCGAGGCATGCGGTGGGGCACGATTGGCCGTACGTGCCTTAGTGTTTGCGATTCTCTTTCTGTTGGAAGAGCTGTCAGGGATCCATATTTTCTCAAATTACGCTCGGAACTAGACAAATTGAACAACTGAATCGGTGTGAGCCGATTTCAGAGGAAGAGGTCAAGCGGCTATGTATCAAAGCCCGAGAGATACTCATAGAAGAGGCGAACGTGCAGGTTATCGACTCCCCCGTTACGGTGCGTACACTTGCTTCCCGCTGCCCTTAGCCGAGACAAGTCTGTGGACCAGCGCTCTTATGCCTACTTGACAGATATGTGGGGACATTCACGGACAGTTCTGGGACATGGTCGAGCTGTTCAAGGTCGGCGGGTCGTGCCCCGACACGAACTATCTCTTCATGGGTTTGTCTTACCTTGTTCGAGTGGGGCAGTGACGTCTTACAGCGCCTTGCAACATTCTAGGGGACTTCGTCGACCGAGGGTTCTACAGCGTGGAGACCTTCCTACTCCTGCTGGCACTGAAGGTGCGCTACCCGGAACGCATCACGTTGATTCGCGGCAACCATGAGTCGCGTCAAATAACTCAAGTGTACGGCTTCTACGAAGAGTGCCAGCGAAAGTACGGCAGCAGCAACGTGTGGCGGTGGTGTTGCGAGGTCTTCGATTATCTCGCGCTGGGCGCCATCGTCGACGGGCGGGTGTTTTGCGTGCATGGCGGGCTGAGCCCCAATTTACAAACCATCGACCAGGTGAGTTTCATTGACGTTGACGTTATCGTGGGGAACAGTCTGGGCTTCATGTTATCGCATCTTCAGATTCGTGCAATCGACAGAAAGCAGGAAGTCCCCCACGACGGCCCAATGTGCGATCTTCTCTGGTCAGATCCTGACGGTACGCCGCCTTCTGTGTGCTTTTTTTCCTCAGTACGCATAAACGCCTCATTCTCTGCGCTTAGATATCAATGGATGGGGCCTCTCTCCGCGCGGTGCTGGCTTCCTCTTCGGCGCGGACATCACGAAGATGTTTGCGCACCATAACGCTATTGATTTGATAGCGAGAGCGCACCAACTCGCGATGGAAGGTTACAAGCTGATGTTCGACAAGACGATTGTGACCGTCTGGAGCGCTCCGAATTACTGTTATCGGTGCGTAGCTCCCCCGTCGGCCATCCATACATTCCGCCTGCTGCTTCCCTCCATTCATTCGGATGCACACCATTACGTCGGGCGTCCTACGAATATTATTAATGGCACTCATCACGGCTGTGCTTGTAGGTGCGGGAACGTCGCGTCCATCTTGGAATTGGACGAACATCTTGGCCAGGAATACAAGGTGTTTTCGCACGCGCCTTCGGTTCGTCGTCTCACTGTCACCTTCATGCCGTCGCATTACTGATGCGGTACTTCGACCAGGATGTAAAATCAATACCTGCGAAACGGCCACCGGCCGACTATTTCCTGTAGCAGACTAGGGCGAGTTGAAACATGGCGCTGGCTACTTCCTTGCTGACATCTTCCATGCCCTCGCAGCTGATCTTCTATTCTGATTACAAGCGTGTTGTATGATGAACAGTATTACTACTGTAGCGCTAACTCTTATTTATTCCTGCTACATCCTGACAGACGCATATCTACGTTGACGATACAGCGAGCTAACTGAGCACGAAACGAAGACAGAAATTTGATATGCCACGCGGAAACAAAAATGCGTAATGACGATGAGGGTGACAGTTGATGACAGACGGAGAGCACAATGCAGTGGTGACACGGAACTCGGTTACAGGATTGCGATGTCAAATTCTACAGCGGTCGTCCGGACTTGCATCCGCTCTAGGTCTTTGTCTTGCTCGTAGTTTTGCTGAACAGCTTCGCCTTCTCCAGTGCAGCGTAACCTGGGATGGAACAGTGAGTTCACCGAATTCGTGAAATAATCTGATATACTGCACGTACTGTGCTTGACCAGCAGCTTCTTGTAGTCCACGATCGTAATATCTTCCTTCGTAAGGTTCTTGATCTTGCGATCCTTGACCTCCCACAACTCTTCTGCAACCTGGGAGATGAGACCTTTACAACGCCATCGCGAAATATCAGTAAAACATGATCACAGATCAAAGGAGTACGCCTTACGGAAATCGTGGGACACGATCACGACGCCTCCCTCAAACTCCTTGATCGCACGAGCAAGTGCATCAATTGATGCCATATCTAAGTGATTGGTGGGTTCATCGAGCAGGAGAATGTGTGGGTGTTCCATTGCTAATTGGGCAAACACAACACTAGAAAGCTACTTAGTAACGCAAGTTTCAATAATAAATACAGCCGCAACTTACCGATTCCGCAGGCCGTCCGATAGTTGTTTGATCGGAGCCGTCTGGTGCGCGCCCGAGAGACCGAAGCGGCCCAACTGCGCACGCCACGCCTGTCATCGGGTGAGCACTACAATTCTTTTTGCAAGCCTCCGACAGAAAAAAATAGCCCACCTGGAGATCCTTGTCTGGGAACTTCTGAGCGTACAGCGATTGCATATGCTCAATGGGGGACTTCTCGTATGGAAGCTGGTCGGCGGAATGCTGCGAGTATTTCGCAAGCTTCAGGCCCACGTGGCGTGAAATATTACCCTCGCAGGGCTGCAGCACACCGGTGATGAGATTCAACAAGGTCGATTTTCCTGTACCGTTCTGGCCTACGATGGCGACACGCGATTCCATGCTGCATACAGGAAGACTTACTCAGCGATCATAGCAAAATTCACGAAGAGGAGCGACGTACTCGATACCGAAAGAAAGATGCTGGTACAGATAATCCTCTTTTTTTCCTGAGTAGGAGAACGCCACATCGTTGAAAGCGAGAATAGGCGGTGGAAGTTTGCCGACATCCTCGAAGTTGAACCGAAGAGGCTTGGGCACCTCGATCTTCTCGATGAGACCCGCTGCCTCCATCTTGTCTATGATCTTCTGCTTTGACTTCGCTTGCCTGACAAGATTCGCATATGTTCCCGCAGAAGCAATGAATCTTCACGTTTGAAATGTTAGTGGACAGCAGCGATACACAACGGCATGTGGCGCACTTCTTGATGTGAGCGATTTCGTCCTGTTGCTTTTGGTATGCCTTCATTTGGTTGACCTCGTTTTCTTGCTTTGTCCGCACGTACGTTGAGTAGTTACCACCGTAGTAGACCAGTTTCTTCTTCATGGTAAGGTCCATGATGTTAGTACATACACTGTCCATGAAGTCCTGCGAGTGCGACGTGATGACGAGGATATGGTTATACATGGACAGGTAGGCTTCCAACCACACGACCGCTTCAAGATCGAGATGGTTCGTGGGCTCATCGAGCAAGAGAAGGTGTGGCTTAACGAAAAGCGCTCGCGCGAGAGCAACACGCATCCGCCAACCACCGCTCATATCCTTGGTCGGCCGCAGCATCATCTGCTGGCTGAAGCCGAGACCGTGGAGAATACTGCCGGCCTTAGCCTCGAAGGTACTGGGATCCATCTCCTCCAGCTCCTCGTACGCAGCGTCCAAAGCGAGCTCGTCGACAGGGTCCTCGACCGAGATATCTTCGATGCGCTGCTCCAGTCTGGCGACCTTCTCCTTGGCCGAGGCGACGATGTAGTCTACGGCGTTCACATCCGAGGGCTCTGCCTCGCCACGGACAAGGTAGATGTCGATGTGCTCTGGGATGTGAACGTCGCGTTCGGCAATTGATTGCAGCAATGTTGACTGGAAAGAATTAGTTGGGTCCAACGAGCTGATCGTTCCTTATGCTCACCTTTCCTGAGCCATTGTCTCCCAGGAGACCATATCGCTGCCCATAATTCAACGACACTTCAGCGCTCTCGATGAGTAATCGCCCGTGGAACGATAGTGTAAATGAGTCAATCTTGATATCCCGACCCTTGACATCGGAGACAAGCACTCCAGAAGCACTCCTACGCAGATTGATACATAAGCACATGTGAAATCGAATGGAGTAGACCATACCGATCCGTCGCAATCTGCAGCTTCGCCATCGAGGTGAGATTCTCCTGGCTTGTTGCCGCCGACATACTAGTCATAGGTGTGTTCACCGAGCTCCCGCCATTGACGGAACCACTCGGTGTCTCCGTAGACGTCGAGGCGTCTGTGCCCCCCTTTGACTTGGATGCTTGTTTTGCGGCTTTCTCAGCCAATCGCTTTTGTTTTGATGAGGAGGGGGGCGGCATAGTGATAGAGAGGTCAAGAAAGTGTAGGGCCTCCTCCTTGCGGCAGTCCAGAGTATCGATCCCGGTGGCGCAAAATTTCGCTTACCTGAGCAGTACCCTTCCAAGTATGGCAGGTGTTCTAGAAACACTTAAACTCTTTCACGGTGACGCCAATACAAGCTCTGGATGTCTCAGAGATCCAGCCATGAGAAACACGGCGAGCATGAAATACATTCCGCTAGGTATTGGATAAGTCCTGGCAACCATGAATGAAAGAAGTAGCTTCTCACCTCGGACTGTGGGCGAAGTATGTATATGCATCAACTAGTAGACTACAAGCGTGACGGGACTCGTGCAGGAATATCGAACACTACAGGTCAGCGTAAACGATCGCGCTGTAAAAAGTGAGCTAATAGCGATATGGAACGCCTCAGTCGGCCTGTCGCCGTGCAGCAAATAATATCCGCCACGGGGACCAAAGCTGGCTGTTGGCGAGCGTGACCAGATTACAAGTACTGCAATTTCTGAAGCGGACACTTCACACGCAACATATATACAATCGTGACCTGCGTTCGATCTGCAACCTAAATGCAAACGACTTGAATTATTTTCTCGGGGGGGATGTCACGGTATGTGTGACTCAAGTATCGTCACACTATACAGTTACGCCGCCACCGAACGCTAAATATTCGGTAGACGCGCGTCGGAAACTATACCACTAACCTTTCCTCCACAGACGTCGGGATAAAAGCATGAGGTTTGTCGTCGCAGTGCTGTATTTCATAAGGAACGCTGAGGGTTGTTACGTAGCGGAAGCAAGCTCTCAGTGTCAAGCGTGCGGGGCTCCATCAAAGAGCTTCTCGCCGATGCCAATGGCGAGAAGAAGCGTAACTTTGTCGAGACTATCGAGCTTCAGATTGGTCTCAAGAACTACGACCCTCAGAGGGACAAGCGTTTCTCTGGAACCGTGAAGTGCGTTCGCTTCTTCCGTAGCCGTATCTGTAGACGATCTAATTCGGTTGACATTCATAGGCTCCCGAACGTCCCCCGCCCTCGCATGTCCATTTGCATTCTCGCTGATGCTGCCGACATCGACCGTGCCAAGCAGATCGACCTCGAGTACATGTCTGTGGATGATTTGAAGAAGTATGTGCGATGAAAGTTGTTAAGTACGCTCGCTGACTACGTTTACCTTCAGGCTGAACAAGAACAAGAAGCTTGTGAAGAAGCTCGCCAAGAAGTACGATGCTTTCTTGGCCTCTGAGACTCTCATCAAGCAGATTCCTCGACTCCTCGGTCCCGGTCTCTCTAAAGGTAAGTCTCCTTCTTGCAGCACTGATATTCGATTGCGTACTCATTGTCCTTTACATAGCCGGCAAGTTCCCCACACCTGTGGGGCATACTGAGGACTTGAATACCAAGCTCACCGAGGTCCGCTCGACCATCAAGTTCCAGCTGAAGAAGGTGCTTTGCTTGGGTGTTGCGGTTGGCCACGTCCAGATGACCGATGACCAAGTCCTCGGAAATGTCATGCTCAGTATGTGGACTTTCCCTTTCGAATTCGTCCGCACTCTGACGCTGCTGTGTCTCAGGCATTAACTTCTTGGTCTCTCTGCTCAAGAAGAACTGGCAGAACGTCAAGTCGTTACACATCAAGTCGACGATGGGCAAGCCTATCCGACTCTTCTAAACGTTTTCGTCATTTAGGAGACCGCTGGCATCGTTCGCGATTGGCCTGATGCGAGAATGGAATGGACGGAGGGACCGAGATGACCGTGATCCAGGGCTGCAATGCACAACATGAAGCCCCGCACGCTTGGACCAACGGCTTCGTAGGGGGTTGGGAGCCGATTGGGAGCTGATGCAGCCTTACGATCACTGTGTTTTCTATAGCGCTTCACCGTTGTTTCGTTCTCGTGGATTCCGATTGTAGCTTGTTGGCATATGAGTATTTGAGTAGTCATGTCGTATGACATATTGGCACATCCCGATCTATGCGTATGGCATATCAGATCTGCAGTATTTCAGCTGGTTGTGGTTGCGTCCTAGTTGCTCGGACGCGAAATACAAGCCCGAGCGATCCGTACTGGTTATCAACGAGCGACCCGAATGTTATTAGGCTGAGATGTCGAACGCGTAGTTCACGAGTCATCTGTCTGTAACAAGAAGTACTCGCTCCCATACAGAGCAGTCGAGGCTAAAGTTGCCCCTGTAAGAGCGAGTGAGACAGCACTGCGATTGGAGGTGAGAGACTTTCGCATGTTGAAGAAAAGATATGTCAGTGACCAGGCTGCAGATATTGATGCAGGAGTGAGCAACGACGCAGACGCAGTTATCGGAGACGCGCCTGTAGTGATGCCGCTACCGTTCCGTGTATCTCCTGTGGAGAGTACGTAGCCAGCACCTGCAAAGATGGCACCAAACCCAATCCTGTGCATTATTGGAGGGAAGAACGGCCTTGGTGGAACAAATGACGAAGCGAGGACTGTGAACAACGTCAACAGAGCACGGTCAGCAGTGACATCAAGCGACACACATAGTGCTGACAAGCTCCATACTGGGATACTGCCAAGTTCGAATGAATGAGTGTCGATCACTAGCAGACATACGTTAAACGTGGAGAACAACATACGGATACTGTGAGTACGGTCGGATTACCGCCTCGATAGCAGGGTATGGAGAGTCACATGTTTTGGATTTCCCCTCGGCGGGCATGTGTGGATTCTCCTGAAATATATGACAGTTCGAAGGAAAGTGGCTGAAATCTGTGAACACCTCTGATCGGTGCGGAGAGGAAGTTCCCGATCAGGCAATTCACCACTGACATATGCGCGTTGCCTCTTGTCCTCACCTTCTCCGCGACGTCTGACGCGCGTGTTGCTTGTACTGCGGCTGTCTCTCTGTGCTGCTGAAGCTTTGATGTCCTCTCCCGAGTTAAATGGTCTCAATGAGAAAGAGCTCGACGACAACTTAGCCACAGACAGTCCGGTCGAGCTGAATGAAGCTGCCGACAATGACTACGACCACACTCATTCAAGCGGGACGTCTCCGGAACTGGGTGCAAACGGAGTCTCTAATGGCCACCAAAATAGCCATGTCGATGTCACTGGTTCCGAAACGGAAGGAGAGCGCGAGGGCACAGACGAGGAGGTCGACGCTGAGGGCTCTGACGAGGATAGAGACGACGAGGAAGACGACGAGGAGCCCGCGCTCAAGTATCAGAGGTTTGGTGGAATCGCGCATAGCCTTCTTCAAAAAGATGCTGGCTCCGCACTGGCATATGCGAACCAACGGGTCGTCAGTGTTGTCCACTCGACGCATTCTGATGTTGAGTCTTGACTGTTATGTTCCCCCATACTTCAGGCACTGGGAACTCACGGTGGCATGGTGCACATTTTGGACCTATCTGGACAACATTTGAAGTCGTTCAGCTCACATTCCGCTTCTGTGAGCGACATTTCCCTGGATATCACCGCAGAGTTTGTCGCTAGTGCGTCAATCGACGGTGAGTAGCAGTCCCTCTCGATTTCAATACTGTGTGAGTGTGGTTCTCTAGTCCACCCAATGAACGTTTCATTGAAGTGAACCCATCATCTTGACAAATCCTTGTCTGAGTTATCCCATCTCAGTAACTGAGATTCAGATTTCCGCTTAGGAAATTTGTTGTGATTATGTGGAGGACTTGGATGTGTTTGCTGCTAAATCTAACATACACTGATGCCGTTCACCCAGGACAGGTCATCGTACAGTCGCTCTCTACAACTGAAACTTCCACGTTCAATATGAAACGTTCTCTGCGGACTGTGGCACTGGAGCCTAATTTTGCTAAGAGTAGCACACGGTCTTTGGTGTGTGGTGGCATGGCAGGCGATCTGGTGCTACACGAGAAAGGCTGGTTGGGCTACAAGGAGACGACACTACACTCGGGAGAGGGTCCTATCTGGCAAGTCAGATGGCGAGACAGGTTAATCGCCTGGGCAAATGACTTGGTTCGTCCCAGCTTTGATGCAAGACGCGCCTGCCACTAACACATCGAGCAAACAGGGCGTGAAAATATACGACACCGTGTCACAGACTCGTATCACCTTCATAGACAGACCAGCCGACAGTCCGCGCGCCGACCTTTTCAAGTGTACTCTCCAATGGCAAGACGACTCTACCCTGCTAATAGCATGGGCGGATCATATCAAGGTTGCACGTATCCGTGCTCGTCCGCGCAGCGTAACTACCTCCGCCTCATCACATCAACCGCCTTTCCTTGCTGAGATCACAGCGGTATTCCAGCTTGATTGTATGATTGCAGGCATAGTTTCGCATCCAACACCATCAATATCTGTTCCCCCTCCACCGGACACTGCTAGTGTCACTTCTGCACCTTCAAGGCATGCGCCTAGCTTGTCTACATCCTCTGTCGCTCCTCCTCCTTCCCTCACCTCGTTCCTTATACTCGCATACACACCACCCGACACTTCTCTCCTTACAGGGAATGAAGCCACAATGGATCGCGCAGAGCAAGCGCGCAAAGCCGCTGAGCGTCCTGACCTCCGTATCATCTCGCGCGCAGGAGAGGAGCTCGCAGCTGACGCTCTAAGTATCACCGGGTTCGAGAGGTGGAGCTGCAACGACTACGTGCTGGTGGATATCGAAGCTGGCACTGTCGTAGCTGGCAGTGGGAACGCAGGCGAGAGGTACTATCTCGTACTGAGCCCGAAGGACATCGTAGTAGTTAAGCCAAGGGACTGGAGGGACCATGTAGCGTGGTTGGTGGAGCGAAAGCAGTTCGAGGAGGCGCTAGACACGATTGAACGCCAGACGGCCTTGGGTTTAACTCTCTTACCTGGGGAGGACACGGTGAATCCTGTCCACATCGGCCAGCAATACATCGAACATTTGGTCGGCGAAGGTACGTGAGGTTCGGTTCCCGGCGTTGTTCCAGATCTGCTGACGACGTGTTGGCTCAGGCGAGTTTATCAAAGCTGCACAGTTGTGCCCCAAAGTTTGTGGACGAGACACGAAGCGTTGGGAAAACTGGATATTCGTATTTGCCCAAAAACACCAACTACAGGTTCGTGGTAACGCCAGTCGCACACCGCTACGTAACTGACACCGGCAAATCAGACAATTATACCTTATGTACCCACCGAGTCGCCGACACTTGGACACATGGTTTATGAGATGATCCTGGCTCATTTCCTTGCCCACGACCGACAAGTGCGTTAGACAGTAGCATATCTTCGATTATTACTCATCGTCTTGCCACAGTCGTTGCTGCAAACAATCAAGAGTTGGCCCAAGGGAATATATGACATCCCCGCCGTTATTGTAGCCGTGCAGTCCGAACTTGACAGAGCTCCTTCCTCATCATCATTGAGCACAACTACTCCTGATTCCATAATCCTCATGGAATGTCTCGCGGAACTGTGAGCCTTGCATCTTTTCTTTTTGCATCTTCTTATTCCTTACACGTTACATTAAGATATACCACCAACCGCCAGCCAGGAAAAGCTCTTCCATTTTTCCTTCGGCTTCGGCGTCCCAATGTATTCGATCTCATCAGAGAGAATAACCTCTTTACCGCTGTCCAAGACCAGGCACTTTTACTGGTCGAATTCGATCACGAGCTCATGGAAAAACGAAAGAAGGACGGTGAAGATGTCGATCCGGCCCAGAGCACTGCTATCACATTACTTGTGGACCACATACACTCAGTACCAGTCCGTCTGCACGTTCCCCTGTGATATATCGCTGATTTAAGTTATTGTTCAGATCGGACGGGTGGTGAGGCAGTTGCAGAGTAGGCCGTATTATCTCTACCTCTACTTAGATGCTCTGTTCAACAAGGATTCGCATCTAACGTCTGACTATGCGGATAGTCAGGTATACAGAGTTGATATCTTACACTCAGACGTCAATTACTCATGCAATCACTTTCCGCAGGTCAAGCTATACGCCGAATACGCTCCCCATCGTTTGATAGACTTCCTGCGCGCCAGCAACTATTACAATCTAGAAGATGTGCGACTCTCCTAGTGTCCTCTTGCCCTCGGTAACTGACCGCAGAATCTGCCAGGCGTATAATGTCTGTAGCGAACGCGACCTTGTCACGGAGATGGTCTTCCTTCTTGGTCGTATGGGCGACAACAAGAGAGCGCTGACGCTCATCATAGAACGGCTCGGGGATGTGAACAGAGTAGGTTATACCTTCATATCACATTCTGGCTCAGCACTAATTGTCGACGTACATTGTAGGCTATCGACTTTGCCAAGGAGCAGCATGACGATGATCTTTGGGAAGACCTTCTGAGGTACTCAGAAACCCGACCCGGTACGCGTCATATTAGTGAGACTCAGGACCAACGCTAACGTTACTTGTCTTTGTTATCTTTGTCAAAGCTTTCATCCGCGGACTGCTGGAAAATGTTGGAGCTGAGATCGACCCCATACGGCTTATCCGTCGTATCAAGAACGGACTAGAAATTCCCGGACTGAAGGGCGCCTTGATAAAGATCCTACACGACTTCAACTTGCAAATATCTTTACTGGAGGGCTGCCAGACCATACTGGAAGGCGATTGCGCGGACCTCGCGCGCACCCTCCACAAAGACCAGACTAGCGGATTTTTCTTGAGTAGTAAGCTACGATTTCGCATGTCTTGTCCCCTCATCCCGCTGAGCATGTCCGTCTCCCAGTAAAAACGATATGCCCCATTTGCAGCCTGCCGCTGCAGCAGTCCTCACACAGTCTGATCCTGTTGTACCTGTGTCGGCACGTTGTGCACGCGGACTGCGTGTACGACGGTGACGCGCTTCCTGAGCAGCTTGACCAGAATTTCGTCGACATGGGGCTGGGCGGTGACGCAGGTATTGGTGGGAAGATTGCGTTGTGAGTATTCTTTCTTCGCGTCTTCGCTCCCATCTGCTGATGCATGCTGTAGTACCGCGATGGTCAGGGCCAAGATCAACCAGGGCTGTCCGGTTTGTCATAGTAAGAGTGAAGGACTGCGGACGTAGCTTGCTCAACGGGCTCCGCGCGCGGGTGCATATACCCAGGACATTACATTGCTATGAGCTTACGGCAGGACTGCTCGAGATTGCTGATTGGATTCTCCATCTACGCACATGTCCATGAGTCAAATATGATATCTGCACTGTCAGTTTCATTTTCTCCCAGAAACACAGATATTCCTGTGTACGAGAAAGGAAACATATCTCGAGGTCCACAGATTTGCACCGCGAGCTCGGCGATTGGCGACACTCGTCCTATAACTGAATCGTCGTAACTCGTGCGCAAACATAATTATGACCGCAGATTTTGGAATCTACTACGCGTACTGATAGAGGTATAGCAATAGTGGCTACAATGATGTGAAGACCTGGGAGAAATGGAATCAGCATCATGCCAAGTGTGCAACATTAAAAGCCAGTGAGAAACGAAGTTCAGACAATGTATAATGATTCCGGATAGACTAAATCCTCAAAGAACGACGTTCTCAGTTGAGGGAGTCTGCTTGTCATCTCGAAGAGAAGACAAAGTATCAAAGAAAACCGAATACCCACTTAACGGTTCTTGAAGTAGTCAAGGAGAACGTTAAGCCCCTCGCTCTCCGTACCGTAGTCCTTGACCACGACGCACGAGCACCCGACAACCTTGCGTGGGTTACCCTCGCGATCGATCTTGCAGAGACCAGCCCAGGTGCCGAGGACCTTCGCGTCACTGACCCGGATGAGGTTGATCTTGTGCTCCGCGCAGAGCGCCTCGATAAGCCTAATGTACTCTGCCTCCGTGCAGGTCTCGACGAGGACGCACAAGTACGCCTGGCGCTTGTCGAGCGCCTTGGCGCACTCGCGGAGACCCCGCGAGAGGCCGTCGTGTACAAGGGCGTTCTTCAGGACTTGCTATTCATCGGAGCAGATTATTTAGTGGTATGCGCATCATGGGTAATCATTCACACACAAAGCTCACCTGAAGAGCGTCCTCTACGGACAGCTTGCCCTTCGGAGCTTCGGCGGGAGCCTCTACCTCGACCGGAGCCTCGTCAACTTGAATGTCATCTCCAGCGTCAGACATCCTGCAGAAATGAAGATCCTGTGTTAAGCTCAACGGTACACAAAGCAGGTGTCGAGTCGTACTTTTTTCAGATTAGAAAGAAGTTGGTGATGTCTTCGTCCGCTATCGTTGATGTGAGGAAAATTAGAGTTAAGTTGTGGCGACAAATATATGCAATTTGAACCCCGCCGGCAGTCTCCGGTGGCAGATGAAGATCTGTTGCAGCAGCGAAATGACAAGTACCTGTAACTTGCAATGGTCCGTAGTATATTCAGCATAACTCGTCCGTTTGTTGCAATTACTGAAGTTTACGCGCAGAGCCTAGCATTTTTACACGCACACGACGGCGCAGAACGTACGCATCGCACACATTGATCCTACCGGGACTTCGCGTCTTGTCTAACGCTACACCTCCAGCCCACTCTGATGCCATTTGGGGTATTACATGGACACACGACGACACTGTCCTCACCGCGTCTGCCGATGGCTCCATCAGAGAGTGGAACTCCACGTCAGGCCAGGTGTTGCGCTCTCAGCTGGCCCATACGCATGGACTCGTATCGCTCGACGTGGACTCGGCGGGGAGACGCGCATTATACAACAGTTTGGAGGGCCTGACGTGTTTGTGGAACCTGGAGAGCGGGAAGATGGAGGGGAAGTTCGAGAGTTACGTGCGGTCGGGGGCGGAGGCGATCGAGCCATGTGAGTCGTGTGTTCGCAGTCGCTTTCTAACTACACCCTTGAACCCGTAAGAATTTTGCAGCGTGGTCCGTGTCACTGGACCCTAAGGGCCAGACGTACGCGTCGACGGGCGGGTCGGGCAACGTCACGATTCACTCCGCCGCTCGCGAGTCCTTTGGCGAGCGCCGTGCGACTCTCCCCAGCGGGCGCAACAAGTTCGGCATGTTCTGCAAATATGTGGGTCCTTCGTAGGCTGCATCGTCCGCGCGTTTTGTCCGTGTCCTTCCTCTCCTCTGCAGTTCTGCTCTCGCTGTCTTTTGCTAGTTGCTTCGGCGATGGTATGGTACTGACATTACGTGTTATACAGAGTCCCGATGGGACGCGCGTGGCGATGTCTCTGGAGACTGGTCAGATATACATCTTTGACGTTGCGTCTGCGTCACTCCAATCGACCTACACGTCGCATGCTATGGCGGTGCGTTCACTGGCTTGGTCACCCGATTCGCAAGTGTGTTCACTATTCTCCCGACTCGAATACCAAGCTGACACGCGACACCATCAGCTGCTCCTAACTGCATCTGAAGACAAGCGACTCATTCTCCATGACGTCCGTGTCTCACCATCCGGAAAGCCTGGTTCCGGTGCTGTCGCGACATTTGCGGGTCATTCATCTTGGGTACTGAGTACCGACATCTCTCCAGATGGACGCCTCGGACTCTCCGGGTATGTGGGTGCATTACGCGGTCTTAATGCACTCAACCAATCTCTTCCGTAGATCTGCCGACAAAACGATAAAAGTTTGGGACCTCTCCGCTCGCGCGGCGGTGTCAACCATTCAGGATACGGGCGAGGTTTGGAGCGTGTCATGGCGCCCACGATCAGCGGCGAATAATTCGGCGGGCGCATTTGTGAGTGGTGGTGAGGATGGTGTTGTGAGGTGGTGGAGGGCGGCAGGGGCCGGCTAAGGACACTAGATCGGTGAGAGGTTGTTGGACCTTCAAAACGTATTCTTGTTCTGCGCTTAAGTGTTTGAGGTACATGACGAGAAGTACATTGTACGCTAAAGAGCGCAAGACGATCCCACTGTATACAAGCGACTATATGCGGTGTAGATTCTCACATTTACTCCGTTTTCCGTGTGTCCTCGGCTGGTCCACCAAGTCCGATGCCTGCTAGGAATGCAATCCTCATCGACGCCCCCGCATACACAAAGCCCACGCTCCCCCACTCCATCGCCGACCACCCAGCGACATTCAGAAACACGTCTGCGATGCCCTTCTCCCATGCAAGTGGCAGCATCGTCGCGAGATGCCCAAAGTCCGCGACGAGCAGACAAAAGAGGAGGCAGCGCCACGTGCGGCGCGAGGTGGTGGACGTGAGGACGAAGTGCTCGTTCAGCGCGAAGAGAAGATAGAGGTTCGAGAGCTGGTAAAGGGATATGAGGGTAGCTGTTGGCGGGGTGGTGGTGGTCGGCGACGGGGTGGAGGAGAGGTAGGCGAGGTACTCCGCAGGTCTGCCTGCGGCATAGTAGGAGCCTACCACAGCGGAAATGGGCTCGATGTAGAGGAAGAAGAGTCTGTAGAGCAGAGGAATTGTGCCCACGTCGTTGGCAGACATCGTGGTCGTCGTCGAGGACTGTTCCAGCTCGCGTTCCCACAGATCTTTGGACTTAGACCTCATCTACTTCCGCTATCGCTGCAGACTTCGATTTTCTGGTGGTTTCTACTCGTTCATCTCGGTTCGCGAGTCGCCTGCGTTGCAGAGCATGGAATAGCTCAGTAGACCGCGAACGTATTCCAGGCTTTTGACGGTGACCGCGCGACTGCAGCCCGGCGCAACGGGAGGATATGCTCCCTGCAGCTGACACCACGGTCCGTCGTGTTCTAAATCTCACTGGTGAGATGACCTTGATGCGACTGCTTCACAGGAGGAAGCTCAGGACATAGAGCCAGCTGTCGACTCTATCCCGAAGTCGCAAGCGACGCCCTTCCCGCTCCCGTGCGCTCTGATATCTATCAGTCCAGAGTGTTCCGAGCAGCAGCGGTCGGATGCGATCTACCGAAATATCCGCCTGCTCGAGCGCGCACTGGAGGAGCAGAAGATACGCATTGCTACATCGCAGACACGGTGCTTCTACCTCCAGTGCAAGCTGCGCGTTCTGCAGAGGAAGCTCGATGCCCAAAGTTTGAAGCACAAGGAGAAGGTCTGCAGGAGCGAGCTCTGCTTCATGGTTCGACGCGCGCGTAAAGCAGGAGGGAAACGTCGGAGAAGAGACCCCAGCTAAAATTTCTGACGTTCGCGTCGCCGCGCATCGTTCTAGAGACAACTTACAGATCGTTCCGAGTCACCGTTAATTCACTTTTAGAGTCAATGTGAGTTCTGGACGATGTACTAAGTGATGGTGTGCGTCTGATATTTGTCGCATTCAGTGAATCACTTTAGTCCCTCCAGATAATGCAATAGTTACAAGCAGCAGCTTTGCCAGACTAATTGTTCTGTAACACGCAATTCCGATATGATTTTTACGTGAGCTCTCAACCACACCCTCTACGCCGCACACATCTGACGCCCGCTGTAGCTTAGATAAATGCAACAATCTCTCGATATGACACTCGTATCAGTGAGCAAACGTTCGCGGGATTCTCTTCAAGGTCCTAGTCCCTTCCAAGGAGGTTCGTTCAGCAGTGGTCGCACCGATATCCGCATGTATCAGGAATAAGGCAGACACACAACAAGATCAACTTGATCCACATTCAACGAATGACTTGATTCAGCTAGAAAATTGAAAATTACCCAGAGACTCCTCCCTGAAGCATACTTACAATTGAATAATGCCGACTTATCTCTGTACGGTATCTCGGCTCATCTAGCGACGCTTAAGCTCTCTTCTACGTGGTATGCACTGACACGGACGTGTCCGCGGAATGCTTCTCGTCATATGCGCTAGCACCTTCATTGACGTTCGAGATCGGCCCAGTGAACCACTTGCGTGCGGAGAGCACCCAAGACGCTGCGGCAAAGAAAAACACGCCCATGATGATCACCACCGCGTAGTCTGTCACTGCGCGTCAGCACTAGGCACTTGCACTTCATGTGAGATAAGCACGCACTCATTGTCTGCGCGGTAGTCGTCTGTGAGGGCGGGAAGAGTAAGAGGACGACGATAAAGCAGACCCATGCTACGGCGACGATCCCGAGGGGCATGTACCACCGCCCGAGAGAGAAAGGTCCTTTCACGAGTTTGTCCCGACCTGACGTGATGCGCAGGAATATGGGGACGATGTAGGACACGTACAGACCGATGACGGATGCGCTGCAGAGGAGAAACAAGGATCAATCCTCAGTATTTCTAGAAAGCGTGATCCGCAACACACCCAGCAAGCGACGAGAGCGCTGCGGCCGAGAACCCTAGCAGGCCGCAAATCCCCGCGAGGACCATGACGAGCCACACCGCATTAACGGGCGTCTGCGTGTGCGAGTTCATGCGCTTCCACCAGCGCGAGCCAGGCAGCGCGTTGTCACGCGCGAACGCGAAGACCACCCGTGACGCGTCGACGCCCTGTGCGGCGCCCGTGACGAATTGCACGACGATAATGAAACTCCAGATCGCAAGCATGCCCCGCTTGCCGAGCACCATGTAGAAGAGCTGGCCCATCGGCAGCGGCAGCGTCGTGTCAAGTACCGCCGTGACGGACGCGGTCGCGAACGACGCAGCTATGAGCAGGATCCACCCGAGCGCTGCAGTCCCCGCGACGCCGATGAGGATAGCGATCGGGGCCGCACGCGCTGCACCTGACGTCTCTTCCGAGATGTGCGCAGCGGAATCATCTGCGTTACCGTATGATCTTAGAGCCAGATATGCACGGCACGCAGTTAATTGCAAACTTACACCCAGTCAGAGTCCACATCGGCGCAGTGAACGCGAGTAAGAACGCCCAGCCGTTATTTGTCCAGCCAGTGTTGTTCTCAAAGAGAGTGAATGCATCTGCGGTTGAGACCTTGTTATCCCCCGCGCAGACAAGTAACGCGATGATGGCAGCAATCGTCGTGCCGACTGTTTATATACACCGAACTAGGATCAACATCTCGGTGCGCAGGGACATACCACTCGCCATTGATAACCACGTAGAACAGGTTCAGCCGCGCGAGGATATTCGTGGCGGCGGAGCAGACGAAGCCGTGCGCGAAGAGGATGGCAATCAGGATACCGTAGGTGGGCCCGCTGCCGAGGTTCACCGCACCGTCAGACCCTACAGCTATCGCGGTCGTAATCATTTGGGCACTGCAGAAGGCTAAATATTCTCGGAGCGCCGGTATGCTCGGAGCACGTACCAAGTGAAGTCGATTGAGCATACGAGCGTCACTTGACCAGTGATGTTTGACCAGCCAGTGATCCAACTTGCAAGCGCGGACCACTTTGCTGGTGCTAGTTTCGCCGAAAAGTAGTAGAGCCCAGCACTCGTCCTGCAATAGTATGGGAACGCATGTGTAGAAGATCATTTCGGGCGGCTTACGGCATGGATGATGCGAGCTCGGCCATGCATGCAGCGACAGTCAGCACGAACAAACTTGGAATTAACCAGCCAAACACCATGCCGACATGGCCGCCTGGTATACAATTGTTATTGAGGAATGTTTAGCGGAGATGCTAGGATACTAACCTGACACAAGGGGGAACGAGAATGTCGACGACACGGAGGCGACGACACCCATGATAGAGAAGGCAAACGCCACTGTCTCGATGAGCTGCAGGAGGGTGAGCACTTCCACGAATGAGCAGGACGCTTCGGGCATACGCACAGAAAATTCTCGCTTGAATTCTGACTTGTATCCGAGCTTCGCGAGCAGGACATCATCGGAATGGCGTATCTCCTCCAAGGCGACGTTATCATTATGGACAGCATGAGTAGTGGTTGTGGCCTGTTTCTCTCCCTTGATGTCGGACATGGTGGGGTGCTCGCTGCGACCTCGCAGAAGGTGGAAGAAGCAGAAGATACAAAAGCCGAGCGCTGGCGTTGTCCACGGCCATGAGTCTATCGCCAGCGCGGGAGTAATAATCTAGAGGACCCTGATAACTGGCGATGGTCGCTGACAACCACGGAGGCAGGCATTCCGGGCGTCTTCACACACGCGATAAAGCCACTCAGCATATCACTTGACGGCTTATCGTGTCCCAGGGATGCCAACATCAAATTCTTGCCAAGCGAATGGCCGTCCGGTAAGAACTTGAATAGCTCTCATAAATGGAGCTTGTTCGAGACACGTCGGCAGGCACCACAAGACACGTTATAGCTGAGAGTTGTTGGGGTATGGGTTCCCGACGAGGGTCGACAGCACTGCAACCAAACTGTAAAGATCGCCGAGATGGGATCTCCATCACGAACTTCTCGTGCGCGCGCGCTCCGGAACAGATGGTTCTCGTCCAGACCGTGGCCTGAGCAAGAACATGTCAAACTTGTCTCCTCGGAGGAATCATGAACTGGCTGGAGCAGAGGCAGCAGGAACACGCGAGAAACATACAATATGTTTTTTGGGCGGGTATCGTTCTGGCCGAATTCCGGGGGCTCAGGCTGAAGGTCATATCTCAGAGGGCCTGATAGCGGAGCTGTCGTGTAATGTTTCTAGTCAGATGATTTTTCGTCCGATGCAAACATTACTGTACCTAGCTATGGTGGTCACCACCAACTTGGCATCACGAACGAACCTCACCGCGCGGTGCGCCACAGACGTGTCAGTCACGTGACCACATATGTTATCGTCTATCATCTTCAAGTAATTGCGTGAGTGGCTTTCCCACTTGTCCATGCGCACTGTAGCTGTTTTTATACATCTACGACATCTCGTGAGGACCAAACATTTGAAGGTCTGATTTTACGCCTTGCGCGAGGTGTAAACACTGCTTTTGTTGCAGTTGATTCTCAACAGGTGGGCGACAGGGATATTTGCAGACCCACCCGATGCGCACCCAAATTGAAGCCGGGTACGATTAGCCAAAGTCCAGAAACACGGTCGTATCTGTGTAGCTAGGCACCAGCGCTCCCAGGTGCTTCTACGAGTGACATCACGCCCTTATCGTTTCTGTCTTCTGTCATCGGTATCTTTGGCCTATCAGGCCGCGGTAGCTCTCTGGACGGCGTGAACCAGCCATATCTCGGTTGCTAGATTCACTCACCCAAACATGCCTCGACGAGTGCTCATTGGATTTGGGGTCGATGTCGACGCCGTCTCTGGTTGGTAAGGACCCGCCATGGCCTTCCCGCTCTGGAATGACACATTGAGATTCGTACAGGCTGGGGTCCTATGGGGGCGAAGACTCGCCCTTGGACATATCGAGAGTAAGTTAAGGCTCGGAGGTTACTTGTGAATTTTGATTTGAATTATATCGTCCAGGGAATGTACTCAGGCGAAGTGGGCGTACCCCGCCTGCTCAAGCTGTTCAAGAAATATAATATCAAGACGACGTGGTTCATACCAGGCGAGTTGTTGACTTCCTTGGGTAGTAGAAATTGATACTGATTCGGTATCGCAGGTCACAGCCTTGAGACGTTCCCGGAGCAGATGGCCGCCGTGAGGGACGCTGGCCACGAGATGTACGTATCTCGCCATACCACGGTCACCATTCACCGAGACTTCTCTCAGCGGACTGCACGGCTACTCGCACGAAGTAAGTGCCCCTCTCCTCAGTAGCAACGCTGTTAGCTAAGAGGACTCCCAGAATCCCGTCGCAATGACGCTCGAGCAGCAGAAGGATATTTTGGACCACACGTACAAGCTCCTCACCGATTTCAACCACGGCGTCCCGCCGAAGGGCAGCGTCGCCCCGTGGTGGGAGACAAGCAGTGAGGGCACAGACCTCTTGTTGGATAAAGGCATTGAATATGGTGCGACCCAATTCCGCGTAATCACGACATACACCTGAACGTATCTGTTGCGCGCAGATCACTCGAACATGGCCCACGAGTGCGTATATCATTGATGCCTTGCTAGCAATCACCGTATTGATCTGTCGAATATTCTGCGTCACAATCGCAGTTCCCAGGCGTCCTATCTGCGTGATCAAGATCGCTGGACCAAGATTGACTACAAGGCTCGAGCCGAAACGTGGATGAAACCGCTCATACGGGGGAAGCAGACGGGATTGGTGGAGATACCGGCGAACTGGTGGGCCTGTTTTTTCTGCTGTCGCATTGTACCTTCAGTCTACTGGTCTGCTAGGCTTGATGGGTGCACTGGCTGATTGTTCTTTGCCGGGCTCACAGGTACCTCGACGACCTGCCTCCTATGATGTGAGTTGTACCAGACCGCTTCTGATTCTTCCGGCCTAAGGTCATCTTCACCTCGATGTAGGTTCATCAAGTCAAGCCCAAATTCACACGGCTGGGTGAATTCGCGAGATGTCGAGCAGCTTTGGAAGGACATGTTCTCCTACCTGTACAGGTAAGGCACATTTCTGATAACAAGACACTGACGTGCCAATGGACATAGGGAAGAGGAAAACTTCGTTTTTCCGATCACCATTCATCCTGATGTTAGCGGGTACGTCTCGGTCCAATTCCATCAGTGTGGCTTGACAAACCAATGACAACCAATGTGACCTGCAGTCGCCCCCATGTCCTATTGATGCTGGTACGTTATCGACTTCATCTCCATGTTTTCCGGTCATCTTCTATCTCCATATACACATCAACGAGCCAATCTCCGTCTTACGGGGGATTCCTGCATGCTGACCTACTTGGCTATCCGACAGGAACGCTTCATCGAGTGGGTGAACACGCACGCCGACGTGCATTGGGTGCGCATGATCGACATGGCGAACGAGTTTCGCGCGAATAACGCTCCGCCTGCGGGCGCCCGCATGCCTGCTGGATTTCAGAACTTGCAGTGAGCTCGTGTTGGATCGTATCTTGGCGCCACATGCGCTCGCTCTGCCCCGTGTTGGACGGGCGGTAAGAAGAGAAGATGAAAGAAGAGACGTGTAAGCAGCCTGTATAGTACTGATGAGATGAATGAGCAAATGAGTTCGTTTTGGTATAGTGGTCACTCGCGTGGATGGGGCAACTGTGAATATGACGAGGAATCAGTCATTCGCGAAATTGAACTAATCACGCCAAGGACGACGCACCCTCTGTATGCACGAATACCTATATTGGATGCGCACTCGTCCTTATTCGCATAATGCGTCATACGCGTGCACGTTGCAAGTGCATCGCATGCAATAGCACTTCTGAATGTGATTTTTGTTTGTGCAAGAAATTCGCTGCGATGGTATCTGAAGTGTCTCTGAGCCTTATCGCGAAGCATTCATTTCTGTGAGGGGAGCCACGGATGGATGGTAGCATGAATTGTGCTGGTGTTGCATTGTACAGAGACAAACCAAGTCGACGTAAGTCTACAGTAGAACAATTTAAGGCATGTTACCGTTCATGCGTACATTTTCGCCGCGATACACCATACTCTCTGGATGCTGGATAGTCTATGGACAGGGATTATATTACGGTAGGTGGTATGGACCATAAAACGGACTATGCGAGCCGTAAAGTTCAATCGGGTATATGTTATAGTGGTGATAGGAGAGGAGGCTTAGGTGTAGTAATGTTCTCGAGTAGACTCGTAACCATAACCTAGCAGGATGCCGTTGCCTGAAGGAATGGGTACAAACCGATGGAAATCCTTGAGGACAGACAAAGCTGAACAATGACTTCAGTCAAAATTTGCGTGTGTCCATAAGACTGACGTCGTGGACATGCACCTCAGGTATTTACCGTAGCTTCAGCAACCCGCAGGGAGCAGTACTTCATTCAGAACTGTAAGGATTGATACATTTCCATTGGGCTAGTGGAATCATTGGAAATGCAGCAAGCCCTACAATTCTATGATGTCTGTGAACAAGTCGACTTTCGTTGATCAGTGCAGAATACCGTGTCCCAACTGGTCACTACCCCTTATTTCGTCACGACTCTTCACCGGCAGACTCTACTCACCCGCCAAGCTTGATGCCATGACATCAGACATTCAAGGTGACACTGATAGTCTGAACGCAGCGAAGTCCATGAATACAAAGGTAAAAGCCCTTGGAATCAGAGAAGCGCCAACGATGGTCGCAAACTGGAGCGTGAGTAAATCAACCATTTCGGTTTCAGAAGAATCTGCGCTCACCATCCCATTATATGGACGTCAAGTCGCCCCAGATTACGATATCGACATATCGGTATCCGTTGACGTCTTTGGATCAGAACGTTGATGGCATGCTTCTCATGAGCGCTCGCAGAATTCAAAGGAGCATTTGGCTCGACAACTGCGACCTAGGTCCTCCTCGTCTTCACATACTATGCAGCTGTGATGACAACGGCTCCTCCCTCTCACGTCGTGGTGTCAGACACCGAGCCCAAGGTGGACATCGACAGCAAAGTTGATGATGTCCTTGCGATCCCCTCCCTTGCTGCTAGCGACAATGTAGTGCAGAAGTCGTGGTGGCAGAGGATTATCAGCGGCAACGCAGACGCAACACATGATACTAAGAGGGCCATGAGTAGCCGTCACTTGATGATGATAGGTACGAAATCCTATGGTCGAACAATGCACTGAGCCAGATCGCCGATCTTTGTGCAACAGCGATCGGTGGAACGATTGGGACTGGCATCTTCCTTAGTGCGGGATCTGTGAGTACAATTCGCATACTTCAGTGTTTTCTCTGAAATCAAGTGATTTGCGATAGGCTGTAGCCACTGCAGGGCCTGGAAGTGCACTTCTGTCCTACATTATTGTCGGTCTGTTCTGCTATGCGGTCGTCATTTCATTGTAAGTCTGCGGGATTTCTGAGCAACGTCTAACGCCGAAGGATCGCAGGGGAGAAATGGCGGCTTTTATCCCTGTGTCTGGAACTTTCGCCGTGTTTGGGACTCGGTTTATATCACCTGCTTTGGGATTCACTCTTGGTGAGCTGACTCTGCGGAGTGTCCGGCTTGTCGTTACTTACATTGCTACTGGCAGGCTGGAATTATTGGTTGCAATGGTGAGTAGTTGTTGCTCGTTTGTACTGTCACTAGTGACACTCACTGGTGTGTAGGAGCCTCTCCATTCGTGCGTAAGCATCATATTTGACCGCTATTGTTCTGACATTCGAAGCATGCAGCGAGTGAGCTGACAGCAGCAGCAGTCATCCTTCAGGTAAGGATATACACTGTTATGCCGACCTTATCTCCTGATCCCCACTACCAGTTCTGGACCGCGCGACTGCAAGCATGGGAATGGGCTTTGGTCATCATCGTACCAATCTTCGCTATGCAATTAATACACGTACGAGTATATGGTGAGTGTCTCGCGTTCAATGAGAGAGTTGAATAGCTGAGGAGAGATTCATGCTGCAAGGTGAATCTGAGTACTGGTTCGCGCTGATCAAGGTCCTCCTGATCATTGTCTTCATCTTCGTCGGCTTGATATACGACTGGGGAGGCGTCCATGGCCACCCAGGTCCGGTGAGTGTATCTGTCTCTCGCGGACTCAGCAGTGACATAAACTTGCGACCAGGGGCGCTCGAACTTCCAGGACGGACAGGCATTCATCGGGGGCTTCTCTGCGTTCGCGCAGACGTTTGCATTCGCATTCTATTCGTACGGTGGGGTTGAACTCGTCACGCTCGCGGCAGGCGAGTCAGCGAGCCCGCACAAGACCGTTCCGCGCGCAGTTCGAGCAACCTTCTTCCGCATTGTCTTGTTCTACCTTTTGACGATCCTGACGATCGGTTTGTGCATCAATCGGGCGGACCCAACCTTGTTGAGTGCAGCATATGGTATGTCTTCTCTGAAGTCTGAAAGCCGGAGCTCAGCTGACGAACAGCAGAGTCGGACGTTACCGCCTCCCCTGTCACGGTTGTCTTTGTACGCGCAGGGTTCAGGACCGCTGCACATGTCGTCAATGCTGTCCTGCTTACGGCCGTCCTCTCTGCGACAAACTCATGCTTTTACGCCAGTTCGCGCATGCTTTTGTCGCTGGCCCGGAATGGACAGGCGCCCCGCGTATTTGGCTGGGTGAACAGCCGCGGCGTCCCAGTACCAGCTCTCCTGTCAGTCTCTCCCGCTCCCTTTTCCGGTTGGCTATATTGACAGGAACTGCTTCTCTACTCCAGGATGTCACTCGCGGTATCCTTCCTCACGTTCCTGACGACCATATGGGGTGAAGGAATTGTATTCACCTGGCTTCTTGACCTTACCGGAATTTCCGCGCTCCTCGTCTGGGGTTCAGTGGGTCCTATATCGTTGCGTTTCCGCCAGGCTTGGCGTGCACAGGGCCGCGTGCTTGACGATCTCGCGTACATCCAGCCACTCTTTCCGCTACTACCAGTAGCTACAATTATAATTGCGGTCTTGATGTTCGCGGCCGACGGTTATGCTGCAGTAGCTGAGCAGCCTTTTAATCCAAGGGTGCGTTCGAGCTATCGCTCTGATCTGAACCAATGAGAGACTGATGGTATATATGGCGTTCAGAACGTGGTAGCGACGTACATTGGTGTCGCTCTGTATGTAATCCTCTACGCAGGTTATACGCTCTACGAACGATTTTGGTTGAAGAAGACGGCGCACTTCGTACCTCTCTCGGAAGTCGATCTCGAGACAGATGCAGTTTGGGGTCGAGGAGAGGGGCAACGCAACCGAGAGTACGACAGAAATGAAAAGAGGTTGGACGATGTTCACGACGGGTGGCGAGCTTGGCTGGGGAAGGTCGGCCGACATGTCTATTGAGTCGCACGTCTGCCAGCCGAGAAGCGACACTTGAGCAGGGGGAATGTACATCACAATATGTGAGTGTATCAGGAATGATTTTCTTGTTCTGTGGAAACCTTTCGGAGTGTCCCCATCATTCTGAGAAAACGTGTAGGAGAGGCTGAAACTCCCTTCCCCGCAGCACCAATGAAGGCCGTCAGCGATCCTTTCGCGAGCCCGTGATTGTATTCGCCTAGGTATTTGACCACAGTCGGCGCTTTGAGCCCTGTGATCCGCGTAATCGTGTAGCATAGCTCGCTATCTTGTGTAAATGATTTGGAGTCCATGCATGCATGATAGACACCGAGAAATGTCTGGGCGCGGCCGTTAGCCGTGAGTAAGTGAGGACGGATGAAATAGCGATATGGTTTAGCGACATAGACGACGCGTGGATGTGTTGCCAATCTTTCCAACGTGATGTCCGGATGAGAGAGCTCGAGGCCGATACGGGGAGACCGATAGATAGTAGCACTGCTCTGCGTCCGTGATGGCTGCACGTGCACTAGGTGCAAGCACGTTGTCCTTGTCTCACTTGAGGCAGATATAAGGAATGCAGAAGTATCTCCGCTCCATTTGTCTGTAACCAGTTTGGCTATATTCGAAGCTTCACTGACACGGAGCAATTCATCTACGAGGAGTGATGGCCCCGAGATTATTGTCGAGTCAGACATCCTCCGTAGGGTACGCAAAAGAACGCCTCCACGAAGCAGAGGAGGGTCGAGCATCTGACTGGTAGATTCAGTGAAAAATCGAGATTTGGGCGTTGCAGGAGCCCCTATCGTTAGGTCCAACCCTTTGCGCGTCCCACCTCTGTATCCGCCTGCAGCTGTCACACTGAGCTGCGAGACACGAGCCTTTCGAGGTGCGCGATGAAAATACCTGAGGTAACATATGACACTGCCTAACCTTGAGAAAAACATATGAAGATGGATGCGTACCAGTTCCCGCTCTGCTTCTGCTCGTCGCTCCCATGTGTGAAAGGATCTTCATGACAACTTGATTTGTGCAAGTAGAATTCCACCTCAAGGATCTCGAATTCTGTACGCGTCTCTGGAGACGCCGCCAACAGTCGATACTCGTGAAAGAGTGCTGAAGCAATGTTATCAAAACGAGAGCAAATAGCGTGGTCCGATTCGAGAGAGGTGAAGTCCAAGAGTTCTGGGAGAGTGAATCCAGAAGCAATATGTGGTGATCCTGACCAGCTAGAGCCATCCTGTAAAGACGTGTCTAACTTTGAAACTTTGTGGGGTGTTGCTACGCAGCCTTTGGGTTCACTCTCAGCTTCGGAGCTCTACCTATCAAGGTCATGATGACTCACTGGACGATCGCTGTCTTTTCACCATGACATACAGACTACAAGAAAAACATTCAGATAGGAACAATCAATAAGGAGGTCGTACCATCAACCTCGTGATATGTAATCGACAGGACGATCGCTCGAGATTCAAGTTGTCAGTTCGCGTGACAATGAGTTGTGACACTCACGTGAAGTGACAGTTCGTGACACCATCAGTGATCGCGCCAAATCCGGCGTGTCGCTTTCCCTAACCTCTGGAGCAGTGTAAGCTGCTGTGAATGCTGCGGGACTATCATTCCTTTCTCTGCCGAAATACTTCGCGCGTAGAAGATCTGAATTGTAGTACAACCGGCGTTATCTGTTCGTGATGGCATTGTCACCGGCGGATGATCTCGGTGTACTTAAGGTTGGGCTCAGCCATAACCATCCGGTGTCACGTGCAGAAGACTTACATTGAAAATCTAAAAACTTCGCGGGCCGGCACTCTTTCAGAGAACGACAAACGATGAAATTTCGAGATTCTTAGCAACTAATTTTCATCGTTTGAAGATTTGATGTCCATCCAGTTGTTCCAATGCAATTAGATTTACAAGATAAGTGGGATGCACGTGACATTGGAGGGATATGGCTGAGCCCAACCTTATCTGGAGATGCTGGCCGGTATCTGGGTGCCGAACGCAGCCTAAAAGTCTTCATTTCTGGCCAACATGATGCAGTCATTCAGCTCGCAATTTGGCGGAATCTCATTTAATAATGCTGTCTCTGCTCTTGAGTGCATGGCAATCGACAGGGCCTCCAATAAATTCGTTGAAGATATTCTGACCAGCGATCTCATCTGCGACGTTATGCTGTCTTGCTGTTCTCCAACATCCGTACTTCGATTGTCGAGGATTTGCCGTGCTGCGACTCGGCGGTCAAAACGTATATCTTACGCACCTTCAACATCAATCGTCACCTTTCTCGTTATTTCAGGGATGTGCCTGCCTTCCGTTCCATGCAATCCCGCACGGGAATTCTGGTATCCGGTTCTACGGCTCTCCAGTTCTTTGACAGGTCATTTTATCCGAGTCAGACCTCGATCTGTATGTGCACATGCGTTGGCGCCATGAAGTCGGTAGATGGCTTTGAGACAGGGTTACAAATACGCACCAAACAGTCGTCAAGATCCGTCTTTCGAAATCGCAGCCTCCGCTCCCTGGAGCCCCGTAAGGCACGTAAACGCCTACTACTCTATGCGCGGAGTAGCTGCCGTGTTCACGTTCGTCAAACGACTGAATGGAGCGCAGCTGAAGGTTCAACTGATCATTGCAATTCATGCCCCCATCGAGGTAATCCTTTGGTTCCACTCCAGTGAGTGGAGACATAGCTTAGCCATTGTTTCACCCAGGGAAATAGATGACTCAATACGTCCTCCATGCCTTATTCAGCGTGTGTCGTGAATATTATCTCCTACAAGAATGCCGTCTCGCTGTATCCACGTGCTACTTTCGAGGAGCGACGTGCTCTGGTATGTCCCAATGGTCGATCAGAACAAGAGCTCGCGGTTGAGAAGTACAGCGCGCGGGGCTGGGATATGCTTCGTGTGTTGCCCGAGTCTGAACGTACTCGCTTAAATCCGTCTTTCCGGCTCGGACCCCGCTGGCTCGAAGATAGTGATAGCTGGATCATTCCTCTTGACATGGCTGGCGTGGAACCTCTTCCAGTGATATCTCCCATCTCTGCACCTATCAAGCAGGACCCGGTGACCGTTACTACATGGGAACTATCGCTCACAGAGGAGTTCGGCGGCCAAATGGAATTTTTCTACTTATCCCACCCTACCGGCCTATTCTATGAGTACCTCATCGGGGACGCGGAGATATACCTATTCATCAAGCGAGTTATCGCGCTGAGGATAGATGCGCATCGTGTTGCTACGAGTACTTCTTCGTCGTCGAACCACAAACAGTGAGCAGGCCCTAGTTGGTCGCTCCCGTTTTTACTCACCCTGTACCATGCTTCCCAGTTTCGACGCATCTGTGCTCACTATTTGTACGGCGCTTCTACGGGAGCAGCAACTGGTTGGGCTTCGACCTTGAAGCATGAGGTGCAATATAGCAATATCCTGATACTTCGTCCAGGAGGGTAAAAACTCGAGCCGATGCCTCCATCGGGCTTCGGGAGTTCCAGTGAATAATTGTCTTACGATGCACGTCTCATATGTTATTTCTTGCTGCTTTCCAATCTCTAATGTACACACTCTCGTTCTGCTGATGTTTTGTATTTATAGCTCAACTGTTCTGCATCGAGATCGCTGGGGTACTTCACATAGACATATCGACTGACTCTACAGCATACGACTCAATGGCATAAAATTAACATTTGGATATGAGTACTCTAGATAACGCCTGCCCCCCGTCGCCCAGCCCACCTGGCCCCTCCAATAGATACGGATAGATATGAACAGAATTATCGCCACAGGACTACTGTACAACGACAACGGTACTAAAGCTACATATATCAGGATGAGATGAGAGCAGCAAGCTATATAAATGATAAGTCTACACCGTAGGACGGAGTTATCGTGGTCATGTCTTCGCGCGAGTAAAGGCGTTCCGTGGTAGTCTGGGACTACTGTAGCCATTTAGATCCAGTTACGAGAACGGTAGCACAGAAAAGGACACGTACAGGTCAGGGGGAGTCGCAGCAAGCCCTACGATTCAAGCACCCGATGGCGAAGTTCTCCACATCCCACATGAATTGAATGCAGCAAAGAACAAATGGGAGTGTACCGTAGGAGGGTTGTCCCAGTAGAAGCTCTACAAGGATAACACCTTGTCCGATCTCCTGTCAATACCATCACCTTCGTCACGTTGAAGAGAAAGGCGTTCGCGCGTGAATGTCATGAGTGCCGATGTCCGAACTGCGAGGCTGGTTCTAGCCATCGGAATCTCGGTTCCCGGCTACAGACGATCGTCTCTACGGGACTTTCTTCGTGGACTCGGCTCTTCAGTGGTAGCGCGGGTTCCTCTCCGGTGGGGGGGAGTCGATGGCACGGGTATCGTCACGCCCCTCCGAACCTCCTGTAGATCGATCTGCGTACCCTGCCGAACTAAAACTTCTGCAATCCTTGCAATAGATCCGATGTGCCCGACATGAGGATCGTCCACTGGAGCTGGTGGCGCGGAAGGCGGTCTTCTGAAACTTGGAGTTAACCCTGGAACAACCATATAGTCATGTTCAACAAACGGATTATGACTGGTCGTAAATTTCGTCTGATTTTGCGAATCATGATGAGAGTGTGCGTGACGTGTATCCACCGAGGGGTCTAGAGACGTTAGCTCCTGCTCAGGATTTTCGCTGGCTCTCGCCTTTCCCTTGTTATTCGTAGGTGTATTCGCAACTGAAGTGACAGAGTCCGCCCTCGGCGTCGTGAAACCCGACAAAGCCAGCCTCATCTCGGGTTCCAAACTTTGCCGTCTGCTCCCCGGACCACTGGACGGCCACCTCCCTTGTTCCTGCGCGGCTTGTTCCGCTAGCACGTCCAGCGCGCTACGAACAGGAGTAGCTGACAGTGGGACGGATCGAGGTGTAGGCTCCTTGGCCCTGTCGCCAGAGTCCGTGGGAGTTTCTCCGCTCCTCCCCTTCCCTTTCCCTTTCGCTTTCCCCCTTCCTCCGCCCAGATCCAGCTCTGCAGGCTGTGGTTCCCGTCTGGAGCTTCTTGGTTTCATCCTTGAGCCCGATGCTGAAGCTGTTACAGACCTTCGTCTCTTCGGAACCGGGCTATCTTGAGCGTCGAGCGCAGCCGCGGTCGCATTACGCCTTCGCGGAACCTCGTCCGCGTTCGACTCGTCCACATCGTCCATCATCGTTCTCGCCGCACTCACAAGCGAATCCATGGGTGTGGTTACGCCTTGTGAGCTTCCCGTATTCCGGACCGGCGTCCGCACCTGGTTGGTCTTGCCGCTCGTTGGCGCGCCAGGCAGCGGCCACACTCCAGGAGGTAAGGGAACTAGCAGAGGGACTCCATGCGCACCCTGACTTGTACCAGGACCACCGGATACAGGGTCAGCAAAGCGAGGATGCATGTATACAAACCCTTGGGGCACAGTATGAGGGGAGTTGGGATGCAATGGGAGGTGTGGTGGCTGTTGAGAGTGCTGTATGGACGGGTGAAGATGCGATGGAAGCTGCAGAGGACGCCCGTGTATCGGTGCAGTTTCGGAAGTAGAAGCTGCATTGGGATGAAGAGACGCTGGAGCGTCTCGACCCGACGAAGATGATGCGTGGGCCATGGCGCCATATGCATAATGAGTAGAAGGGCCCGCGTCGTCACCCCGATCAAGCTCCCCGTGCCGGCTACTGCGGGTGCGTAGTCTTTGAGCGTCAGCTGCTTCCACAAGCCGTTCGCGCTCCTCCTTTTCCAGTTCCTGTTCACGCTGACGTTGTTCCTCTCGCTCCTTTGCAAGATCGGCAATTGCATCTGCACGCATACGTGCGATTCTCCGTGCGGCCACGAGCAGGCATTCCGCGCGTGCATCAGAGAGCAGAGGTGTCGCGTGGTCTCTGGACGTGCCAGCGTGGGACTTCCTCGTCTTCCTGACCTTGACTTTACCTTGCTTATCAGGCTTTACATCATTGTCTTGTGGCTTACCACCGGATGTAGGCCCCTCCAGCGGCAGGGCAGACGGATCGCTCAAAGCGTTGCCCTCCACTGCGAGTTGTGGTGCGTCATTCTCCGCGTCGACTTGCATAAGGTCCCGCTGGTCATCGCCTGTCGCGTTCACACCGGCGACGGTGTGTATGGCTGTGCCGGCGTCTACTTCCTTGTCCGCAGTTGTCTCTTCTTCTGCATTCGTTAGAGCGAGGGCGTGTGCCAGCGCCAGAGCCTCTGCCTCTCTCTCGTTCTCTTCCGTTTGTTTTTCCTTTTCGCGTTCCTTCTTGCTTTTCCGTTTCCCTTTCTTAGGCTCTGGTTTTGCCTTGGGTGGTGCATTCGAAGAAAATAGTGCCGGGAGCTGCAGCAATGATGGGTCCCGGAGAAGAGCAGGTTGGACGAGAAGGAGAGGACGAAGACGGTTGAGCTCAGACTCGAGAGTGGACATCCGGCTGTGAGACTCTGACAACTATATCACAGCAGAAAAGAAATAGAGGATGTGTAACAGCAGAAATGTTGCATCGTCGTCGTTATTCAATTTAGAAAATTGGGAAATGAGCACAGAGAGATGACGCGAGGGAGAGCGACGGCTAACCTTGTGCCGAAGGGCCCTGTTGTCATCTTGTAAACGTGCAATATGGCGTTCAGCCTCCTGCAAATACATATTATCGTTAGACAAGCGGCAGACCATTAGCCACTGCGAGTTAGACGGCTAGCGCAAAACTGCTGCAACAAAAAAAGGGGAAATACGTAAAACAATTAAAACCGCGGATATAAATTGACCATATGACCAATGTACATCTACCGAGCCGATCAATAGGCATGGCTGAACACCCACATAGTCTTTTTCAGCAGCATCTTGCGCTGCACGCCGTCTGCCAATAAGAGCTTCGGCAGTTCTTTCCCAGCCGTCGCGCTCAGCCTGCCATCGCGCCTGTTCTTCCTCCTTCTCACGGAGCAAAAAATTGCGCTGCACACTAAGCCCAGCAATTGTCTCCGCCTGAGAGGCAAGCTGCGACGGAGAGGGGTGGAGTAACGGGTCGGAGGTCAAACGCAAAACCTGAGTCATATTAATGAGCTTAAAAAATAACCAAAGGGTAGAAACGCACCATATCAGCAAGCTCCCGTTCTGCGGGAGTCATATTGGCATTGGCCGAATGCGGACTCGTAAAACCAAGCTGGTGTACACGAAAGCGCATGGTCTCAAGCTCCACTTGTTCCAGAGGATCGACAGACAAGTGCCGCTGAGGTGTAGGGTCCACATGCGAGCCGAAGATTCCACTTTGGTCGACCTGGATAAGCGATACATGTGCCGAATCAAAAGGCAGAGGCGGCTGCGGTGCGGGGGACGGCGACATTGTGTGCATGATATCGGAGAGGGAGAGCACCGGGACATCTGCAGACGAGTGCGAGAGCATCTGCACGACCGTGCCAACGACGGCGGACGGCTAGCTGACGGCGACAACGGCAACGGTGAAGAGCGCGTGGTTCTGCAGGAAACACTCTGGACAAACAACCGCCAACAACGCCATCGCTCTCTTCACGCGATCGACACACGTGACTCAACTTTGGCCACGTGCAGAGACGTAGATAGAGCAACCCTAACCCTCCATTAAATTTCAATTATTCTATGCACTCGTCTATTTCCGGAAATACAGTATAGGCGACCATGCTCTACTCAGCGGCATTATGCCAGTCGACGGCAGTCGATTAGCAGCCAGAAACACCGTCCAATCAGTCAATTCGCTCTGTGAAAGTTAGTGCATACCTGCGTTCTCACTAGGGCCCACGCCCGAGAATATTTCGATGACCTCAAGCTTAAGGGTAGACGAAAACCGTGACAAACGATTTGAACATTACTGGGTTAATCTGCGCGAAAACGAGAAAACGAGTCGCAGGCCGTACGTGCACGTCTTCTCTCACGTGATGCATAAATGCACACATGCATCGCTCACATCGCTTGGGCGACTCTTATATACGAGCTCCAGGCCAGGTTGAGGCCAGTGGGTATTACAGCGTTTGTATTCATGTCAATTAAATGTGATATAATGTATGAGTTTTCCTGCTGTGTATATAGGTATCCAAGTCCTCCGTGTACTCCACGATGACTTCCGTAGCCAGTCCGTCCGCGTTCAAAACATTCCTGACGTCTCCAAAGACGCACACAAGAAAGCACGACCAAGCCGAGAGCGCATTATTCCAAACAATGAAGACTTCCAGAAGGATATCTGCGAACCGAAAGCCGAAAGTAGCGTAGAGTGAAAGTCGACCGCCCGCAAGAGACCAAGATGTCGAAGAGCAAGGCGATTAAGAGAGCGTATAGGGTATGTGGAATGTGCCAGTTCATTAAGCGCGTATAGAGTAATGTGCGAGACGACGTTCAAGGGGGCCCCACAGAGACCAGGGCAGCCAAAAGGCAGGAGCGGGTAATAGAACGGTTACTTCCGTGCGGTGAAGGTGAGTCGGCACTCTTTCGATGCAGGGAAGATGACCTTATAAATATTAGTTGCATTATGATACGCACGGTTGGTAAACTAATGAACTCACAAATGCATCACGAATTTCCATGCTGCGTTCATTCGTTTCGCCGACCTTCGAAGCGATGTTGAAATTGCGCGCAACCGCAGCAACCGTCATACGCAGAACCATCTGTGCCAAATTTTGTCCTCCACAGACGCGACTACCGACGCCGAAAGGTATCATGTGTTGAGTCATCCTGCAATTCGCCATTACAGGCGAGGAACGACAGTGTGTCAGCAAAATGAGCGCCGCGAACGAATCACCTAGTTCACCTCATTAACCGCTCCTCTTCACCTGCGATCCCTTCGACAGGCAACCACCTCTCCGGCAGAAACGTCTCGGGACTGGGAAAAACATCTGCATCACGATGCATGCTCCAAGCCTGCGTCGAGACAATAGTGCCAGGAGGCAAGGCGTAACCCATCAAATCGAACGAATCGTCAATTTTAGATGCGGCGGGAACTATTCGCTCGAGGAGCGAAGGTGCAGCGCTATAGAGTCGTAGACCTGGAATACGATGCAATAAGTGCCTCAACTTCTGTTTATCTTAGGCAGACATGGGTGGCACACCTTCCTTGATGAAAGCATTTAGGTATGGCAACCTGTACAGGACCGACAGGTCGGGGATGACTTTACGGTCAGACATGACGTCATCGAGCTCGGTCTGGAGCTGCTTCATGATATCTGGGCGGCGACTGAGTTCCCAGAACAGGTAGGAAAGCGTCGTCGAAGACGTATCAACGCCCGCAATGCTATTGCGGGAAGATTTTGAGTCAGTCAAGCAGCCAGCCATTTGCGACGTTGGCGAACTCACAGGTGCCCCATAGCTTCTGAAATGATGTTCTGGTCAGACAATCCCTCACTCGTGGAAAACACGCGGTGTTGCAGCATGCGCTGGAGCAGGGGCATCTTCTCTACGTCGTTATCTTCCCCGACAGGACCAGCTTGCATCTGAGCGCGCATCTCGTAAAGCCGACCGCCGACAAACTGAGCGTCCAGACATCTTGAGTTGTACCGCTGTCATGCCTCAGGAATAACACTTACCTGGGCCATGATCTGATCGGAATCGCAAATTTGACGCCAGCGAACATTGGGGATGCGGCAGACAAGGTTCCACGCCCAAGTAGGAACAGCGCTACGCTACAAGAATCAACGGACGTGAGTACAGGCAATGCGCATATACCTGGGATTCGACGATCGGACAGGACATACCAAGATGCCTCTCTTGGGGAAATCATTGACTGCGGTAGAGAGTGGATCCTGGATGTTCATAGCCCGTTTCTCTAGCGACCCGGGGCGGCAACCGAAGACAGTATCGCCAATGATATCGACCATAAGGTGACGGAAGAGGTCAAGACATTCAACCGATGTCTCTCCTGCGAGGCAGTCGAGTATCTGCGGGGTAAACCAGGTGTGAGGACGGCAGGCGTGACGAAGAAACTTAGGCTTCAAAATGACTTCATAAAATAGATAGAAGTGAGCCTGGTAGAAAAAGTGGTGACGTACTTCTATGAGCGTGATGACAGAGTCGTGCAACTCAGTCTGGAAAAGTGAAAGAGTGGTTGGTATGTAGTGTGGAGAGTACGCCTTTCGGCGGATGGCGTGCTGTGCGTTCGGAAGGGTCGTCATGCTAGTTAATAGAAAGCTCGGTTAGTCGCTCAGAATGCGAAAAAGAGGTGATGGATTTTACGCATGGTCGTTATTGTTCCTGCAGGGAAGCTCAGATGATGTAGAAGAGAAGAAAGGATGGGACACGAACGTCGAAAGGCTCTTGTAGTACGTGCTCTTGTCGAGCTTGTGCACGCAGTAAACGCTCTTCATTGTCGTCACGTCGCAGAATGCCACCTTGTTGGGACCGACGCGGACGACGGGGCCATACTTCTCGAATAGAGTCTGTACGGTTCTGCATTGTTGCAGACGTACGACATGGGTGGTCAACCAGAAGTCCGAGATGGCCGCGTACCAAGGTCCGGGGAGGGCAGCGAGCGGAGAGAAGTGAACATGGTATACGGTGGTAGCGCAAAAATACAGGAGGACGAAGGCAAGGGCGAGAAAGAGGATGGAGGGGGTGTTGGCGTTGGCAGTGAGTAGGACTTTCGAGAAAGACGAAGGGGGAGTCGCAGAGTTGAAAGCAAGAAGAGACGCAGAGTTCATCGTGGTGTGTTACTGAGTGGGTCGTATGGTCAGTGAGGTGTTGTATCTGTTGTATCTGTCGGGATGCGTCGCTAGGTAGTCTCGGGGAGAAAACCAAATGGGACCTGCTCGCCGCTGCGAGGGTGTTGAAGAGGAAGGTGATGGGGGGAAGAAGAGGGGGTTAGTGAGACGTAGCTCTAGGTGCCGAGTATATATATGCTCCACCACCCGACGTGTCGGGGGACGCCGTCGAGAGTAGAAGTCCTGTCGTGAGCGAAATTCTTTCGCAGAGACAGTACAGACCAATTCTATTGAACATCCTACCTTCCATAAACGGGAAGTACACAGCCAAATAAGGCAGGTGTAGTGACAGCTACGTGCCTTCACATCTATACGCCGAATCGCCGGTCGACATTATAAGTGCCCGTCCAAGGTGCTTCTGGTCTACCCAATCAATGTCCCGAATTGGTCCTCCAATTCCGAGCATGTGGTCCCTGTCTGGACCACAGTGATAGGTCAGCACCAACAGTAGTGTCCGGCGGACGCATTTACAAGACCCCTCCATCATCCAGAGTTCACGTTCAACACCTATGTACTGTCAGCTGCAGGAGGTTCGTGATGTGGTAGTAAGCACAATGTGCAAACGCCAGACGAGGTACAGAGCAAGTACGTGTCCTAGGACCCAGCCAAGGTGAACACCGCGGTGTTAGCTGCCGAAGAGCGTCGAACGTAAGTCGGACAATTGTCAGCCGTAGACCCTGCTCTTCTCCAGGATTGTCATACGTATGATCGAGAGGTTCGAGGTCCCGATGCACGCCCTCCATCGCAACTCTCTCCGGCGCCCGCGTACAGGGAAGCGATTTGGCGTATCGTCTGAAGCGCAGACCCGCTCGAGGAATATGGGCGGAGTGAATAATACTGGTAAACCAATACTCGAAGCTTGAAATTTTGAAAGACCACAAGTGCGTATCGACCCGGAGTATAAAACATCAGATTCACGCAGTGAAACTGTAGTACGTCGACCCAGAAGGGACTGGACGCGTACGGTGACCTCGCGTCATCATCATGTAACATTCGAACGATATATCATCGAACGACGCACGTGCACACGGGAGCGCCTGCTCCTGCGGGTCTCGAGCGAAGAAACGTGGGCCCTGTCTCAGGACCAGACTCCGGAACGCGTCGCAGTAACATGAAGTTCCTCACCCAAAAAAACCACTGCCTGTACGAGACGACACGAGCAATTTGCGGCCCAAATGGGAGTTATAGGATAGACGCACGCTGCAAACGGTGAGAAGTAAGTTAGTAGCCGCAAGAGTTCCTGGTTGCCAAATTTGAGAACGATATCTAGGCACCTTGCGGCGATTTTCTGTTGAAGCAACCAGATAGCCTTCTATGAGATGGATTCGACGATCAGATAGAGTGAGCGGATAAAAAGATGAGCGCTAGCACCCACCGGCATTGGGAGCGAGCTTGCTGATTGGGGGTCAGAAGCTGGGATAACCCGAATGATCTCGAATGCAGATGAACCCGACGGACGGAGGCGCCATGAGAAACAGAATATTACGGGAGTATTCGTATTTCTGCTGTTGATGCGGCAGCTGGTCGAAAGGTCTTCTCTTAACGGCTACAGGACTTGACTTACCCGACTGGCAACTCCGCACATCTCATGTGCAAGGCACCGGCTCCAGGTTCCATTTCTCAAGATGTCCTTGCCCATAGTAATGATACAGTTCGCATCTTGATCCAGGAGGCCTGCCGCTCAGTCAAGCTCATGGTCACGGCCAGTCACGCGTCACGGCGATTTTCAGACCTCGCCAATATTTTTTTCTGGATTTTTGGGAATTTAGATTTCTTGAACTGACAAAAAAAGGCAAATGTTGGCCGGATTCATCAGGAAAACCCAACCTTCTCTTATGGAAGACTTTTGGGTCTGAGAACCCATATTTAAGACCATAAGTGTTCAAATAAGTCGAATTTCAGACACTCAGGGAATATGCCTTAGGCACTTTTTGTCCTTATGTCCTTAAATAAGGACTATAAGTCCGTTTAAGTTATTTAAGTGTCCTTTTAAGGAAAAGTGGGGTTTTCCTGATGTTGGTCAACGGTACTGGCAGGACTCCAGGAAAATTTCTCTCAAAGAACTATTTTCGGGAGTTTTGCACCAGACCTTAGGCCAAAGGGGACTATTCCAGGGATGTTCTGCATGTAAGGTTGGGCTCAGCCCTCTAATGTCACTTGCATTGAACTTGTCTTGTAAAACTAATCACATTGTAACAACTCGACAGATGGCCATTCTTCAAACGATGATTCAACGATGAAAATTAGTGGCTAAGGATCCTGAATTTTCATCATTAGTAATTCTCTCAAAGCACTGCATGAAGTGCTGGATTACTCTAGGGAAGGATTGCATCGGGATCAGGGCATTACAACCTCATTCTCACAATATCCTATACACATTACTATGTCGCAATTCATAGTCCGAGGAGCTCAGGAGTCCGAGGAGATGACCTGGCACGTTCCTCTGAATGTGCTCGGTTCAGTTTACCCTTTTTTACCTGTATTTACTCAACGCCTTGGCGTGATTGCTATGTAGCCAGCAGCGCTGATCATCGTATATACCTTACTAGTGCAGAGCAGGGGTATGGATAACCCTCAAGGGTAAGGGGTAAGGGTATTGGAGGATAAGGGTAGGGGTATGAACTTTTAGACCCTTGTACCCCTGGAAGGTATCACTGCATATAGTATATATAATGTAAGCAGTAATTGTATGGTGACTAAAGCCTAAGTATAGTCTAGATACAGCCTTAAAATATGTCTACAGAAGCTTCAAAGAAAAAAGAAGGCTATTACAAGCCTTAAACTTAATGTCTATGATGTTATTTCCTCAACTAAGGCAGATATTGAGGGGTATACCCTCAGGGTTTGGTACCCTTACCCATACCCTTACCCCTGGTGAAGGGTATGTACCCTTGGAGGGTAAGAGTAGGGGTACAGCTCAAAGTACCCAGGGGTATACCCCTGCTCTGCACTATACCTTACCGTTGCTCATCGGATACCCCAGAGACTCATTGTCCCTGTGCATTCATGGACGTCTCCCTTTTCCTATTTACATGTACTATTACTTACAGCTGTTGCAGTGACCTCTGTGTCACTGCAAGGTATGAATACATAGAGACTCATTGTTCTGGTGCATCCACTGACCTCCGTGTCACTGCAAGGACACTCTCCGGTCTGTCTGCCCTCCAACTGTATTCGCTGTGCTTAATCGGCTTTGCCATTCTGACCTGAGTTGGTCACCCTGTTGCTTCTCGCATCTCGATATACTAGTAATGTTAGAAATCGCGCTTTAGTATCCAATTAGGAAGGTAGTGATGGCGGGTCAAGATGCATCAGAGTGCATAATTACATGTTGTCGACTCAGGGTATGCACGAGCCTTGGCTGGAGGAGCTTTTGACTCCAGGTCAAGTAAGTGGTACTTCGCTGTGGTTCACTGGGCGTGGCAAAAGTGAAAGTATGCCGGGCTATCACAGTTGTTCATTGATATCAAATTTATGATAGTGGGTTAGGGACACACAAGCTATACGTGTGTTTCGTTGTCTGAAGTTGGGATGGTAGTCTGCACAATACAGATGGGGGAGTGTAGAGGGGGGATGCCTAGCAACCGTGTGCAAGGGCTTGTGTTCTGTCTTCTTATATGATGCCTATAACCAGTGCAGGGCTTAACGGGTTTTCTTATATGAGGTCTACAACCGGTGTCGACTCGGGGTACGCACGGGCCTTGGCCGGAGGAGCTTTGACTCCAAGGTCAAGTACGTGGTACTTCGCTGTGGTTCACCGGGCGTGGCAAAAGAGAAAGTACACCGGGCTATCACAGTTGTTCGGTGATATCAAATTTATGATAATGGGTTAGGGACGCCTGAGCTATACGTGTGATTTGTTGTCTGAAGTCGGGATGGGAGTCTGCACAATACAGATGGGGGAATGTAGAGAGGGATGCCTAGCAACTGTGTGCAAGGGCTTGCGTTCTGTCTTCTTACACGATGCTGAGTCTTCTGTATTCTCTTTTATCCATGTGCCTACAACCGTGTGCAGGGCTTTTACCGAGTACGTGTGTCCGAATACAATGTGCCTGGCCGATAACTTTCCTACGTGTTGTCCGAGAACTTTCTGAGAACGGGTTGAGTATCTAGCAACCGTGTGCTAGACTACTCAACAGAAACGATATGAGAGTGCAGTAGTTATGTTTCGTAACAACTCACTGCCTGCACTGAACTGACTTCATCGGGATCCTGTTGATTATGAGTAACAATGTTACTGGGAGGAGTGGAACAAACTCCTATTCTTTTGGTTTATCACTTTGTAGGGTAAGCTACAAGCGGAGGGAGAACTCTTCACTTATAGGGGGCTACAAGTGGGGAGAGAAGAACTGAGGGTCGGGGCGCCTCGGGGGTCCTTTTATACCTCTCGGGTGTCACCCGTTGTGACTGTTACATAGTAGTGTTATATGGCAGATTGGCCAATAGCAAAATAAGAGCATCACGTGATCAAAGGGGAAAGTAGAAAGGAAAAATGTCTTAGGACCTTCGTGTCCAATAGCATAAAGTGAGCAGGGAGAAACAGGGAAGACAAAACTCTTGGGACCTCTGTGTCCAATAGCATAAAGCGAGCAGGGAGAAGTAGGGAGAAAGCACTTTCCGAGTTTTTCCCGTCCAATAGCATAATGTGAGCGTCAGGTGACATGCTCGGCCAAACGTTCTCGGGTTCCGTCTTAGTCACGTGACTTCTTCGTCGAGCGCTTCACTGGTGGTTACGTGTTCACAAGCCAAACACTTTTGGTGCGTGACATCTGGGCGGCACAAAAAAATGCAACTGACCCCAGTTGCCCTCCTCGGACCATTCAGGTTCTTGATGAAGCATCAGAATCTTCTACACTGATGCTTGAATGGTCAGAGTGGTCATCTGAACTGCTGCTTCCATCATTTTCATAATTTTCCATTTCTTCGGCTAATTCGATAAGGCGTGGGTCATCACGATGCACGTACGGCAGCAGGCGAAATGCAGCAATGCTTTGTTTCCAAGGCGTTCCATCGAGATCCTTTAGAACATATGCTCTATTCATCGTCCGGCGTACCTCCTCGTAAGGGCCCAAATATTGGTCTTTGTGCTTGCGATCCATCTCCTTTTCGACTGTGTTGTTGTGTATGAGAACCAACTCTCCCTTCGTGTATATATCCTTGGTAAGGCAGTGCTTGAAATGTGTCTCGAATGCTTCTTTGGATTGGAGGCGATGATGACGTAGTGTGTCTGCAGCACGGGCTAAGTCTTCGGGTCTCTTCTGTAGTTGGCGAATGTGCATTGCTAGCAGGTTGCTGGTTGTCATTCCTGAATGATATCCCTCCATCATGAACGTTGCTTCGGTAAGGTCGAAAGGAAGCACGGGGTGGACTCTATACAGCAAATAATACAGGGAGAAACCAGTTGAGCGGCTGACAGTGATGCAGTCGGTGAAGAATGCATGATGTATGAGGTCGGGCCAGCGGTTAACTTGTCCGTTACATGCCTTGATAATTGATTCGCGTATAGTGAAGTGTCCACGTTCAACTACTCCATTTGCCTTTGAATTGTAGGCTGATATCCGCACTTGAGGAATTCCATAGCGGCGCATTAACTCCGAGAACGCTCCTTTAACTTCATTCCCATTGTCGGTCGTTACTTGTCCAACTGCTCCATATCGGCAAAATACTTCTTCTCAAATGAATCGTGCCACAGCTTTAGCATTGGCCATTGGCCTTGCGTAATGCTCGTCCTTCAGCTACTCGAGAAAGATCGTCTCATGCTGCAATGATATAGCGATGCCCTTTGGCGGTCGGCATGAACGTAATGTCCACATAAACCTTGGTGAATATTGTGGATGGGGCTGATATCAGGATGGGCACTTCCACTTTGCGTACACTTCGGATTTGACACTGGTGACATGATTGGACATGCTGCTGTGCGTCGTTCCACATTCCTGGCTAGTAGAAATGCTCTTTTAGGGTTTGCATGACAGCATATTCTCCTCGGTGTCCAAGTCCTTCATGTGCCTGAAACAAAATAGATTGTCGGGATTTCGTGGAGAGGATGACTCGTAACGAGGGCTTTCGTCCATTTCTCCAATATAGTTTTCCATTGCGCATAAGGAACCGTGAAGCTTTCTGGATAAATCGTCGTTTCTCTTGAGTGTTCGGGAAAATTGGTGTTTCAAGGGTCTGCAGAAAATGCTTGTAATCACTGAGGGTCTCGTCTTGATCACTTCGAGTAACAGTGTATGCCTTGACTGCATTTCCATGGGTTCTTTTTGTGTATCCAACCAGTGCTGATCCATAGCTTTGACCTCGGGCTCTGATTTCCATGTATAAGGCGATATCGTCCAACCAGAAATCATCATGTTCACTTGCTTCTTCGTCAGATGCCAATTCTCATCGTGATAGAGCATCGGGTCCTTTGTGTTTGTCAGCGGGCACATGGATGAGTGTAAAGTGAAACAATAGGACTTCTTGTATCCATCGATTGATAGTTGCATTGGGTTGCAAGTCTGGCTCATTCAGCATTTCCTTGATGTATTTTGCATCCACTTCCACTTGCAAGTTCCGTACTCCAATCAAATATAACCGATAGGCATGCAGCGCTCGGTACAGTCTGTAGAGCTCCAATTTCGGTTGTGAATATCTTGACTCTCGTTCGTTTATGGGGATCAATCCATAGCGCACCGGATGCTTTCGGCCTTCATTGTCATATTGTCCCAATATAAATCCAACAGCATACTTGCTTGAGTCCACAGATAGTACCACAGGATTGTCCACCTGGTAGTTAACTGGGCGAAGTGCTGGTGCGGGAGTGATAGCAGTTTTTAGCTCATCGAATGCATCTTGTCGCCGGTCGGTCCATTCAAAGTCGACAGTTTGACAAGTCAACTCCGTGAGTGGTCGGGTGATTAACGAGTACTGATGAATCCAAATGCGTATGGTTCCACATAGTCCTAAAAATGCGCGCACATCGCGTACTGTCTTCAAAACTGACCATTTAAGGATTTTCTCTATTTTCTGGTCATCAGGCAGGCATCCTTCCGGGGTGCATGTTTGTCCAACAATAAGGACTCGTTGGCGGGCCAATTGGAACTTCTTTCCTGAGAATGTGGCTCTAGCGTGTTCTATTCGATGCAAAATTCGGTGCACATCTAATGTATGTTCCCATATGAAACGTCTGATTCCGGGATTCTCCAATAATACTTCTGGTTCCCCATCTGCATCAGGGTACTCAGTGTCGGTTCCTTTGATCGGCAGGTCATCGATAAAGATATCTGCTTTGGTCGGGATTTCATCTTGCAATATGAAGGTCATGCAATTTTGAAATTCAGCAGACGAGTTCGTGAAGCCGGTGGGAAGTGATGTGATTCATAGCAGTCCCAAAGGAGTATGGAATGATGTCAGGTCTCGGCTGCTCATGTCCACTTTGCGTGCGTCAAATCTCCAATGAAGGTTTCCAACGGTGTAAACTTTTCTTCCTGCGAATGGTTCCACGAAGTCATCCAGTAAGGGCGGGAGTCCTGCGTCTCGGATGGTGACTTTGTTTAGCGGCTGTAGGTTGTGGACGATCCATAGTTTTCCATTTTTCTTCATCACGCAAAACCATCGTGAGCGATACGAGGACTGGCTGGCTTCATATACTCCAGCAGCCATCTTTTCCTTAAGAAGCTGGATAACTTTCTCTTTAATTCCTGACAGATGTGTAACATGTTTCAATATAAAACTCGCATAACTAACGCAATACTCTAGATATCGAGCTTGGCAAGCAGAGCGATCCAAGGTCAAGGCCAACAATAAGGCGACGAAAGCCAAGGCCAAAGCTGTCAAGGCTGCACATGCCAGAGCTTGTATTTATGGCGAAGCTTATGAGCTAGACTTCGCATGCACTGGAGACCAGGAAGAAGTTGATGCTGAAGGATTCAGAGGGAAGGGAATATCGCGGGTTTAAGATTGACGAGGAATTTTTCTTTGTACTCGCTGTCACACTTGCTCAACCTCTCCACTCACTCGTCTAAGTATTATACTCAAATATCGATCACTGCATGTTTGCGCTATTACTCTGTCTCTTTTTAGTCACTGAAGTGCTTGGTCATCTTTGCTGACTAATGTCTGACACTTAGAAGGACAATAGCGAGGTAGGTTTCTATTGTCTTTATTATTTTTATTATCCCCCACTCTCTTTTGTTTTATCCAGAGTCATTTCTTATTGTTATGACTCAGACTTCTATTATCACATTTTCTATTGTTATTTCTATTGAAGGCGCTTTTCTATTATTTAGATTTTCCCACCTTCTTTAGTATATAAACCCTGAAAGTCCACTTGGACTTCCAGAGGAAAATTGTTGCTCTTATGTTACAGAGCATTCTTCTCACCCCAATAGTCAGTATATACTCAAGTTCATACTTACCTGAATACAGTGTTATTCAGGCATAGCATTATAGGTATCAAGGAAGTCATAACTCGGTCATCTGTCAATCGGTCATCTGTCAACTCGGTCACTTTTTACTCGGTCATTCTCTCTGTCTTATTATAAGACAGTCTTTCCCTCTTACTCACACACACACTCTCACACTTGATTACTACCAGGTAACCAAGCGATTACTACAACGAATACACTGAGGAATATTTTCCGACTTTGTTCAAGTCTGGTGACCTCAGGAGGATTTTGTTTTGGTTTGTGTTTTATCCAAGACACCATTCTCATCTGTCAAACTGGAGCCCACCACGAGGGGTAGTTTCCTTGCTTATCAGGTAACATACTATCCCAATAATACCCCCTTTACTTTCCCCATTTCCACTTGCCCAACATGCCATCATCACAATCACCTACACCCACCTCAGGATTATCAAGTACCAGTATATCATCCCTGTCTGGTAACTCCTCAAATAATCTCACCACCTCCATTTCCAATCCAGGTTCTACCAGTTCCAGTAACCCCTTATCAGCCAGTTTATCAGCTTCAGCCACAGTATCAGCACCAGTACCCACATGCCTGTGCGTGGAGGAAAACAAGCTCCCAGGACTTTTAAAGGTCAGTCATCCCAAGTTAAGGACTTTCTGGAAGACTATGATGCCTTACTGTCCTTTAATCAGGTAACTGATAATGGATTAAAGTGTAAAACAATTTGCCGATATTGTAGTTGAGCAGTGCGAGAGGTAATAGAAACTCTCTCTGACTACAAGATTCCTAACTGGGATAATCTCAAGGCAGAAATTTTGAAGATTTATGATTCAGAAAGGAATGAAAGACGGTTCAAGCGTACTGACCTTAAGGATTTTTGTCGTACAGCACATCATTCCTCTATTCACTCACTTTCTACAGTACGTTCCTACTATCGTGGATTTCAGTGTATTGCTGGATGGCTAAAGGAGAAGAATATGATAGATGAAGACACTTATAACAAGGCATTTTGGAAAGGGTTACCTAGGACCCTTAGGCCAAGAATTGAATTACGTGTACTGTGAATTAACCCTGCCCATGATTTAACAAAGCCCTTTACTGTTACAAACATGTTAAAATCTTTGGAGGACATGTTTCGCCGTGATAGATTTGATGCCGATGAATCTGAGTCAGATTCTGACCATGATCAAGACCAATCTGATTTTGAGGATGGTACGGACTCTGATTCAGATTCTGCTGAGTCGGAAAATAGTGACGATGAATTTTTTAGATACAAGAAGAGTTCCAAGAAACAGCCAAAGAAGACTTCAAGCTCTGAAGATAAATCTGGAAAAATCAAGAGGAAGAAGAAGCGCAAGATGGAGTCAGGCCATAAGGCGCATGTGCGCCTGCGTGCATTACAAGATGAGGAAACAGCAGCGGAAGAATTTGATAAAGTAGAAACAATTATTAGGAAACTTCAGACACTGTCATTAGATGATCCTAATTACTCTACTCTGTTTTACAGGGCATACAAGTTGGATAAGGATATTGTACAAATTGTACAACGTCCTAGGAGGTCGGGAGAATCCACTTCATCACCCATTGTGCGTTCAGGAGGACCCCCTGCAACAATGGCAGACAATAGACCATTGTCGCATGGAGAAATGACCTGTTATGGTTGCGGGAAGAAAGGGCACTCCATGAATTATTGTCCAGAGATTATTGACCTTTTGAATAAAGGGACAATAAAACGTGACATAAATGGCAAGTTAACAATGCCAGATGGGTCTCCTATTCGCAGAGGAAGGGATGAGTCTATTGTCTCAGCCTTCTATAAAACCCAGCTTGCGCAGTCAAACTTTATCTCATTTACTGCAGAAACCATGGCATGCATTTCTGACACTGAATCTGACATTCTTGTTATACCTGCTGAGTGCTCTTCCAAGTCCACCAAGGGAGCGCGCAAGGAGCGCTTTGAAGGTGTGTTCCCTCCTGCCAAGCCTAGTTGGGCTCAGAGACTTGATGACAAAGCTGACAAAGCTAAAGCAGATAAGCCTAAAGTGGACAAACCTCCGAAACCCTGCCCAATTATTACATTCATCATCAGTTTCTGGTTCTTCCTTTTCAAGCACTGTATTTGGATCAAGAGGCATTCTGACTGTGTTGGCGTTTGTAAGTCCATTCTTATGTAGGATAGGCTCAAAATATTTTGTTTGAGAGATTTTGATTGTCTGCTTTAAATGGTCTTTCTCAATTTCTATCCCCACAATTTTTCGGGGTTCGCCAAGGTCAGTAACTTCGAACATATTTCAAAGTTCCCTCTTCAATTGGTCCATTAGTGTGCAATCATTGGTGAATATTAATGGGTCGTTTATCCGAATAGTGACAATTTCTATCTTATCACCTTTGATCCGAATGTATGCATATGGATCCAAGAATAGACACTTGAATCTCACATCTAGCAACTTGCAGTTCAGCATGATATTTCATTCTCGGTCAGACTGCTTTAGCCCATAAGGGGTTTTCTTTAATTCCGTCACTGTATCCTTTGGGTTGCTGCATATATACTTCTTCTTTGAAAATTCCGTTCAGATAGGTGCCTTTCATGTCCATCTGTCTTTCTTCTGGTACATCTGGGCTGGCTTGGTGCATTCATTCCACTTTCCTCACGTTGTTATACACCAAATGTGTTTGGTACAAGGACAGGTCCTTCATACATATAAATGCACAGTTATACAATCAAATTTGACACCAGAAAACAGCCTGCTTCAAAAGGTTTAATAGTAAATTGATTCTGACATAATACATTCATTACTTGGTCAGCAGTTATTAGTCAGAATAATCAGATTTATTGTTCTTTTATTTACCATGAAAACTGTAGTTATGAAAACAGCTATTGTTTCATATAATTTTAAAGATTATAGGTTTTTACATAATTTCACTTAGTAGCAGACCTATTTTGCTTAGTAATTTACTCAGTTTGCTTACTAATTCACTTATTTTGCTTACTAATTCATCAGTTTGCTTATTAATATTTAGATTCTGCTTTGTAATCAGCTTGCACAGCTTTTTATATACAGTGCACAGCTTTTAATACACAAACCTGCAGAGTATATAAGGAGGGAGCAATTCTCCCCCAAAATATCAATCAATTCTCTAGTTATTCACTCAGAAAAGTGTGACACCTGATTCCTTACTATCTCAACACTACTATTGCTGTTGAACAGTAGGTATAGTTAAGTATTTCTAGCACATTGACAGTTGCTAGTAGAGTTATAAGCTGCAGTATTGCTAGAGTCTTACTAAGTGCACAAACCACTAAAAGACTCATTGTAAGTTTGATTTAAGAAGCTTTGCTAGCACATAAGAGACTAGAAGCTTCACCAGCGTAATTAATATAGTCTTGGATAGTACAGTTGATACATCGAGACATAAGTATTAGTTTTTAAAGAGCCTATAATAGTATAAGAGCAAGAGATTAACTAATAAGCAAGATATTGAGTATAAGTGATTGTTAATACTGACTTAGTCTTTTCTTGTAGTATTTGCAGAAGAGAGTGTTTAGTTTTTGATTCATATTAAAAAATAGCCTGGAGACTAAATCTTTCCCCTTTCCACGAATGATCCATATGAACTTAACTGAGCCTTTGGCCGAGGAATGACAACTACCACCAAGCTCAGTATAATAGAGACAATTAAAGTAGAATCTCTCCCTCACTTTTCACTACTTAAACTGTCCCGAAGCACGACAACATCGTGCTAAGCATAAGCATAGTGAAGATGCAGCAGGCTCTAAGTCTAAGAAACAGAAGGTTACAAGTGCTATAATACCAGGAAATCTGGCTTCACTGCAGGGCTTTGTTTGAAATGCAGAAACATACAGTTGTGCCTATGACAGTCTCTTCTCAATCTTACATGCTGTATATATAACTTCACCTAAATGGTAGATGTTCAATGTTCAGCAGCAGAATATTCACCTGCAGCTTTTTACACAAGTGTTGAATGGTGTTAAACTGGGCAAATTGATAATGGAGAATGCACGAGACAGAATCAGACTCAGTTTGCACTAAGTTAATTCTGAGGTATTTCCAGTAATAGATACAGAAGGAACTAATATCTATGCATTATGCCAGGAGATGTTAAATCACTCTGAAGATATTCTGACTTGCACACTTATATGTGATCACTGTGATATATAATTTGAGAGTAATACAGATAGACAAGTGATTTGGGATTATAGCAGAGCAGTTTGGAAAGATAGTCCGTTCAAACTTGGGTCCTATAAGAATAAGATCAAGTACAGACTGGTTGGATGCAATTTTTGCCAGATGCTCTGAGCGTGTTTGTTCTAACTGTAATAGTACAGTGCTTTATAATCTGGAATATGAGTCTTTGCCAAATTTTCAGTGTTTCATCACTAATAGTCTGCAGATTAACTGAGAATCTGAGTCAGAATTGCAAGATCAGAAGTATAGACTTTGTGGTATAGTTTATTATGGTAGGTTCGACTTTACTGTATGTATCATTACAAAGACTGAAAGTGTCTGGCTTAATGATGCAGTTACAACTGGGCAGACTTGTATACTAAAGGGACAAATAGAGAGTATGGATTCAACAGCATAACTGTATTAGATTGTAACATAGCTAAATGTATGTGTAATCATAAAAATGTACAACTGTAATACTTTTGAATAATAAGTGCAAAAAAAGAGACCAAACATATATATTAGAAGTGTAGACCTGATAGATATTTAAATCAGAAATCGTCCTTGTCGTGCATTAGCATAGGCCCACTCCAAGCAAGTATACTAGTAGATGTATTGTTTAATTATTGTTTCATATAAGTTGGACTGATATTGCTTAAAGATGTACTGCTTAAGTTATAAATTTAAAGTAATCTACTCCTGTAGGAAAGCAAACTATAATAGTATAATAAAGCATTCATTTAAAAATATTTCAGCTTGAGACAGTCTTACATTGGATCATCTCATCTTATCTTTGAAATGATCTATGATTAGGACCTTCCAATGCCACAAAACATGAAAGCATGAATGTCAAAGACACTCATGTTGAAGATTGTAAGTAAGCATATTGTCTGTTTACTATGTCAATATTGAAGGCCCACTAGTGAATGTCTTCTTATAAAATACAAAATATGTTTTAAATGAGACAATATGAAAGTCCAATGTAAGATTAGATAATATATTCTGAATCTGCATGCTATCTTGTCTATAGTCCCACATTTAAAAAGTGTTCGAATGAAAAACTGAAAAGATATAGCACAAAGTGAATTAAGGCATTCCAAAGTTGAACTGTCCTCATTATACTAGGACCTTCTATAGTTTTGTCATTTAAAAGATATTAAAAGTCTCTTTATCTTAAAATTTATAAGAAAGCTACTAGTCTATTCATATCTAAAAAAGAGCTATATACTAAGATTACAATGATCTGAAATAAAGGTAAGTAATATGATGTTCTCACACTGGAATGTCCCATATTAGTATTTATCACTGTGTGACATGTGATAATATATAGGAAAGCTCATGATAAGAGAAAACAGTGAGACAAAACTGGTCCATTTTATGTTTCCAAGTGTCAAAATCTACTTCTGAGATGAGCCAGGCCTAGTACTCTTCTAAGATTAGATCAGGTCTTTAGAAAAAGGACCTGAGAAACCATGCTAAAAGAGCCTCTTAGGTACAACTTTTTAGTGATTAAGTTTAACCTAAGAAGCTGAGTTGGAGGGTACCCTGAAGTGTTTATGCTATATTGAACATCATTTTACAAGTGATTAGATGGCCCTTCATCCACATTTTCCTTTAAGTTCCTGCTAAATAACCCCGCAGCTTACAAGATATCAACTTACTAATGTTTGTATTCATGCCACACCTTTGTCAGATGATTTGATGTGACAAAACTTAAGCCTATTTAAGAGAAAGTAGGTTCTGTCTTACATGGATCGTAATTCTGCAAATTTGTGTCATGAAATTCTGTTAGCTTTCAAATTATTCCTGTATTTGCAGCTGCTATAATCTTGATGCCATAGTGACACATATAAAAATGATCTTCAGCATTATTTGAATCTGAAACTCTGCTGGTGATTCATGAGATGTTATATTTGTGAGGTTGTAGCTCTTTATGTATGACACTAAGAATATGTAAATTTAGATATACATTTTGCTAATAAGATTGACAAAAAAACTCGTTATGCATAGTTTTTTGCAAACATACTAGCTGTGGTGCAAGCTCCACTCTATGAAATTCAATCTGCTCACCAGTCTTCTCAACCATATAGGTTCTCGTCTTGCATTCTGACTTTTGATTACTGTCCATGCAACACATATCCTTCTATTTCAGATATGTTGTAATATCATCAATTACTGTATCTGAAAGCTTTGTCTTCACTAAATTTTAGAATAATGCAAAAACTGAACTGGACTTGTAGTTAAGAGAGTGTATAAGCTCTGCAGAAAGCCTAGTTGAAAAAAGATTGTGTGCTCAGTTACAATGTGGTTTGTTGTGCGAGCCAGCCATATAACCAATTTGAACCAGTTTTCTTAGATCTTCAAGCTTTAGTTGACACCAGTGAGACTTTGCAAAAGAATTATAAAAGAAATACAAGCTCTGATGCTCTTCTTATCATCCACAACCTTCTTAATTACTGTATCAACTCACTTCAACACATCCTCATCATCGCAGAAGTCTCTTAAGACCATTCTGATTAGTTTACCTGTCTTTTTATCATAGAAGATGACACTCTCAGTTGAACTAACAATTCTAGCCAATTTTGAATGATTGAGCAAATGAACAGAATGGCACTCAAGGTGCTTGTCTGCCTGCTGACAGGTCTCCAAATGCTTCCTCCACAGGGAGTTAATCTGCCTGTCATCACAAACTCACATACATGGATGTAGATACTCCTCAGCAAAAGGTGCAATGTGAATTGATGATATCTTAGCTAAGAACTTTTGTCATGCCTCTAATGACTGACCTAGGCAAAGATTGGTGATAAGTGTCCAATAAACGCCATATTACACAGCCTTTAATGACTCTAGGCGACTAAGGGCTGTCTTAATTGCCTCTGGAAACTAAGTCATACTCATGTGATCATCACACTAGCTAAGAAAGTTGGAGAAAAATCTCTCCTCACAATGAGATGAGCTGAATGATCATTGTGTATAATGTCTGTAGTACAGTTGCAATATCACTGAAGAAAGAGATCTTTTTTTTGAGGTTGTGCTGATGCAGCAAGCAGTTCAAGGCCAACTTGATCTTGTGTGAGATGACTGGCCAAAGATTATATCAACTTTGCCCACTCTTATGTAACTTTAGCCTTTGTTATAGCAGGCTCAGTTGTAGACTTCATTATCTATCGCTTGTATGAGCACAATACTAGCATATCTAATGTAAAATAGGAGTACTGCTGACTGTGATAATTACTTAAAATCTGCTTGACAATTTTAATATCAGAAAGCCTTAGAGAGGGGCAGTTGGCACAAAAAGCAAAGTATGCAATGCACATTCTGATAGTTCAGAAAGAAATAAATGCCAAGTTGCAATAGCCCTTGACAGCACAGTTGTAGGTATTGCTGATCTTGATCTACATTATCCATAGAGATACTCTTGCTAGTAAAAATGCAAAAATGTGATCTGATATAGGAAAGAAAACACTGTACTGGTAGATCTTAGCCAAGTCTCACTTGAATAAAGGCTTCTGCTTCACTTGCACAGGTACATCTGGTGCATCTCATTGAATCTTGTCATTTGCATTATGCCAATATCATGACAAAATGGTGGTCTGAATGTTGGTCCAACAGCGCCACTGATCTGACTTCTGAAGCGAATAATTTTCACCAAACTACATATAGTTACACTATAAGTGTTTTTGCAATACAGGAGTAAATGTGCTCACATTGGTAGGTAATTTACCTATACCTGATGGCCAGATGATACTGTTTATGCAATCTTACAGGGACCTTCCATGACTTTAAGTTCAGTAAATTTCTCTTGACAATAATATTAGAAAAGAAGGAGTGTTGAATGTCTGCAGAAACAAGTGATAAGTATCAAGATATATCCCACGAGCTTAGCAGCATTATCATAGATATTATGCATATAGTTCAGTGCTGATGTTTTGATTAAAAAAAAGCTAACAATCTTGTTGAGTACTATGTATTGTGAGCCACTCTCATCCAGAATCCTCTTAATGGCCTTCTTAGATTTTGATAGTTTAGCACTTTAGGGTACCTCTCAACTCAGCCTCTTAGGTTGAACTTAATCACTAAAGGATTGTATCTAAGAGGCTTTTTTGGCATGGTCTCCCAGATCCTTTTTTTCAGAGTCCTGGTCCAATCTTGGGAGATTACTAGGCCTGACTTGTCCCAGGGCTGAGAAGTATATTTTGCAATTTGGGAACAGAAAATGGATCAGTTCTGTTTCATTATTTTCTCTTATCCTATGGGCTTCCCTGTATATTATCACATATCACACAGTGCTAGGTGTTAATATAGGACATTACAGTGTGAAAATATTATATTATTGAGCCTTATTGTTTGTACATTATATTGTAGTGTTTAGTTTATTTTCTAGAGCAACCAGTTTTTTAAAATGTATATCTTCTATTATTTTTGAATGTTTCTGTAACTATCTATATACTAGTAAATGTAATGTTCAATCATTATTTTATATAAGCTTGACTGATATTGCTTCAAGATATACTGCTTAGGTTATAAATTTAAAATAATCTTGCTATAGGAAAGTAAACTATAATAGTATAATAAAGCATTTATTTAAAGAGATCTCAGCTTGAGACATTCCCTGGGAATATTGGACTATCTCATTTTGACTTTAGGATGATCCATGATTGGAACCTCCCAAAGGTACAAAACATAAAAGCATCAGAGTCAAAAACACTCATAATAAAGAATGTGTATTGTCCATTTGCTGTGTCAATACTGAAGGCCTACTACTGAATGTCTTCTGATAAAATACAAAATACATTTTAAATGAGACAATATAAAACTGTAATGTAAGATTGAATAATATATTCTGAATCTGCATGCTATTTTCTCTATAATCTCATATTTAAAAGGTGTTAAAATGAAATACTAGAGATAAAACACAGAGTGAATTTATGGGACATCCCAAAGTTGGACTGTCTCTATGATACTGGGACCTTCTATAGTTATATTATTTAAAAGATGTAAAATGTCTCTTTATCTTAAAATTTATAAGAGATCTATTAGTATATTCATGTCTGAAAGAGAGCTATATACTAATGTTATAACTATTAGAAACAAAGCTAAAATATGATGTTCTCATACTGAGATGTCCCATATTAGCACCTAGCACTGTGTGACATGTGACAATATACAGGGAAGCCCACGGGATAAGAGAAAATAATAAAACAGAACTAGTCCATTTTCTGTTCCCAAGTTTCAAAACACTTCAGGGTACCCTTTATCTCTAGCTCTTAGCAATAAGATCTTCTATAGTATGTAATAGCTAAGAGCTTTTTAAGTGTCAGACTGACCATGGTACCTATTCTGTCTCAGGGCATTCTATAGGATTGGGCATAAATAGAGTATAGACTAGGCATATGGAATGATTATTATGTGAGATATCCTACCAGGCTAGAACATTAATTATTTATTCTAGTATTACTGATTGTCTCATGGTGTCAGGGGTATATAAGGATGTTCCACTATTAGCAGAAGATGTATTTTTAGGCTGTTGTATATTTGTTGTTTTATCTTTTCATCCACTGCCATACTATATAAACTGTAATTACATAGTACAGTAAACAAGTGCTTTATTAACACTTTATATAAAAATGGGACATTTCATTTTAAGGATATTCCATTTTAAGGACATCACATTTTAAAGACATCACATTTTAAGGACGTCCTAAAATGTCATTTATTTGTAGGCTGACAGCTATTTAGGCTATTATTTGTCTGAATATATCTGTTAGACTACAGTAATTAGCTAAAGTTCTATACTAGTCATTATATTATTAAGATTGAAGAGTAACAGGTCCTTAGATGAGATATCTCATCCTATAGCATAATGTCCCAGAGTATAAAAAGTTATTAGGTGAATGTGTTTGTGAATGCAACTTTACTGCAATCTTAGGTCAAATGTCTTTCTTGCTTTGTTCAGATACATTCTATAGTAGCAGACTTAACTAAAGTGTCTCTTATTTGCTAGTGTATAAGTAGACTGAGTTACTGTGTTTTTTCTGATTATTAATGACAGTTATAGAATATTCATGTTAGATGCAATATACTAAAGGTGACATCACGTTAATTCGAACATTGCATCAGAAAAGGTATAATTACTTTTGAAACATGAGAATAAGAACTGTCATTTGGCCTGTTATAATTGTTATTTGATCTAATGAACATGTTATATATACCACTAATAGTAATTAGTATTATAACACTGCAGGTAAATACACTACTTAGTATGGAATATCTCACTATTTGTGAATCTCCCATTTTATTTGAAGTATCAGTAAAGCACTAGTTTACTATACTATGTAATTACAGTTTATATAGTATGGCAGTAGATGAAAAGATAAAATAACAAATATACAACAGCCTAAAAATACATCTTCTGCTAATAGTGGAACATTCTTATGTACCCCTAACACCATGGGACAACCAGTAATACTGGGATAAACAATTAATGTCCTAGCCTGGTAGGATATCCCACATAATAATCATCCCATATGCCCAGTCTATACTCTATTTATGCCCAATCCTACAGAATGCCCTGGGACATAATAGGTACCATGGTCAGTCTGACACTTAAGAAGGTCTTAGCTATGACATACTATAAAAGATCTTGTTGCTAAGAGCTAGGGATAAAGGGTACCCTAAAGTGTTTCAAAATATACTTCTCAGCCCTGGGACAAGCCAGGCCTAGGACTCTCCCAAGATTAGATCAGGACTTTAAAAAAAGGACCTGAGAGACCATGCCAAAGGAGCCTCTTAGGTACAATTCTTTAGTGATTAAGTTCAACCTAAGAGGCTAAGTTAAGAGGTACCCTGAAGTGCACTCCACCTGATTACTATTTTGGATTTCATCTAGTGCAAGTTGCTCTGGCTGGATTTCTGCACATGCCAAATGTAGTAAGCACTGCCACATCAGAGATCACATGTCAGTAGGTGCCTTTCTGTTTGTAGAGCATCATTATCAACTTCAAATTCTGGTAATTTATGTTCAAGTTTTCTCTTTATTTGCTAGCTAAGTTCAAATCTCTGCTTTATAAATCAGAATGTGCATTGCATACTTTGCTTTTTGTGCCAACTGCCCCTCTCTAAGGCTTTCTGATATTAAAATTGTCAAGCAGATTTTAAGTAATTATCACAGTCAGCAGTACTCCTATTTTACATTAGATATGCTAGTATTGTGCTCATACAAGCGATAGATAATGAAGTCTACAACTGAGCCTGCTATAACAAAGGCTAAAGTTACATAAGAGTGGGCAAAGTTGATATAATCTTTGGCCAGTCATCTCACACAAGATCAAGTTGGCCTTGAACTGCTTGCTGCATCAGCACAACCTCAAAAAAAAGATCTCTTTCTTCAGTGATATTGCAACTGTACTACAGACATTATACACAATGATCATTCAGCTCATCTCATTGTGAGGAGAGATTTTTCTCCAACTTTCTTAGCTAGTGTGATGATCACATGAGTATGACTTAGTTTCCAGAGGCAATTAAGACAGCCCTTAGTCGCCTAGAGTCATTAAAGGCTGTGTAATATGGCGTTTATTGGACACTTATCACCAATCTTTGCCTAGGTCAGTCATTAGAGGCATGACAAAAGTTCTTAGCTAAGATATCATCAATTCACATTGCACCTTTTGCTGAGGAGTATCTACATCCATGTATGTGAGTTTGTGATGACAGGCAGATTAACTCCCTGTGGAGGAAGCATTTGGAGACCTGTCAGCAGGCAGACAAGCACCTTGAGTGCCATTCTGTTCATTTGCTCAATCATTCAAAATTGGCTAGAATTGTTAGTTCAACTGAGAGTGTCATCTTCTATGATAAAAAGACAGGTAAACTAATCAGAATGGTCTTAAGAGACTTCTGCGATGATGAGGATGTGTTGAAGTGAGTTGATACAGTAATTAAGAAGGTTGTGGATGATAAGAAGAGCATCAGAGCTTGTATTTCTTTTATAATTCTTTTGCAAAGTCTCACTGGTGTCAACTAAAGCTTGAAGATCTAAGAAAACTGGTTCAAATTGGTTATATGGCTGGCTCGCACAACAAACCACATTGTAACTGAGCACACAATCTTTTTTCAACTAGGCTTTCTGCAGAGCTTATACACTCTCTTAACTACAAGTCCAGTTCAGTTTTTGCATTATTCTAAAATTTAGTGAAGACAAAGCTTTCAGATACAGTAATTGATGATATTACAACATATCTGAAATAGAAGGATATGTGTTGCATGGACAGTAATCAAAAGTCAGAATGCAAGACGAGAACCTATATGGTTGAGAAGACTGGTGAGCAGATTGAATTTCATAGAGTGGAGCTTGCACCACAGCTAGTATGTTTGCAAAAAACTATGCATAACGAGTTTTTTTGTCAATCTTATTAGCAAAATGTATATCTAAATTTACATATTCTTAGTGTCATACATAAAGAGCTACAACCTCACAAATATAACATCTCATGAATCACCAGCAGAGTTTCAGATTCAAATAATGCTGAAGATCATTTTTATATGTGTCACTATGGCATCAAGATTATAGCAGCTGCAAATACAGGAATAATTTGAAAGCTAACAGAATTTCATGACACAAATTTGCAGAATTACGATCCATGTAAGACAGAACCTACTTTCTCTTAAATAGGCTTAAGTTTTGTCACATCAAATCATCTGACAAAGGTGTGGCATGAATACAAACATTAGTAAGTTGATATCTTGTAAGCTGCGGGGTTATTTAGCAGGAACTTAAAGGAAAATGTGGATGAAGGGCCATCTAATCACTTGTAAAATGATGTTCAATATAGCATAAACACTTCAGGGTACCCTCCAACTCAGCTTCTTAGGTTAAACTTAATCACTAAAAAGTTGTACCTAAGAGGCTCTTTTAGCATGGTTTCTCAGGTCCTTTTTCTAAAGACCTGATCTAATCTTAGAAGAGTACTAGGCCTGGCTCATCTCAGAAGTAGATTTTGACACTTGGAAACATAAAATGGACCAGTTTTGTCTCACTGTTTTCTCTTATCATGAGCTTTCCTATATATTATCACATGTCACACAGTGATAAATACTAATATGGGACATTCCAGTGTGAGAACATCATATTACTTACCTTTATTTCAGATCATTGTAATCTTAGTATATAGCTCTTTTTTAGATATGAATAGACTAGTAGCTTTCTTATAAATTTTAAGATAAAGAGACTTTTAATATCTTTTAAATGACAAAACTATAGAAGGTCCTAGTATAATGAGGACAGTTCAACTTTGGAATGCCTTAATTCACTTTGTGCTATATCTTTTCAGTTTTTCATTCTAACACTTTTTAAATGTGGGACTATAGACAAGATAGCATGCAGATTCAGAATATATTATCTAATCTTACATTGGACTTTCATATTGTCTCATTTAAAACATATTTTGTATTTTATAAGAAGACATTCACTAGTGGGCCTTCAATATTGACATAGTAAACAGACAATATGCTTACTTACAATCTTCAACATGAGTGTCTTTGACATTCATGCTTTCATGTTTTGTGGCATTGGAAGGTCCTAATCATAGATCATTTCAAAGATAAGATGAGATGATCCAATGTAAGACTGTCTCAAGCTGAAATATTTTTAAATGAATGCTTTATTATACTATTATAGTTTGCTTTCCTACAGGAGTAGATTACTTTAAATTTATAACTTAAGCAGTACATCTTTAAGCAATATCAGTCCAACTTATATGAAACAATAATTAAATAATATATCTACTAGTATACAGATAGTTTCAAAAACATTCAAAAGCAATGAAATATATACAGTTTATTCAACTACTTACTCTAGACAAAAACAATACAATATAAGGTTAAAAAATAGGGCTAAGTGACATAATGTTCCCACACTGAGATGTCCCATATTCGTATTTATCACTGTGTGACATGTGACAGAAGCTTATGAAGTAAGAAAAAACTATGAGACAAAACTGGTCCATTTTCTGTTCCTAAGTGCCAAAATATACTTTTCACCCCTGAGATTTGCCAGGTCTAGGACTCTCCTAATGTTAGACCAGATCTTTAGAAAAAGGAACAGAGAGACTATGCCAAAAGAGCCTCTTAGGTATAACTCTTTAGTGATTAAGTTCAATTTAAGAGGCTCAGTTGGGGGTACCTGGAAGTGACATGAGTAAAATTATGACATGTATACTTGTGTAGCTACTATAATATTTGAGACAATTTGGATGGTCAGGAAGTGTACAAAGCCAATGTTCTTATTACAAACAATCTTGATTTAATTGATCAACTCGAAGTTGGGAGGTACCCTGAATTAAGCTTAGCAGTAAATGCAGACTTGAGTTAGATCTAGTCATCTCTCAGCATGAAGTCTGAGTGATATTCTTACTATAAGGTTAGTTATAGCTGAGTAGTGTCTGTGACAACTCATTGGCTATAGCATATCCTGCTTTCATATTAAGATCATCATGCACTATCATACAAATGTTGCATGTATGTGTCTTGTGCCTATGTGCTGCCAAACTGGTTATTTTGTATGTAGCTTGAATATTGCTGATATGTAGTTCTAATCCTATATGAATATGCAGTGAAATCTGACATGTGTATATAGCCATTTTGAGGCCTGAGTAGTGTTGTAATGACCCTAATGTGAGATACACAGGCACACAGAATAATTGATACCTTCATATAGTTGCAATATATCAGCAATAACTGGGTCAAGGACATTGTCAAGCTGCTCTAAACTTGGCTCCTTCAGCTCTGAGATGTTGGTAATCAGGTGTACAAATAGTTGTGTAAAGTGAATAGATCTGTGCAGGCTGACAAACAATAAGTATATGCCACCTGCAGAATAAGGTCAGTTGTCGGTAATCCTGAACCTGCATATACACATATAATTAACACAATAAATGTGATTACAAAGGAGAATAGTGTTACCAATTCATATTAAGTATTATACTTAAACCCACATTAACTTGTCATAATGTCCAATGAGAGCCATATTTCACTTCAATTTCACATACAGTTCCATCTTTTTGCACGACACAGTTTAAGCTCAGTTCTATTAATCTCCATGCTGTGTCATTGTGAAAGTCATGCATAAGCTTATGTGATGTGAGTGGGTCCGTGTTTACATCCTTGGATAGAAGACCCAAGTCGGAGTATAGCAGGAACTATTAAATAGCCTTAATGATCAACAAGTACAGTTGTATCTTGGCTGGAAGGTGCTTTGCAAGATCATTAGTATCATTGAAATCAATATTATCAAGTTAACACTTAACACAATAGATGGTCCCGGAACAGCGAGCTTGTACACAGCTTGGAGAATTCATCTTTATGATCATATTCATTGAATAGTACTTAAAGCAGATAGTGCAAATGGAGTGCCTCTTGATGTAGTTGTCTATGGCTAGTCCAAGTTGCTGCTTGACAGTGATCAGCATGATGGCTGACTTGGATAACATAAAAAAGCAGCTGCAGAGTCAGATAATATCCAAACTGTTGATCCTGAGCAGCAGCAACTGTAGATGAGCTGAAGACATTCTCTAGTACAGCTTGTAGATAGGCTAAGCAAATAGCTTTGGACTCTCAGAAAGCAGGGGCAAGATCAGTCTCTAGTAAAGTCAAAGTATTGCATCTTCCACAGAGTCTTGAGCAGCCACTGCATCCAGTGTAATGATTAGTGCACACCTGACACAAACACCTAAACCCAACTAAAATGACCAAGAAGCAGGGGCGATCTGTGTGAGAGGGAAGGGCATCGCAACTGTAAAATAATGCAAGTGGGTCCCAGAACCTCGACCTAAGCCAAAGGGGGATGCGACCTGTAAGAGAACAAGGGCTCGTGATGTAAACGCGAAGTCGGGCGACAATCTACGATGAAGTCGCAAAAGTCGGAGGCAGGAAGCTAAAGTCACGACATAATCGCCAAACTTGTAGGCGAAGATGAACTAAATCGCAAAGGTGAAGGGAACTATCTGTGGGGGTAGAATGCTATGGGGAAATGCAGTATTCACCTCTCGACAAAGTCACAGTCAGTCTAACACAAAAGTCAGATTAAGACTAACACTGATATGCTCTCAGACCTCCTGGCCTCTGAAAACACGTTTTTCAGCGATCACTCATACCTCACTACTCTATCTCTCAGCCTCGGAGATGCATCCGACCCCTTCGCGACCTTCTGCGAACTTTCCGACATCGCGCGACCTCTCGTTTGACTTCGCTCAATTCCTCACAACTTCGCACCGAGATTTGACATTCTTTCATCACTCATACGCCACTCTTGCATCTCCTCACTGTCAGATACCACTTACCCGTTGTCCTTTGGTCTAGTTTGATGCACCCTGGTCGATTTCCATCTAAGTCCGTACTTCCCCGATGTTGCGCCACCTTTCTGGACATCGTGCCAACTCGCTGGTTCGTCGCACTGACTTATCGGTGTCGCACGATGGTCATGACCTCTTGTTTTGCAAATTCCATTCCCTTTATTGTTCAACCTTCCCCTTCAAGACTCCTACCCTCGTGCTGGACCAGAAATGTCGTTAGAGTGTTCCATGTGGTTCAGGACAAGTAACATATGTTTTCTTTCAATTTTCCTCTACTTTACCGTTCTTCTCCATCGCTAACGTACAACATTCACCTCTCCACACCCTTTACCTATTTTTCCATTGGTCCTAGACCATTGCGACTCTCTCCGATGTCAGTATCCATCTTCTGACATTTCGCGACTTTCGCATTTCACCTCCCCCATTTTCCCCTCTATAAATACCTGCTGTATCTATGTCGATTATCATCGAAGACCAGTAGGGGATTTCCCCCTTTACTTCAGATCACCGAGAAACTGTGTTTACTGCGATAGCGACTTCGAACTGTGATATACCCCACTGCGACATAGTGACACTGCAACATAGCGAGACTGCTATACTTCGAGACTGCGAACTGCGACTGCGATAACGAACTGCGACACTGCGATAGCGACATAGCGAAATAGCAATAGCGACCTGCATTAGTCTTAATCCGACTTTTGCATTAGACTGACTGCAACTTCATCGAGATGACAAATACTGCATTTCCCCATAGTGTTCTACTCCCACAGATAGTTCTCTTCCCCTTTTGCCATTTAGTTCGCCTTCACCTACGAGTTTGGCGATCATGTCATGATCTTAGCTTCCTACCTTTGACTTTTGCGACTTTATTGTAGATTGTCGCCCGACTTCGCGTTTATGTCGCGAGCCCTTGTTCTCTTACAGGTCGCATCCCCCTTTGGCTTAGGTCGAGGTTCTGGGACCCACTTGCTTTATTTTACAGTTGCGATGCCCTTCTCTCACACACAGAGCGACCATGCTTCTCATTTTGTTTTAGTTGGGTTTAGGTGTTTGTGTCGGGTGTGCACTCATCAACGCAGGTGGTATATCGCTATATCGCTACATCGCTATGTCACTATCGCAGTGTCGCAGTTCACTATCGCAGTCGTAGTATGCAGTCTCGCTATATCGCTATGTCGCAGTGGGGTATATCACAGTTCGAAGTCACTATCGCAGTAAATGCAGTTTCTCAGTGATCTGAAGTGAAGGGGGAAGTCTCCTACTGGTCTTCAATGATAATCAACGTAGATACAGCAGGTATTTAGAGAGGGGGAAAAGGGGAGAGGTGAAATGCAAAAGTCGCAAAATGTCAGAAGATAGATCCTGACATCGGAAAGAGTCACAATGGTCTAATACCAATGGAAAAATAGGTAAAGTGAGTAGAGAGGTGAATGTCATACGTTAGTGATAGAGATGAACAGTAAAGTAGAGGGAAATCGAAAGAAAACACATGCTACTTGTCCTGAGCCACATGGAACACTCTAATAGCATCTCCGGTCCAGCACGAAGGTAGGAGTCTTAAAGGGGAAGGTCGAACAATAAAAGGAATGAGATTTGCAAATCAAGAGGGTGCGACCATCGTGCGACACCGATAAGTCAGTGCGATGAACCAGCGAGTCAGCGCGACATCGGGAAAGGTGGCGCGATGTCAGAAAAGGATGGACTTAGAAGGAAATCAGCTAGAGTGCATTGAACAAGACCACAGGACAACGGGTAAGTGGTATCTGACAGCGGAGAGACACAAGAGTGGTGTATGAGTGGCAAAAGAATGCCGAACCTCGGAGTGAAGTCACGAGGAATCGAGTGAAGTCGAATGAAGTCGCAAAAGTTCGCAAAAGTTCGTAAAAGGGTCGGATGCATCTCGAAGGCTAAGACATAGAGTAGTAAGGTCTGAGTGATCGCTGGAAAACACATTTTCAGAGGCCAGGATGTCTGGAAGTGTATCAGCGGGTGGAGGTTCATTGCTCTGAGAGGCCAACTTACTGGCCTCAGCTTGCATGTTATCAGGTTCAGCTACAAGATTGTCATTTTCTTGAATGTCACCATCTTTGAAGTCGAAGTGTCAGAATCAGCCTCCAAGTCAGCAGATGCAGGAGTAGAGGTGAGGGGAGCAGAACGAGTGCAGGCAGCTGAAACTTGAGCTGATGTGACTGAAGATCTGGCATGTTCTGGATGGTAACAAGCTTGAGCTGACTGCATAGAATGGGCAACAGCAACCTCTATGTCCTTTTTCTCATGCCTACTAGCAGTGAGCTTAATTTGTACTCAATACCCTTTTGGTGTCTTGGAGCAGTTATAGAAGATGCAGTTACAGTGTGCTGTGTCTGCTGCTGATAGCCTATGGTCTGTGCACATCTGTAGTAAGTTCGCAGCATATATATGCAGCTAATAGCCTACAGAGGACATCAGAACAATATCTGGAGCCCATAAACGGTTGAGGTCAAGGGTCCTGATGTTGGATGTCGAGCTGAGTATATGCAAGAGGAATGTAGAGTCTGATGTATTGTTTTATATGTGCACATATAAGTAATTAGATTTAATCATTATATCCACTTATCAGCAAACTAGCCTTTTTCTTGAGCTGTACAGACAGCATGCATAATGAGACTTTGAATGAGTAGCTGAAACCTCAGATTGCAACATGGAAGTAACATGCATATAATGAGGGCATCATAGTCTAATAACACCAAATAAGTAATTTGTATGAGATCTACATAGAATATGGGTAAAATGAACATATTATCACACCATCCTCATAATACATAATCTAGAGTTTCATGCAGTAAAGAGACCCAGACTGCAAAGTTTTTAGATTTTCAATATAAGACTCCTGCACGTAACACCAGATGGTTAAGGCTAAGCCACAAACACTTTCATCGACCATCTTGCAAGTCACTCTTATTTTCAGCCAATTCTCTCTGCTCTGATCTCTACCTCACTATAAATGACTATATACTATACTAAGACCAGAACTCAACAAGTCAATTCTTTTAGGATCAGGACCAGGACCAGTTCTGTTAGAACTAGTAAGGATTGCGGTCCTGAATTAATCTGGACTGGTCCTTATTTACTTTTAACTCATGTTAAGAGATTAAGGTATAATATACACAGCTTATAAGAAGGTTGTTTTTATATTATATCTAAGCTTCACTTAAATTCTAGTTTTCTATCATGTCAACTTCTTAGCTTTGGCCTAAATTTTGATGTAAAACAGACTTTAATAGCATTTAAACATTATCAATTCTAAACTGGGCCCAGACCAGTTCTGGCAGTTTTGAAACCTTCAGGACCAGATAGTAGTCCTACATGATCCAGTTCTGGTCCTGAATCAGTCCTGAACTAGACCCTGCAACGCTAATGAGAATAAAGAATTGGCAGAGTGGTTGAATCTAATGAAAGGGAGTGTAATATATTCAAAAAAAAGTGTAAACAGGCCCAGTGGAGGATACACTTCACTTAGATCAGACGAAGACAAAACAGATACAAAAACACTTCATTGCCATAAGAGGAAGAGATCATTACTACAATACAAAGCAGAGAGCATGTACATACCACTTTAGGGTACCCTTCTGACCTAGCTCTTAGCTTCAACATAATCTATAGTGTGTTGTAGCTAAGATCCTCTCAGGTGTCAGACAGACCATGGTACCAATACATGTCTCAGGGCATTATATGAGATTACCCTGGATATAGGCAAAGCATAGGCTGGTCCAATGGCATAATTATCACATCCTATAATACTAGGATATTGATATTATATCTCAGTATTACTGGTTGTCCCATAGAGATGTCCCACTATTAGTAAATGATGTATTTTTAGGCTATTAAATGTGTAGTTTTTTAAACTTTATTCTACTGTCATATTGTCTCAGCCTTGATTATAAAAACAGTGACTATAGTGCTCTGAACAAGCAATTTATTTGCACATTATATAAGATAGGATCTCCCATTTTAAGGACATCCTAAGAGGTGATTTATAAATTCACAGATACTTAGTCTCTTCTTTAGCCTAAAGCTTCTATTAAACTACTATAGTTATCTAGAGATCTGTACTAACAGTTGAATTACTAAGATTTAAGAGTGACAAGTCCTTACATGGGATATTCCATCACATAAAGTAATATTCTATAATATAAAAGTGTCATTTAGTGAATGCATTTCTGACTGCAATTTGACTGAAATTTTAGGTCAAACACCTTTCTTTTTTCATTCAAATACAGTATATGATAGGAGACATAACAAGATATATATCTTCTGTGCTAGTATATTAGTAGACTGAGTTGTTCTATTTCTTGAGACAATTCGTGAAAATTGAAAATTGTAGTATAGCTATAACACATACTATATGTCAAAGATTATATCATGTTAGTCTGAACATTATGTTAGAAAATGTAAAATTGATTTTAAAACACAAAAATAAACATTGTTGTTTAATCTGTCTTAGTTATTCTATAAGCTAATGAAGTTGTTATATATACTATTAATAGTAATATAGTCTTTATAACATTATAAATGCATATAAAAACTTGACATGGGATATCCTGCTTTCTACAAATATTTCACCTTATATAAAGTGCAAATAAGGCACTTATTTACAGTATTCTAGTCACTATTCTTATAATTAAGGCTTATATGATATGATAGTAGAACATAGTATTAAAAAACTATACATATAATAGCCTAAAAATATATCTTTTACTAATAAGACATCCTTATATACCCCTGGCATCATGAAACAACCAGTAATACTGGGATATAAATATTAATATCCTAATATTATAGGATATCCCATATGATAATTGTGCCATTGGACCAGCCTATGCCCTGCCTATGTCCTTGATAATCTCATATAATGCCTTGAGACATGTGTTGGTACCATGGTCTGTCTGACACCTGAGAGGGTCTTAACTACAACACACTATAGATTATGTTGAAGCTAAGAGCTAGGTCAGAAGGGTACCCTGAAGTGTACATATCTTTGTTGCAGTGAGGGAGAGAGAGTAATGAAGGGCAATGAAGTCGAACAATATATAAACAGTATGGAATAGAAAGGAGGAGCAAACAAGCTGTTGTAAACATATGAGCAGGGTTACATAATTCAACTTAAGATCAGTCCAATTATCTCAGGATTTGAGGAGGTTTGAAGTCTCACTTGATGCCAGACAGTTTTATTAAATCACTCAAGTTGTATGTCAGTCTGAAAGTTATCCTAAAAATAAAAAACTTATTATGAAGTTATTTCTACTTTAAAATAGGTTTAAAATAACTTTCAGATAAGTCTCTTGTAAGCAGTGCCACTTACACTAAACTTATTTACTCTATCTTTCAAATAACATTTGCATACTCCTGCCAACTTATTAAAAATTGCTTCCAGTGCTGATTATCTTAGGATTTATGAAGATTTGAAGTCTCACTTAATGCCAGACATTTTTTATTAAATTATCCAAACTCACTGAATACAATTTCCAATACATTGGCAGAAGTAAGCGAATGTTATCGATAATAAGTGACATGGCTTACAAGAGACTTATCTGAAAGTTATTTAAATCCTATTTCAAAGTAGAAATAACTTCATAATAAGTTTTTGTAATGGGTCAGTTCTGACGACTGTTACTCATTATAGACTGCTTACTGATTACCTAAGCAAGTTGCTTTTAATCCTTTACACTCACCATCTGGCTGTATACACTCAGTCTTAGCTTAGTTTTGGCTATATATTGAGTCTACTGCAGCCCTGATGAGCCTAAGGATCTAGGCTGCTTACAGTATTCCATTTCTACTTTCAGATAAGTCTCTGCTAAGCAGTCACTGGATGCAATTTCCAATAAATTGGCGGGAGTACATGAATATTATTTGAAAGATAGAGTGAATAAATTTAGTGTAAGTGGCACAGCTTACAAGAGACTTATCTGAAAGTTATTTGAAACCTATTTTAAAGTAGAAATAACTTCATAATAAGTTTTTCATTTCTAGGATAACTTTCAGATAAGTCTCTCCTAAGCAGTGCAACTTACACTGAATTTATTCACTCTACTTTTCAAATAACTTTTGCATAGTCTCCCCAACTCATTGGAAATTGCATCCAGTGAGTGCAACTTACACTAAATTTATTCACTCTATATTTCAAATAATTTCCCCAACTTATTAGAAATTGCATCCAGTGACTGTATGTTAAAATGTATGACGAACACTGGATGCAATTTCCAATAAACTGGTGGGCATTACCTAAAACTTACTTGAAATGTCGGAAAAAAATAATGTGCCTTGTAAGGGACCTTGCCTTACGACTCCTTAATTGGGACTTGTAACTGCCTTGTAAGGGACAAAAATGGTGCCAAAATTACTCAAAATGTCCTAATTTTCTATTGCAAGGGAGGTCAAAATCCATCGCAACTACCTTATTAGGCATGAAAGGTTTTTCCGACAAAGTGCAAAAGTGTAGTATAAGCGGCTCAAGACTTATCTAAACTTTGTGGTAGATATAGAAAACTTATTGTAAAGTTATGTCTACTTTGGGATAGGTTTCAAATATTTTCAGAAGAGCCTCAAATTACGGGAAAATTATTTAATCTATCTTTACCATAAATTCACAATAAATATGGGCAGCTTATTGAATGATGCATCCCGTGAAAATCTGATTCCAGGAGACTATCCACACCGACGACATATGATAATACTACAAAGATAGTAAGTGCATGCAGAGTGAGGTCTGTGATGTAATGCATGAGGCTACACAACCCCAAAGGACGTAAATGTAATGTGAGACTGTGAGGCGGACGAGGGATAACATGAGACTATGTGCACTGTAGTGAGCCACAGGAGGAAGATAAAAATGTAGGCAAGATGCGAGGAAGCTAGATTATAAAATATATCGAGTCCATTTCGTGAGATCAAGTCATGATCATCGGTTCGACCGCGCGAGCCATCCTTTCGCATATCCGTCCGTCCGTCCGTTCGTTCGTTCGTTAATCCAAGGTGTTAGATCTTGCAGGCCTCATCGTCCGGGCCAGAGCATCGGCTCATTTCCCTTGTCAGGGGAATTCGGCTCGTCCATGGGGTCCACTTCCCTCAGGACGCCGTCCGCATCCAGTTCCATGCCAGCGGTCCTCGCGTCCTGCTCACCATCCTGGGTCGACTGCGCGTTAATTCCCGTGCGTGCATCCGAACTAGTCTCAACGTCAAGCCACGCCGCCCGCGCCATAGGCAGTGGTGTCAGCGGTTGCAGCTGCAGCGGCAACTCCATCGGTTGCGCAACACGAGCTGCGACAAGTTCTGCAGATGAAGTCGCCCCGTCGACGGCGGGTGGTGGCGAAATCGGCCGAGGTGACGCCGTCCAGCGATATCCATAATACAGTCCGGGTGCAGGTGCGGGACTCGGCGAGCTCGCTCGACTTTCCTGCGAAACCTGTACATCCACATGTATTCCGCGCCCGTGAGACGGGTGCCCAGGAAACCCGTACGGCCGCGACGGCGACACGTGGTCTGCAAAGAACGTGTAGACGTAGAACGCTGACGTCCTACGCCCACTCCCCGACCCACGTCCCGCTGCCGGAGGGCGACACTGCCAATACCGCGGACCGCTCGGGTGCAGTGCCGGAGGTGTGCGCACCGCTGAATTCCGAGAGAAGATGCCCTCCGACGCCGCCTGGCAGGGCATGTAGCGCGTCCCTAGCGTGTTCCCGCTGCGGAGACCTCAGAAACGAGAATAAAGAATAAATCCAGACCGCACGACGTACCATACCGCGCACCCTATTCCCTCGCGCACGCACCCGCATGCGCTCTTCATCATCTTCGCCACCACCGAGCGTTCAAAATAAGATGCGTCAAGCCCGACCACAACCTCTGTCGCCTCCTCCTTGCCCACCCACACTCCCCGCGGCCGCTGCGGGTACGCACGCATATGAACCAGAGCGCCGCACCCGTTCGTCCGTCGCGCCGCCTGTGAGCTCGCACGTCCAGAGGCTGAAGTAGACGCCGACCGAGATCTACTACGGCCTGGCAAAGGCGATGGCGCAAACGACGGCCCGTGCAGCCCAGTCACCGCAGACGGGCCCCATTCTTCTCCGCCGCAGAAGAGCATGAACTCCTCTTCCTCTTCGCCCTCTCTTCTTTGTTCTTCCGTCTGCGCCCCTCTCGCGGCGCCGCTACCCTCACCTCTGTCGTCCACATTCCAGTCTCTCCACTCGCCGCCGCTGTACGTGTATTCGTCTTCGCCTGCAAGCTCCGTGGGGACGTAGGGTGGCGTGGGCGTCCTCGAGGGCACTACCACGATTGGCCGTGGAGCAGAGTTTGAGCTGGACATGTATGGGGGTGCAGGCGGTGCTCTTGCGTGATCTATGCGCATAGCACCTCGACGGCGTAAACGAGAAGCTTCTCCCGTACGCACGAGGTCTGAGAGGACGATGGAGTCGTCGGCGTCGATTGGTTGGGGAGCGACGCTCGAGCGGCGGCGAGTTTCAGGACGCTGGCTGTATTCCGAGTGTCGACGGTATACCTGGGGCATTCCTGTGCGAATATGGAGTAAAACAGAGTGAAGTCGGTTTGCTGTCGAGGCGGTATGAGATGAGGAGGTGAGGCGGCGGCGAGGAGAAGGTGAGGTGCCAAATTGGCTTATGTAATGCTCCCTTTTGCTTCCGTCGGCTGCACGCTGGAAGGAACAAATTCGAACAACAACATTGAACTTTATTTTCTGGGTGACGACGACCATACATCGTGAGGAGAATGTGTTGACGGCTACAAAAAAGGTTTCTCAGGGTATTTGTAGACGATATCTGATCTGTTGACCGACTTAGGTTACGATTGCTCTACAATTACTTACCTCGCACACCTCGGTACCGACACAGAAGCTTCGTGGATCCACAACCTTCGTACTAAACGAGAGGCGACCACAGGACTGAAGTGTTCTAGTGTCTGACTCGTGGAAATTAGATGGGAAAGCCTCGCCAACTGTGGGATAAGTACCGTGGACAAGCGAAATCATGTCTGAGATCTGAGGCCTTGCCTTCGCCGGCTTTTGTAACGGAAGGCCGCATTGATGAGCATGAAGCCCGTTCAAGTCCAAGGTGAATGAATAGATGATAGATAATGTCACAACTTGCTGCGTACACGACCCCTCCTCGCCCCGGGATGAGCATCGTCCGTCTTGGATCCGGCGGTCTTATCCGGATCTATACCCTCCTGCTGGGCAGCCTCTCGGAAGACAAGATGGTGTCGGAGTACGTGTGCGAGCCGCTCTTCCCAAGAGGGCTGATCCGGAGCGAACACCTCAAAGTCCGGCTCACGCCCGTAGCCAATCGCGGCTACCCTGATCAATATCGAGCTGTGAGAAGCCGTTTAGGAAGGTGAACTCCAGACGATTGAATGGGAGAACATACGCAGTGAGCCCGAAGATGGGCTTCGTTCCGCCCGCTTCCCTGCCGGTCAAGAAGCGGTGCATGCGGACGTGCCCTTCGTGTGCGGCAATGTCAACGTACGTATGATATTTCATCTCGAGCATCTCGGGCTCGGTAGAGAATGGTGGCTCCGAATGCAGGAGCGAAATGAGCGGGTGAGAAAATAGAGAAGCAACTTCGGGTGCATTAAGAATTGGCTGCGGATCGACAGTAAGTGTTGTGAAACTGGAGAATCAATGTAATCGTACTCGTAGAGTATTGTCCAAGATCAAGACAACCACCCTGACATCTTGAGGTACAACGCAGTATATTCAGTAATCGGAGAAACACTTACGGTATCACCACCAGTTGGTTGCCGGCGAGGAATGGTTCTACGACGCAGAGAAGAGGGACTTTTTGGCGGTCCATCGGTAAACCTATCTGCTGCACTCAGTTGCCGCCTTGTCGAAGTAGTAGGTGGGATACCTCCTCGAATGCCTCACGCCGCTGTCTCTTTCTTCAGCGCATGGAGCCTGTCCAAATTCTGAGAACTTACAGCTGTCCACTCGATGCTGTGGTCTTGGGCGTCCCACTTGCCACCAGGTAAGGAGGTATCACCCGCGTATGTCCTCAATGTCGACGCACGACTTCATTATGTAACATACAGCATCAACAATTTAAAACAGGCATCCACAATAGATAATTTTCCCAGAAGGATACACATACCGACTGAGTAAAACGTACAAGTCGCCCGTCCTCCCAACGAACAACGCTACCAGTACAGCCGCACATCGCGACCTCGGTATTTGCAGCCGTATCTTCGGAGGTTGATAGTTTAGGAGGTTCTGTATACACCTATAAGACAAGCATCAGAGCATTCCATGAACAACTGCTAGCGACAGACTGTTTAGACTCTAGCTTGAGCACCGGAATGGGGGCTTCATTCAGCTGAAGCTTTGGTCGATGGAATTTGAGGAGATTGCTGCGACGACTCTTAAGCTTGAACATACGTGATTAACAACCAGCCTGGTGACATAGGTCTCAGAAAGAGAGGCTGGGTGAAGGATGATATATATACAGTATCTCGCGAGTGAGCCTAAGCTGGATTTCAAGTTGTTGCGGAGAACCTCTGACACCTGCATCCGGATTAGGAAACCGTTGTAGTTCGCAAAGCGCTGCGCTGTATGGCCATGGCAGTTCTGCCCAACCTGGATATCCTTTCTAAACACACTCCAATATTATCATGCGCAAGTGAGTGTCACAGAGGTAAGGGAGATGTAAAATGACATGCGAGTACAGGCACTGCGTCATTATGTAGAATTCGCCTCAGCTAATTTACGTCCGATTCTCGCCCATCCCCTATTGGTTAGATATAACACAATATTATACGTGAATGCGAGGCCGTGTGTAAAACAGTGAGATAAAGACACCAATCTGCAGTTGCTTCAAGACGGAGAAGGGGTCCGGGAGGCACGAGATCGCAGTACAACACAGGGAGGGAGCAAATGTACAACAAAAACCTGCGGACGACGGATGGAACGCGTACAGGTACATCAAATCGATAGAGAACAGTCAGAGCAATATTACATACGAGAGAGGGAACAAAAATGACACAGATAGTAGTGTATCTAGAACTCAGGCGTCCTGCGACCAACACTCGCCCACGACGCCTCGCTCCCTTGTTGGGATCGGGCATCAGATACATCCTCATGCCCGCCTCCTGCATCCAGCATACCAAAATGGGGAGACAACACTTCCTGGGCGCTACCGGGACTGAACATGCCTGACCGTGGGGACAGCACATCGTAATCGTCATCCGACGGCAAGTCGAAGTCAGAGCCAATATTGGGGGAGCGTACATCTGGGGAGGTCGACCCGCTGCTGTGCGTCTCGACTGAGTAGACATCAGAAAACGGTGAATGTGACCGCGAAGTCGGGTTCGCCAGAACAGTGGCCCCGTGTCCAAGTTCAGACGTGTCCATCATCGCAGTATTGTACATAGAAGCAGGAATATTGATGTCCGAAGCGCCCGGTGTTGAGGCCTTTGAGGATCCAGAAGATACAGATGAGCCAATATCTGTGATATTAGGTGTCAGGGCTCGAGACGATGGATCGGAATAATTCGATATCGGAGTGGGCAGTCTTGGAGAAGTAACTCGAAAAGCGACCTGAGGTGTCTGATGACGTCCTGACAATGAATGCACCGACGTCGATGGACTGGCGGAAACCGAATGTTCCCCGATCGACCTTGGGCTACTCGGTAGCGACGGTCTCTCCAGTGGAGAAACTGGGGAAGAAGGCGCAGAAGAGTCAAATAACACATGCGTGGGCGATAGGGTTGAATAGGGGATGAAGGTGTTGGACTAGCAGGATGAGATCAATGAACAAGCCCGACAGTCGTGAATGATGATGGTGAATACCTCGTCCATCATGCCAGCCGTTCTCCTGTGTCTAAGGCCAGACCCGTTCGGGCTACCTCTCCACTCGTTCACCTCTTGCGTTACCAGTTGTTCGAGCTCAACAGGCATCTCCCCTCGTTCACCATCCGATCCTGATCTGCGGGCCCTATTCTCATCTCTACCATCCTGCGTTGTGTACTGCGGGACAGGAGCGGCAGTCAGACGATGCCGCCGTCGGCGGCGGTTTTCGAGGAATGCTTCAGCCCAAGCTTCAATCTTCGGAGCGACGTGCGGCTCATAGACAAACTGGCGGTGATAATGAGCCCATCGATTGCAACAAAATTCTTAAAGTCTTTACCTCCTTGAAGGCTACAACAGCCACTACAGCACTTAAAGCTGCAATAATATATACCGCTGGAGCAGGCATGACAGATGTGGTGGAAGAGATGGAAGTAGTGAAGGATCCTATGTACTCAAGCTAGCGCGGCATCAATGAGGGGTATTTCCACGTGATCTCAAAGTTGCTCTGATAATGTGCATTCGCCTTCGATCTTACACGCAGGCGACAACTTCAAGCAACAACAATATAAAGAATCCATGCCAATGAGAGTGGGAGATTTGGTATTGCGAGTCAACGACGAGTCGGATGTGCTTCAACGTCCTGCACCGACAATTATTACAATGCTTTATTCAATAACTGGGGATGCAGTATGAGGAGAATAGTCCGTGCAATGTAGTAAAGATGAGGCACATATGCCGAAGTCCGTATGATAAATGTCCAAACGTCAATCCATGTAACGACCGAACCCAAGTCCACTAGTGTTCATGACTGTGAAAGGATTTTGTCTATCGAGTCATTCAGGAACTGCTTTCGACTTGCGAGATCCGCCTTCGGGAATCGTGCCTGGATGGCTTCCCGAGCAGTCCTGCGACGTGATCAGCACAACTGCGACTGACTTCGTCCAAACTGTACTCACTTCTTCGTAACTGTCATGAGATCTTGCGTACTCAGGAAGTTTCGCAAAGCAGTGAGGAGGTCGTCGTCGCTGGGATCTGGATTCATACTTGGCCCAGCGAACGGATTCACCGAGGTCGCAAGAGAGAATGTTGACGTCGGTCGTTGCATTCCCGGGGGGAATGTAGGAGGGGCGAATCCACCTTGTGAGCCGTGCACGTCACCCTCGCCTCCGAACATGTTGAGACTCGTCATGACGGTATTGCGAGGAGCTGTAGGCATCATGCCGTAGACGCTGGCAGTGTTCTGGTATGGAATTGGCCCAGGCATGGCAATTGGTGCACCGTATTCGGAACCAGCGACAGACCCGTGAACACTCGTTGGCCCGAACGGTAGTTGAGGCAGAGCATAATGCGAAATGGCCTGCTGCCCACCGTAGTGCGATAGGTTGGTCTGCGAAGGTCTACCGCGAGGATTAGAGCCATTCGGATCTGTCAGGTTGGTATCACGGTAGTAATCTCCAGTATTAGATGCCTGGTGGAAGCTAAGAGGCGAAGCCGTTCTTGACTGAGGAGCATGGGACCGTGATTTAGCTTGAGATTGAGGTTTACCGCTGTAGCTAGTTTCATCTGAGTGCCGCGAGCCCGTCTCCCAGGCCTCCGCCTCATACTCTGTGGGGTGAATGTTCGAATTTGAGATCAGTCGGAAGGTAATGATTGGGACGCACCGCTGAACTTCTTTAGAGGGATCATCGAGTCATCGAACTTCTCGTCGTCGTTCATGATGACTTTCTTGTTAGTACCCTCACCGATGACCAGACGCGTGTTACCCCAACTGAAATCGTCCATGCACCAGAAGGAATACAGCGGTAAGAAGAAACTGTAGATCGGAAAGCTGGACACGGACAGGGAGAGTTGGTCACCTACACCGGACGAAATAACCACAATACATACGAAAGGATGTAGACAACCATCCAACCGATGAGCATAAATTCTCGCTTGATAAGGAAGATCAGAGCCTAGAAGAAAGTTTCTGCTCAACTCGGAGCTCTGATTGAGATAGAGGTTGCTTGCCTGTAAGCCGTAAACAGCTGCCAACATGACGATGGAGATAATAGGTAATGCCCCCCTTCCCGTGGAAACGGTGATGATCAAATATAGCAACTGCGCAAGGTCATCAGCCAAGAAGCTTGCAGAGTTTATCGGCGGGGACTCACGTATACGACTGTCGCAGGCAAGATCTGGAGCAAAAAATGAACACCACGTACCAATAATAGACCAAGATCAACGTACCAGAGTACCCACGATATCGATGAAGACAAAAAACCTCATTGAGAAACAACAGAAGCCAATTAGTTCAGGCAGGAAGGCCAACTCGCAGAGGTTATGAACGGTGGAGTTGATCCATCGACGACGTTGGGAAAACAGAACGCGCCAGGACTCGGGGGCTATCGTACGAGCAACGGCATCGGGGGTGAACTTCGTCCTGAACGTAGGGAAATGCTTGAGGAGTAGAGTCGTAAGATAACGATCTTCACCGAGAGACAACAGATTCTTCTTGTGTAGCGTATCCACGATGGGGTCCGAATACTCCTCAATGACGCGGTTGGAGATGATGATTGGGCGACCCTTGTCAGCCGTCCGAATGCGGTACATCGAGAAACAACCAGGAAGACAAGACACGGAGCCGAACAAACTCTCGAAGGCCTTGGAGAGATGGTGGGAGATGTAGTACTCGTACACCTAGAGTACATATGAACTCATTGCTGAAGACCTATAATTCGACTGTACTCACCTGAATCATTGTCCACCAAGAGCCTTCTTCGTTGTCCAGCTTCGTCTCACCACAAATGCCAATGATACTTGAGTCATCTGCTGCTGCTGCAACAAGGCGATTCAGGGAGTCCGGAGATACCGCCTAGACAGCGACGTTAATGTGTCTGTACGTCTTCCAAAGGAAATACTCACAGTATCAGCATCGACCGTGAGGATGTACTCATAGAACGCTGGATCTATACCGATGACGTTTCGCATCTGATGATACAGTTCGAGCTCAAGCGGCGACATAGGCGCATCGAAGTGAACCCTGTTGAGGTACTGCATCAACACAATTTGACTGTCGCGCTTTCCACGGTTGCCGGGCTTGGTACGCTCCGTTGGCTTGCCGACCTTGACAACCACCACATACCTTCACACGAAGATGAGCGGCGGTTGAGAGGAAACGAAGATGAACGACTTACGGCACTACGTGCCCCTCGAATTCATACAAACCGGAGTAGACCTTAGCGTAGTTGAGCGCTTTCGATCCTTCGCCTACTGATTTGAAGAGCACTGGTTCAGGATCTAGTTTGGGGTCCACACCGAGGATATCAAGCACTATACGAGGCGTAGTCCGATCGTTGCCAGTACCGATGATGTTGCCATCACAGATGAGGAAAATGAGCTTGCGCTTATCATCGTAATGAAGAGCAGAAAGCGAATCGATGGTACGCCGTAAGGACTCTTCGCCCTCAGTGTAACAGGGGACTTGGCATATCACGAACTTGTCGAGCATTTCCGGTGTTCCCTTCGGTGCGAGCTGGAGTGCAGCGAGGACTATAGGATTCAGCAATCAGAAGCGGCTCAGATTCAACCAAAGCAGCATACGTACACTTCAATCCCATGGAGGACATTAGGATACACGAGAACGCCAGCAGAAGATAATTCTGCACTTGGCACCGCGGAGTGTTCCGGAAATCTGTCGTTCCCAGGTAGAACATGTTGTTCATGCAATTCACATTCTGCTCGCGATACGTCACGTTCATGGTGGCAAGCACTTTGCTGATGGACGACGTCAGATCTTGGCCCGGTTGCTGCTTGAACAAGCTAGTCAAATCTGGGCTCAGGAAAGCGTACAGATTCATCCCCTCGTTGACAGTCACGGTATTGACGTAGTCCGTCAAGTCATAAATGCCGTTGTTCCAAATGGCCCATAGGCTAAAAGATCGCCTTTGTAAGTAAACCACAATATGGTAATAAATTACGCTTTACTCACCGCTGGTCGTTATTCGTACTTGCGGCTTGACCTTCGATGTCGCTCTTTTCCCATACGAGCGCACCCTTGTGGAACTCGGCTATTTTCGGTTGGAAGACGCTGGTATACCAGTTCTCAGAGTCGAGAGCGGTGTTCTGAGCACCCTGCATTTTACCAGAGATATGCATGGCGTTCGGAGCCTGTGGTGTGAAGTTCTTATACGTAAGCTGCAGACTAGTATCAGTGACGAGACCAGGGCAGGCGAGTGTCAGCGGCGGTGGAAAGTAGTCTGTCAGGTCTTGACCTGCTAGGATGTCCAAAGTATCGGCGTCGTTGCTGACCAGACCCGGGATATCGCTGTGATCCCCCTGAACGAAGTTGGAAACATCATAGACCTGTCCTTGAATAGAGACGTAGTAATCGTTGGTACCAGTGTGTTGAGCAACCTGGCTGGGATTCCAAGCCTTATCGTAGTTTGGACAGAGTAGACGTCCGAACTCCACGATGTAGAAGATGACGAAGCCATTGAACGCGACGATGAGGACGAAGATCGCGAATTTCTCGCGCCAGGCGAGTCGGACATCAGGGCGTTTCATGCGACCGATCCTCGTCAAGCAGAAGTCCGGGATCCAGAATGTCATCAACCAGACGACCAGTAGCCAGTTGCGACGAGAGCGACTCGACGGGACTTCCTCCACGGCATTCGGTGCATCTTTGACGATTATGCCACCGCTCTCTTTTGACTCGAAGGCAGGCGGGCTGTCGTAGTCTCCGCCCTTCTTATCCCATTCGGAACCCCATCCATCACCATCTGGCTCGCTATTCGCCAAACCACCGCCGACTTGAGGCGATGACAGGCCGCCCTGTGCGTAGCCAGGACTCATGTTAGGATCGAGATATCGGGACCCGTTGGTTCCAGTGCGGGCGAGTAGCAAGTTGTCGTCACTCCCTCCAGCGCCGTAGTATCCACCAGGCGCAGAGAACGACGCATCGTGCTGAGTGTGCGTGTAATCCGTTGTGTCGTCCTGGAGAACGCTCTCGTCGTCCTCCGCACCCTCTCTCGAACCCTTCTTCTGATCCTTCTCGGCTGCTCGCAAGACGTCTTCGACCATTTTCCACGCCGAATAAGTCAACCAAATCATCCGATAGCCCATGACATAGTCAACGCCATCTTGCCAACCATTCGATGCTGCGCACTGTCTGATCCGCTCTGCCTCCGAACCCCTCATAGTCGGTACGTATCTGTCGCAGAAGACGGAGTGCTCGTAATCCACCACAAACTCTGTCTTCCGCCTAGCGACCAGGTCTGGAAGAAGCAGAGCACGGATCTGCGCCTTCACTCTCCGTTTGTCGAACGAATTTGATGATCCAGAGTCGTTCGGGCGAATGCAAGATACGATCCACGAATGTGTCCGATCTATATTGCTCATGAGCTCCGAGAGGGTGTGGTTCAACTGTGTGGTGATGGGGTACACTTTCGCAGGATCGAGGTGCGAGTGTGCTTCTTCCGACGAAGGTGCAGTACCGTCGCGGGCCAAAATTGGAGTCGGGTGTCGCAAAGGTCGTGACGAGACTTGCGCCTGCACGATGATATTCTCGTCCTTGGAGTGCCTCTCGGTCGCAAGGTTAGGACCAGCCATGAGCTTGGAAACAAACGCATCGGAAGAGTTGCGCAAAACGGAAACAAATGCAGAGTCGAGTACATCTGCATCTTTCTCGATGAAACCGTGCACATCATAAGCGCACGGGCCGGCGTAGTGGTTGATGCCAAACTCGAGATGTTCACCGGCTTCCGACGTGTGAGCTTCAAACGACGCATGCCCACTGAATTTCGCCACGAGGTCCTGTAGCATCTCCTCGTCCTTCTTGTCCCCACTCTTTCCGGACCTGTGCGAAGACGATGACTTGTTCATGATGCCAAGAACACCACCAGGCTTGCGATGTGACCGCTCGCTCAACTGCGCGCCACGTAACAGCTCGACGCACGCCGAGTTGTCCATTGTGGTGATCTCGGGCAATGAAACACTGTCCCCAGCGAGCTGCGCGTTGTAGCCGACGGTATCTTCGAAAGCGTTGCGGATCACGTACGAGTGCAAGATCTCGTTCGCGAAGTTGATACAGAATTCGTCGAATCCGGCTTGACCGTGAGGCGAAATCAACGGTGCAGGACCACCAAAATAGACCGAAGCCGAGTTCGGGGGACCCTTCATCTGAAACCCAGGCTGGTCGAGCAGGACAATCTGAGTCGGTGGGGGAGGATCTTGCCCATTGGGACCGATCCTGTGGTTGGCCGTCTCGACGACGAATGCAAACAGCATCGCGTAGAGGTCTCGGACCAGCTGGTCGCGTTGCGCTCCGCTCTGCTGTGCGTTGAGCATCACCATGTACAGCTCCTTCCGAACGTAGCTCGTCTTGTTCGTCAATGTCTCCGCTAGCTCCTCAGCACCTACTCCCAACAACCTCGCCGCGTGTTCAAGAACGGCCATATTCATAACGTAAGCAGACACATCGCGCGCGTCCGCTTCGCCAAATTCCACGTTCCCGAGAACAAGGATGGCTACCAGGAGACTGAAGATGGACGAAACGTGCTTAGGTTTAAACCCCAACGTCTTCATTGCCACCCGCAAGTCCTCCATCGCGATCGAGTCATCGCTGAACGGGCCCGACGGTAAACGATAACACCCAGAGGATGCGAGCAGCGCATACTCCGACGGATCCTCCAGCACGTACCGATCCCGCTCCTCCGGGGTAGCCCCTGCCAGAAATTGGTAGAACACATGGTACGTGCGCTCCTCGAACGACAGGCGGTTCAGACGAGATTTGTCGAGAGCATACGTCAACACCTTCCCAGAGCTGATCCGACCGCGTTCGTTGAAGTGTAGCTCGAGGTACCGCCCATGACGAGATGCGTTAGGGTTAATGAGCGTCTTCGCGTTTCCGAACGAGTCGAGCAGAGGAGTGAGCGCTTTGATCTGCTCTGCCAACCGAGCCTCTCGCTTCGAGTGTGTGGACAATCGTAGGACCTGTTCGACGAGGAGTTGCGAGCTGAAGCTTTTCCCTGAGCCTATGTTTCCCCTGCATTGCCCCGGTCAGTGTGGTTCGAATTCGATCAGCTTCGGGAAACACTCGCCGAAATATGACGGACTGTGACTCGTTCCTCCTTCGCATGAGCAGGTACATACGAGCGGCGATATCGTACAGGTGTGGTGATAGAGGCGGAGGACCACCGGGCAAGGGTAAGCTGGTGTCCTTGTAACACCGCTCCTCGTACTCTTTCGCGCTCGCCTCGTTCACATTGGCCAACGCCTTGTACGGGTTGACGACGACGAGATTCGATGTCCCGACTCTGGTGTAGGGTAAGTCTGCTCGGAATCGTGCTTGGAGGACGGAGAGTATGGTCTCGTCGGTCGGATAGACCGTTGCCGACGTCGAGGATGCAACAAGGTCTGCGAGGTCGCCAGAGGTGATGGCAGGGGACGGTGTTGAGGCCATCGCCTACAGAAACGAAAGGAAGGTTGCCGTCGTTCGACACAGCGAGCACGTCGTTCGTAAGTAAGTGGTGGGAGCGGACCAGCAACACCCTGGAGACACGCCTGGAACGTTACGCCCGTGACTTGAATGTTACTTCGAATACTCACAGGCGAATGCGAAGCAGATTGCGCCGTACTGCCGAGTGTAAAGGCGTACTAAATACTGCCGGAAAGTAGGAGGAAACGAGGTAGAACGAGGAGGGCGAGGAAGTAGTAAATGATGATTTGTGTTGAATGATTTGTGTTGAATTAAATAAATAGTATTGATCAAGCTACAGTATAATAGGCTATCACGCCGTTGTAGTGAATTTTGTAATATCTTCTTTAACTTTCTAAGCTTCAACAGTGATGGCGGGTATTGAGACTGTAGCTGTGCTCCAAGGTGAGAGAAACCTATTTTCAGAAGCTATGTACATCAACGAGAAGTCTACGAGGTCTCTGGTTCTGGTAACTCAGCGTGCTCTATTTTTTTGGTGAGAATATCAGATGGCTTCTGACTCACGCAGACACAGGAAAACTCAGAGACGAACCTGAATTGCCGTTCACAAGAGGTAAACGGATAGGGTGCGACTGTCCTGCCTGTTCCCGGTCTAACGCCCCTTCCCATCCCTCCTCAAACAAATCTGGGTTCGCAGCAGGGTCCGCGATCGCCGACGCAAGCTTTGGTCTATTCTTCGCCTGCAGCTCCGTTCGCCACGCTGTCACCACTTCCGGAACTTTGCTCGGCGTGTATGCCCGCGCAAACATGGCGGCCTCTGGCGCCCGATGAGTTTTGACAAGCAAGTCAACACACGCCTTCGGATCCCCGAGCTGAAGCAACGAGGCAAACGCGAGGTTATTTTGGCCCTTCTCCTCTGGGCATCACGGCAATTAGCGGCGAACTGCCACAAACAATGAGAGCGGTTTTACCTGCCGTCCTGGCGAGCTTGGCCAAACCGTGCTGATCTCCGATAGCGAGGAGGAGGAGCATGAGAGCACTAAGGTCTCCTGCTTTCTCGAAGCTCTCGCGGGCCAAATCAAATCGCCACACCGCCAGAGCGCGGTCGCCGATCGATTTCCACTTCGCCTCTGCTTCCAGCTCGGGTACAGACCGTGCAATATCCACTGCTGCGTCTAGGTCATCCAGCTGGAGTGAGAGGTCAAACTTGTGGTCCGGATCGGTCGTGATTTGAAGAGCGAGCTCCTTTAAGCCTGACGAGTGCGTCAACATCGAGTTGACGGCTGCAGCCTAGACTATGCTTACCTTTGCTTTCGAGGAACATCGCAACCTTGGTTCTTTGTTCCTTGGGAACGGTTGGTAGAATTTCCGCTGCAGCACCCATATCGCCTCGCAGCACAGCTGTCTGATACTCCACAAGGCTCAGCGACAAAGAATAGCTGTAGACGTTCATATCCTTGTCTGCGAGGTAGACGCGATTATGAGCTGGAATGTAGCCCATGAGGTACAATGGCCTGTAATTGCAATCAATATAAGTCCAAAATCTCAGAACCAACCGCCTACGTGTCGAAGGGAGTAATTGTGTAAGACTCGGCGCCCACAAAGTAGTTCAATCGGTTGCTCGTAGTGAAAATGAAGCAGTCGCCAACCCATTTCGCAGTCTTCACGCTGCAATATATTGAGTACGAAGCAAGACTGAGATAATGTAATGCCCTTACCCCTCTTGCACTTCCGCAACCAGCTCGAAAGCTTCTTCTACTCCTTCGTCGCCGATCTCACCGCCTTCCTCCAACTTAGTGATGTAGGCGTCACGGTCAAATCTGAGGATATAGAATGAATCTTCTGAGGCAATTGCAACCAATGTGCCCGTGCCGGACCAGAAGACCTATGTTTCCTCGGGCATTAGGAGGCAAAAACCCCAAAGTAAATATACGCACATTTGTGGCATCAACCTCAATTCTGCGGACTACCTCTCCTGTCTCCCAGTCCCAGAAGAGCACAAACCCGCTGCCTCTCGCGGCTAACAATGTACCTCCGTAAAGACCGTCGATGGTCCACGAACCGACACCTTTTATACCAGCACCGCCACGCTCTCGGAAATTCTTATAGACCCGGACCTTGGTCTTACCCTCGAGAACAGCATATGTGTTGGAATCTCCCGCCCATGCAAATGCGTTTCCGTTCCCGAATGCTTTGTTCCGCCAAGCAAGTGCAGTGTAGACGATGTACTCCCCGTCACCTACCACAGTCACGAAGCGCCCATTCGGTGAATGGTTGAGCGACGTCGAGTAGATCTCGGTCGTTCCTAACTCTTTGATCGAGAGTGGAATCCGATTGCCCTCTGCGATTACATCATCTTGGATAGTCTGAAGGTTTGCTGATAGCACCTCGTTGTTGTGCGTGTAGATCAGTTTGCCAGAGGGGTCCATGCTGTAGGTGGGTTCGTCCCGGCCGAGCTGCCCAACGTGAGTATTGTGCGCCAGAATACACCGGTAGAGACGGATACCTTGATAACGACGATACCCTCGTCGTAACCGACTGCAATCTCGTTCGACGTCTTGCGAATAGCGATGCACCAGGCCCGCTCGAGCGCATAGCTCAACGTGTTCTCCAGGCGATATGTTCCACTATTCCAGATCTTCACCGTCCCGTCCTCACCACCGCTGATAATGATTGGAAGGTTTGGATGGAAGGCGACGAAGAGCACGTTATTCGTATGGCCCTCGAGGGTCTGTACGCAGCTTTTGCTCAGGTAATCCCAGATTTTGATGGTCCTGTCGTCGCTCGCAGTGACCAAGTACGGCTTATCTGCTCCAGGATAAAAGTCGACGTAGTTGACACCTTTGTCATGTGCTTCCAGAGTGAAATTCGGGTTAGACGAGCCCAAAGACCATATTTTGACGGTGCGGTCCAAGCATGACGACGCAAAGGTGTTCGGATCCTTCGGGTTGACGGAAATGTTCATGATGTAGTGTGTGTGACCTTCATATGTCTACCATGAAGAGACGTCCGTAAAGCATGGAGAATAAATAACTTATTCACTTACCTGTATACACCTCCACTGTTTGTCCCAATCCCACGCCTTGATTGTCATGTCATCACTGCCCGTAAGAACAATGCTCGCCGTGGGGTGAACAGTGAGACATCGAATGTAGTCGGGGTGTGCCTCGAAGGCAGCGACCTTCTCATGCGTGTTGTAGTTGAAGACGCGGAGTTGGAAGTCGTCTGAACCGGCGACGAACCAATTTTTCCGTGGAATAAAGCGTACGCAACGAACTGGAACTTCTGACACCTCAAATGACTTGATGATAGCGCCTGTCTCGTGGTTGTAAATGTTCACCGCGCCATTGTATAAGCCCGTGAGCAACCAAGGTTCTGTTGGATGAAAGTCGACTCCCTTGACACGGTCTGATCTACTGAATAGCTTTCTCTGCAACCAGTCAGAAATGACCCGGGCTTTCCGTACGAAGATGACGGAAGTACAAACTCACCTCGATGTCCAAAAGCATTCTCCGTACCTCGAATAACGTTGCTCAATTGCTCCGTTTGATAAAGCGACAAGTTTCGCGTCCACACTTTGTCAGGTAGGGTGAAGGAGCGTGAAACTGTGACGAGGGGCGAGCTTGACACTGTGAACCAGATTTGTTGGGACTGCAGTACCGCCCGCAACACGTAGATGGTGGCATGTAGGCGCCCGCTGCCCAGTATTTAGTCTACACGTGACCATTGGACGCGGGTAACTTGAAGTACTACAGACTACAGTAGTTGCTCTTGTCTTCCCCCACATCTCCGAACGTTTATGCGTCGCAGGATAGCTGGCAATTGATCAAATCTTGTGCTTTTTCTGCGTGTTTATCGCCAATGCTTTGATGGGCGCGGCGTGCGATAGACATTCATTTCCGGGTGCCAGTGACCCCAGCGTCGTGCAAGATTGCAATCTCGGCCCCTCAACAGCGCTTAGTATTTAACTTAGAACCTTTTCACCTTGCCTTTCACCGCAATATTCCTCCAGGGCGGCATATACTCGATACGCACGTCGAAAACTTCCGCAAAAATCTCACTCGTCTCCTGCATGCCTTACTTCCACCTTCTGTAGTGCGATATTTATTTCATTCCGCAGGAGCAAAGAGCCCGTGCAGTCGGGAAACGCATGGTCTGCACGTGTTGAACACAGTTCCTGTAGATGGTGGTGAGTTGGGCGACGGAGTGATCTGGAAGCGTATCAAGGCTCGCTGTCCATGTACGTTTTGCGCAGAAGCATGGCTGTCTGCCACGAACCTCGACGAAACCGCCAGGCAGTGGGGTCGCTTCCTCGATATATACTCTGTCCGTGATGTCCCTTCTCCTCATTCAGGGTGGTTTCTGTCCGTTCGCTCCTTGTTATCCTATCTACCTCTTCCGCTATGTCGTCTCCTCCTGCGAGAACCATCTCGCCTGAGCCTACGAGAACCGCGTCGCCTTCGAGGTCCTTTCGTTCCCGTGTGGGAACGATCATGCGACGTACTTCCTCTGGGCTTGCGTTTACTAAAGCTGGTTCTCTGTCACGATCCGCATCCAAGAGTTCCTTGAAGGTGGACGCAGCGCAGGCGTCGTCGTCCACCCACGACCTCCACTCTGCGCCGAGTCCCGTCATGGAGTCTCCCGCCCGCGAGGCCGCGGCGGAGAGCGAAGTGATCACACATCCTCCAGTAGGCCCTTCTCCACTATCCAACTCGACCACGGCTCCCGCGGAGCCTACCCCGCAACCAAGCCCTGGGCCCGCCGAACAGGCTCTTGCAGGAGAACCTAAAGAGGTTCCGGTCCTTGCACCTGCACCTGCGCCTGCCCCCGCAGAAACTGTGGAGCAGCCTGAGAGTGCTGCACCAGAGAGCGATGCAGAGCTGGTTGCGGCACACGAGATTGAGATACCTCACGTGGAGAGTCCCGAAAATCTATCCGTTGCTTTGGTGCCGTCACCTGCGCTGGTCTTCGTGGAACTTTCCAGTATTCCGGAGCCTCAGCCTGCCACCGAGCCGATTTCTGCGTCTCGGTCTATCGTAGAGGAACGACGTCCTGACTACTTCTCATGGACCGACGGGCACACCTTGGATCCGAATTGGTCAGCGTCTGACATTGAGGTACACGCGTCGACTGTTCCTGTCCAGGTTACTCCATCCAGTGGTGCGCCTACCACTGGCGTCTCATCTGAGACTATTCGTGCTGCTCAGACTGATGCTGAAGCATTCGCATGGCACGACGAACCCGCCGTGGTGGTAGCGAAGGAATCAATGTCTTCTCTCAGTGCGAAGGGCTCCGTTGAGGAACACTCAGTACCACGGTCTGGCCGCATCTCATCCAGGGCTAGCAAGTCCTCTATGGCATCTTCGTACGGGCAAGTTCTCAACACAGTAGGAAGGCGTACATCCGTGAATTTTAATGGAGGCCGTGGTCGTAGTTCCAGTATTCGGTTCGTCTCTCGATTCCGCGTTTGATGCTTGTTCCTGATAGAGTATTTCAGCATGCCAGTTGAAGAGCCGTACTCCAATCCTTTCGCTGATCCTCCGTCGCAAGCTGGCCCAACACTTCCTTCCGCGGAACCTCCGTTGCAAGCTGTCTCAAAACCACCGTCACTCTCTCCCGTCGAGAGTGTACCAGACAAGGCTCAGTATGTCACTCACATTTACACTTGGGACTCTGTGTTTTGACCCTTACCTCCTTCAGAGTCGTGGTAGCACATTCACGTAAAGAACCGTCCTATGCGGAGTTTCCTACCCCAGCTCCGGACTCCTTCCCTCTCCCTCCAGCTCGTGATGTCATTGCTTCCAGGTAAGCCTCAATGCTTCGGTCTTTTGAATAGCGTCAAACATCGCGACAGATCCTCCCATACTCCAACAAAGGGCTATAGCCTTGATGGATCGGCATATATGGACCAAATCCAACACGACACCGAGTGAGTCGGATGTAATCTATCGCGCGGACCACAGCTTAGCCATTTTGTTTCGCAGCGAAACACGCCCGCTCTTGCCGCGTTCTGTCAGTCCTGCCGTCGTCAAAGCTCCTTACCAGGGCGCACCTGACCCTAGTGGCGTACCATTCCCAACGATTGTACAGCTTTCTGGTCCCGCTGCGAGATATTCCTATGAAAGACTCGGCTGGAGCGAATACGCGCTTCCCGATAGTACGGTGTACTACGCCAATTCGGGGATGCACGTCACAACAGACATCGACCTGCGCAACGCAAAGAAGTTCAAGGCGGTAGCCGACTACGTTGCCCAGAAGTCTTCTGACGAATACGGGCTTGCTCCGCCGGGTTGGGAGCTGTGGCTGAGGGATGCAGGCCTTTTGAAAAAGGACTTCATGACGGTGAGGAATTGGGTCAATCACAAGGCACGCGTCGTGTCAACCGTGCCGCCCCATGATGTGTCGTTCGACAACATCACGGATGATGACAGTAAGTACATCGACTGTTTTCCCTGGTCGGTGATTGAATGTGCTGCTAGGATTGGATATGGAGTATCGGTATTGGGTCTTCCTCGAGGGACATCCAGCTCATGCTCCGCTTCCTGCTGAAGCTCGTGCGGAAGCCATGGATGCCTTGTCTTGGTCATATACAGGTGCGGCGACCGTCTCATCTCAGGCCTTTGATATCATTTTGAGTGATGTGCAGATTTTCTTCTTCCGTCGCAAAAACCAGTACCTCCACCATTCTCACCACAAGAGTGTCAAGAACTTATGAGGCTTCTACGGTCGTCAGAAGAAGGTTCCACAGGTGGATCTCTCGTTCACACACGCATCGTCGCTCGAGTGCTACTACGGAAAGGTTTGTCATTCAATAACATCAGAACTGTATTTTTTATCTTGATCATATTCGCAGTACAATGGCGTCAGCATTATTTCCGTCCACATAGGCCTCTTCCCCATGACACGAACAGACAATCAGCCCTTCCTACACCTCACAGACCTTTCGGTCGGACGATAGTTGATTTCTTCGTATCGTGCCTCTGTTTAGGTATCCCTTACCTCTTCTTGAACCGCTCGCATCACCAACGAATAGACGAAGAGAGCGGTACGCGGAGTGCTGGGTCGATGCTCATGGTCGATGCATGTGCTTGTCTAGTGGTAAGTGCTTCTGGTTCACGACGAAGCATAGCTCTCACACCTCCGCGCAGGCTGCCGTCATTTTGAGTGCCTCTGTGACGTTCATCTCGTTGCCAGGCCTGGACGATGTTGCGAGACTGGCTGGTCTAATCGCAATCTTGTTCTCAGCCTCAAGCATGATATCAACTGTGATCGCGCTGTTCCGTTACAAGGCGGAGAGAACAGTAGTCTATGTTGGAGGTGAAGGTCTCATGATGTTGTCGGTGAGTGCTTACCGTGCATAGCGCGCGACTCGGGCCTGACGTGGACTTTCTCCACATCAGACGCGCAGCATCATCATGTCGCTGCCGCTCGTTTTCTTAGCGTGGGCAATAGCAGCCTTTATGACAGGCATCACATTCTATTCCTTCCGTGGAGCCACTCTCACAGGACGAATGGTCATCAGACATCCTTTCGAGGCATATACGCACTGGGCGGTGGTGGGAACGCTAGGGGGGTTGGGTGGGGTGTTGCTTATGTGCGCTCTGCTGGCGCGCCGTTGATGCGAGAGGTCTGTAGAGACGTAACTGGTGTCGATATGACTACTTTCATTCTGCTATCTATTGTGCGCATTCATCATTGGTTTCTGTAGTAGTATTGCTCCACTTCTGTTGAGCTGGTGCTTGGCATGTTCTCAGTTGTTCCTCTGTATTACCAGTATTGCAGAGGCGATGAATCGTGTACGACATGCGATGCACCTATTGATGTATCGATGAACTACGAACGGATCACTCGCAAGATCCGTCTGCGTTCTGAGTGGAGTGCCAAGTGGATGATTGAGCATGAGGAATCACTGTGACTCCATGACTGGGATCCATGCCGGTAATATACCTACCATCAACTCGAAGTCAATGTGCGTGCGTCTGATCCCACTGCGGGCGCTAGGCTGTCGGTCCCGCCGCCAGTACGTATATGAGGACTTCACCTAGACATGCCTTAGCCAACCTAATTTCTATCATGTCTCATGGAAAGCAGTTCACGCTCTTCTCCCACCCACTTGGACCGAACGGCATGTAAGTTCTACATTCAAATCGTACCATCCTGCTGGCACTGCGTCATCTGATGGTAATATTTCCAGTAAAGTTGCCATAGTATTGGAGGAGCTAGGTTTGACTTATGAGGCGGTCTATTTGAGTGCCTTTGAGGAGGGTGATCGTAATGTCAAGGGACCTCTACACACAAAGTACAACCCGAATGGTCGCATTCCAACTTTGATTGACCACAGAAGCAGCGACTTTGTAGTGTGGTATGATCACAGGCCCGCAACCTTAGTTGTCTGAGCTGATGGCGTGAGAAACAGGGAATTCTTACGTACCTTGTTGAAAGATACGATGCCGAGCACAAAATATCGGTCACGGATCTGGAGGACAAGATAACCCAACTTCAGTGGTTATTCTTCCAAGCTTCTGGACAAGGGTCAGTAGCTCTTCGTGCATTTTCTGACTCCGATTATAGTCTGTACTGACAGTACCTCGCTATAGACCGTATTTCGGCCAGGCTGGCTGGTTCACCAGCTGGCACCCGGAGAAATTACCGAGCGCTATTGAGAGATACCGGAAAGAAGTCCTTCGTGTATTCGGGGTGCTCAACAGCGTGCTGTCTAAGCAGGAGTGGCTCGTTGGCGGCAAGTGCACCGTAGCAGATCTTTCCTTCATCCCGTAAGTTTGTAACCCGGTAGTCAGCGTTCGGTGTGACGTGTATCTTCCTTCAGGTTCAACGTTCTAGCAATTACCGACTATGTTGCAGACTACAATGGATTTGACTTCGCCAGGGACTTTCCTGCAGTGTTCAAGTGAGTGCAAATGCCAATGTTGATATAAATTTACGAAGTATCCTGATCGATCGACTGAGGTGGCATAACGACCTCGTCAGCCGAGAAGCGGTTCGCAAGGTGTATGAAATCAAAGATTCGTTGGAGGGCCGCGTATTGATGTAATCCAATGCTTCTGTCACCGCCGTTCACTGGCCATGAATCTCGGATGTGAACTGCCAGGTACATATTATTCGCAAGGCCTGTACATGTATATTTTCTACCTATATCAATCAAAAGAACACTTAGCATGATGGCGCTTGCAGCTAGCGATGAATATACGTACTCGCGGCTTGTTGGGACGATCACACTGGGTAGCTACTTTGAAGCGCTATGTCAAGTTTCCGAGTCCAATCAGGCACATTGTATGTGCTACTGTCTATATGTTGAAGTCCTGTCAAAAACGACCATCGTCTGATCCGTGCGCTCAATATGAGCCACCAAAATTCATAAAGGGTCCGAGACGTGAAGGGCTTCGTACCAACCCTCTCATTTCTAGTGATTTCTAAGGCAGTGATAGTGGCATGTCCCACGGAAAGCGACTCACTCTCTTCTCGCCCATTCTAGGTCCTAACGGCATGTAAATGTCAGCCTGTGCATTCTTTCCGAGAAGATCAGACTCATGAAGTTCCCGGAAGCAAAGTCGCCATAGTTCTGGAAAGGCTAGGTTTAACCTACGAGATAAAGAACCTAATGTATAAGCCGGGCGACCGTAACCTGAAGAGTCTTGATCACACGAGATACAACCTGAATGGACGCATCCCGACGTTGATCGATCACAGGAACGACGACTTCGTAGTTTGATCAGCCATCGTGCATGATATCTTCATCCTGTGCAAGTGTCGGACTAATGCACAGAGTCAGATGCAATTCCTGACATACCTTGTTGAGAAATATGGACCAGAGCAGACTATATTCGTCGTGAATCCCCTAGAGAGATTTGTCAAACTGCAGTCGCTATTTTTCCAGGCTTCTGGGCAAGGGTCAGTATCCTGGGGTGACCATCACTACCATGTGCTGAACATGCGACCACTGACTTTGCAGGGTGCAAGTTGCATGGTCCATTAGAGCCTACCACGAGAAGATCCCCAGCCGTCGAGAGATACCGAGGGAAAGTCCTTTGTGTGTTCAGAGTGTTCGACAAGGAGCTTGCTCGACAACAATGGCTTGTCGGAGGTGCATAATAGCAGACCTTGTGTTTGTCCCGTAAGCTCAACAATCACATCTGGCATTGCCGATACCGTCTTTGCCATCAGGATGAACATACTACATTGCCACACTTGTTCGTTGCGGGCTACAATGCCAGGCTTTTACCTGCAGTACGCAGTAAGTAGTGTGCATCAAAAGGTGAAACGTGGACTGACGGTTTGACATAGCACAATGATCGATAGAGAAGCTGTTCGCGAAGTGTAGAGTTGAGTTCTCGTGCATATTATTTGCGCATTGCACACTGGATGTGCCGAGTAGCAGAAAATGCTGATCAGCCGCAGAAGACATCAGTTTTGTTATAGGCAGTACATATATGCCCGAAGAAGTAAGTGTCACTAAGAGCCGGTTTGTCGTCAACGCTTCACAGGTTACAGTTTCGCAGTAGCGAGGTAGCGTTGACGGCTCAAAAGCAGCTTCACCGAGTGTAATTTTTGATATAGAGAAAGTTGGGCGGAGCGTGAACTACTTAACAAAGGTCCGGAATGCTGCATAACAGCTCAGAACAAAGCACCGATTGGCCAATGGCAGCATACCATCTTCTAACCCCTCTGGCAATTCCGGGATGTACCTACAATGTGTGAGCATGAAGGTCATCGTATTGAAATCACCAGTAGCACAGTAGATGTTTCAACCAAGAATGAGCACGTTTGACCCCAAGGGACGAGTGAGGATGGGGCAATCGCGTAAGGAATACAAACACGAAAGCACGGCATAAGTACTCGATCGACAAACCCTAACCCTCTTCGGCTTGCAAGCTCACTCAACACCCAGAAATTCCAACACACTCCCTTGAGCGAAGCAAGCTGATAAAAATGACTCACTCCCTGAAGCAGAGCACTCCCTGAAATCTCCACCTCAACCTCAACAACTCAACAGCATCCAATCCACCAGTCAAAATCCTTCCCAATCTCCGACATCCAGCCAGTGGTCCATGCCCAGACCAGCAGGGCTCCGACTGATGACTCTTAGGCGACAAAGAGAGACAATGACGATGGTTCGCACCAAGTTCCTCAGCAATCCTTCAACTTCTTCTGCAACTCTTCAACTTCTTCAACTCTTCTTCAACCAACAGATTCTTCTGCGCCGACAAGCGATGACTTCCTTCAAAAGATCCAAAAGATCAACCACGACAAGATTATGGTCCTCGAGCAGACACGGCATGTGAGAGTCGGAAAAGTGAACCTCGACCTCAACAGAGAATAGCATATGACACATCTTCACAGCATCACAGCGAACAGCAGGCTTTTGGCTGCCCCCAGAGCCACTTGGGTAAACCTCCAAGCTAGGTCATGCGATTGTATTGAAATCACCAGTAGCACAGTAGATGTTTCAACCAAGAATGAGCACGTTTGACCCCAAGGGACGAGTGAGGATGGGGCAATCGCGTAAGGAATACAAACACGAAAGCACGGCATAAGTACTCGATCGACAAACCCTAACCCTCTTCGGCTTGCAAGCTCACTCAACACCCAGAAATTCCAACACATCATGTATGGCACAGCGGACTACACACCTCTTAATTATAGTGGGAACTGTAGGATACATCCCCGTCTGTACGCATTGTTCCAACTGTTCAGTAACTGGGATCTTGTAGAATGTCGGTGTGGCGCCCTCCATCGTGATGCCCGCAAATGTATGAGATCGACACGCGGGCAATCTCATTCGGCGGACACGGTGAAAGTTATTATAGTAGAATGCCGCAATGGCTTCTGCGATTAGCTGCGGCTCCGGATCCTTTTCTTCATTATGACCCTTGTCCTCCTGAACAAGCAGGAGGATACCACTGGAGTCCATCAGACAGACGTCGGTCTGTGCATGCACCGTGTTGCCGCACACGATGAAGGTTAGATTTTTACGAGTGCGAACAACTTTAGACATGTCCACGTAGTGCATGGCGCGGAGTAGGGCTGACACAAGGTCATCCACGGCAGATTCCTCCATCGGCGCGCGAGCCATGGCAAGTTCCATCATACGAAGGAACTGAAAAGTATCGAGGTCCGTAGCATCCTTAGATGCAATGGTACTGAGAAACGTCGGTGGAACCTGCGGGTCTGGGAGCAGGGGAGGGCTTGGAAGGGTGAAAAATGTCTGTAAATCTTCGTCCTCAACAGCAATATTATATGCCATGAGTTCATTCGACGTCCAGTCATTACCAGACTTTGTAGAACGAGTACTAGAGCAGCCATGATTTCGAGCTCGAGCCTGAGAACGTAAAAGTAAACGAGGACTCGGAGTTGGTGGACGTTTGACGCTCCGCGCGAAATAAATCTCACCAGCCAGATCATCGAGTGGAATAACTACTACGATACACATTGCGTTCGACAGCTCCAATTACACAGATTGCAGAGTAGTAACCAGTAGACTGCCATTGAGTCGCAACTCAATAATGCGGTTCTCTGCCGGTCGGAGAAGAGGGGGAACGGACTCAAGCTCATCAACGAGCATCCGAAGGGGATCATCGATTTCTGGGGTCTAGCGAGGACGTTCTAGTCAAAAGGAGAGGTTCACTAGATAGAAACTCACAAAAGCCTCTCGGTATTTGAGTGCCATAGCATGTACGTGGAACAAGTTGTTTAACGATACATGAACGTTGAAACTCGAATTCGAAGAGGCCTTGTCCTGCTGATAGTGAGTCAAAGGAACAGCCGGATACCCGCACGAACCAGAATGACTTGCCTCTATCACACTATCGTCAAATTCACCCACTTCACAGAGATCGTTCAGGAATCGGTTCACTCGAGACCTGTTCTTCTCGATATTCGGAGCTAGGGCATCCATATACGACTGCTGCTCGACACTCAATGGCATGTTCCCATATTGCTGCAGTATTAGCGATACCTGTGTCAAACGCCATTAAAGAAAGTCTGGTCCTGTCGGGGATACGTACTAAAGTCAACGACCTACGCGGATGTTTTGCGAGAACACCACTGATGGGCAGATAGTCCTGAGGTGTCTGGAGAACAGGGCAGATCAGACGGACAAAGAACAGTCCACCGATCACTGAGCTGATAGACCCTTCAGAAGCATCGGGAAATCTTTGCTGAGAGTATGATCAATGGCACTGCCGGGAAAGCCAGTGAAAAAAAGGTTGCTCACCTGCACCAATGTCCTGATCTGCTTGCAGATCCATCGGATACCAAAAGGAACACTGTCCAGTTGCTCTACGATGGTCAAAAGGAAACTATCTACAATTTCATCGAGCATTTTCAACCGAGGACCTATGATAGCCTGCACGTTTTCATTTTCGGCAGCGAGCTCCGGTGTCACGTTTCTTGCGAAGGGATGATGCACGGTCCCTGTCGTTTCTTCCACGGACTGGACCAGCTGAATGTAAACAACTTGCGGATCGATCTCCAAATTCAAGTCTTCGTAATTTAGAATTTTGTATATCCTCTGGGAAAGTACAGCAGCAATGTAGTCCTGAGGAACCTTGCGGCGGGTATAGCAAACCAGCATGGGGGAGATGGGGGTGTTGCGGCAGAGCAGAGAGTCGAATTGCGTGGTGCCTTCCATGTAGGAAAATAAGACGGACCGTATCGTGGTCAGGACAAGGGCTTCCTCTTCACGGCGCTCTGGGCCAGCGCTATTATACAACGAAAACATAACCGTGTTGAGCAACGCTCCCAGCTCGCTGAGATCAACGAGCTGGCAAAGCCAAGCGATACGCTGAGGGTCAGAGTATAGCAGACGTAAAAGTTCCGCGTATTTCCTCAAATTTCTGTCCGACACGATTGCAGCAATTTCCGGTGGTGTCTGCCTCTCAGAAGTATCTTTGACGTTGCGGAGTCCGAGTCTAAATACAAGACGATCACAAACATTATGACAGGTCTGGTCGAAAGAAACTACGGACCTGGCTAAGAAAGATTTCACGGCACTTATGGCGGGGATAGCGCAGATGCACATGGGAACTCGGGCTGAACTTCACGCGTCGAGGCTGCATAAGTGGGGGCAGCGCCGCTACCGGCGGTGCTAGAAACACACACGGGTTATAGATATTCCTTTCCAGACCTGCCTGTATCGGAGCATTGCGATTCATGTTGGCGAACTTCCATCTGTCGTATCGTTGACACCGTCGCAAGGAGCCGTGATTCCGCAGTGGCATCGAATTCTCAAGAACAAAGGATCTTGTGCCTGGTATCGAGCTCCGCGACAAATATCAAAAGAAGCCAGCGCGCATGGTGTAGACCGTTGTCCAGGGAGAACAAAAGACTGAATAGAAAAGAGGCAGTTGTTGACGAGTTATTGATGACAGTGGGTCCGTATAAACCACGTGGCTTGCCACCGTCCCGATTTGTTGAGGTTGCAGCTGTACACACCGTGACGGAATCAAACTTGTCTCCCGTCAACTTGTGAGGGTAGCGACAAAAATTCAAACAAGTGGAGGCTGGAAATTCCCAGAAGTTCATCGTTCTTGCTTCGACGCTATTCTGCGCCATACTGGGCCTCTTGAGATGTCAATCGAAGTTCCACCACACGCCTGGTCCTTGTTCTGTGTGACCTGGTAACATGTAATCTCTCGTAATAATTCAGTACCTCAAGGATGAACCGCCCTCTATATCAACGTCGTCTCATGAGGTACCCTGATCAGCAATCCTTCAACTCCCTCGCACCTTGACTTTGTCTCCGACGATGAGCGAAAGACCTCAGCGACCTCTACCGAAGTCCCGTATCGTCAATCAACCTGCAGCCACAGAGCAGAGTCAAGACACTCTGCAACGGATGCCGACCCCGCAACCGGCACCTCATCAGGTTCTGCGCGCAGGTCGCGAGGATACACTGCCGTCTGTCGGCGGGATTGTTCCCGGTTTGAGCGCTAGCTCTATGCCGACCTTCAGCAATTCGGATATGCAACAAGCAGCAATGCTTCCGGATGCTCCAGGCGACAAGGCCTCCTCGGGGCAAATGCCTACAGTTGGAGATATATATCCTGAAGTCCCAGTTGGCAGTCATCGACAGACGCAGCCTTCCCATAATCCTTTCTGGCAACCTGGCTGCTCTTTGAAGCCAAACGATAACCGCGACGGATCGCGAGTGGTTTCAAGCTCTTCCGCGCCAGGGTATCAACATTCTTCCTCTCGCTCCGTTGGTCCAACGCCAGGGCGCACGCAGCACGGAGTATCTCCGCACAGCTCCCGCCGGAACAGGACTGCACATGTCAGGATATCTGATCGTGACAGCGACACGACGTCTGTTAGCGACAGCGGCATTGTTCCAGAGATTCTTCGCCGCGCTGGAGGTACACCCTCCCGACAACTGGACAAACTGCCCGATGGGTAAACTTATTTTAAATAGATGGATGGTTGAGAACTCACGGGTGTGCACACTACAGAACCACCATGTCCAATTGGACAGAATACGTCCATTTGGATGGGAGTATCTATTACTTTGATCTTCGCCGACTTGTGGTCACTCCAGACGATATCCAGCAACGTCCCGTACTCGACGCGCTGGAGAAAACGCTAAAAGACATTGCTTTCCGCCCAGGAGGCGACACTGAAATGATCATCAAAGGTTTGTGCGGGACTTCCGAACCTATGGTGTTCTACCTCAACCACGGCTACGGCTTGTACATTGAGCCCGTCATGCCTGGGGCCGAACCGAAGGTCTCGGATCCTAAGTTCCGCGAGGAGGAGAGAACGGAGCTCTATTGGAAGCAGCTGGAAACATTTCCGATGCACTTACCGCAACTACCTTTTGATGCAGAGGCAGAGTTCTTCCGCGCGATCACGTTTGGGTCTAGCGGTATGTTCCATTAAGCACAGCGTCAGCCTGTTGTTTACATGGTTATACAGAGAGGATCCTGGAATGGACGAAGACACCCTTCCCGTTCAGCGAGCATCAAGCGACGCGCCTTCTTCAAGTGTACGATGACCTCAGAGGTGCGCCATCATGACCTATCAGGATATATCTAGCTGAGCCATGTACAGAGGCAGCGTCGCAAGGGCTCAAGGTCGTCCCCGCACAAGCGTGGCTCATCGCTCGGACCATGGCGCGCATCGAGGTAAGCCGAAGGCAGGTGAAGCACGGCACCCGCGAGTTCAGCATGTATCGCGCGGTCGCGGTGAGCCCAACTAGGTGGCAGGTGCGCGTTGCGGACGTGTGTCTCGTCTTTCTGCTGTTCGGTGTTCAGCGGATGTACCGCCTGCGCTTGGAAAGTGTTCGTGTGAAGGGCGTGGTGTATCCCCCGGACTTGCGAGATTTATTCAAGAACTTCCTCGCTGAATGGGCTGGTACGTTACATTTCCGGGCGTTCACGCACCATCATAGACTAACCTTTCTTTACAGATTCTAATCTGCTGGTCAGTGCTACACGCTATGACCTGAAAGTTGATCGCTCACCAAGTTTCTGCCTACACAGGCCACAGTGTTTGTTAGGTAAGTTTTTTTAATCTCGTTATGTGCTGAACAAGAACGAAGTCATCAATCTGGAACAGTGCGAACATAGCTTTCCTTGCCCTGTCGGTAAGTCGCAAAGCGAGTGGTGGCTGGTCAGCGGTCTGATAGTTGAGGAAAGGGAGGCACAAGCATTCAACGCACTGCATCTCTAGCATCTACTCTCTTTGCCGTGACTAGCGTCGTATCCGGTGTGCACCACCTCTGGCAGCACAGAACGAAGATCGATAGTCCAGAAGAAGCGGTACGCTGCATAGCTGCTAAAACGTTCTCTTGCTGAAATATTCATATATGCAACAGCGTGCCTACCTATCTCAAGCAGACGCTGCCGGTGCTGATATCCAGCTTGCAGTTATCTCGTGCTTCCTCTCTGTTCCCGTGTCTTCGCTTTTATGGTCCATCCTATGCTTCACGGTTGCGCTCGGCGCGCTGTGCATTCAGGGTACCGACCTTCGGGGCGAGATCCTGCTCGCAGTAGTGTTGGGCATCCTCGGGCTACTCTGCGCTGCAACGCTGCTATTCTTTTGGGACGTATGGCGTGGGACGAGAAGAGAAGAAGTGCAGGAAGAGGAGGAATGGGCTGTTGTGGACCACGGGTTGAAATGGAGGCTGAAAAGGTCCTTGCGGAAGCTGAAACTGCTTGTGCTCAGAAAGATGAAGATCCAGACAACCGTGCAGCTCGAGGAAATAAGCAAGCATAGCTGAGGAAATTCAGATGCCACGTATCCCACTTTCTAGTTACCCCTTATAAACATCACCATACTTAGTCGCTTTGCCCATGTACATTCCTATCACACTGCTCACTTGCAGGCAGCTCAGCTTCCTGTGCGCTGGGGACGGACATTGTCGTGCGTGAACGTCTACACGCATGAATGCACATGATCATTTTGGTCGGCAGAAGACTAGAGTAATAGACACGACTAATAGACGTAGCCGAGAATCTTGCCACCGACGTTCTTACGACGTGCCTCCTCGTGGTCCAAGATGCCAGACGACGTCGTCTAACATTTGCAGTCAGTATCGACGTTGCAACACGAGCAAGTGACAGATGACGCACGAGAATAATGTAGCCAAACCCACGAGAAGGGAGAAGCAAGTTGACCCATGTCTCAATCTGCGATACCTGAATGTTGAACCTAGGTGATATGACACCCGTTTTGTTCAGCCGCCCGTTTAGCTGGATGACGATCTTGCCCGAACGGTGGTCATCCACGATCTCAAATTCGCCGATGTAACCTGTAGCAAAATACTTGCATCAGTATCCATATCAAAGGTAGTACAGTGAAATTGTAAGATGGATGTTATCTCCACAGTGAAATTGTAAGATGGATGTTATCTCCACAGTGAACTCATGACCAGTGGAACGAAGGAAATGTGTTGTTTTGGTTCTGAAAGATGGTTGATATATCGGAGTGTTAAAACGAAAGGCGGGTGGAGGCGAAACCTCGTCCATCGTAGTTATCACCCCGAAACTGGCGTAGCATGTAGCGAAGAGTACGTCACGAAAAGTGTACACACCGTGGCGCTGCATCACACTCAAGAACTTCACAATGACTTTCGATGAAGGTCGGATGAGGACCTGACGCTTCCCCCTGCGCTCGGCATTGACAATATTGTTCTGCATGCTGGGTCAGCATCACAAGCCTGCTGAAACTGCACGCAGTCATACCAAGCAGTCGTTCTGCAAATGACTATCAGATCACTTTCAACCGGAGAGTCGCCGTTGCACTCACCAAAACAGAAACGCGAACCATGGTGAATTAACGAGAGAAATGGGAAGCGGCGGGGAACTACGAGGAGAGACCTAGAGTAAGCAAGCTATGCTCGTCCGAGTGTCGCGCTATGGAAAGCACGAGTCAAGACGAGACTTGAACGGAGACACAACGAGCGCAGTCGCTGTCTCTGCCGCTGCGGACATCGTCAAAGGAGGCGTATTCACCTTGAAGAGTCTTGACGTTGCTGGCGGCGGTGAAGAGCTCCGTATGATCTGTGGCGGGAGATCGGGGAAACTGTACAGTACCAACCCAGCCACCCGGCAACTTCCGTATCTCAGCCACTTTCTCTACTCCCGTTCGTTGCGTACAAGTCAAGCCGCAGTCTTCAAGAAGAGCAGAGCCTCGCAACATATCTCTTTCTCAACATGGTGAGTGCTTACGTATCTTCTCAACATACCTCGGAGACTGAAATTTCAACGGTGGTAGGGTCGTGTTCGTACTAAGACTACCAAAAGGGCCTCACGTGTGCTCATCGAGAAGTAGTGGGTAGCCAGACATTCATATTTCGTACTCCAGAAAGGAGGACGGCAAGCTGATTTATTGCCCCAGCTATCCGCGCCTCACGCTCGACTTCCACACCAACAAGCGTATCATCGATGAAGTCGTGCGTACACAATCACTTGTTCTACTTCGCGTAGAAATTGACATCCAGTCCCGCATGCTTAGGCCGTCGTCCCCTCCAAACGTCTCCGGAACAAAATCGCTGGCTTCACAACCCACTTAATGAAGCGTATCCAGAAGGGCCCTGTCCGTGGAATCTCCTTCAAGCTGCAGGAGGAGGAGCGCGAGAGGAAGGATAACTACGTGCCTGAGGTGTCTGCCCTCGACACGAGCGTCAGCGGGCTGGAAGTCGACGGTGACACCAAGGTGCGTCCTCCGTGTCGCCCATTTATGTCTTCTTCTCACAGCCCATACCCGATAGGACCTGCTCCACGCACTCAACTTCGACTCCGTCCCCGTCACTGTAGTCGTGCCTGTTGTTGCTGTGCCAGAACGCGGCCCCAGACGTGAGCGACGGAACGTTCCTGGTGCGGGCCGTTCGTAAGGCGATTTTGGGCGAGGTTATGCCTTATGACTTATGTCCTGTACTGCTGTATCGATGATCCCATTTCCCGCCGTCGCCCGACCCACATAAACTGTCAGCGCATCTATTCCGTCTTTATGCACTTGTTTTCAAGTAATCTGTTGGTCGCAATTGGCTCCATGGATCGATACTGCTAGGATTGGCAATGGAGCTCAGTTGAGCGAATGCATCAGATTTGAGTGCTGCTGACAGTACCGCTTGGGCTCTACATGACATGTTGACAGGCTAAGTCGTCCTGCATGATGAACGCACTTCCCTGCGAGAATCCCCAATTACGCTGATTTTCAGAAGCGTCTGCCCCCATCGCTGAATGAAACTACTAAAAGAAAAGTCCGCATACAATATATACTCGAAATGTAAAAATTAATTTGGCCCTACGAACTGGTACAATATCCGGCGAACTAGCCCTGAGAGATGTTGCGGGTCGTTCTGCGAGTCGACGCCGTCAGTATGCGCAATAGCAAGATACAGGGGCGGCACTTACTTGGTAGGTACTCTGCGAGAAAGAGAGCCGCATGAGTCAGTCTCTCGTCACGCACACAAATCGCGAGGACGCACCATCACCATTGCCATTGCCATCGCCGTAAACTACACCGATTATATGAGATCAGGCACCTCACGCGAGCGAGACAGCAAGAGACACGCACCAGCACCTCGCCCACCTCGCCCGTGCGGAACACGAGCCCTCTTCCACGCGCCATGATCCACGCGCTCTCGAGCGCCTTCGGGAGTACGTACATCGCGAGCTCCTCGCGACGATGCTTCTCCTCGACGAATAGCGAAAGCCCGGTCATGAAACCCAGTACCCAGTAGCTCGACTTCGAGATCAACAACTCGATTGGGCCCGGCGGGAGCTGCTGCGCGAGGACCGCGATCAGCGGGTGAGCGCGTGCGGAGGCACGAGAGGAGCGCAGTGCGCTCAGCGCATTGTAGAGGTTGTGCTTGAAGCACAACACGCCTGCGTGCGCGTCAGCCACGTCAAGCGCGGAATTGAAGCGATTGCGGAAGACACTCCGACGCACCCTGGAAGATGATAACAAACGCCCCGAGGAACGCTGAGCTGCGCGTGGTGCCCCAGACAGCGCGGAGGAGCATCCCGACGGGATCCTTCGCCACTCGCTGGCGGCGGAAGAGCAGCAACGGCACAAGGTGCAGCGCGCCGTAGATGGGGAACATCCACCGGAATACATCCAAAAAACGTTCGACCTGCACAAGTGTGCACGAGTCGAGCCACGGATGCACCGCCGCGCACCGCGGGAAGCGCTGGCCATATGAGCGTGCCGGCGGCGGAAGCGAGGCGGAGGCAAGGAGTTCGAGCATCTCAGCGCGGTTCGCCGGGGTTGTGTTCTGGACATCTCCATGAGGAAAATGCCAGGGAGCGAAAGAAATAAGACTCACCTTGCGGGCGATGAGACTCTCCAAATCGGAGAGCTTGAACGTGCCCTCATTGACGATGTCATGGAACATGGACACGGTCTCACCGTAAACTCTACTTGCTTTCAGGATCCTGAACGCATCTGTCAGTATATGCGCAGATATGATGTGCGTTGTGCGAAGCCGCACCATGTATTATACGAATGTGGGAGCGTCTCAGGATGCAGCAGCCAAGAATACATAATCTGACCACAGCTGGCACGTAATTAGGATGCGCCCAGCCGGGAGATGAGAACTGACGTACCAGAGCGAGAACAGTAAGATGTCCCCATGCGGGATATGGATACCGTGCTTTGATGAAAAAGCGTTATACGAACCCTGCAGACCCCTACCCATGGCGTCAACGGCATAAGCGGGACGGTCCTCGCAACTAAACGTACTCACCGCACAAACATCTGCTGCGCAATCCCAGCACGTCGATCGCGCTTCTCAAACAAGATAGCGATCCCACCAGCAACCGCGCCTGCGAGCACAGAGTACCACCGACGAGTGCGCTTGCGCACCCATATCTGGTGAGCCTGCGCACTCATTGAGAGACGGGCATGGCGCGATCCTTTTGTGCGCCCCTGCTCGGCAATTTGGAGGTCGTGTTCGACATCATCCTCGTAGAAGGGTGAGTCAGGCGGGCTTTCTTCCAGGAATACGGATCGGAGAAGCGACTGTGAGCGGGATGCGCCATGGTGGCGGCGCCGGATGGGTTCCGGAAGGAAAATGGGAAGAGCATTGAGTATGAATTTGTAGATGGCGACGAATGAACCTGGGCAACATATAAGTAGACGGAATAGTATCTGAGAAAGATCATACCAAGCATGGTTGCAAACCGCATAGAGTCGGGACCAAATGCTGCATGTCGGATGAGGGCAAACCGCATATTTCTGCCATTGTTTCATCAAGTGTGAGCGGTTTTTGTTACGACGATGGTGGCCCGTAGGGCCGCCTATGATTCATACTCATCACCGAATAAATAGTGACAGCACAGAAAACAGGGTCGTCTCCGAGAGAGCTGCCCGGGGATGTGCAGGCTACACAAAATGTCGCATAAATTGAAATAAAACGCGCATTGCACTTGCGCAAGAACCATTCGCGTGAATAGAGACTAGGTAGGTAATATTGCCAGTAGGGCGTGTGGACAAATACCGGACCATACTCACACCTTCCATTATGCACGAAGATAGTTTTCCCGAGCAAGCCAATACGCCAGGAGTGAACGACGGCTCACCTCGGAAGCCTTTTGATTCTCGTCATAAGTAAGATCAGATTCACACCGGAACGAATGGCAAAGGCGAGACCTCCTGCGCCTGAAACATCTCATGTTCGCATCAGTAGAATTGAAGGACAATATGCACGTACGTAGACCGCCTCTTCCTGCATGCTCAAGACAGTCCCAGAGGTCGTTTAACTCGACCGGTTTCTCTCCTCGATCACGCCATACTATCTTGCGAGCTTCACGGAGACGTTCCTCATAGTTGGCGAGAGCAACAAGATTCTCGAAAGAGGCCATGGCTACGCCTCTTGTCCGAAACTCGACGAAGGAAGGTTCGCGAGAGATCGGCGGGTAGTGCCCATGGTAGTTCTGAGCTTCAGGATCAGACATATTGATCAAGCGTTTGTAGGATATAGTTTGAAGAGAACGTCAAGAGAGTGTGGAAGGGGAATGGCGAGGAGAGAAGGGGGATGGGACGGGATAAGACGCGTGGTGGGGAGATGATGGCATGGGACGCGTTGCTCTGGGGTTGGTCACGTTCCCGGTACCCGCTCAACTCTCTTTTTCCCAGTCTGTCCCTCTCGGTTAAGTCACATTTGCCTCGTGTTCGTGCGTGCACCGTGTCTGGAATTCCTCTCGACTCATACATACCAGCCTTCGCGGTTTGTTGCGCGCTCCTGCAGCTTCAGCTCAATATTTACGGCAATTGAGCGCATATATGCGTCCGCAACGCTTTCTAAACGGCTGCCGAACTTTCCTTTCCCACTTGAAAATCAGATGAGCCTTGCAGAGAATCCCGCGGGGATTGACGTGGGCTCGTGCGAGGACAACATAGATGAGTCACGATAGAGTTCAATATTCAATATTTGGGATTGTCGAGGAACGTGCCTGCGCCATCTGACGCGCGCTGTGACATTGACCAACTCGACCCCTCTCCCGCCCTTCCATTGCCGTTCTGTCTCTTACTTTCAACCATGTCCAAGCAGCCCAGTCAGCATGATCTCCAGCTCCCGATTATCGCACACACCACACAGGACGGCCTGGGTAAAAATCAGACTACGAACTACATTATCTTAACTTCTCGAAGGAGATTCGAGGGCCTCGTGCTGCTATCGTTCTCCGTCTTCGTGTGCTTTTGGTATACGACATGGTTTGCTGCAGTGCCAAGAACCGTTTTCGAAGAATTGGATAATACGGGGTCTTACTTTCGGCAGAGCCAGAATTGGGCGCAGTATTCGCCATACTATCCCGTGGAACCGTATCGCTCTCCGCCGTCGAATTGTGAGGTCACGCAGGTGAGATCAGATGTCTTTTTGTGCACTCGGAAAGAGAGGGGGGGTGTTCTCTCTTCGTATCTGAGGCATTGGAGTCTCGGTGTCATCATCAGTCTGTCTCCGCCTCAACCAAGGCCTACCGATCTCTCATCTTCGGAAAGTTCATTGGGCTGGCCAGTTGCACCTGAATAGTCTGTGCAATCCGCTGGATCACGATGAGCATGTCAGGTACATCGGGCTCAAAGGTGACTATACCTGCAGTGTTCCAACTCTGCCTTTGGTTCAAGTTCAGACTTCTGGTCGGTCACGTCATCGCACGAGATCGGAGAGCATCTTGGCTACCAATCTGATCGGTCTGACGTATTATTGTTCATACAGGTCAACATCGTATGAAGGTTCCCGCTCATGAAGCGTGCGACTGGCATTCACGATTTCATGATTAGCTTCAAAGACACGGCGCACGCTACCCCACCGCGGGATCATCAAAACATATACGAGGCGCTCTGAAGAAGCTGCTAGCCGTGCGCAACTATACGGACCCTCAGCTACTGTTCCTGCACAACTTCACGTACAATCTCGGCGAAGATGACCTCGTCCCCTTTGGCGCTTACCAGTATGCACCGCGAGCTTCTGTGTAGTACGCGTGCTCACCATTCTGTATACAGATCCTTCGAAGCCGGCGGAGATACATTCCAGCGATATGCACACCTTGTCAGCGAGGACAATATGCCCTTTGTGCGGGCGTCGAGCGAAGAACGTGTCGTGATGTCTGCGACGAACTGGACGGCAGGTACGTGTTCTCGACTTGCGGACGGACCAGAAACTGAACCTGACGGCATCTGATAGGCTTCGCCGCGGCCAGTTCCCACAAATACACGCCGGTGCTGTCTGTCATCCTCCCTGAAGATGTACGTCCTGATGTAGTAGCAGATGACCCAGCTCACGACGTCTGCAGGCGAACGACACCCTCGCGGACAATATGTGTCTGAAAGCAGAGCCCGACGAGGAGAAGAAGGCCAAATGGCTGAAGAAGTACGCGCCGCCGATCACTAGGCGGCTGAACGCCGGTGCGCCGTATGCGAAGCTCGATGACGAGGATACCTCCAGTCTCATGAGCCTCTGCCCGTTCGAGACGGTTGCGACGCAGTCGCCCAGCGCCTTCTGTGCAGTCTTCGAGGATATGGAGGACGCGTTCTCCGGATACGAGTACAGCGGGGACCTTGACAAGTACTACGGCACAGGGTGCGTACTCCAATGCATCTTTCTACCATGCGCCATTGCTGATCGAGGGAGCCCAGGTATGGCGGGAAGCTCGGGCGCGTGCAGGGCGTAGGCTACGTGAACGAACTCCTCGCGCGGCTGACGGGTAACCCTGTGCGCGACCACACGCAGACAAATCGCACGCTCGATTCTTCGCCCGAGACGTTCCCGCTTCACCGCAACCTCTACGCCGACTTCTCGCACGACAACGAGATGGTCGCTATCTACACCGCGCTTGGGCTCTTCCGGCCGAAAATGCCTCTGCGCCCAAAACATCCTGACCCGAAACGCAGGTGGCGCGCCTCTAGGTTGGTCCCGTTCTCTGCGCGAATGGTCGTGGAGCGCTTGGAGTGCTCCGGGCGCGCGGTGAGCAGGCAGTACGTGCGCATACTGGTCAACCAGGCGCTGCAGCCGCTTGAATTCTGTGGATCGGGGGACGGGCTGTGCACCCTTAGTGATTTTGTAGAGAGCCAGGCATATTCCCGTAGCGGTGGTGAGGGTGATTGGGAAGAGTGTTTCGAGTGACAACTGGACCAACCCTCTGTGGATTTTCCGGCGCGTTCCGGGTGGCATTAGATTTGAAGGGTTTCTGTCGGTTTGTATTGACAGCCTCTTTTCAGGACATTGTACGAGTGTTGTTAATGTTTGTATGCAGTAATACCAACTTGTAGAGTAAGCGAACGGGCACGTGTCCCCCAGTCACGGTCACGTGCAGCCTTCTTGACGCGTGCGCGCACTCACGATACGTCTGGAAACTCCACAAGGCTATGGGGGACAGCCGCGTGTGCTCCGAATACACACCAGGGGACCATTTACCTTCCCAAAACCGGGTGGATCCCACCCTCTTGCGGAGCGATTCACGGTGCTGGCGAGGGGGGCAGGAGTACGCATTGCACTTGGGCTCTTGAGAGAAGGGATCATGGAGAATTAATATTATTAATATTGGCCTATGCCGCCAAAGAGTATCATATTCAATTTTTGGACCATAATGAGAGTTACCGTGACATGTCGCGACCGGTCACATTTGACTACATCTAACTCAAATCTAATTTCACGTTGTGACTCTGCGTTGACCTCACGATATTGCTAGAACATGAGTCTGCCCACCATCAACGACGATGTCTTGCTCCTCATCATCTCACTTCTCAAGCCATACGATGCCCTGTCTCTATCCGAGACCAGCCGCCACTTCCACGCCATCGCAATGCCACAAGCACTCTCCTCGGTTACTCTGAAAACCTACCGGCAACTTACTGCTTTCTGGACATCCATGCTTACCTGCTCGTTGGTTCACTTGCAGTTTTTGAAATGTCTCTCAGTCACTCTGGTAAACCTTACTTATGTGCACCTCCTCGCGACCTTCTCGAGAATGCTCAAAGTCTTAGATCGATCACCGTCCATAATGCAGGGAGGCTCATATGGAAAGAACCGCCAGGGATGCGGTCGCTGCACTTGAAAGGATTGATGACATAGTGCTAGAAGAGATTGAGGACAACGTGCATGGGATGCTCTCTAGGTTCCGTAGCAAACCGCGTAAAGTGTCACTTTTCAGCCATTTTTTTAATCGTTATCGTCTCTCTCCGCTACCTCTGCAAAACACAGAGGACCTGACGATATCTCATGGCACCATCGATAATGACACGCCGTTGGGAGGACGCTATGCAGGACCGCAATGGCTGGCATGTCGACATCTTGAACTTCTGTTCGTCAACGTCCCTTCGACCATCTTCGTGGATGTATTCCCCAACCTCGTGCACTGGCGGTGCTCTGTGGCCCAGGTTTCCTGGCCATCCACAAGCGCTGTGCTCAGTTCGCAAAACTCCTGGCCGTTCGTCATATGGCTCTGGACCTCACAGGGATCACCTTCATGCGACCCGAAGTGGGTGTTGAGTGGGTACTTGGCTTTCTGAGGTGTGTCGGCCTACGGTGCTCTGTCTCGCCATTCCCGCAGATCCGCATGCACTTCTGTGGCGGGAGCTTGTCGAGTTGTCCCCGCGGCTTAAGTATTTCATTTTGAAGTTGGACGCAAAAGCGAATATCTTGAGGTGGCTGGTGAGCATGCCCAATCATCGTGAACTTGAAACAGTGTTAAATTGACTATTCGTTTACGTAGACTACCGTCCGTGTCTTTGTTCCACGTGAGGAGAAGAAACAGTCCCAAATCTTGCTGCGAGACACACTAGCTGAATCTATGTCCTCATTGCATTACATTGCGGTCAGTTGCCTGGCCTGGGTGATGGAGATGCCGCGGGAAGTTGGCGACGCAATATGGCGTGCTGCCGCGTGATAACGGGTCGCAACGTGAGCTAACGGACTGTCCCCATTCAGCGTTTGTGATACCCTTGGTAATTTGTTTTCTTCAGGTGTTGAATTGACGGTGATTAAGCTGTCGGTTGCTTGCAGGTTCGCGGTGTTCTCTACCGCTTCACACTCGACATGTGAAATACCATCACGCCTGCGGTAGCTTTTTAGCTTCTTCATCCCATACTACACAAACGCCTGCGCCTGCGACTTCAATCGCTCACTGATTTAACTTTTTGATGAACATCAGAAGCACGCGTCTCTTTCTTTGGTATTTCACCCGACTCTTTCCTAATATTTTGACGGTTGCTTAGTGGAATTTCTATTGCGAGCCTCGACATCTGCGTGGATGGTCTATAGAGAGAACGACTCCTTCTGTTTATCTACTAGAGGCTGGTTAACGCGCATACGTGGATGAATATTCACATGGTCTTAGTAGGGGGCATTTAGATTTATAGGTATGTTGTGCTCTCCTACTTAATAATATTATATACCGCAACCGTTGAGTCAAGCGCCTGGAAGTCGTTGGCATCTGTCGTGGCGTCTATCCACATAGCAAAGGTAGATGGAATAGATTGTCTCCTCGTAGCCTATTGACTCGTCGGCGCCCGGCAGCAATGCTAGCATCTACCAACCTTCAAGGCCGAATGTCACCTTATGATTGTTTTTAGACTCGAAGTTGGCACTAAATTACGAACCAATCCAACAGGGCCCTCGACCTATCGAATGCGGCATGAACCGCAATGCTCGTTGTCTATAATTACTTGCTTCTACTTTTACGCATGACAGTGTACAGTATGACTAAAGATGCGGTGCATGAAAACTACGTCCGATGAATCCGGTAGGAGGGACCAGGGGATTAGTGTGTGATGGACAGCGAACCGAAGCGAAAGAAGAGCACAAACAAACCAGCGAAATGAAACGAAAGAGTACACACAACACTCGACTAGTGAAAACAACAAAGTGGTGTCCATGTCTAGTCCTGTCGGAAAAAGCGCACAAGCGTACGCCCGACCTCCTGTGGGTGGCTCATGGTGAGCGAATGACCCGCTCCCTCGATCGTCACGAGCTCAGCATGCGGAATGAGCTTCTTGACGCGTGCGGCGTTCACGAACGGAACCACTCTGTCAGCCGTACCCCACATCAGGAGTACATGTGCACCCGTCCTGCGGCCCAGTTGTGCGAACGCAGGCGCGAGTCCGAGGACCGGCCCATCGCGTAGGGACGAGGCAACAGCAGGATTAAAACCAGGGAGATACGCCGACTGGAGCCGGATTAACGCATCGGCAGGTGCATCATCCTTCCGGCATCGCGCAAGGTACTGCAGGTACCACCGGAACGGAAAAGTAGAGGCGAACTGCTGCATCAGAGGCGACGAGAGAAACTTGGATGTACGCGAAAGATCTCCAGGCTAGGTACATTAGATGGGGTCCGGTGTAAGCAAGACGGCTCACCTGCGCGAGGCCTGTGGATGCTATGAGCGCGAGTTTGGAGGACACGAGGTGCGGAAATTGCGCGCTGAACGCGGTGGCGATGCCACCGCCCATGGAGACGCCTGCAACATGGGCGTTGTTCCAGCCGACGTACTGCATGAGCATCGCGAGCTGGGTGGTGTACAAGTTTGTGTCGTATGTAGTCTCTGGCGCATCCGTATAGCCACGCCCGTATAGATCGTAGAGCAGCACTCGGAAGCCATTCTCCGCGAGATGGGGCGCGACGTCCTTCCAGATGAACGCAGGGACTGAGAGCCCATGGATGAGAACGACACGTTCACCGTCTTCAGGGCCAATGAGCCAGTAGCGGACCTGTTACGCACGATGTACACATGTAAGTGCGATATGAGCAAGGCATGATGAATAAGGAGCACGACACCTACTTTGCCATGAGGTAGGCGAGCGTACGCGCCGCCATTGTAGCAGTCTTCAGGGTAGATTTTCCAGCTGGGAGATGTGTCCGGAAGAGAGTTAAGCGACGGGTATATGATGAGCGGCGCGGACGTGATTGGGAAGGCGGTGAGGAGGTAGGCGACGATGATGGTGGTCGGGAGCGCGAGAAGAATCCACTGAAGCGTCGAGGATGGTGGGCTCATTACGGTAGAGAGCGACGTCAACTAGAAGGTCGGCATGAATAGTGGTGGACAGCACAGAAATATTGAACAAGTGTCGGAAATAATGTCTCACCACCAGCTGCGCCACCGTGCGGGCCGTGCGTGCTGAGCGCTTAACGCTGTCCGAATCATGGCAACCTGTGTATTGGAATGACTACAGATCTTTACGATCATTTTACGATAAATCGGAGAGTTTCATGCCCACGAATATGAATCATATTAATCTCTCATCACAGAATTACCGGCAAGATCAGGTACTCGAGAAGAGCAGAAGGTGCATTATCCGTCCAGGCCGGAATTCATACTGTCGTCATTAATATCATCGCCTACATACGTCCGTATCCGAGCCATAAAATTCCACTTGTCTGCCTGTCAATCCTTGCTGCAGTTCCTACTGTTCCGTCTCCAACATTTGAGGTATTCCAGTAACACCGTTCTCCACTGAGGCATGCCGCCTGCCTGGATGGGTACGTTACGGGGAGTCGGTGGCCTTTCCGACTCTGGACTCTTCCAGACGTGCCAGAAGAACAGCAACGTAACTAAGCCTACGAATCCCACGATGCCCAGGACTGTGGCAAGGAGCAGCATTGCCGTGGTGTCAGTGTTCTGGATGGAGTATGCTCCAACTGCGATGGTAAAGCAAAGCACCGACCAGAGGAGCGCGGCGATTGGAGTAGCCAGGAAGGCCGCAGTGAAGGCGAGGTCATCTATCTTGTTGCTCGGCGTTTCCGCGTCACGGGCATAGTTGACGTACTTCACCTGCAAACCGTGAAGCATGAGACGGGATTCGTGCGCACATAAATAACAATAGAGACGCACAGCATCGATGATGTCCGTGTTCACTTTTCCGCGATGTCTCCAGACATGGTGTACTCCGATGAGCACACTGAGAACTGAAAAAATGGCAGAAGCCAACGATGCAGTCTTCTGCACGCCGTCGATGCCCTGGGGACGTAAAGCACTCAGAAATGCAGTCGACAGCCACGCATTCCAGACTGACCGAGATCTGCTGGAAGCCAACGTTTGCTCTGGAGTATAAGATCAACTAAGATAGAGTTATCAGCAGAAAGATAGCACTCACCCTACAAACACGGTAGCCTTCACGTTAGATGAGGCATCAACAATCAACGATACTAGACTGGAAACCTTTGTTAACTCACGAGAAGGTTGGAGTCTACGGAATTGCCAAAGTCTGCGTGAAGAAGGATAGAATATGATTGCAACAATCGTACTTACCTGACCACTCCTCCAAAAATTGCTTCAATGACTCCCTGAAGTCGAGCAAATATGCAGAATCTTCCACCCTAGCTTCGCACAAGCGTCGGAGATAGGTTCGATGCGTGCCAAACAGAAGTACCATCAGCACGGCGTCCGCAGCCTTGAGCTGCCACGTTGATCGCACGATGTTCGGCTTCCGCTGTAGATTGAAGCCCGGCTTGTTCTCAGTTTTTCCGCGCAGCTTGAAGGACTCAACGTTGTACAGTATTCGTGCGATATGCCAGATGAATGCAGGTACAACTGCACGGTTACTCATTGAAGCACCTGTGAACAATGCATCCGATCAATTCTCGGACGGAAAGTAGTTTGACACTCACGCTTTAAACGTCGATAGAGCGTCATCAATTGTTCAATTTGCGCATCGGTGTAAGGAAACATTATATTTTTGTTTTCCATAATGCCCTCTGGCAGTGATACAAAACAGATTATGAGCAAGGAGTTAATGAGAAAGTAAGGATGCATACCATAGGCTCCATAAGTGAGAGCAATGAGGAAGTCTGCCTCCGCCATCGGTGGAACGTGACCCAGGTGCATTGGATACTGCTCAACGTAGAACCAGTACGCAGGTGTTTTCTCTTGGATGATCACATCTATCCGTGCCATCAGGTTTAAACCTATGAGATGAGAGTGAATAACTCGTACCTGGGCCTCGTTCAGGAAACTCAATCAACTTGCACTGACCCTGGCATAGGAAGGAAGAAAGCTCTTCCCCGCACTCTGCATCGCTAATAAGCAGCTCGGAATTGCTGGGGACGCAGTGTAAAATGCCATCCTCAATCAGGGTGTTGAGGATCTCGTTGCGAGACCGCAGTACCGCACGCCGGCACCCCGGGTCCTCCATATCGTCCGGCGTCAAGAGTCGGTACGTGGCGTGGTAATAGTATACGCCTCCACTAAAGTGCACGTACTTCATCCAACCATCACCAACATTCGAAACAGGAGTTCCACCGAAGACGCGGGGGATCCGCATCGGCGCGCCGAGGTCAGGGATCATGGTGGTCGAGCGATTACTGCTCGTTACGCCCTTAGCGGATTTACTGCAGCTTGTAGACGAACGTGCAGATAAATCGGCACCGCCATCCGACGTGCTCGACGGCTCGGGCGTCAGTGTCGTGCCAGGCAAGGATCGAATGGCGGACAGCGACTGTTTCGGCAGCTGTTCCGAAGATATCTGGCATGAAATATCATTGCTGCCGGTGGTTGGCGGTGACACTGTCACTTGGGGGAGATTCTGAGAAGTGATAACATCGGTCTTCGAGCAAGAACGAGATCGAACGAAAGTCTGGAGTTTGTCTCGGATTCGCCCAGTGGTAGAAGCCTTCTTCGCGATTGGGCTAGATGCAGGTGCAGGAAGGTCACCAGAGACTGAGTTTCTGAGCATTGTGCAGATCGACAAGTGCAGTCGATGTCAAGAGAAGGAATGGTGGAGCAAACAACAGCAGCCATGGTACGCTTTTCAACGGCAGAGAACAACAATGGTCGTATCAGTTGCATCAAGAAGCAAGGGCGCGTTGTTAGACAGATTAAATGCGTGGTGAGAACCTACAGGCAAGAACAAAAGCAAACATAGCTGTTGATCTGTGTGGGTCCACATAACATGGTCATAGAGTAGGCGCCCAATATACAGAACTTTCAGCGTGCTGTCATGGCCGTTGTTCTACATTTAGGGCTGAACGATCATGGTGACAAATTGTGAGATGCGATGATTGTGTATAAGCAACCCCTCCATTTCTGCATCCCCCGAGTGCGAGCGTGCAGCTGAGGAAAGGAGAGAAAGCTTGCCAGGCAGACGAAGAATTTAAGGGTGCGCAGAAAAAGGTCCAGGTAGCTAGTGATTGGGAGACAGTTGAGTTTGGGAAGAGCAGATCGTGTCTTCTTGGATTACACCGTCCATTTATTCGAGGTTCTTGCAATTGTCGAGGTTCGTCCAAGACTTTAAGTCACACCGGGCGCTAACTTCCTGCAGTGGAGCTATATGTAGTACTCGTCGAAATAGGCAAGTGCTGTCGTTCGATCGACTCCGCCGACCATATACATGTGTCCGTGGGACGTGTCAAGTGAATACCAGCTCTAGACAGAGTGAATAATATCAGATACGTGGTAAAAAAAAATCCGATTCCTGTTCAGGTTTTTCTGCCGGAGTGGCGTCTACAGGCAGAGATTGGCCTCTGTACATGCCCCCGGCTCACTCACGGGCCGCAAGCTCGCGGAGGCTGTTAACCCATCGGAGAAGTCTCTAGTAGCGGCACGTTACACCAGACACTACTATCGTAGTTCCAAAGTCTTAGCTGTAGTACTTATGAAATCGAGGGAATGGCGACATCATAAGGCGCGTGCTCGAATGTACCAAGGGTAACCGAGGAAGACTAGTAATGGTATGGCAAGCAACAGCGACAAGCATATTCGACAGCTAGAGCACATCAGGGTATCACATAAAGCCATACATTCAAATGAAACGAACACCGAGCCTATCGCATCTCCTTCGGCGGGATCCACTCCGGTATCTTCCCAAACTCGAAGTGTTCACTCTTAAACGCCTCCAGCGCACTGGCGGGCACCAGCTTGATGTAGTCGGCGGGCAACATATCGTCGTACTTGCTCGTCCCGGGCATCCAGCGCACGCGCAGCCGTGCCGCAGCGAAGTCCGGCTTTCCTGGCTGCGTGCGCGGCGCAGCGGCAGGTGGCAGGGCGGGCGGTGCAGGTGCGGTATTGAACGCGGAGACGACGGGCGCACCGGAGGACGCGAACGCGGATACCGGCAGCGTCTGGCTTTGTGACATGCCGAATGCCGACTGTACCGGTTGCGCTTGGTTCTGCTGCGTCCCGAACGCAGATTGCGCTGCTTGTGGCGGGTTCTGTGAGGCACTAAAGGCAGATTGTACAGGCTGCGTCTGGTTCTGCGGTGCGCCGAACGCGGATTGTACAGGCTGGTTCTGATGTGCACCGAATGGAGATTGCACGGGCTGGTTCTGTGATGTGCCGAACGCAGATTGCACGGGCTGCTGCGAAACATTGCCGAACGCGGACGTCGCTGCTGGCACCGGGTTACCGAATGCTGAAGTCGGAGCCGGCGCGTTCGAGGAAGAGCCGAACGTGGACGTTGGCATGTTCTGCGCGAGCACCCCGAAAGCAGACGATGCGCCGAACGCAGGTGTACCAAACGTAGATGTCGTGTTGGCGGATGTAGGTGTGGCGCCGGTGCCGCCAAATGCAGAACCGCCTGTAGAATTGCCCGCAGCGAGCCCGAATGCGGATGGCTGGCCGGCGAATGCGGAGAACGCCCCTCCCCCTCCACTCCCCGATGCACTGGCCGCGCCACTCAGTGATGATGGTGAATTAGCAAACGCGGAAAAGCCACCGCCTGTTGCGTTAGAGCCAAACGCTCCAGATGCTGGCTTAATGATCGACGACTGCCCAAAGGAAGATTGCCCAAAGGCAGGCTGGCCGAAAGCTGAAGTCGTCGAACCTTGTGCTGGCTGTCCGAACGCAGACGTCATCGACCCCTGCCCAAAAGCAGACGTTACCGGCCCCTTCGCGGGTTGGCCAAATGTTGATGTCCCTTGTGCTGACTGTCTAAAGGCTGTGGGCTGGCCAAACACAGACGCCACTGGCCCTTGCGCAGGTTGACCGAACACAGATGTCGCTGGGCCCTGTGCGGGTTGACCAAATGCGGATGTCACCGGACCCTGCGCCGGTTGTCCAAAAGCTGATGTGGATGGACTCTTCGTAGGCTGGCCAAACGAAGACTGTCCGAACGCTGGACCTTGCGCAGGTTGACTGAACGCAGACTTGACGGGTCCCTGCGCGGGCTGACCAAACGCGGAGCTAGGCTGCGCAGGCGTGCCGAATGCCGATGCGCCCGTCCCTGCAAATGCACCGAACCCTGAAGGTTTCCCGAACAAGGACGTGGTCGCGGGTGCCCCAAACGCTGAATTCGTTGAGCTAGTCACGCCGAATGGCGAGCTGCTGGGTTTCTGCGACTCTGCTTCGTTGCGCAAAGCCTGCCGATGTGCTTCATGGACGTTATTTCGCGCGTTAGTGTACAATTGCTCGGCTGCTGTGATCTTCTGCGCCTCATAGTTCAACTACGACGGCGGGTCAGACAAGGACGAAGTGGCGACATGTGAAACGCACATATTCTTGTCCGTTATTAGCCGCCGACGCCTGCAACCACTTTAAGTGCAGCTCCTCGGGAGACTCGTCGAGGGCAGAAAGTAAATTCACTTGGTGCTTGGCGGGCCCAAACGAAGACAATGGCCAGTCAGGTTTATCAGCTGTGAGATCCCTGGTGAGGATATCAACGCTATCCATAACGTGAGACCGGGATATCTTGTCAGTGGAGAAAGAGAGCGAACTTGATGAGGCCTGACGGTGCAGATGAAGTCTGAGACCAAGACTGGTCTTTGAACGCGGCTGATTGAGTAGATCTAGAGGCGAGATTATAGAACAAAAGACGCACTCCCGAAGCCACTCTGCCTCTGTCCCTCTTTCGGATGTTCGTTCCTGCATTGATCGCCGAATTTGCACTGGCCACGCAGGAAATATTGACAAACGACCTACGAAACACGAAACTTCTCAGTGTTAGGAACGCGGAATAGTAGTATTTTGTACCCACCATCTCAGGTGTCAGTCAGGGGAGGCTGAGAGAGGCATGCCCAATAATCTGCAGGCACAGGCTCAGCGCCAGGGAAGGAACTCAGGGTCTCCGGGGCCACACCATACCCCGATCACCTCGCCTTGCGCCAGCGGCTCTAAAGCTGCATTTCTTATGTCCTCTCTCTGCTCTCATCTCACATTTTGTCTCGCCGTTTTGACTGCTCCATTGTGACACAACATTTTGTTCTCGCCGAACTGCTCGAACAACACGACCTGTGCTTCCGCCTTTAATTCTATCCACCGAATTGGTGTTTCTGCAACATGAAGACAGAACAGGATCCATCGACACCAATGACGACTTTCTCAGCTGCCCAATGGGGCCCTACCCGTATGTTGTTATGACAATTGTTATGTCCTGCTCATGAACAACTCTGAGCAGAAATTCCAATTGATCCCGCATTGCAACAACAGTCGCAGCAAGCAACGTACGCATGCGGTGCCCCTTATGATTCCTGCATCCACTCACCAGCAGTATAGATCCACTTATCCACATTACCAGACGTACCAGCATTATCCGCAGGCCTCGTATAGCCACTACCAGCAATATGCACCCCCGCAGACAGCACAACAGATACAATCCCAGGCAGTAGCGCCCACCTCACGCCAAGCCGCGCAGTCCAATGCAATGGACACGGCTGACATTGCGACACTGAACGATGCGCTTGGCAGCGCGGGGGTAGATCTCAGGGTAAGTTCATGCTGAACTTCGCTTCGAAAGAATGGCTCACGCGTCCTAGGCCGAGGAAGAGACCCTCCACCGAACATATGACCAGTTCCAACAGTCCTACCGGCCGTACGAAGACCGCACGCGCACGCAGCCCGCAGCGCCAAATTTTAACACTCAATACCTCGGCACGACGATGCGCGCAGTAGGCACACAACACAAAGTAACCAAGGTGCCGGAGGACTCTGTCAACTACATGGCGCTCGCGCTTCGCGCGCGACTGCAGGACCTCATCGTTGCAATGGTTGCCGCCTCCGAGCACCGCACCGACACGCAGTTCGACCGCCCCGCGTCACACTACGCCGACGGCAGCCCGATGTGGAGCATTGTTATCCGCAGCGACGTGGGCAAGCAGTTGGCCGCAATAGAGAAGGTCGAGCGCGACGAGGAAGTGCGCGTACGGCGTGAGCGGAAGGAGCGGGCGGAGGCGGCAGCAGCGCAGCATGCAGCCCTTGCCGCGCAGGCGGGCGCTGGCATGGGTGTGGACGGTGGATTCGACGATGAGGGTGCGCCGAAGAAGAAGAAAAAGAAGGAAGGTCCTGGGGTCACCGCCCGCAACATGTCGGAGGATGTGCGCAAGAAGATGTCGAATGCGGTCGCGAGCCAAGCTGCGGGACTGGGAACGGGTAAGTATGCGTGGATGACCGCCGCTAATGCCAATGCATCTGTGCCGGCCAAGCCCAAACCTACTGCGACAGCGAGCGCAGGCAGTTCTGGCGGCGCGAATACACCCGCATCAGCAGCAGCTCCTGCGGCGGGTTCCACCGCCACCGCTGGAGGATGGGCACGGCCGTATGTTCCTACGAGACCAAGCCAACAACAAATGCCGCAGAGGGAGGACCTGCGGCGGGCAATCACGTTGCGGGACGCGATGTTTGTAATCGAGAAAGAGAGGGGACACGGAGGAGGGCGTGGTTCTGCGACAGGATGGACATGATCTGACGTGATCAGCCTGCTTTTCGGATTTACGCTCTGGATGTATCATTAGTGCTGTCTTTCAATGCAATGCGTGATTTAGGGAGTTGTTCGATGGATAGAATCTGGAGATATGAGTTTTGAACAGTGCGACATTTCATTGTGAGGGTCGAAAGCTACATCAATAATTATGCTCGGGATAGCCGTCAGGAGTCATCGTAAATAGTCGTTACGTTCATGAATCAAACCCTCTTCAGAATCGCTGTGAGAATATAAGAAATTTTTCATGAAAGCCCCAGACTGGAGCGGATGACGTCCTGGAGCACATAGTTGTAATCCTGCAACCACAACGAGTGAGGCACGGAGTCACGAAGAGTCAGTAGCACCTACCTGGTCCAGAGACCAAGTGAAGCATCCTGCCATACCATTCTGCTTCGCGAAAGTTGCCTTGTCGCCCAGCGAGTAAGTATCGTCGTACGTCACCACCGTTGCCTGAGACACATCGAAGAGGTACTAAATGACAAAGTATCAGCGGCTCATTGATCCCAGAGGGGATGCAAGAGAAAGCAAAGTAGCGTACCGGTGTGTCGCTGCAATTATCCCAACCTACAAGACCCGGAGACAGTCAGATAAGAAGCCCCACATTGGAAGCAATGCTTATTACCCTCTGTATACCCGCCCGCTTCCTGGAACGTCTTCCACGACGTTTCCGTCAGCGCACCTAAGGCAACAATCTGGTTAAATGCGATCTGCTGGCCCCAATATGAACTCAGATTCGCATTCTCAGTGACAACCTTCGACCTCGCATGCGGGTGCGCGCCATTAAGCGGGTTTGGCTTCCCACTGGGCTTATTAGCTGCCCTCTGCGGCAGCTCGCATACGAGCCCGCCATTCGAGAGCGGGTTGCGCATCGGGAGGCCCAGCACGCGCTGGCGGTACTCCGCGAGGCGGAAGCCTGGTGGGGGCAGCGCAATCTCAGCGAGCGTCGTCGCTGTGCTTTCGGAGACGTAGCCATAGAGTGGGAGGCCGAGCACGAGCTGAGAGGCGGGAAAGCCCGCGGTCGTCCATTGCGAGAGCGCAGCCTCAGCGCTGTATTGCGGCAGCTGCGCGGTGCCACAAAGATTGCCCAAAGGTGCATTGGGGCCGGGAGTGGAAGAGGCGCCCCAGACATCGTAGTTCCTTTGGTGTGTTTGGTCAGAATGCAGGAAACAGAGATAGGACGAAGACAAACATGATGTTTGCGTAGGTGAGTTGCGCGGCATATGCGGCGACGTTTGTCAGGGGACTGCCGTTCGACCCTTGCCACGGGAGGTCCGTCACGGCCGCTGAGATGATCTTGGACCAGCCGAGTGCCGAACGCAACGAGGTCAGGAATGCGAGGAAGTTCGCAGAATCATCAGAGGAGTACGGGTTTCCAGCGCCAGATTCACCTGGGTATTCCTTCCATGCAGACATTAATACGCGGGGGGCAAATGAATGATACTATGGTCTCACCCAATCGATGTCAATTCCTGGAAGACGTTAAGAAAATTATACAATTGCCATGCGCGTAAACTCACCATCTAGATCGTACGTATTTACCGCACTTACACACGCATTCACGAATGTCGTCATGTTCGCAGAAGTGCCGACAGCCTGTGAAAAATAATAACTTCCGCCCCAACCACCTGCGTCCGGATCGAGATAGATTAGCCACTGAACCAGCCGCGAGGTGAACAAAAATCATACCAATAGAAAGGACGACTTTGGTGCCGTACCCGCTATTATGAGCGCTGCTGACCAAAGTCTCTAAAGTACTGGTACTTCCGGAGTCATAACTGATGGTAGACGAAGAGTTTGGTGTTGCAAATGCTGCATCGTCAACGATGTCATTGAAGACGTTAGTCTTGTTAGTAACTCTGTGATAATCGTACCGAACAACAGGACGTCGAATTTCGAAAAGTCCACACCCTGAGGAGGATTGGTAGCGGAGGCCCAGTCGGGGTAATAAGCAGCAGCAATCGGGGTCGTAGCCGCAGCAGACAATTTTCCCTGCAGTTCCAACGCTGTCTTCCTGGAAAGCGTGGACGGCAGCGCATCCTCTGGGTCAAACTTAGCAGGGGCCGAGGAAACGGGGGTCAGGAGTCGAACGAGTGCCGCGTGTTCACGGTACTCTGGCAAGCCCAGTATAGTAGTTAAATACGAGTTTAGGCCTTCCTTGCGCTCCGCTATGAGTTTGTCGTCCACCCATGCAGAGGGAATGAAGGATGTGACCATAATCCTCTTGGGTGGAAGCACCTCGGAGTCGGCCAGCGCACTGTGAACGTCGACGAACTGATATCGAGTGTCAGGTGTGCACGAAAAACAAGGGAAGGTATCATTGTGACATACTTCAGAGTAACGTTTCGCGACTTCGAACTTTTGGCCGTCGTCCGTGGTAACCTTGACGCAGTAGAGAACATGTGGCCGAGGAGAGGAAGCAGTCGTGTGCTTCACAATGGAGGCACTGATGACGGTCATCTCTCGCACCTGTAGAAGGGACTGATAGAGGGCGAAGGCAAGGAGTGGTCGAGCTTAGGGGGCTGTCCCGTGCGACGAAGCGACACATATATGTACGGAGTGAGCGTCTATGATCAGGAAACAGATGCTGCACTCACACACATTGTCGAGTCCCCACATGCTTTCAGAAGAGAGGGACCAAGCGATCGGCATGGCCACGACAGGAGAACTGAGAGCTACTATCTTGGCCAGAATATCGGGTGATACTCCGATTCATTCTGTCGGAATGGTTTCAGCACGACCGCAAGAATCGCAGGATAATTTCATCGGTATCTCCCTGCTATCTTCTCTCACACAGCATCTCGAATCAGCACGTGCCTCGGTCCCAGGGTGAAAACAAGTCAAAAATCTTGGGAGAATACGACCGGAGGAACATCTATCCCGAGAAAATGGAGTGAAATGCGGATGCATATATTCAACTCCGTTTTGGGGGAATGGATGACAGGAACATGATCGAGAATGTGAACGATCGGGGATGAGATGTTATCTCCCTACTCGAGAGAGCGAAACAACAGGAGGTAGGTGCACAAGAGACTGAAGAGTAGGTGGGCGTGACCGGTCGCCTGATATGACCGTGCAGGAGAGCAACAAGATGCACCGTAGACCATTTCATGCAAGACCAACAGACGCATCGCTCAGATCTGTACAGCGGAGAAGTATAGTTTGCAGGAGAAGCGCAGCATAGGCCATTCAGACACAAGTTCGCAAGCTTCCACTGAGACATAACAGCCGAGTGCAGATGATCAAAGAAAGTACTCCACATGCTGATACCACTTCGCAAGGGCGACACGGCCTACTAAGAGTTGTACCAGAACGGCACGAGAATCGAAGTAATACCTTGGCCACATGGTTATCAACCCTTGTCGTTGTCACCCTGAATCTGAGTTTATTGAAGGAAAGACTCGAGCAAGCAAACCGAGGAAACAAGTATGACTAACAGGCTCGAGGAACCCAAGGGTAGTAGTGGGATATGCAACAAGGCTAGTTGCTGTTCAACTTCATTAAATCAGGTATCGTCAGTATCCCGAAGGCAGATGGTAGACACTCTGCTTCAAAGCTTCAACGTTCGTAGATCAGGATATATGCGTCAAGCTTTTGCAAGCTGTCACGGTGAAGCTTGAGCGTTTCGGCGCTTCTTCTGCTGTGATGTGTGACAGACGCGTTCAATTTGAACGGAGGTCACAGATAATGCTGTCACGCCATCGCTCTCTGTGCTTCACAAGCTAGGTGTGAAGGCATACAGCGCTCAGCTGTCTTGGTACTTCATCTGCTTATCATATTCAAAGACCATCTGTCATTTGAGATACCGCTATAACGAGACGAACAATCCTATCAATGGCTCCGACGGGAACTGTTGAAGAGGCGGAGAACGTTGTGGAGGTTAGCCTCTAGGCTGTTCTTGACTGCAACACAAAGTTTGTTGACAGAACATTACCTCCGTTATATAGCCAATGTTTACGAACAATGTTCTGCACATCGATCTCGTGTGCGATGTTATCTTCTCCTGCTGCAATCCGATATCTCTTCTACGAGTGGCGCTAACCTGCCGCCAAGCTCGCGCCGCAATCAGTTCCTACATGCACTACGCATTTAATATCAATAGACATCTCATGCGCTTCTTCCCGGACCCATGCGCGTTCCGCTCTCTGCAAGCGCGTACGGGCACCATCATCTCTGGATCGATGGCGCTACAGTTCTTCGATAGATCCTTCTACCCTTCCTCCGACCTTGATCTCTACACCCATATGTGCCACCGCCGCGAGGTGGGGGAATGGCTGATCAAATCTGGATACAAGTTTGCACCCACCCGGCGACAGCAGCCAACGTTCGAACAAAGTATCGACGATCTAGGTCTCAGAGCGTCTAACGTATATGGCCTGCCGGGTGTCTGCTGTATCTTCGATTTCACTAAGCGCATCGCGGGTCGCCAGGAGCTCAAGGTGCAGCTGATTGTAGCGCTCCACAACCCGATAGAGGTCATACTTGGCTTCCACTCCAGTAAGTACATCGTCTCCCGTAGCGCTGCCTCTTATCTAAAAGGCACGCAGCATGTGTAATGAACGCGATAAGCTTTGAAAAGGCATACTGTCTCTTCCCGCGTGCAACTCTTGAGGAGCGTCACTCGCTCATCAGCTCCACTCAGGCAGGCGCCTCGCGCTGGCGTGCACAGGGTATTGCCAAGTACAGGAAGCGCGGCTGGAGGATGCACTACAAGCTCCCAATTTCAGAGGATCAAAGAAATAGGCTTTTTGGTTGCGGATGGCGCTGGATCGACGACGAGAAGAGCTGGGTAATACCTCTTGACACCACTGGCATCGAGCCCCCGCCTTCAGCGAACCTGAGCTCTCTACCGATGCAGCACGATCCGATCTCTCTGTCCAATTGGAAGATCTTGTATAACAAAGGGAGTGGGGCGATTATGCTGTTTACGAGCATGAAGGATGAGTTGCTGCGATATGAGTACATGCTCACCGATCGGGATCTGCAGCTCTACATCAACCAGGTTCTGTCCATGAAAAAAAGAGAGGAGCAGTGCAAGAAGCAACTGCTTCTGGACTCGGAAGACAGTACGTTGTGAGTGTCTTCCACCTTCATCGTGAAATACTCCCTTGTGAATGGTCGTTTGGGCTCCAGGTGCGACGAGCAGATGGCGGAACTGGTTCAGGTGTGGATGTTGGCACAGCGGGAGGAAGTCGCATCTTCCGGGCCCCCGGCCGCCGGAGTCTATTCCAACCATCTGCCTAGATTGGGGCTACCTACAGTGCAGTGCAGCATCGCGTGAAACTTGCACTACGGGCGGCGCTCGATGTCAGGCTGCAGGTTAGCCTCATGATGAATCCTACCTACCCTTCCTCGTGTTGTTGTAGGTGTCTCGCCCGGCCACCGAGCCACCGGGACTGCTGTCGGAGTGTAAACCTTATTTAACATAGTATACACGGACGCTTTACTGTACTTATACCCTGTGCGTTTGCAACGACTCATGATCATGCTATGATCGGGCCAAATGCTTTCCGTTCGTATGCTTCGTCCATGAGCCTTTCCCCTTGTTGATTTTCAACACAGCGATGGCGTCACATTCTGCTGCAGTAAATTTGTCGTTCTTGTCAATGTGTCGTAGATAGAAATTTATTGCCAGTGGTCAGACCACCGTCGTGAAATAGGCCATAAAGTACATGCTATTATAGTCTCCCAAAGCCAGACTACAAAATCAGTCCTATGAGAGGTTGGAGGGACGGACTGATATAGGTCTGCTTTCAAACGCGCCCCCTTAACCGTAGTACAGGATTTCACTCGTGAATGCGGATGCCGAAGAGATGCCGTTGATCCGGCTGTGATGCCGGCCGAGGGTTCCTGACCGAAAGAGTGGGTCGTCGCGTCGTGTCAAGACGCGCTCACCTTCCCCAAGATGTTCTCATTCCACAGTCCTGTCGATGATCCACCCTTGCGCCAGTTCCTCGCTACATTTCTCATAATGCTCAACTACAAAATTCAACCTGCCCTACTCAGACAGCCTCGCTTCCTCATCCACAGCTGCCAGGCTCAACATCACCTTCTCGCGATGTGCTTCAAGATGTCGTCCCGACCTGGTCTGCACCTCCTGCACAAGATCCATCTAATGCCTTGCAGACACCTTCCAGTTGATAGTCGTGTGGATCATAAGGTAGAGATCTCGCGAGTATTTGCCGGCACAGTGTGAGTCCCTCAGGTGAACTGAATCAAAATGAGTGTGGCCCAATGAATGTAGAAGTCATTCTGACATTATGAGGATGGTGGAATGTATAATTATTGGAAAATTCATGTGATGCAGAGGGTGTTGTCTTGCGGAGGCCGACGCGTCGCGTTACACCAGATCTAGTCGACGCGTTTCGGAGATCAAGTTGCTTATGTAACTCCGAAATCGTGTACTACGGTGAAGCACCCTGATTTGAAAGCAGACTAATGCTATTATAGCATCCGGGCATATTCTTGGAGATGAGCCAGCCAAAGCAAACATTAGCAGTTGAGGTGCCGGAGATGTCTATCATTTGTCATTACAGCTGTCGCAGAACTGGCACTATTTATGCAAGCAGCTGTAATATTTCTGAGACGTTGACAACCGCTCTCGAAAGAGGGAGCTCTGAAATTCCCAATATCTTTCCTCTAGCACAGTCACAACCTTTCCCAAATAACTGCGTGCAATGGATCTCATGGACGTGAATGGTGAAGCCTCCGCATCAAACCTGTCGTCGGCTATGAGTACAGAGCTCAGCTCAAACGCACTCTCAGGAACAGTTCGTGCTCCAGCTCTTCACTCGCACACCGTGATCGTACACACGGAGTACGACATCTCTGCGCCACCACCCCTTCCAGGACCCGAATGGACGCGCTTTGTATGCATCAGCGACACGCATTCGCGGCAGTTTGCAGTTCCTGAGGGAGATGTGCTTCTGCATAGCGGTGACCTGACGAACTCGGGCACGTATAACGGGTTCCGCAGCACCATAGAATGGCTTGCAGATCTGCCGCACCCGCATAAGATGTGAGTAGTTAAATGTTCATGTTTCTATTGTCATGGCGCTGCATTTTGTAGAAGCACGTTTGGTATGCTGACGCGAACACCTTGAAAAACCAGCATCATAGCAGGCAACCATGACCTCCCTTTAGACCAGAATGACGACTGGTACGAGAAGAACTGGGAACGATGGCACTGGCCTGAGAAAGAGGTTCGACTGCGCGTTAACAGTAAATTCTGTTCCGAGAGATGTAACTCTGAATACATGTACATGTTCACAGGACGTGAGCATGATCAAGGAGTTGCTCCAAGGCGAGTTGGCTACGAGCGCCAATATCCTATACCTTGAAGACCAGAAGTACGAATTCCGTGTCAAGGAAGGTGGCAGACTCTGGTCTGTCTATGGATCACCTGTAAGTGGCAGTTACGAACGTTTTGTTCTCCCACTGGTAGAGTTGGATGTTTGCAACGCGCCCTCCATTGTCCCTGGAAACCCTTCTCGGAACTCATTTCCGTTACCAGTGGTCCCCCGACTTCTATAACTGGGCATTCAACTATGAGCGTGGTCTGCAAGCAGAAAGTGCATTTCCTCCAGCCCATCGAAAACGTTTCGATTCTAACTACATTCCCAGAGATCGTGTCTTCCATCCCGAAGACGGACATCCTGTATGCCCTCTTTCCCGCGAGCGTTACTACACATCTGCTTACCGCCGTTGCACCGCAAGGCTAACACACGGCCCGCCATTCGGCATCCTCGACGAAACGATAACGCACGAGCAGGTCGGATGCGAGACTCTCGCTATGCGCCTAGCGACCACGCTCCGCCCGCGCTTGCACGTGTTCGGACATATCCACGAGGCGCATGGCGCACTCATTCAGGAGTGGGACGCGGACGGCCAGGGTCGAGCGCACGGGGAGCGCACGGTCTTCGTGAACGCGGCGAATTGGCCTATGGGTCCCCGCGCGCGCCCGGCGCCGGGTGAGAGTCGCATCCAGTTCGGCGAGAGGCCCTTTCAGCCTGTCATTGTCGACCTCCTTGACTAGGTGTGATTACCGAGCGGCGTGTGGGGCGTGCTTCGGAGTTGCTGCAGTTGTTGTAGTACGATCTGTACGATAGTGTGGTATATGGCAGTCAGATTTTGACCAGAACTACGATCTAGATGGAGGATTCCTTTTAAACTGATACACCATTTCTAATAGTATAGTACTCGTCATAGGCTTGACTCGTCCCGGGGAACCTATATCCTACTCAGCACCTGCTGAGCCTCAATAACGTTATCGCTCTCAGATGGTTACATAAAGTACCCCATCCACCGTAATCAGTCGCAGAACGTGATGGCAAGGTTGACCTTTGTTAGAAGGATTTAGCCATCAATTGTTCAATGGGTTAAGACGGCGTAGGACCACATACGTTGTCGGAGGGACAACCAACTTGGACATACGTCTGGTCTGCAGAGTAGAACGCTTCGGGACAACCGTCGTACGCGCCTTTCAAGTAAAACTCAATAAACGAAGACATTGCACGAAGCGGCGGTGAGTTGCACTTACAGTCAGCACCAATGCCGTCGCAGCCATTGTAAAATCTAGACTCGCAGAAGTTAGTGATAGGTACCTCGAGTGGTCATACCGGGAATGTATTCACCCGAAGCCGCTCGTCACCGAGAATGCATGACTGATATCTCCAGCATCAGCTTAATCATGGACGAAAGTATGAGAGGGACTGACGGAGAAATAAGCGAGATGTCAGTGCTGCTCCATCCGTTCGCCAGATTTGTTTCAATGAGGGTGCATCCCTCGCCGTTCTCTCCGCATTCACCTGAGGAGGGAAAATACATGATGAACCCCTATCAGCGGACCATACAGAGAAGCTGCATTTACCCGTCTGCAAGTAGCTGGGACGCGTAGTAGCAGGTAATTTCAATATGGGAAAAGCAACGAGCAACGAGTGCGTACGCGATGAGGCCGCCCACAGCCCCGCCGCTGGTATACGGCTCTCCCATCGAAAGGACGCTTCCATCCTGGCCTCGCAGGGTGGGCTGGAAGACGGTCACGTCAGTCAATCATGTTCGTTACCCCCACAGTCAACGTGTCCGCGCACAGTGCCGTATCCACATCTAACATATAACATGATCAGTAAGGGGAAGGAAGGATCGGACACACTGACTTGTTTGTGAAAGTGATAGTGTGTGACTCGTCGCGCGCGAGAACTAGGCCTGCTCCAGGAGCGACAACACGAGCAGCGACGAACAGGGCCGCGATGAGCTGAATAAAGAACGGCATTTATACAACGAGAGTTGACGCTCACAAGGCAGCACTATAGGCTGGTAACCCAGTACGGAGCCTATTTATACTTCATGCAGGACTGTAAGCGTGCTACTTCCCTGCCAGTGAGATTTTTGGGGACCTCCCAACCAACCTCCCAACCAAGATTGCAGAACAGACGCTACAAGGTCCCCTTGGGTAGCCGCTGAAAGTCCAGAGCCAATCCCCGCCAATTGCGTGAGGACCGCGGCACTTTTTTGAAGCGATTCGAAACCCTTAAATGCGGTTATGATTACACGCTGGTACTTAGTGAGATGTTGCAACATACCGCGAGGCTAGCGACGCGGCACTGTCCAGCACTCTTGCGGAGATTGGAGGGGTCACAACAGTGGGTGTTTCGTATGGCCTGCCTGGTGGGCAACTTGAGGGGCAGCCTATGGTGGAGAACATGAGGGGAGAGCAGGCAGTGTAAGCTCAGCGATGATGAGGAACAACGTAACGAAGTGATCAGAATATTACCGACTGCAGATGCATAGATATGAAGAGTTGACGGCGTAGAGACAACCGTTCACCTGTGATAAGCCGACCAATCCCAGTATGGCACAGCGAGATCGGCGAACGTGATCAAATTCTGTCTCAAGTACCAACAAACCTGTTTCACCGAGATCCCGCGATATTGAATTTGGTATACGGTCTTCATTCTGAGGTGCAGGCGCAAAACAGCGACAAGCGTTCAAATGCAATAACTGTCACCGCTGTCAGATGGCGCAGCAGTGTGCCATTAGATTTGTGATGATCCACAGATAGGTAGAGATCAGTGGTATGGACAGACCGTGTTCCTGGACTGCACTCACCTGAAGAAAAGCAGAGCCAAGTGCACGCCATAGAACAGGAACTGTCGATGCGATTGCAAATTGCAAAAATGTATCCGTCGTTCTAGTCAGACGCCAATGACGCCACAATCATGCACAACTCGGAAGGACCGAGTGTATATTGCGCGCAAACGACATGAAGACTGTCATACTAAGAAATAGTGAATTACATTATACAGTTTTGAAGCCCACATCGTCGCCTTAATTCGTCTTCCAGAGCCTAATCGCAGAACGTGATGGCGAGATTAACCTGCGACAAATCGAATGGGTCAAATTCACCTTGTCAGCTTGGGAAAGTAATAAAGTAGGGTGAGGACTGACGTTATCAGCAGAGCAACCAACTTGTTTATAGGTCTGGTCCGGGCTGGTAAAAGCGTCCGGACAGCCAGAATAAGTGCCTGCAGGGTACATTAGCACTTTGGAGTGCAGCATATGCTGGAAGCTCACAGTCTGCTCCAGCACCATCGCAGCCGTCGTAATATCTAGAGCGACCTTAAGTCAGTCGGAATTTATACAACCGTGCGCTTGTACACACCCAAATCCGCTAGTCACGGAGAAAGCATGGCTAGATCATCTGAGCGTCAGTTTCATCCAAGAGGAAGAGAAAAAAGGCTCAAGCTACGAACGGAGAGATAAGGGAAATATCGGCACTGCTGTATCCGTTGGAGAGCGTGGCTTCAATGAGCGTGCAGCTTTCACCATTATCTCCGCAGCCACCTGTCTGCAAGTACCTAATGATTTGCTACTCAGTGTGAGACGGACTGCGAAGAAAGTAGGACTTACGAGATGAGGCCGTCCAGAGCATTATTGGCGGTGTAAGATCCGCCAGTAGAAAGCGTATTCCCTGAACCGTCTCTCAGGATGGGCTATAGTGAATGTATCTTTAGTTCCTTCCACCTGGCTGGAATATCGAAGACTGACTGTGCCATATCCACAGCTAATGTACCATTAGATCGAGTACGAAGATAAAGAGCGCGACACACTCACTTGTTGGTAAAGCTGACGGTATGCGTCTCCGCGGCAACTCGGGTCGCGGCCAGAGCGGCGACGATGAAGGCAGCGGTGAGTTTGAAGAAAGCCATGTCGATAACGGGGATAGGCTGAGAGGCTCTTACAAGACTGGCCGGTTTGAATGTGTGGAGAATGGTGCTGGATAGTCGTTTGCTCTACAGAGCTTTTATACCGCTGCAAGCGATGAGCGGCAACATCTCCCCGTCTGGGACTGTCGACGAAAATGCCTTGTAGAGATGTTGCATTCGAAGCCCTAGAACCGATGCTGTGGTTGCAGCAAAAGCCAAAGGCCCGACCGCATGCCTGGCCACGCTTGCAAAGTTCATCACAGTCCACTGACAGATCGCAGTACGCTGACGTCGTGGACATTGACAAACGATTGCCGCAAAAATTTGTGATCAGATGTCCGTGGAATGTTAGAGGAAGTAGTGCTCGATACTGACCACAAAACAACTAAGAAACTAGACATCTTGGGTGTTCCGTGGAACAGTGGTGATGCTGCTATTGCCTGTCATTTAGATGCCAGAAATGCCCAACAACAGCTATGGATCGGTGCATTTCAATACCTAGCTATGGGCGAGCCGTCAAGGAACATGTAGCGGAGAAATGCCGTGGAGGACAAGAAGTCTCAGCTGAAGTAAGTTAGACCTTGGAACGAATAAAACAGAGAGCTTGATGCACGGTCAATGATTATCCCATGACACTACAGCGATGTGAGGCCGCCGCCGCGTCCACAGAAGTATTGGCCAGTCCATGACGTCTCAAGTGATCGAGGCGCATTAGCGTCTGACCCGACGTCGAACTACATCATCGGTACGGCACCGCGCGGATCACGGAGCTCTAGCTTCGTTCCCTAGATCTGATCAATCAGTAAAATGACAGATGGTATGAATCTCCCAGAGGTACCTATGTCTCGGATTCCATCAAATCAGATGTCTGAGCACCTCGGATCACCTGGACTGCAGCCAGAAAGGGCCCACGCAAAACTTCCAGTTACAGTGCGTACGAGGGCCAATGACTGAAGAGATTGCACGCTCTCGCCTGAGCCATGGTAGGCGTAATTCCAGGCAGTCAGAGCCGACGTCTCTTCTTGTCGCGCTGCGAACTCGTCTGTCAGATCGACCTGCAGGACAGAGATGGGAGAAAATGTTTCATATTTCGACAGGGGCTCACCCGGCTAAGTACAACGCACACGAAGTGATGCACTGCCTAGCCTATGCAGCCAAGACACATCGTCTGGGCCATCGACCTAGAGGACTACTTCGTGCCCCATGGGTGTCACGGTTCGTTCGACAACAGTGGTTATACCCTCAAGCGCTTTGTGCCCCAGTTCCTGTAGGTCGGGACTCCAGTCGTTGGGTTGAAATCTGAGCTGGAAGCGCAGCGGCATGCGGCTTTCTACCCCTGGTGACCCAAGGGTGACAATATGCCGGTATGGAAGATAGCTCTAGCCGCTCATCAATCAACGCATTAGTTCTGCTATACGTACTGTTGCGGAAATGTATGCACTACGACGTTTCTGGGGCTGCATATATGCACTTGAAATTCAACAAGTTGTGAGTGGAGTTGGCGTGGGAGTAGTGCAACAGTACACAGAAACTACGTCACCTTTCATGGTTCCGGTCAGATGCGCCACTGTGTGCTTAGCAATAAATAGTCATCTTCTGTCCGAATCCTCAAAGTGTTGCGGCCTTTGGACAGCAGGCCACTTTCTGGTCCCCTTCGCGCACGCGGCCCCCATCGGGCATCCATACCTGGGAGGTGATCAATAACTCCTAATGTATTATAGATGCTCGATTTTGGGCTGGAGAGCGAAGAAAGACGGGTACCTTGTTGAGCTTGGTTGACTGGATCATCATTCCGAAATCGCAGAGCGAAGCGCTGTGCTTGTGCCAAACGAACCCGAGCTGAGATTGGTATGCCATAAAACACTAGCAAAAAGTGGGCCTCTCTTCGTCAGAGACCTTGCTTGCAACCCTACGGTATACATTGGAGCCAAATACGCGAACATCCACGCGTACGTTAACCGGGAAAAGACGGGTCAAATAAGGGAATGGGAGAGACCAAGCAAGCACGGTGCTCGTCACGAAAGAGATGTTCCTCTTCACCGACTCAGTGACGACAAGAACAGGCACGTCTGGTAGATATTCGGCGCCAGCTTCTGTCGTCGTCATATGGAGACCACAAGACCAGTGAGAAATTGCAGTCGGGCAGCCCTGTTAAACACGAAGACGCAGAAGTGAATGCCACATCGTTTAAGTCATTCACATGTACGCCTAGCACACGATACAGAGAAGCCAATGTCAAGCAAAGAAATGACTGGCGATTCACCCTGGCTAGCAGGGTTGCGAACGAACTTGGCCGGGACTCGCCCAGAAGTTATGCATATTGATCGTCATTGAGAATCGAGACATCCACGATCGCAGAGCAAAATGACTCGATGTACATGCCTCTTGTGCCTGCGATGATTAGCATTCAGACGCGCTGAAGCGCCTCGTGCAATACACGAGCTTATATGTGGCCCTAGAGAAGACGACAATCATTCGACTTGTCGACGAAAAGTACGGCTCATGCCGAGAACACATCAGTACAAGATCGTGGGCCACGTCTTCTGAGCTCTGGACACGCGGCACAGAATGGCACAACGTGGCACACCAAGATGGGAACAAGCGAAGCTTATTACAGTGTTCTGCTATTCGTTTCTGAGAAGATTGTTGCACGTCTTATATGCAAAAGAAGTTCGCCAGATGCACGACTTCATAGTAGAGAGAAGTTCACTTGATGCACGACTTCGTGGTAGCAAAAGAAAGGTGAACATACAATTGACACAACGCCGACCTTTCAATGAGGAATTGAGTACTTGTCACGAGGGACATCACTCAAACGCCCATTGGTCCGCCGTCGTGCCGCCACCAACAGACGGAAGACCGAGAGTTCCCGCGATAGGCAGCGATATCGCGGCGAGCTTCGTCTCTTACACGTCATCGTGATGCACCCGCGCCAGCAGGAGACCAGCAGACGTTCTGCGACACGTCAAGGCGGGAATGGAGGCAAATCATGACAAGATGCAGGGGGTTTCGAGACGTACCAATTGCTTATAATAGATAACCGAAGCTCTGGCACTGGCGGGCCTCAGGCGAGTGAAGAGATTTGATTTGCAGGCACTCGTGGGTGACTTCTTTGCGAGTAGCTAACGCAAGTGGCGATAGAGATGTTGCAAGTTGTGGTCAACGTGACGGTCGGTCATGGAACCTGGATGGGCTGTCCCACGGCGACAGTTTTTAGAAAGGCTGGGCGACTCCAAGAAACGACAAAAGCTGGCATGAGGAAGACCTTCCGCAGACGCGATGCAGCAAGCATAAAGAGTCAGAAAAAATGGGACGCTCCTTCATCAAACTTTTTATGTGTACTGCATCGGGGTTTGATAGAAGGGACAAAGGAAGGAGCCTTAAGGCTTCAGAGGAGGATTGCAGTCGCCTCGGAAGACCGGGCCGGGAAGCACTCCTCCATGCGCCCGGCCGTCATGACTAGGACTCGGGTAACGCGCTATTATATATCTTAGAACCCTGTCGGTATGCCATGGAATACTGACCTATGTCCCACGATATAACAGGGTTCTTCTTCTCGTCATACTCTTGCCCTCGAGGTCCTTGATTTCTTTTTACTGCCTGTACATATAGTCGTGTGCTATCGATTTTACGCCTCATTCACCAGCAGTAACGCTGTCCCCCCGCCAATATCGCCATGGGTTCATCGGCTGGATTTCTCGTCTATTCAGGCGTCATGCCTCTCATTAAGACGTACGTTCATACAGCTCGTTCCCCTAGTTCTCCAGTTAACGACGGTTTCCAGATATATCTCAATTGCACTCGGATACATCCTGGCGAGGAAAGGTCTATTCCCACCAGAAGCATCCCGAGGAGCGTCACAAGTGACTATGAACGTTTCCCTCCCTGCACTCATCTTTGCGAACATCGTACCCGCTTTCACGCCCGCCAACGTCTCTGCCCTCGGACCCCTCTTCCTTACCGCCTTCACCTACCAGATCATCGGCTTTACCCTCGGCCTTCTAATCCGTGAGTTCTTCTATGTGCCCCGCAACTTCTACCAGGGCATCGTCGTCCTCACAGGCATGAGCAACTGGGGAAACCTACGTTAGTACCTTTGTAAGACCCCGGCGAGAGTCGTCCCCTGTATGAGCTCATCCCTCATCCTCCTGTACTAGCTAATGCCGTCGTCATGTCCGTCATGGCCCAGGCACCCTTTAACCCAAGCACGGATCCAGCGTGTATGTCCTTCCATACCTCTATTCCATCACGATTCTGAAGTACGTGCAGTGGGCGTGTCATTCGTGTCGATCTTCATCGTCTCCTACCACCTCGTTTTCTGGGTGGCTGGCGCGGCGAACTCCCTCTCCTGGGATTACCGCCCCGGTGTACCGCAAGGCGAAGCGGCTGAGCTGCGTGTGTCTTGGAAAGAAAAGCCCATTGGCGGCTTCATCGCACGACACATTCTCAAGCTCTCCGTAACCCATCCGACACCCGAGAAGCATGATAACACACTCCAGCCTGAGCATCGTCCCTCCATCGAGAAGGTGCCCGTCGACCATGACATCGAGAAGGGTACGCCAGAGGTGGCACCCCAGCCATTCGAGAACACACCCCACGAGCTTGATCCAGACGTTCAGCTTGCCCGACGAACCTCGCGCCTTTCGGCAAGCTCCTTCCGCTCGCGGCATCCATCCACCTCGCTCGGCCACGGGCCCTCTATGGCCGTCGTCCCTCCTGCGCCCCCACCATCCCCCTCACCGTCCTCAAACGCCCATGTCGCCGCGCACTCGGCAGAGGATACCGAGCCAGAGACAGCGCTGCCTAGCTTACGCGCGCGCGTTCTTCACATGTTGCGACCGCTCTCCGTCATCGTGACACCCATTACGATCACGCTCGCGATATCGCTACCCGTCGCGCTTATCACGGACCTAAAAGCGCTGTTCGTGAATGTCACTGCCGAGGGCGGGCCAAATTGGCACGGGCCCGACGGGCAGCCCCCGCTCGCATTCGTCATAGAAACCGGTGCGCATGTTCTAATCTTCTCTGCGTCCACGGTCAATCGTTCTCGGCCTACTGATTTCTGCTCTGTGCTTTGTGTTTTCTTTTTCCCCGCCGCCTATTGTGCGTCTTAAATGCCCTCATCGCTGAACGTGGACCTACTGCACCGCGCACACGTATCCTTATGTCTGATTTTCGTGCGTATGATGCTCACTCCATAGCTGAATTCCTTGGCGCAATCGCCGTTCCGCTTGCGCTGGTTCTCCTCGGCGCTTCCTTCGCACGCATTACTGTGCCGCGCCCGCTCTCGCGGCTACCGATCGCTGCGATGTTTGCCGTGAGCGCGTGCAAACTGTTTCTGCTACCCGTTTGCGGCGTATTCATGGTGCAGGCGATGGTCCGCGGCGGGCTCATACCGCGCGAGGCAATCGCGGAGCGTTTCGTCGCGATGTTCCTCAGCGGAACACCGGCGGCGGTCAAGTGAGTGTCTGCGTGCTCGTCGTGTAGCGCGGGCGCTGACGTGTGGTGGGTGACAGCCAGCTGATTGTGTCGTCGCTGTATGCGCCCGGGGGAGAGGTCGATACACTGTCTGTGAGTTACTTTTTGCCTCTATCTGGTGCGCATATATTCAATTCACTGTCGCTATGAAGGCTTTTCTCCTTGTACAATGTGAGTTTTCGTCGTGTCCTCGTTTGGGTGACGACGCTGACCTGTCGTAGACGTCCTCATGTTTATCTCCAGCGCGTGCGTCTCTATCTACATCCTGATACCCCTCCCCGTCGCTCATCTTCTCCCATTAGCGCCCTCACAGCCGTCGCTCTCCTACTCATCTGACCCGAGGGACACGATCTATAACCCGAAACGACTTACTGACCTCCATATGTTACTGACTTATCTGACGACTAGATGCCGCATACGAGAGTGAGGATAGACCTATTTTGTTACAAGACGATATAGATTTAGGACGATAGACGGCGGCAACAGCACGCGTATATCGATGTGGTAGAGGCGGTCGCGCGGGTCGGCGTTGTGATAGAGGTCCGCAAGGATCTCTCAGAGTTGATGGATTAGATAGACGGGTCCTCTACATCCTTGGGTTCTTGCATAGACTTACATACCCTTACTGTTGTTTCTTCGTTCAACTACCCTGTCAATTGGTTTGTGACGAGCTCGTGACACCAACCAATCGACAAGAGGTAGGTGTGACGAACGCGACATGTCGCGTCGGCGTGACATCGCCACCTGGGTTCACTTCGTGTCCTCCCGGCCCTGTCTCAAGTCCAAAGAGTGCGTCATAACAATGATGCAGTCAGCCATTCGAGTCGGCTAATGGGAATACAGTGAAGGTGAATTTGCTTTTGTCGGGGGATACTTGTCGACTGCGACCTTGCTAGGGTGTTCTTGAACTGGATAAACTGTCATGATGAGTGGGCATGCGTCAAGCAGTAATCAGTATGGACGTGGGCAGAGCCAGTCCTCTAGAATGAAAGGCAGATTCTTCAAATGCATACGTGAGCTCTGACAAATGTACATTCACCAGATGTCTGTTTGTTCATGCACGTCCTCGTGAGACAACAGCTTAATGGTATACAAAATGCTTAACGTAAGAGACTATCGCGCTGGCACGGCTTCAGTGGCCTGCATTCAACCACAGATCGTCCAGTAGTTCCCTAGCATTCGCTCTCTCCTCAGGCTTCCACTTCAACATTTTCCTAATGAAGTGAAGAAACAGTGCCTTATCCTCCCCTGCAAGATTCTTCTCGGCATCCTCCAAGCTCGTGTTTGGAATATCAGCTGCTCCCTTCCAATTGCCTGTGCAAATGTTAGGAGCCATGTATTTGTTCCGGTTATGAATGATACGCACCATCCCTATTGAACCATTGCCAAGGACGATCTGTTTGACTTCGCTCGAGGAAGTCTTTTGGTGGAAGGCCAAGCAATGCAATCATATGAGCAAGGTGATAGATATTGTCCTCCTTGTTCTCAGCTCCTCCTGTAGTTTTGAATAGATTGCCATTCTCAAACAAATCCCAAATCTGCAGCATGTGGTTCACATGATCTCTCGAAGGCTATGAAGACAGTATCGCTCACCAGGACTCCGATGTTCCAGATATCCACCTTCTCATCCCAAGGAATGTCTAAGATAACTTCAGGAGCTCGATATTGATATGGTTGAATGTCGTCCATTGGATCGTATTTGCCAAAATGGGCTTCGCCGAGATCACAGAGTACCGGTCGGCCATAATTATAGATACAAGGGACCAGCGGTCGGGATGTGTAGAAGATTCGGTCACCGTCGATTTTGCGCGGACTGGGAGACTCCACCTCTTGCTTCTCAAATTTCTCCAAATCATCTTCGGCAGAGTGATCATCCAAGCCTAGTAAAATGTTCTTCTCCTGAATATCTAAGCCATTCGGGCAATGCATATGACATGAACATAGAATAGAGATCGACATGACATGGCTCACCGGTGTGTATCACTCGAGCCTCGGTATGCAGGAAGTCGAGAGCAAGAAAGACATGCTTGAGAACCGACCTCAAGAGCGCGACAGGCAGGGATTTAGTGGGAAGCATCTTCCGAAATCCTCGTAGGGTGATCGCCAAAGGTGAGTAAATGATAGCTTGATACTTCTGGTTATGGCTGGTGACTTCGAACTCATCCAGCATCTCGCGAACCAGCGAGGAGCCTACGTGGTTTGTTTTGATCGTTCTCAAGTAGTTCGAGGCCGAGAGCTCCCCCGAAAGCGCATGGCAAGTGCCGATCTTGAGGGCTACATGCCGATGTTCCCTGGCGAGGTTGAGTGAAGACTAATGTTATGACCATCAAGAGAGGCTTACGCTAGGTCCCGACATAGCCATACTGTAGCATATCCTCCATACCCTAGTTTTCCAACGACTTGATACTTTGACTTGAAGACTTCACCTATTCGCACTGGATAGAATTCGTCTGGTCTGTACCGCTCCCAGGTCTCCTCTTCGACCAAGTAAGAGTTGTCGATGACCTCGAAACCACTCGTAGGGAACAATCGCGGGGGCAATGGTCTTCGTACGAGGCAGCGAGCAGCACGGAGAAGAGACGACATTCAAACTTTAGACTGAGGACATGAGTTCAGTACGGTAAGCGAGACGTCCGAGGTTCAATTGCCCCGGCGTACGGTTGCCCGCTTAGGCTAGTCCGAGGGTCGCAGCTGCAGTGTCGAGAAAGTTACTTGCGACGTTAGCCGTGTTACTCCCTATTAGTAGTGAAGAATAACAAGCTGCAGTGAGAGAGCGACACTAAGATGTGGCTTACGCACGGGAACTTTCTGGCTCGAAATGAAATATGATTGGTTTTACGAGACCGCAGTGGGGTGGAGAGATTTTTGAAGTTTCCGCATCTCAGTATGGGCCTAATTCAAACTAGATCTCTTCGACCACCTGCCCCGATATTGCGATGGGCGTCGGGGGCGCGGTGCACAACGCGATCAACCCTCCGGTGGAGGAATGAAATGGCGGATTACACGCTGGATTCGAGATCGTATCCTCAAGGATTTGTATCACCGAGTCGTAATGCAAACGGGCTATTTGTACTTATTTGTACCACTGCTACCACAGGTCCCGCCTGAATGTCGGTAGGCAGGTAAGTCATCAGAAAATCCATGACGGTGCGACAAGGCATTAGCTATGATTGTAATGTAAATAATTTCCGCAATATGCATCAGTCTTGCATTCATTCTGGTCAGGCCTTTTATAGGACAGTTGAGTTGGTGAACATCTAACTGAAGCATCGGCATGCCATGGGGTTATCGGAGTCAGCACAGCTTGCAGTTGTAAGATCATATGCATTTCCACATGGATCAGGCATTATAATTGATCCCACAGAGTGCTCAAAAAGAAAACATATCCATTTTTTGCTGTAATGTAAATCTATCTGCATTATCTATGAAAACCGTGCCCATACGGCTACACCCCAGGTTCCACTTAGCAGGCAGGCATGGGGAGCACAACCCCCCGAATCCGCAGAGTGTACCGACGCAACACCCGCACCTTATAGCTCGACCCCAGCGGCCATTCCGTAAGTGTCCCGGCGTCTTGATGGTCCAGGTCGGCCATCCAAATAGTCCTCATCGTCGGCCATCCACAGTCCTCGCAAGTCGTCGCGAGTCATCGGCGAGCCAAACCCTGCGCGCCCGCGAGCCGCGGTCCTGGTCAAACATCGGCCCTCCACGGTCTCGGTCAAACGTCGGCCCTCCACGGTCCTGGCCAAACGTCGGCCCTCCACGGTCCTGGTCAAACGTCTGCCCTCCACGGTCCTGGCCAAACGTCGTGCCCTCCACGGTTCTGGTCCGAGGTCAGCCTCCTCACCAACGGGGATGGCCTTCCAGAGCGATCTTCACGTCCGTTGTCTTCGGCCAACAGTGGGGAGCCCGAGCAGTGCGCCAGTCTCGAAGGCAGGGAGATGGAAGCAGAGCAGCAGCGGAGAGGAGAGAGGCTTCGAACCGCAGCAAGCAAAGGCAATTGTACTCCGCACCAACTCCGCTCTCGCCCTGGTCCCACGGACTATGTTATGATTCCGTCACAAATAAATGCTGTGTCTGTGTAGACTAGTTGGTTAGACTGTGAGGCTGATATGTGATGTGATTTAATCTAGAGACCTTGAGTTCGAACCCCACTCATGTATTTATTTTAGACGCTATGGTTATGAAGCTTCACTGGCAAGCCTTGCGGATTTTGTGGATTTTGTCATCGCTTTACAATAATTTTGCTGGATTTTAATATCTGGTCATGTCCTCGTCTTAATGATGTTACCTGACACTGTCACATATGAACGATAGTTCCCTACAATTTATTGAATGTCTAGATAAATGCTCAGAGAGAGGTGGCGGGCGGCCGTGTGGTTATCAACTCCGCCTGGTCATGCCTGGGTCTCCCGAATTTCCTGATGGTATCTCTTAATATCTCCTACAGGTCACTTCGCGATCCGCCTCATTCTACACAACTCAGCGCGCAACCTATGGCTTCTTCATCGATCTCTCCTCTCCCCCTCACGCGCCCGTCCGTGCAAGCTGCATATGAGGCGATCAAATCCCGCATACACCGAACCCCCATCTTCACCTCGTCCTCTCTCTCTGCCTCTCTTCCCGGGCGCAACACTCTGTACTTCAAAGCGGAGAACCTGCAGAAGGGTGGGGCCTTCAAGTTCAGAGGAGCCAGTTACAGCCTTGAATGCTTGAAAGAGGACGAGCTCGCGCGGGGCGTGTGTACGCATAGTTCAGGTTAGTGATCTCCGTTCTTATCTGACCCCGTTCTACGACCGTCAGCGGTGTACTAGGGAACCATGCCGGCGCGCTGGCGCTCGCTGCGCAAGAGCGAGGCGTAAAGTGCTACGTCGTCATGGTCTGTCCCGCCGCCCTACTTTTGATATGATGCAGACCAGACTGATCATTCCTCAGCCAAACAACTCCTCACAGCCCAAGATCGCCGCGGTACGCTCATATGGTGCCGAAATCACCTTTTGCGAGCCTAATGCACGTGCACGGGCGGACACGCTTGCGGCCGTCCAATCGCGCACGGGTGCGACCTTCGTCCCGCCATACGATGCGGCGAATACGATCCTTGGGCAGGGTACGGCTCTGCTGGAGCTGCTGGAGCGGGCACCTGAGCCGCTTGCGGCGGTTATTACGCCTGTCGGTGGTGGTGGTCTACTTGCGGGCACTGCGCTAGCCGCAGACGGCACCGGCGTCAGGGTATTCGGTGCGGAGCCTGCGGGTGCAGATGACTGTGCGCAAGGTCTGAGTGAGGGGAGGCGTAGGGAGGACGTACAAGCCAATACGATTGCGGACGGGCTCCGCACGCCCGTCGGCGTGCTCAACTTCCCCATTATACAGGATAAGGTCGAGCGAGTAATCGTGGTATCTGATGAGGTTCGTACTGTGTTTGCGTGTCTCCTGGTCCTCAGGCTGAACATCTAGTCTGGCTACGTTTCCGATCTCTGTTGTTCTCGTACAGGAGATAACAGAGGCGATGCGCTTGATGTGGGAGCGGTTGAAGCTCGTCGTAGAACCAAGCGGGGCGACGGCGTTTGCTGCAGTCCGGAGCGCAGCGTTCCAAGAACTGGGTATCACAGGCCCAGTGGGGATCATCATCAGCGGCGGCAACCTCGACCTGTCGAAGCCGCTGCCTTGGTGCTGATGCCATCCCTGGAGGTGTGTTCGTAACTTTCTTAGAACGCTTGACGCGGTTCTTGCATATGTTGTCTCCGGGACAATTGACCATGGTTGTTTTATTGGCATTGCCGCGGCGGCGGGTTTCCCGGCTGAATGTCCATGACAACTACAATGATGATGCAGCAATCCAGTTTCTGGCATTTATGATCAGTGTTATCTCATTGCCTGTGTTGGTGATCCGATTTAAACGATCTGACCAGTCTGAGAGAATGGTGCTTCGCCACTGGGGCGGCCCGATTAGAATGCACATTCCAGAGTGCAAATTGCCGTGTGATGCTACGGTAAGTAGTAGTCCGATTTGTAACCTATTATACGCGCTATGCTGATAATTATACAATGCTTGCAGTAAAGTCCAGGAGACTCCAAGCTGAGTTCGTGTGCCAGCACACATCACAAGGGCGCATCGAAATTGAGGTCACTTGCCACGCCTTCCCACCCATCAAGACACGCTGAGACCTTCTTCTGGTGCACCCGCACATCGCTGAACGTGACGCCCCCGAGCATCAGGTACAGCGGCATTTCGTGCCCCCGCGCGGCGCCCTCGCCTTTGACGACGTCGACCAGCAGCTCCATCGCCTTCGCGGGGTCTCCCGGCGCGTTCACAGCGACGTCGCGGAAGACCGCCTGCATGGCCGCGCGAGTCCCGTCGTACGCGGGTATCCGACGCTCGGCCATGATCGGTGCGCTATGGATATTTTCCGTGCGGAACGCGCCGGGCGCCACGACCATCACACGCACGCCAAGCGGGCGCAGCTCTGCCGCGTACGTCTCGCCGAGCGCGTGCACTGCCGCTTTGCTCGCGACGTACATGCCGACGGTCTGCGTAGACGGAACGTCAGGACTGCACAGAAGCGGGAGAGCATCGAGGAGGAGCTTACGGGACCAGTCTTCCAAACCGAGCGGCTGCCAATGATGACCACTGTCCCCGACCGCCGTGAGCGCATGTGCGGCAAAATCGCGTTCGTGACGTTCATGACACCGAAAACGTTCGTCTGGAATTGCGCAAGGGCGGTTGATGGACTGTGCAGACAGACCGTCATGAGAATACGCTCGCTCATTTGCATTGTAAAACTCTACCTGACTTCCTCGAGCATGCCCTTCGCGCCGGTGCCGGCATTGTTTACGAGCACGTCGATGCGGCCCCATACGGCGAGCGCAGCTTCTACCGTGCGTTGGATTTTGTCTGCGCTGCTTGCGACGTCGAGAACGAGCACGTGCAGCCGCGAGCGCTGCGAATCTAGTGGGATGGGCGCGTTTTTAAGGTTCCGGACGGTCGCGATGACGCGGTCACCCCGCGCAAGCACAGATGCAACGAGGCGCTTCCCGAAGCCAGAAGACGTTCCTGCATGATATCGGGTTAGCTTCTCGGTATGTTACGATGGCGAGGAAGAGCGATACGCACCGGTAATGAGCCATACCTTGTTGACCTGTTCCATATGCACAGAATTCGAGAGAGCGGAGTAGCTTATGGCGCAGAGAATGAGGGGAAGAAGCTCTATTACAAGAGTCCTATAAGAGCTCTGCGACCAAGTGCGACCTGAAAATGACGATGTCCCAGCACGGACAGGCCCTACTTAAGGGGAGCGCGCCCAGCGGGACGAATGCAATGCATCGCCTGCGTGTCTCACGGGCTGTCAGCTCGACGTCCCTGGAAACAACATCAGAAGACGCACGACACAGCCTCCTTGCTGCTTGGAGCATGACCACGCAGCGCAGACGCCTTCGTGAAAACTGCGTCGCCTCGGTAAGTGATCAATAGAGTCAGACTGCCGTGTACAGTACATAGACGTAGAGTTCATCTACATATACACAAGCAGCTGTGCGCGCCCTGACTCACCTTCTCTCCGACGTGAATCCGACACATGTGACAGAAGGCATAACGCTGGCGTCGGCATTTCGCAACTGACAGATTACAGCCGTTTGCAAAAGGAGAGGCCCCCGCGGGGAAAACACTCGTGGATCGGGCTGCCAAATGACGGCTCCTGATTGGCGAGGGTTCACTCTCCCACAGGCAGCGGCGAGCGGGCCCTGGCGGCTCATCCGGCATGGGGCTTCGGAAGTTGTTATTTCGAAGTCCGCCCTACGCGCAAGTTGTTTGGCAGGGTATTGCAAACAGCTGAAGATAAAACAAAGGGACAGTATGGTGGGCCACGTTGTCGGAAAGTCTGTGCAGAGAAACCACATGGTCCAAGACTACAAAGAGGTTTCAGGATGAAAGATTGTACTTGCTGTGCCACTGTGCGGCAAGCGTGAGCAACGTCTCGGAGCCGGAAGAAACCAATTCATTTCGGAGCAGGGTAAGGAATCGGTACGCGATCTCCGGTTACTAATGCGGCTTTCCGGTTTACTATCACCGTGAACCCATCTACCTTAAGCTCATTTCTGAGAGAGAGAGAGAGAGAGAGAGAGAGAGAAATCTGTGTATTTATACTGCAAGCAGGCGATCAAGTGCGCCAAGGAACAGTCTCTAACGTAGGTAAATACGCGCTGGTAAGGGGTTGTCGATAAATGGAAATGTCTTTGCTGCCATGAAAGCAGCGGTGTCTCATGAGTACTGCGTTGTTCGGGTGTGGGGAAGTGATGTCAACAGTGGGAGTCTATGATGTGAATAGCAGGGAGCATGAAAGTAACATAACGGAAAGCATAGGAGAAGGGGAAAAACCGTAACCTCATCAACGTCATTCAAGTCTGCCTGCTCCGGATCCTTCCACCTGAGGGATTCGTTCGTTCGCGCGGTGTTCTTCGTATGACCCTGCGGCTGGCCCGCCTTTTGAGGCAGCTCGTACTCTAGCGGTCTGGCGCGTAGTTAGCCGTTTTCCTCGCTGCGGCGGGAAGCTCGCTTCTGAGATGCAGCAACTGCGCAGGAATCTTAGCCATGATATCAGCTACGATATGTCCATTGCATCCATGCGTGTCTGGGGAAGGAGGTTACGCTCCCGATTTCACCGATGCTTCGGAAGACTCGCTTCGCAAGGGGATCAGAAGGGCCGACTCGGAGAGGTCACCCTCAACACCATTCACTAGCACTGACTGTACTTACTCGCATGCGGCTGCAGCGGTGCTGGGCTGTGAGACGTGCCGTGGCGCATGTCACTGGTCGTGTGGATCCTCCTTGTTCTTTCTGCGATGCCCTCGGCCAGTGTGCTCTCATGCTTCCGTTATGTGGCGCTATGTCGGGAATCATCTACTGGCACGAGTATGGCCGACTGGAATTGTCGGTACTTTCATAGTTTGTTGTGCGCCGCCTCTTCGTCATCATTTTGTCTTCTGAAGATTTGTAACCAGTCTGCGCTCGGAACTCGCTGATGGGGAGGCTGACGAATACGTCCCTGAACTTCTTCATTTGTCAGAAGCATTGTACCTTCTGTCGACATCAACCTTCTGGACTTTGACCGAACAGTGGCCACTCCTTGAACAACTTCTCTATGACGTGATAAACTGGTTGCGATCTCTCTGGCTGCGATCAATGTAGAAATGCGCAGCCAATGCCTCCCAACGGGGTGAGTGAGACCGAGACTCATCTCGGGACGCTGTTCGTAGATGACACCATTCTCAGATGTTTCATGACGATAAATAGTGCACATCTGCGGGGCGTTGGGATCCCGGCGATGCGTCTGATTGTAGAAGTCCATTTTTCTTCTTCCTGACAAGCACACAGAATCATAAGCTAGATTCTCAAGTACTCATGCACACATGTACGGCGCTCGCTAGCGTCCGCACTGATTGATTATAGATCATCATATCGTGGTCTGGAGCGACTGGAACGAGACTCAGGCTCCTGGGGGGTGGGTTATCTATAAGTATCGCAGGCGTAGACTAATACCAAGTGTTCAAGGATCCAGGTTGTTGACTTGCAAGAAAATACTTATCGACGGTATATATTATACGTACGCGGGAGCACTACTGCTGTTCATATGTACCACTAGCTAATCTACTCGCCAGGCCTATTGTACTTATTAAATATACGCACGGCCCAAGCTTTCATCGATGTTGAACGTTGAACGTTGAGCAACGTGGAAGTGAAACAGCTGAACGACAGTGTACCAATACGGCAAGTGGATAGCCGTTTTGAGCGGGTGATGTCATTGCGGAGGAGCAGTGACACGCCTCCGCCGCAGATCTGCAAATCCTGGGCTTCTCGACGCATATATAACCTTCCGAGCCCCATTTCAATGAGACATCTTCCTTCCCAACAAACCACCATGTTGTCTGCAGCTCGTCTTCCGCGCCGTCTCGCGGCAGTGCGCGCGCTTCACAACCGCACCCGTCTGTGCGCGCAGCCTGGCAAAGACCACCAGCTCTCCCAAGACACCGCCAACAGCCCATCATCTCTCTTCACACCGCTGGATGCCGCCTCGAACGACACTTCCAAGCAGGACACGCGAGAGGCATCAGGCAAATCCGAGGGGGTAGGCTTCGTCGAGCAGGTGGGGTCCGCGAGCAAGTCGGGCCCGCAGGAGCCGGATGGCAGCAAGGGCGGGCAGGTGGAGAGCATGCCACCTGGATTCTTCAGTGCAATCAAAGGCAAGCTTGGGCTGGAAACTACGAGCGGGCAGGCGAAGCAGAATCGTGGTGCGGGCGTCGGCGTTACAGGCGCGGGTACAACGAGGCAATTCCATGCGTGCTGGGGAAATGCGGATATACAACCGATGTTCCCTCCATACCAAGTAAGTCGTAGCGCTCGCGACGTTTTGCGTACTCATGAGTCTCGGCAGATGAGTAATGATGGAGGGAAGAAGGTCAATGGGCAGCAAAATAGCTCGTTCTCGACGTCTGCGCGCACGGGTGTCGAGAAGACGAATCACACAGCAGAGTCTTATTTCAAAGACGTCGACGAGACACCTGCTACAGGTAAGACTCACCAAGTCGACCCATCGGGCACTGGTGCAAAGATTAATTCGAACGCGGTCCAATCATCTGGAGAGTACGACACGGTGAGTCCACACGACGCATTGTCTTTTTCATCCTATCAACAGAAGTCGACGTAGGTTAGCAAGAAGGAACCGTACGACACCCCTCCCTCGAGCGGAGAAGACAAGGATAAGAAATTGCGTTACGGGAATGTTCCTGGGCTAGGATCCAAAGATCAAGTGAGTGAGCCTGAAGAAGGTCCTGCGGGTGCGTCTGCGGAGGGGCGGAAGCCTGAGGGTAGAAAGTAATAACAGGAATATTGCCGGTGATGTGGTAGACGGCGTGAGGAGTATACTGCACGGAGGTGCATATCATCATATTTTTGAGAACAGTTTAGCGCTGAGCGCAACTGAACTTCGGAAGCGCCCATGTGTGGTACGAATTACAAACGTTGAGCATTGAGTCCCAGTGAAAAACGCATATTCTAAGAACGAACCAAGACGCACCAGATCGCGGCTTGACTTGGACTATCGCAGGAGGTCGAACCAAATCCCACCTAGTCAAACACGTGTGAGAGATCCTGTGATTTGGCGCCTCGATCCTGTACGAGATCCTGTCTGCGTAGCACTTTGCTCGATGTCCCTGCCAGGCCTGCCATCGGTTGAAACTTGTCTACACATGTGACTTGGCTTTGGTGCATCTCTAACTATACACGATATTTGCTCTTACTAGTGTACTTGTCTCCCGCACACGAATATCATCGCTTTGCCTGCCACACCGAACTCTTCTGCGCGATCATGCCTGCAAGCAAACGTCAGTATCAGTGCGACTGCGAGAAACACTGTGGTGGCCGACAGAAGGTGGTTAGTCGGGCTACGTACTATGGGCATGCTGAGTTTCGCGCGAAGACATCCCAAACATTCGCGGACTTTGTAGCAGACCTCTCTGGTACACGCATCTTCTCGCATGCCGCTTCATGGCCTTCCGAGGGGAACACAAGTCAATTGCGAGGGAGAAAACGTGCTCGTGTGGAGAATGAAATCTACGAGATGTCGGAACAGGTATGTCTCCATGCTCCTACATTTCAGCAAGCTGCCTGACATATTTTCGGCTGCACACAGATGGAGAGCTCGACAATCGCACCTTCGTTTGATGAACTTCCCGGGCCTGATATGGATTGCGAATCTCCTGGTCTTGGACCAAGTACAGAAACCTCCGAATTTACACCTACATGCACTCTCCACCTCGCACATGATCACATCACCCTATCCGATGTTGATGAGCATGAGGATGAAGACATGGATCCTGGGAGCATAGCAGCCACCCGAGGGTCAGAGGATGCCGCGTCTAGTTCTCAGACGCGAGACGACACACGTTCGGGACTTGGACCAGAGACGGAATTGGAAGCAGACCGCACGGCAACGATAGAGGAGATCAAGATAGCAGAGGAGTTTATTCGTTTACTGAAGCAGGCTTCACTAGAGACTAGCGGGCTTGATGCTAATACCATACATCGCCTCCACCATCCCATCGAGGCCCCCCTTGATATCGACGATCCCGATCTGCTGCTATCGATTGAAATATTCCTCTCCGTGACTAACACATCACAAGCGACATACACAGCCGTGCGCGGTGCAATCCTCCACCGTTACCCCGAGAATACCATCCTCACTTTTGACCAGGTGAAGAGCAAGATTGCCGAGCTGAGCGGCGTAGTCCCCATTATCCAAGACATGTGTGTCAACACATGTCTAGCCTACACTGGTCCATTCGCCGAGCTAGACCAGTGCCCGACATGTGGAGAACCGCGCTATGATACTACGAGCAATGGCAAGAAGCGCATTGCTCGCCAAGAATTTCACACCATTCCAGTCGGTCCTCAGTTACAGGCTCTGTGGAGATCTCGTGAAGGTGCTACGGCCATGCGTCATCGTAGTCGTCGCACACATGAGATTCTGGAGCGGCTTCGCGAGCATAATAACCAGCTGTACGAATACGACGACGTATACCACGGATCTGCCTATCTCAAAGCTGTTCTCGAGAATCAGATCAGCACCGACGACATGGTCCTTCTTATGTCGATTGACGGTGCGCAGCTTTATGAAAGCAAGGCCTCGGATTGCTGGATCTACATCTGGGTAGTTCTAGATCTAGCACCGGAGCTTCGTTACAAGAAGAAGCACGTCCTCCCTGGTGGTTTCATACCCGGTCCGCATAAACCCAAGAATCTCGACTCCTTTCTGTTTCCTGGCCTTGGGCATCTAATGGCACTACAGATAGCAGACACACTTCAAGATCAAATACACCTTTTCCATCCACGCAAGGACAGAACACACCCAGTTGGGAGTTTTCTTCGCGCAGAGTATGTGTATTTATATATTAAGCTGGAAATTACTGACCATACAAAATAAGCCATCATTATCTATGCCAGGTAATGCGGTCCCACAAACAATCGCCAACGCAAACCATGAAACTCTGTTGAAATTTCAAAATCAAGCATATCTTGGCCTGCGTGACGCTTATATGCGCCAAAAGATGGAAATACACGCGCTGAATGCACGGGAACAAATTCTAAAGTAAGTTCGAAGTTTTATCTCTCACTTTTTGCGCATATATGCTGCTTATTACCTTGTTCCGCAGGGAGATATATTCGAAACTTGTTGAAGCCGTGCCGCAAGCAGTCCTCCTCATGAACAGCGAACCCTCTCAGCCATCAAACTTTCCCGGTTCTTCTGACATCTCAGGACCACGCGCTCTGTCTTTTTCGACTAGCGGTGGAGCACCCCTTTGCAAGAGCGACTATCCGGGTGTTCGTTTCTGGACGTTTGATGAGTGGAACGCATATAGGAAGATTCTAATCATGGAGGGAGGAATTCTACAGATCCCTGAAAGTATCAATGCCGACCACAGCACAGATGAACAGCAAGAAAGCGAAGATCGGCGGAGCAAGAAATCCAATGCTACCAAGAAGAAAAAGACCATACGCCGGGCACTGTACCTGGAGGATGAACACGGTGAAACCGTCAGCGACAATCGGGCCGGCGAGATTCGGCGCGTTGCCAGAGAAATTTGGGCACAACTATGGAACGAGGGCCATGCGCCGGAGACTTGGGGTGCAAAAACTGCGAACGTCGCAGCTTTCTATTATAAGCAGATGAGTCTTTGCTGTCCTGAACTGAGACTTTGCCATGGAGACTGGAAAGCTGAACGCCTTGCGATCGACTCCTACTCTCAGTGGCGCACTACTCGGTCTAAAGGCGACGAGATGAAATCTGCCTCTCGGTCTCGTTCTCGTGCTCATTCCCGTGCTCATTCGAAACGTAAGGCCCGCTCTGCATCAGACATGGACTCTTCCGAAGACGACTCTCAACCAACCAAGCGCGTCAAAGCAACCATGTCTTCTTCCACCCCATCTTCGAACTCAATATCGATATCTAATCCTACTCCTGATACTGTACACTCTCGAGAGTCTGCAAATCCTGCCGTGAATGTTCAATCGTCTTCCAGTAGCGCCGTCGCTCTTATCTCTGCTATCGCTATCACTCCTGCCGAATCCGGATCACCTGTTGCCAACGAGAATGACGAAGAGCTTGAATATATTGATGCTAGTCTTGGACTTGCCGGCTCTGCTTGTGACCCCACTACGGCTTCAGGACAGCGAGATGATACGGATCCTGGCACCCACGAACGACAGCAGACGCCTATCGCAAGCACTTCAGTCCCGACCACAGCTCGAAACCCGACAAACTCAATGGTGCGTCCTTGAAATATATTATTGTCCGGTTGTTCTCATTGTAATGGGTGCCGTCGCATCTCAACTCAGCCTCTTGATCCTCTGTATGTACATTCCATCTTTACAGCAAACTCATGCTGAACTTTAGATTCAAGTGCCGACATGTTCGATATGACTCCTGCTACAGCACAAACAGCAACAACCTCAACATCTGCTGCTACTGTAATCCCTCCGGCATCCGAACTTCCAGCACTTACTTCCGGCGATATCGTGACGGACTCGGTTCGTACAGCGGTACCTACAATGCAACTGAAGAAGAAGAAAAAATCACCCAAGATGTTCGCCAACAGCTCAAGCACCGCATCGTGAGTCTCATCCCCTCTATCATTTATGCTTATTGTCGGCTTCCAGGAATTTGTTTGCAAAAGACTGGCTCAAGACTCATGAAGGAGAATCCCGAGAACAATTCCAATCCGCGTGGGAGGCCCTCGAATCAGCGGAACGGAAGGTGAGTTATCTATATCAACGCTTGAATCTGCGCTGATCGCAGTTTTATTACAGATGTATGAGGACAGGAGTGCAGCCACCATCGCTGCGCTGAAGGCAGAGAAAGCTGCTGCAAAGAGAGCTGAGAAGGCTGCGAAGGTATCGGGAAAGAAGAAGGCAGGGCAAGTGACGCTCCCCGCCAGCGCGGGCACGAAAAAGGTACCTTATCTCACTCTTTATCTATGCTATGACACATATTCACTAACTCTACTTATATTACAGGTGTTGGGCAGCATCCAGGTGTGAAAACGGGGACGACGGCGAACGCAGGGAGTGCGGATGTGTGCGGTTGCGTGCCAGTGCGCGGGTGCGTACGCGGGCAGGGGGATGGGCGCGCGCGTGCGTGCGGGGGTGTGTAGGTGCGAGGGCGGGGGTACGGGCAGGAGCGGGAGCAGGGGCAGGAGCGGCAGCGGCAGCGGCGGCGGGGGTGGAAGCGGGGGTGAGAGCGGGGGCGGGGGCGGGGGCGCGGGCGTGAGTGGAGCACGCCGAAGTAGATCGCGCGATGTCGCAGGAGCTCACACGACGGCGAGGGTGCTCACACGACGTCGAGTGTAGTCACAGTGTATTAAATCACGACAATACAATGTTTTACAGCGGCTTAATATTCGACTAGATGCGAAATGCCTCGATTCTCCCGCTTGGCACTGTGCTAGCCTGCGACCACGTTTGATTGGGCTCGCGCAAGATCGCATATAGTCCAAATTTTCGCAGCTGGTCGCAGCTGGTCACAGCCACGACCTCGTGCGACTTGCTGCGATCTCACAATACGCGTTTTCCACTGGGATTGAGTATTGACTAGGTCCTAAAACCAGCCGTCGCTATAGCGTTCTCGCTCCTTTATCCTACGTTCATGTTTTAGGAGATCATGTGATAAATGTTTTATGAGACTTACCTGATTGAGCGAAAATTACTGTAAAAGGATAGCCGAACAAGAGGAGGAGAACGCTATAGGACGGCTGGCCAAACTGGTCGTCCGAGGATACGCCGAGCGCGCATACCCAGCATTTCTCGCAGGAAATCTCGAATAAACCCTAGCATAGGTCTTGTTTTCTGCGACGCCGTCAACCCAAATTCGGCGTTCGCGTAGGGCACCGTCGCGCGCTCCCCGCCGCAGCGTTGCAGAGTGTCTTTCTCTCTTTACCACTTGTTAGAAATTGACCGGAATGCTGTGGTTGTTAGGTTGTATGTAAGTGCACATCAGAAAATTAAGTACTATGTAGTGCAACAGCTTAATCTTAGGATTGTTAGTTGAGGGTGACCTGAATAATCAGTTCCTGTGGATTAGACAACACAGTGATCTATCAATTTTGGGTAGTGCTCGCCCCAAATCAACATTGCACCTTGCATTCTGCGACACTGCGCGACGGTGCCCTACGCGAACGCCGAATTTGGGTTGACGGCGTCGCAGAAAACAAGACCTATGCTAGGGTTTATTCGAGATTTCCTGCGAGAAATGCTGGGTATGCGCTCGGCGTATCCTCGGACGACCAGTTTGGCCAGCCGTCCTATAGCGTTCTCCTCCTCTGAGAGTCTTGTTCGGCTATCCTTTTACAGTAATTTTCGCTCAATCAGGTAAGTCTCATAAAACATTTATCACATGATCTCCTAAAACATGAACGTAGGATAAAGGAGCGAGAACGCTATAGCGACGGCTGGTTTTAGGAGCCTGAGGACTGCCAAGATACTCAGCTGAATCGTTATATTTCTGAATCCCTGAGCATACGATGTCATATGGCTGTATCAGGTGCGCTCATCGCACGAGCTCAGAACGTTACATTTTTGAACTTGGACAGCAAATTCGAAGAAGGATAATGAAAGCCCGAGCAAAGGATTGAAGGGCCCCCAGCAGATCTATCATATCTAGATTCCAGACAATATGTTATTGCGGTTTGGACCCTCTGGAGATTTATCGCAGGGCGCGACTGGGCTATTCATCGGCACTATCGTATGGAAACGATGGAATCGTTATCATTCATCTGTGGGCAGTTTGCAAGGAGACTAGAAGTGATATCTTGCGGTGTGAGTTGCTGCCTTTGTTGTTCGAAACGCAAGCCTCAATACTCAGACTACGTTGAACAGATGATGAGCTGTCAGCGTAATTTCTCGAAGTTGTCTCTTCGACTGGCTCTGAATCCGCTGCGTTGCGTTGACACAGACGTTCCCCCCAAGTACACTCTGGAACTTACTATTGCAGACGTTACCTTGAGATGCTACGGAGAAAGAGGTCTCCAACTTGTACGCCATCTTCCGTTATCACTCGCATTAGTGCACTCAACATTAGGTAGCATGTGGTATTACGTTGAGAGGGGGGATGCTCGCAGTGGGGGTGGGAGCAACATGTATGGTCCCAGGTTGGAGGTAAGGAATTCCTTTCTGAAGCTACGCACACTAGAAGAACTGATCCCCGCAATGTCATATAACCGGCAATTTTCCCAATGTGTTGTATTCATCGGGACGTCCTCTATTTGCCGAACACAACTTCGCCTACGTCGATATGTGGGAAATCTTGATTGCGTTGCGGGGCACATCCATCCGATACGTTAAAGGAAGCGTGGGGTAAGTCCCGTTAGAAACTAAGCATATACTCCCAGTGGAGCGGAGGTGGTGATGCTTATTCGTACGTTATCCAGAGACTGCCCATGATTGCCATGATATCGATGACAAGAGATTTCCAGCCTGACTTGCGCTCGGTACCAAGACTTACTCCTCCCACGAGTGAGCGAACGTGAGAGGTTTGTTTCTCCCCACGTCATTAGGCGTTGAATATGCGTTGAATCATTGATGCTCAGACAAAGGACTTCGTACACGTTCGACACAAGCAGTGGGGATGTTCCCAGCCTAGTGGCCAGTCAGCAAGAGGCATGATGCCCTTTCTCACTGGGAGGTGGAGAGTCGGTAACACATTTATTGCGGCTCGACGATTGCCGCATCCCGGAATTGCAACCTCGTCTCTCCTCTGTTTGGAGGCTGCGCGGCATACTTCGCCCTGTCTGGCACTTTGCCATGCATTCCGTTACACAGTACGTTAGAAATGGGACGGACAGATGCGACGCTGATGATGAACCCAGTGCCCGCTCTTCACGACTTCCTCCCGAAATCCTGGAACACATCTTCCTTTGCAACTTCAGTTACGAAGTTCCCGGTGCAGACATTCACGCTCACGAGAATCCACACAGTTGGAGGGCGAATGTCAAGTCCATCTTGCCCTGTTGTGGGGTTTCCAGGGATTGGTATTGCGTCGCCAGTGGATTGCTGTATAGACAGAGAATTGACATTCGTTGGTCACATCACCCAGTCAACATTCTACTACTGACAAGATGGACTGTAGGTTCCGTAAAGGCAATGAAATTGCTTCTCCGGACTGTCAAAGAATTTAAGACGAGGAGAGAATCCTGTCCAATTCGACATCTGTCGGTCTGCAACTACGCGATATTGCACTCCAGCACATTTCGGCAGGAATTGAATGAACTCACGACGGTCCTTCTCGCACATTGCACCGAGCTGCAGTGCCTGGAATGCCGCTTTATATCTCTCCTACAGTCTCCGAATACCCCATCGCCGTTTCCGATATTTTCGTCCCTTCGAGAACTCAGCATCGGAGATGTGCACCTTGGAGATATCGCACCGCTCCTGATTTGCGCACCTGCTCTCAAGCGTCTTGATGCCAGCATGCTTGGCAATCCACTATTCCCCAGTCCTAGCGACGCGCTGGACGCACTGCTTAGTGTCCCTCCTCCCGCGTTCAGCCTGCGAGATCTCAGAGTCGCCAATTGCAGGCTCTCGCAGGCTCAGGCGCGGTGGCTGCTTGCAAACTCACGCGACATCGCGCAAGTAGACCTACTGGCAGGCCAGTATGGCATGCTCGCTCCTCTGTCGTGCACCATCGGCCGCACTGTCCATTCGTTGTATATCCGCGACTTTCCGCAGGATAGCGTGGGTGTCGCGCATGATATATCCCGCTTCACGCGATTGACGGCCCTCCGACTGGGCCATTACGACTGGTCATGGTCCGAGCTGTTGTCTGCTATAACGGCGCCGCTGGAGTGGTTGGAGTTGCCGTATTCCAAAGTGGCCTTGACGTACCTTACGACTGCGCTGAGTGACAGGACATGGCTTCAAAGCTTGGGCAAGGTCGTCATCTACCATCTGGGAAACACAGATCGACTCCACCAGGTGAATTCGGCGGATGTGAAGGCTAATAGAAAGATGTTGAAAGAAGTGTGTTATATTCGTGGGATAGAATGTTCTTGGGTTGAGGAGAAAGTTTCTGGTCGCGATGTCGGAGTGGTATGTCTCTCAAAATGCGGGATCGTCAGGGCTTAGGTGGGCGTCATTCTCGGCAGGCGTGACAAGTCTCTCTCTATTCGCCAGTGGACGTATAACCACTGGCATTTACGGAGATCGTGAGTTCATCCTCCCTCCACTGTCGGTCCTTAGGATTCCAGCCCAGTCTTTATCGGGTTTAGAAGAGGCGATTCGTCGGAATGTACCGTTCCTTGGTAAGTAGTAACTGTTAGTGAATGCAGCTATTACTACAGTACTTATATACCTTCACGAATCACTGGCGACCGGCTTCAGCGGCGGCTCGTGGTCTAGCTTCGTGCTGTGGTCTTTTTCTCACTTCATTCGATTGTGAAGTTGAACGTTGAACGATCATCTTGCCGCTTCTCAGTCGGAGATCGTCGGAAGCAAAGCCATCTACATGATCTGTCAGGTACCAAGTTCAAGTTGACTCAACTCATCACGCTCGAGTCGTCAGCATCGTTTCATGGTTATTGATCATGATATTGACAATCAGTTCAAGTTGAACACTTTGAATCATCCTTCGCCACGCCACCACCACTATTCCTAGACACCGCAAGTGGTACTTCTCCAGTGGTCTTCTTCACTAAAATCCTGGTCTGTGCTAGTGAACTAGCGACCGACTTGATTTCGTTCACTGAAGAAAACAATCATGGACGAGTCGGCGAAACCGGGGATGTGGAGCCATACGCTCGTCGCTATCGCTCAGTCTTGTACAAGCGCTCGGGGACCGACCCATCAGGTATGATGTGACGTACTGTAATGCGAGAATCCCTATGTCTGACATTTCATCGGACAGGATGTGTCCAGGCGCACGACTATGTTCCTGAGTGACATGGAAGAATTCGACATGGAGGGCCGATGTCATGTGGCTTGCGGTATGCCTCTCAACTTCATGTGTCGTTATATCATGAAATACAGCTCAGATTATCTGAATATAGAATTCGAGCATTCTTCCTGCTCTAAACAGCGTCGCAGCGGCAAATGATATTGTCCGCGACGATGAATTTCATTTCACAGCCTGTGCTTCAACACTTGCGGTGGAATGGCAACGTTTTCTGGACGAAAACATTGTACCTGGGCGCCCTCTTCAGAGCAAGAAGCTGAAGAGTGCAAAGCAGGATGTAGGTGTTGGCGACGTGGTCGTCTCTCGACCGATCCCCCTGGAAATCATTGAGCACATATTCCGCTCCAATTTGAAGCGCATCACCACTTGAATCGACAGAGGCGAACATGAAGACTCCCGGGATGGGCGAGTTGACCTCAATCCTCTCCTCTCCTATTGTGGCGTCTCGAGGGACTGGTACCGTGTAGCTAAGGGATTGATATACAGAGGCCGAATTCATCTCAGTTGGTCCTTTCACTCATTATCTTGCAAATGTGAGTATTGATGAAGGCAAAAGTTCGACGATAAAGCTACTCCTTCGAACCGTCCAAGAGGACAAGGCTTCGGAAGCCCTGTCCAATTCGACATTTGCCTTTTGACCACTACCTAGCTCTCAACGAGCATGATATTAGAAAGTTCAATGAGCTGGCTGCGTTTTTAATCTCCTTCTGCATCGAGCTGCAGTCTCTGGAAATGTCGTTCGTGGCTCTCCCCAAGACTCTGCCTATCACATTGCCAGACTTCTCGTCTCTACACGAAGTGAGCTTCAGTAATGGGGCCCTCAACGACTATGCACCTCTTCTCACACACCTACCCAATCTTGAGAAACTTGACAGTGTTGGACTCAATACCCATCCTCCTGATGTCGAATTGATATCCCAAACACCTCCACCTACTTTCAATCTACCGCATCTGCGCCTCTGTCAGTGCTCTCTCACCCGAGAAGAGCAAGTGGCTTCTAGGAAGCTCTCGTAACATCGCCTACGCAGAACTACTGGAACTAGGAAGTGATGCTTTTACTACTAGACGCGCCGTGGCTGTTTCCTTCGCTTCTGTTCCGTGGCCTATCCCCATTGTAAAAGCTATCTGTGACACCGTTCGATCGCTCCATCTCAAGGGAATGTTGGACGCACCACAACAAGGAGATCCGCGTTTTGTAACTGAGATCCGCCGGTTTGTACGCTTGAAAGCGCTCAAGGTCAGCGGTCGTGACTGGCCTTGGGAGTCGATATTGCTGCTACTTGAGTACTAGTTCGCGTTGTCGTACTCCACGCTGGGGCAGACGCACGTCTCAAACGATACTGCGCGACCATACTTGGATGCTTGGGTTACTCGACATTACTATATACCACTGGTTCGACACGGACTACTTCTATGGCGTGGAACAAGCCGACGTCAAGGCCGATAGAGCTGTGTTGGAGGATGCATACTCCGCCCGACAAGTTGCATTGAGGTGGGTCACGGAGGGTAACGCTCGTGAAGTGGATCAGTGAGCACTTTTCTGAAGTCTATACATCAATGTATGGATTCATCTATGTTTGTAGGAGTTATCCTGGCATTGCCGAAGATGACTTCATTAGATTTCCTCCCTTCTGGTCGCCACAATCTCATTTGAGTCAAAATGCGCATTAGTCTAACGGTGAAGCTTTGAAGGCCAGTGTATCTACATGGAGAACGTGGAAGTCAGGTTCGTTGAAATAACCTCGTCAACTCGCTGTTCTAGAAGTCGCGAAGACGTCCAGTCAGTCGGCTTACACTGCAAAATCCTTAATCAACGCAACTTTCTCATTTTCCAGTATCTTGGCTCGGAAATGAGATACATCTTGAGAAAATGACATTGACTACAGACAAGAAAAGCACTGGCGACCACTAGTTGTCTATCTAGGCTTCGTCGAAATCGAGATCTTTTGCTAGGTCTTCCCATTCGTTCAAATCTCGCAAGAGCTTTTGACAATGGTCCCTGAGTTTGTCTATGGTGATGCGCCCGAGAGGCAGATACAGTGGGAGTTCCTTCCCCTGTGCCCTCCCCTCGCCTCTGACAGCATCGACCAATAACTCCATTGCCTTCTTGGGATCTCCGACAGCCCTCGCCATGTTCTTGATTAAGACTCCCCGTTCCTCGCGAAGCTCGTCGTAGTCCGAGATGTGCTGGTCGCGAGTAGTATACATATTGACGACGTTGTTAGTACGAAACGCTCCTGGAGCGACGATGCAGACGCGGATACCAAACTGGCGGAGTTCAATGAAGTAGGTCTCGCCGAGTGCTGTTGAATCACATTAGCTACACAAGCGCAACGACAACATGATGCAAAGACGCACAATGCACTGCCGCTTTGCTTGCAGCATAGGCTCCCGCGAGCTGGAGCCCAGCTCGACAATCAGAAAAACAGAGGATACGAAAGCCGTTCAAGACCCACGGGCATATTAACCCCCTGCCACGCGGATCTGCTACCAATCATTATAATGGTTCCCGAATGCCGTGCTCGCATATGAGGCAGGGCTGCATTGGTGACGTTAATCGACCCGAATACATTCGTCTGGAATTGTTTCTGCAGTGTGAGTGGCCTGAAAAAAGGGTCAACCTTTTGAGTCTCAGCATTCCTGAGATTTCATCGATTTCGTCACTCACGCAGCCTCTTCCAACGTGGACATAACACCAAAACCGGCATTGTTTACGAGCACGTCGATTTGTCCCCAAATGGCTGCTGCCTCGTTTACCACTCTCTGCACGTTCTCTGGCTGGTCAGTAACGTCCAGTTTGACAACGTGCAGGCGCTGGCGTGCAGCATCCGATACGATGGGGGCATCTTTGAGGTTGCGCACCGTCCCAATGACACGGTCGCCTCGTGCAAGTACAGACGATACGAGCTCCTTGCCTAAGCCAGAAGATGTACCTGTAGGGCGTAATACACGTGTGCTTTAGCCCAACGCAACGACCATGTGAACTCACCTGTAACGAGCCAAACCTTCTGTGCGAGAGACATTGTTTACGGTGGATCTATAGTTGGGAGTGGGCGGAGATTATATACGTATGTATACCACGTCGCAAAATGAGATGCTACCAACCGGCCGGATCATTTCTGTACAAGAACTCCGTAAGTACTAGTCTGATGATAAGTCGAACTCTTCCGATGATGGCTTCCAAATGTGACAACGCCTGGTCATCCCGGCATCGGACCGACAGAAACATCCTTACGTGAGGAAAACACTCTCAGAGAGGCCTGAGTATGAGAGAACTAGTAGTACAGAAGCTGAGTCAGTTTCAGAGTCACGGTCATCATCGTATTTGCCTGCCCAGGCGCTACACAAAAACGTCAGATAAGATGAGAGTGGATTGTGATCGAACCGGTCAAAGTTTCGGGCACGTTCGAGCCCTGTAGCTTGAAGACCTGAAGTTACAGAGTTCTTAGAGGAAGATGGGGCGCTCCAGCTAAGCACAGAAGGACAAGCCGGCCGGCCATTGAATGTATCGGATGAGTAAACTACTATGAGTCCTCTTCAAGATAAGTTGCGATAAGATTAGATCCAGGTAGAATAAAATAGTGAGTCTGCCACTGCCAGTTGCCAGTGGGTCGCACCTCAGGCCTCAGGCCCCAGATCTTTCGAGTTTTAAAGCAACGTTCACAAGACAAGCATACAATAGACCAGGAAAAGGCGGCAAGTATGGCGGATAACTGGACTCCGAGCTCATGGAAGGAGAAGCCTGCAGCTCAAGTGAGTGGCAATCAACTTCGAGTTCGATCATGATGGATGTCGTATCGTTTTATTACGCAGGACGTTGTCTACCCCGACAGGGACAAGCTGGAAATGTCTCTTTCTTTTCATGCTCAATCATAAGGAGCTGACCTATCGTTCAATGCAGCGTCCTAAGCAAAATTCGCATGTTGCCTCCATTGGTGACCCCGTCGGAAGTGCGTACTTACCTTCTCTCGGCCTGTGTGTATCGACACCGTGCATACAGATTGAACGTCTCAGACATCAGCTCAGTCAGGTGCAACATAATGAAGCATTCCTGCTCCACGCAGGAGATTGCGCAGAGAGCTTCGATGCGTGCACACATGTTTGCACCATTTATTGTTTTCCCTTCTTCATTTGTGAATATGACCTTCTAGGAAAACATCTCCGCGAAGATCGGGTTAATCCTGTCATTCTCCTTGATTCTCATCTGGGGCGCTCGAATGCCTGTGGTACGTTGTGTGTTCCCGTCTCGTGCTCATGACGTCGCCCATTCTCTGCGTAGGTACGAATCGGACGCATTGCCGGTCAGTATGCTAAACCAAGAAGCAACGCAACCGAGAAAATCGGGGACCGGGAAGTTCTGAGTTTCCGGTACGCAAAATACGTGTATTTTCGGGCGCTCTCATCCAACAGACGGCGATGAAGGGGAGACAATGTAAATGGGTATGTTTATCAATCATATTTTGCACACTATAACCAGTCTCTCATTCTCTTAGGCTCGATCCAGATGATCGTACTCCCGATCCGGAGAGACTACTTCGGTACTCGATTTCTCCCCTCATTTCTAGACAGGCAGTCCTTGACAGTGTTTTGTTGACTAAGTGCTTACTTCCATTCTACAACCACTCTCAACTACGTGCGCGGCCTTCTCACGTCGGGCTTTGCATCTTTGCACCATCCCCGAGAGTGGTCCCTTTCCCACGTCCGGTCTCCCGCACTTCGGTGAGCGCAGCATGCATGTCAATGTATATTGGGCTAAAGCTTGCTGATCCTCGGTAGGGAAGAATTTGAGCGGATTATCGAAGGTCTGTCGGATGCACTGGAATTTACCAGAACGATCGGTTTCGGACGGGAGAACACAAGCTACGAACTTGGCGGCGGGCGTGGTGTCCTCGGGGAGGTTGATTTCTACACCAGGTAATCTAGTTTATTTGAGAATCAATTTGCTGCTGAAACGGAATTCTGCAGCCACGAAGGTCTCATGTTAGACTACGAAGAAGCCATGACACGCGAATTCTCGATCCCCTCGTCGCTCGATTCCACGGCACAACTTTCTTCGACCCACAGCGCCCCATTGAACGTTCACTACAACACTTCTGCACATTTCCTCTGGATCGGTGATCGTACAAGACAACTTGACGGTGCTCACGTAGAGTACTTTCGCGGCATTAGGAATCCCATTGGAATAAAGGTCGGTCCGAGCATGGCTGCAGACGAGCTGGTGCGGCTGCTGGGAAGTAAGTCGTACAGCCAAGCTAATTCGGTACACCTGACCTTAACCCTGTGCCATCACAGTCGTGAATCCTGCGCGGGAAGATGGCAAGGTTACCCTAATCACTCGTTATGGTGCGGGGAAAGTAAGCGGCAGGTCATCGTCTCTCTGCATTCTATCTGATCACTTCTGAGCAGATCGAGAACTATCTCGCACACCATGTCATCGCCGTACAAAATTCAGGACACCCAGTGACCTGGATATGCGACCCGATGCACGGCAAGTGCGTAATTCTCTTTTTTCATCTTACACTGGACTACAGCTCGTACTGCACTGGCTAATAGCACACTGACGTCGTCGTCCGGCTTGAAGACTCGCAACTTCGGCACCATCATCAGCGAGCTCACGTCGTGTATCCGCATCCACTCTGAGTGCAGTTCCCGCTTGGGTGGTGTTAGCCTTGAATTCACCGGTGAACTGAACGAGGAGGGATTCAGCGTGACTGAGTGTCTAGGGGGGAGCATGGGGCTAAGCGAAGAGCAGCTCGGACTGCGGTACCAAGTGCGTTGCAATGCCATTCGTCTGTCGTGCCGTAAATGAAGCTGAAACGTCCCAACCACAGTCTTTCTGCGACCCTCGCCTCAACTTCGAACAATCGCTTGGTGCGTTCTTCGTAGCGCTTCATACTACGAGCGCAGTCCTGACTTTCCTCTCAGATGTTGCGTTCCTGATTTCAAACCACTTCAAGGAGCAGCGCTTGGGAAATAAGCGCGGTGATAGCGATGTGGTGTTCTCTGAGCTTGGAGGACGAAAAACGTCGTAAGACTGACGGAAGTTAGACAAATATATGTGATGTCGGGTGTTACTTCACATTTGGCAGCTGCAGTAGTCGACCGGATCGGACGGATAGATCTCTGTTGCAGGAATCGCGCGAGTGTCCGTATAGTGTTCCCTATGCTTCGACACCGGGGGATGTACATCATGGATCAAGGCTGAGAACGGAAAAACAGACATAATCGCACGAGAACATCCAGTATACAACCCGAATGCGGACCACGCGCCGTTGCGCATGTGCTAGTGCAACCTTTAAAACACGTCAAAAAGCCGCCAGAACTTCATATAAAAGACGCACTGACAAGTGGTAGCTAAGGATACAACGCGAAATTCGGCGCACTATTCTGCTCCAACCACCCTGGCTTCCTCGCAGTACCAAATTCTCCGTCATTCTACTGTAGACATTGAGCATGTACGTCATCTCCGTAAGGGACGTATTTCGCGTGTTCCTGCTGGTTACGCAGGCGATACTACTGTGGTTTATCCCATCATTTGGATCAATAGGGTACGCCGTTACTGAGGGTTGACAGCACAGCATCGACAACCATGCAAGCTCCAGCCTCATACTTGGCTGATCAAGAAATATGACAAAGAATGAACAGAAAAGGCTCACATCCATGCTGATGTGGGCATCATCTTGCAACATGACCGTACAGGCACTTCATCTCAGGCGTTTCCACTCTATCCGTGATTAAAGCACGAAGACCATCATCCTCAAAATTCAACACTTGAGTGGTCACCGTAATGTTTATGAAATCTGCACGAGTGACGGGGAAGAAGCTAAGCTTCTGGTTTAACTCCTACGCCATCAGATGGGTGTGAGAGGAACATACCGGAGACAAGAAAAATACCACAGCTTTGGCAGATCAGCCGAGAATCATCTCTACGGTGTCAAAGTCTGCTCCATCTCACGTTGAGTCTCCTTGATATCTCTTTCGAGTGTGCGAAGAAGGTCTTGAACCTTCGCGAGCTCGCTCACGTCCAAGGGCATGTTGAAGACACGGCTTTGGATCATGATGACTTTGAGACGTACAACATCGATATATCAGACTGAGACTTTGAAACGATGGAGCCTTGGATGAACCACTCTTCATGTGATTCATCGTCTCGTCTAGGAGAGATCATATCGGGCTTCGGCGAACTCCGAGTAGACCCTACGTAACTTACGTAAACGGTAAAACCGACCTAGTACGGACACACAGGCCTACTCCGAGCGCGTATACAGTAATCCATAAACAATGTCGGCAATTCAGGAAGGGGGAACGGCACCCCAAAACCCGGTCCAAGTCTTATATTGCGAAGGTCTGTCCTGTCTGTCTCGAACGAAACTCATTCGTAAGTCTTAGAGTTCGCAGTATGCACATTCCCCGTGGAGTACTGCGAGTTCGGCTCCAGATTCACAAAATGTAAGGAGTGGTTGAAGAACGAGCATCCAGATCTATTCGATAAATACTATTCCGAAGGTGCGTGATCCTCCCGCACTCTGAGCGGTTGACTAGAATTCGTCTCCGATGGTAGAGGCGCTGCATGCGAAGCTGGGCACCCTTAGTCTTGAGGCACAGTCCAAGCTAGAGAAGGACACGGCTAAGAAGGAGGCGAAGGCAGAGGCTAAGGCGGATGCAGCACTGAAGAAGAAGATGGTGCGCACGGAAATCTCGGTTCGCTCAGTCAGGATTACACTGACATATCTCCAATCCTTCGTGTGATCAGGCATCACAAGTGAATATTTAGTCCATTTTACGATCAGTTCCAATGGATCCTAACTGTTTTCCGAAGGTAACGATCAAGCGAATAGAACGGAATAAACGCAAATATGTAACATCTGTACATGGGCTGGATGCTTTCGGTCAGTCGAGTCTCATCTGTAAGGGTTGATGTTGACGTAGTTCCTTATCTTACATGGACTGTCCCGGCAATATTTCTATCCCAAATCACTATTCTAAATTCTCTCAGATGTCGATTTGAAAAAGGCTGCCAAGCTCTTTGCACAGAAATTCGCCACGGGCGCATCGGTCACGAAAAACCAACAAGGTCAGGAGGAGATTGTGGTGCAAGGCGACGTCAGCGGCGACATCGTCGAGATGATCGAGGATGGAGTCGGCATATTACAGAATGTACCGAAGGATAACGTCGTCGAGATCGAGGAGAAGAAAAAGAAAGGCACGGGAGAGGGCGTTCAGTAGATCATCGACCTTGCTGGTCTCTAGTGGGGTGTTTGATGTGAGTTGCCACCTTTCCGGAACCATGATACCGTCTCGTTGGCTGACGTGCACGTCAGAATATGATTTTGGCTGAGTGCATCGATTTGTGTCAATGGATTGTATACTTTGGACGTATCGATATCATTGCTGTAATATAATATTTGTGCGTGTACTGTTAAAGAGAGGTGTTTTTCATTGGGAGGCATACGCGCAATTGTTGCGGTCTAATCAGTTGAATAGTCCAGCCGTAGGAAATTACCTGAAAATGCAGGCAAGCAGCTCTCAGAGAACACGCGAGTTAGACTAATTTAGTATTTGGCGATATCAATGAAACGAAAAGACACAGATTGTTAGGAAAGACATCTGCAATGCAACAGAGCGACACATGTATATGACAGTAAGACGTATGATCTAGAAGGACGTTGAAGACGAAGGATATGCAAAGAATGTGATGCCAGGATACCGACGCAAAAGAATGGATGAAAGAAGTAATAACGTTTCTCGAAGATGCCAAAAAATCAGTGCCCCGTCAAAACAGTAAGAGACATGCCATGCTCTTCACGCAGAGAAGGCGGAGACCTCATCTGTCGTGAGGCTGGTGCCGGTCACAGACCCCCGACGTAGACTTCGGCGTAGAAAATGTCTCAAACGTTATGCAAAGAGACCAGATACAGGTTTTCGACGCGACACGGCAACGACATGGACTGATCCTCGTGCTTTTGCAGTACAGCATGCTCGTCGGACGCGGGACGCATGCAGAGACGTCGCAGCAACACGGTCACGTGGTGGCTGAAACTGCGATCTCCCAAGCCAGTGAGTAGTTGATACGCATTTCGTAGTGGATGGCACTCTCTGGTCCGTTTATAGCACGACGATTGATCCTGTCACTGCGGTGCCACTGCTCCTTGCAGAAAGAATGGTGGCATGGCCACCCGAAACGGCGAGCGCAAGGAGGCGATTGGCTATAACATAATATTTGCAGACGACGGACGATTCCACGGCCAATGTTCAGTTACACGGCGACAGGATACATTGCGGAGATATTCGTAATGTCATGCTGAATCTACTGTTTGAAAGCATTCCATGCGTCATTGAGCGAGCCAAACACTCCGTTCGCGATCATCCGTTGCTCCAGGGTAGTATTGTTCACGCTGAGCTGTAAAACTCTTGAGCACGAAGATAAGCATGAAGAAAGGCTACATACCTTGTCAGGGTGTAACTTTGCAATGGCTTTTGTGTACCGTATCTTCACCTGCGAAGGCGTGACCAGTTCATGCATCCCGACTTTCTGCCACCCCAGGTCTGGCCAAAGGACCGTATCCAGGCTGGCAATGAGTGCACGAATGTTCAATTCCTTCCCGTTCTTCCACGCCGCCAACCGACTATCAACAACATCCTTCAGCTCGTACCGTTGCTGATCCTCCGCCTCCGCAGCCTGATTAGCCGCGCGCACCCTATTCAGAGCCTCGGAAGTAGGGGTCGGCCGACGTTGGACAGGCTGCGGCTTTGGTTTTCGCTTCGGCTGCGAGGGTGGACGTGAAGCTGGCGCAGATAAAGTGGGGGCAAGCGTATCGACATCCGCACTAAGCATCCTTCGACAGCGCCCGGCACCTCTCACTGCTTCTCCGCGCGTCTTTGCAGCCCACTCAGCCGCAGCGATGGTCTCCCAATCCTGCCGCGCAAGATCCCACTTCTCCTTGCCTTCATACGCCTCGGCGCGCCGGCGAAAGGCTTTCATAAGGCCATCGGCCAGATCAATTCCGGCTCCTTCGTCCTCCTTCGTCACCTTCTCCTCCCGTGCAGGATGATAATTCAGCCCAATTATGCTGATAACATTGGTACAATCTTCTATTGCACCAGTGTGTTCGCCGGTCTTGATGCGTGTAAGCGCACGGTTGTTATACAGCGGGATAAGCAGCAAGTGCGACTCTGGTAGAGCAGCAATAGCAGCAGAGTAAGATGTCTCTGCCTCCACGTACCTCCCAAGCTTGAACATCTCGGTTCCAGCAGCCTTGTGCTTCGCAGATGCTGCGATGGCTGTAGGCGATGCCGAGATAGCCTTCCGTTGAATAAGTTTCACAGGGGATGGTGGGCGGACGGGAGGAGTAGACGGGACTTGCGCCGGGATCCTTCGGCGGAACGGGGAGACATACATCGCAGGAGCATCTTCGGAAAGCAGATTCGTCGTCATCGCAGCCGGAGCGGCCGCAGGACGCGCGTGGTTCGTCAACTTCCTCGGACGAGTCTGACTAGAAGGCCCTGGCGGCAATACTTCAGGCTCGTCCGAGAACTCAACGCAGTCATGCCGGATCCCTTCGACGTGCGCGTGCTCGGGGACATCTTGCATCCACTTCGGCCTCGCGTTCCTCGCCTTGTCCGCGGTGGGCGCCTTGGCTGAGGCTGCGGCAGCCGCACGCTCTTCGTATGCGCGCTGTACCTTCTCCCTCCCTTCCTTCCAGAATGCGTTTGCGCGATTGAACACATTCAGCCCGATCTCGCTGGCCTGGGCTAAGAGCTTGTCTGCCTGCTCCTGCAGGTTGTGCTGACTGGCCCCAGCAGGGCTCGACGAGGGCCCGTCACGCGCCGGTGGTTCGCGCGGGGGACGCGCAGGACCGCCACGCTTAGATGGGGCCTGGCGGCGGCGAAGAGAAGAGTCCTCGTCGTGTTCATCTTCGTCTGACTCCTCGTAACGCTCTCGCCGTCGCCGCGGCGCGTTTCCTCGTGGTGCCTCTCTAGATGGTGTCTGCGTTCCATTATTCGATGCTGCTGCTAGCAATGACTCCAGTGCAGTTTGAACATCTAATCCAGTGTCGGTGGCGGCGAGCGCGATTCGAGCTTGTTCCGGCGAAAACCCCATCTCAACTATCTGTCCGACGATATGTGGAGGCGGAGATACAGCACGAGAACGTTGACCAGATGTTGATACTTGTGAAGATTGCGGCGTATCTTGCACGGAACGTGCCTAGTCATGACATGTGCACTCACATTCATAATGTGGAAAGAAAAGGCAGTACATACAGGTGGTTGTGCGCGTGCGTCAACTGGTTTGCTGAGAGCGCCCAGGATATCGTCTTCGTCGTTTGAATCATCGTCAAGTAACGCATCCTCCCGGTCGCCGAAATCAAAATCTCCTGGAGAGTTAATTCGTGACGTGGGCCGCTCGGGCGAATGTCGGAAATTCGACAGTACGGATGGTGAGGTGAACTCGTCCAAATCCAAGATCGATTGGGGCGCTTGTGAAGGAGCAGGCCTCAGCGGAGCGGGCTGCGAAAGGAACTCATCGAACAAGTCGACATCCGCCGGTGGTGGAGGTTCAGCAACGGACTGCGTCTTTGAGGGTGCTGATACGAAATCCCACTCGTCGTCCTGGATTTTAACAAGAGCAGTCGCAGAAGAAGACTTCGCACCGAAGGATGTAGTTCCAAGGGAGTCAAGCCCAGCCCATGCAGCTACCTGGTGCTTGCTAACCGTCTGCGCTCCGTGCGACTGTTCCTTCCTCTCCCTCTCGGCCTTCGCCGCCCGCTCTGCGATAGTCATATTCGCACTGGTCGAACTCGATGCGAACGGTCCTGCGAGTAAACTGCTGAAGGCATCTCCGCCAGCACTCGTTGACTTCTGCACCGGTTTTGGGATTGCCGGGCTGGACGTTCCCAGGGATCTCGTGGACTGCAGCGGTCCAGTGGCAGAGGGCGTGTTCGATCGCGAGTTCCTTGTAGAAGGGCTCGCCGACGCGAGCATAGAAAATACGTCATTCTGCGGTGGGCGGGCGGAAGATACAATAGGAGTGAGGGAACCGAGCTTGCGTGGTGGTTCTGGCGGTTTCGTCGGGGCAGTCGAGTTCCAGAGGTCGGCGAAGGAGTCTGCCATAATGGTGAGTAGTCCAGCTACACGATACGTATAAAGGTTGGGACGGCGTTTAGTGTGGTAGAGAGCCGCCAACCTGTGTGAAGGCTGTATCAACGAGTCTGATTCGTAAATAACCGATAGCCGCCGTACCTCTGTATTCAACCAAGAAATTCGAACTTCGCGTTAGCCAACGAGAGCTGAGATTTCGACAGCCGCTGCGTAAATGCCTTGACTACGCTGTAAGTACGTGCAGCAGGACGTAGCTATACACATGCAAGATCCTCCCTTACCTCTATGCGTGTAAAGTCCTCCAACGGTGCATCAAACCAAATCCCAGATAGTGCACTCCCAGCCAGATACTACGATAGCAGCGACTGAGGTGATGACCAGACGTTTCAGTGTGGAAGCTGAACATTTCAGGCTGCATTTTGCGGATAACTATAGATAAGAATTCTCGTGAAATTGAGTGAAAACTTTGACGCGCGTGAGTCTGCCAATTGAAATTGCAGTCCTTTCGTCGTGCAGCCTGCTGGGGAAGCACGGACGACGCTAATGTTTGCCTCGAACTTGGCATCGCGCGGTCTAAATGTTTTCTTTCTACGCTGCGTCTCCAGACCCTCGAGTCGCAATCTTTCGACAGTATTGGATGGAGTCAAGTCGGTGAGTAACGTCAAGCCGTATTATATCACGACTCCCATATTCTACCCCAACGCAGGTGTGTCAAATTTTGTTGCAAAGTTTGTGTTTAAGTACGGGGAAAACGTGTCATACTCGTGCATGAGAGCTTGCCATGCTCTGTATGACTAGCACTCACGCACGAACATATTCCGAACCCTGAGTGCGACTAAGATGCCATTCCTTCGTGAACTGCTACAATTTTTCCTCTATGAAGTCGTAGACTGATTTCGTTATAGTCCCTCATATAGGACACCTGCATTCGTTGGTCATCGCGGACATATTCGCGCGATTTGAACGCATATCAGGAGAGAGACCGGTTCAATTTATAACTGGCACGGACGAACACGGTCTCAAGATTCAACGAGCTGCGCAGGCGAAAGGGATGGCTCCGCTTGCATTTTGCGATGAGCTGAGTGAATCCTTTCGTGTGTGTTCTCACCTGTTTGTCTGCACGCAGCAGTGTTCATTGGCGTTGTTGTGTGATCATGCAGGACTTGGCGAAGAAAGCCGACATCAGCAGCACGATGTTCTTACGGACAACGGAGCGAAAACACTGTAATGCAGTACAACATATGTGGGTAGGTTGGCCAGCCACCATTCTGTACTGTGAACAATGTAGTCATGAACTCTTCTTGCATGCACACGCCCTAGCGTACGCTAGACGAGAAAGGCTTGATCTACAAGGGTCAACATGCCGGCTGGTACTCCGTCTCCGATGAATGTTTCTACACCGACCTGCAGGTAACGGAAGTGGATCCAGGTACCGGTAACGACAAGTACTATGTTTCAAGCGAAACGGGCTCGCGTGTGGAGTGGCAGGAAGAAAATAATTATAAGTTCCGGCTCTCATATTTTCGCTCTATCCTGGCGCAGCATTACAAGGCCTACGAGGACGCGATCTACCCACCGCAGTACCGTGCTGAAATTCTTGGGGTCTTATCTGAACCCCTGGAGGACTTGTCAATATCGCGACCAAGTTCGCGACTGACATGGGGCGTGCCAGTTCCAGGCGACCCGGAGCATACGATATACGTGTGGATCGACGCGTTAATGGTGTATCTCTCTTCTATAGGATACCCATGGACGTCTTCAGGAGACAACGGGTTGAGCTCGGGATGGCCGCCAGACATACAAGTTATTGGTAAAGATATTCTCAGGTATGTCCTCTCTACCGGTGATAGGTATCGTACTCACTAGGTCCTTTCAGATTCCATGCGATTTATCTGCCTGCCATGCTTGCAGCTCTGGATCTTCCATTCTCGAAACGCCTGCTCTCTCACTCTCACTGGACTGTTGATAAACATAAAATGTCCAAGTCTGTAGGTAATGTCGCGGACCCCATACAAGCGATAGACGAGTATGGAGTGGATATAGTGCGGTACTACCTCGCGCGTGTAGGTGGTCGGTTCAAAGACGATGTCGGTAAGTTCTTCCATGGACTCCCATTCGTGTGAAGTTCTGATCTTTGTTTGTGCATCTGAATGTGCTCAGACTGGTCGCATGAGCAGCTCCAGAAGCACTCCAAAGAGATCATGGCTGCATTCGGGAACCTGTACTCTCGGAATGTCGGGCAAAAAATACTGTCAAGGTTGAATGGCCAGATACAGCCAAAGATTGAAGACCTTCATAGACATCGCATTACGACAGCGCTGATGAGCGACTTGCAAGAACTTCCTAACTCGGTGCATGAACATATGCAGAGACTGGAAGTAGCTGATGCATTGGACCGGATCGTCACGACTCTCCAAAAAGTGGGTATTTGAGCTTCTTTACATATGTCTCAGTCTGATTCATACGGATTGTGGTAAGGCGAATCTCCTGGTAACGCAAACTTCGCCGTGGAATGACCGGGCGACGCCTGTGGAGGTCGCGTTGTCAGTGCATACTGTCGTCCTCCACGCTCTCCGCGTTTGCGGCATCCTGCTGCAACCATTCATACCGTCTAAGGCTAGCCTCGTGCTCGATCAATTGAGCATCCCGGAGAATGAACGTAACTTGAACTTTGCTAACAGCCGAAATGTGACACTGGGTGAGCTGCTGCCACGGGTGCAAATATTCTGAGAGATGCTGGATGTATGGTGGAGAATAATAGGTTTGCCCGCTGTATTCGCCTTTTGCTTGAATGCAGTGCAGGCCGATCGTCATGTTGTGCTGCGGACATCTGAGTATGTCGCGGACGATTGACCGCTCAATCTGGTTCGGTCGTGCAAAAGTGTTTTCTACACGAATAGCTGTGGACGTCGCCTTTACCCTATCTTTGCTCGGGTCCCCGATAGATGTCGCACCAGAGATGGAGGCATAGGGACGGTCGAATGGCTGCAATTAGTATTGCCTCAACTCAAAGAGATTATACGCAACCAATGCATAGACAGTACTTGACAAATGTTACATTTTAATAAGTACTGGCACTTGAGTCGAGCGGTAGAGGCGGCAGACCCATTCTACGCTCGGAAGGTTACCGAGCGCAGAGAGGTCTCTTTCCTCCCCCACAATTCCGCAGTAGTGTGTAATAGGGACCCCCTGTACTTGTGAGAATTACCATTGGCTAATGCCGAAATGGAGTAACAGACGATGACTCATTCGATTGGATTCGGCTATATTTTGTGCTTTGCACTGTTGATACGCTACTAATTCCGATTCCCTTAAAGAATCGGTTATCAGTCTGTGCACGTATGGTGGTTGCTGACATAAAGTTGTACCCGCGCCGCATATAGTAATTTTCTCTTAGAATGGTTATCCGCTTTTTTTACTTTCCGTCTTTAGGCCACCCGATTCACTTCGGGTTTCCCGCTTCCTGTTCAAGATTTCCGCAACACAAAGTCGGCCGGCATTCCTTGAAAGTTTATTTCCGATGAAAGACTGGAGGAGGACCGATGGCTAGGGGTGATTGTCTGCATCTCTGCACCCATCCTCTATCTTCTCGCAGCTGCATTCACTCTTCACATAGATTCTGTATGCTGCATAGATGTGAGTGTGCCTGATACTTCCTCCCTCCTTCTCTCCCTTGCTGATGTCGACACTTGCAGCTTTGGATTTATATCCTCTCCTCATCGTAGACAATAAACCAGCTACTGTGTGGCTCGTCGGAGAAGTCGACTCATCTTGGTTCAAACTTCGCGGTGAACCCTTGGCCGTTGTGAGCATCAAGATCGGTTCAAACACTTCAGATGTTTTGAAAGCATCACGCTTCCAGAGCACCGGGAGTGGAGAGTATGCTTCTGTATGTTGAATTTCTTCTTTTCAACAAATATTTGTTATTCATTGCTTTAAGGTGGAAGCCTTCCAAAACGTATTTGATGCCGACACCAAGTTCGGCCCCAGGAACACTATGAGACAGATGCATGCCACGGACATCCACAAAAATGATCTCGTCCTGGTCAAATGTAACGTCACTCGTTGGAGGGTCGATGCTAAAGGTAAGGCTTCATACGAGAAGGGCTGGACCAAGTGGCGGACAGGTTTTGAACTCGTCACTATAGCGCGTCTGTATGATGGGCCCCAGGAGATTAGAGCTGTTGTCCCGCGCGCGGAAGTTTCATCATTCATCTAAATAGCCTCTATCTTATATGAGCCTGTGCTACTGCTTGTAATCTGCGCTACCTACGTTTATTTTCTTCCCCACTATTCGCTTGCAGTGATTGCCACCGTAAATTTACATGGCTTGACTACGGGATTTTCTTGTATACTATTACTATGACTACCGCCTTATCACATGTCGCTCTCGCAGAAATCGATGCTGTGAATATACGTGGGGGGACTAGGGAATCGGACATGGCGTGCGAATGCAGCGCCGCTCACCCACAAGTACAACGATACCTGGTAAGCTTTGTATGATTCTTATCCACCGTGAGGAATGAGGAGGAGTACGGTCTCCTGTCAAATATTAGGTCAGGATGTGTTAGAAATCGCGCCTTAGTTCCCAAATAGGAAGGTAGTGATGGCGGGTCAAGATGTGTTGGGGCGCGTGATTACGCGTCCTAAAATAGATTTCTGTATATATACAGTTCTAGACGCTCCACTTTATATAAGCAAATTTCCTTCTTTGTCTTTCTTTGTAATCATGCCCTCGGCTTGTCTGCCCTTGGGCGCTCCCCAATTTCTGGAGCTCCAGAAATTTGGGCACTACTTTCCAACACTCCCCCTCAAGCCGATGGGCATTCCGAGCTTCTTTGTGAGCTTCTCGTGCCTCGGCTTAGGGAGTGACTTTGTTAGGATATCCGCTATCATGTCCTCCGTGGGACAGTAGTGGATATCAATATATTTATCCCTCAATTTTTCGCGCACATAATGATGCTTTACATCAAAATGTTTTGATTTCACGTGGAATTGGGGATCACGTGCGATTGAGATCGCCGCTGTATTATCCTCGAATAAAATTGTAGGATCTTGTTGCTCGAAACCTATTTCTTTGAATAGTGTTTGGAGCCACACGGCTTCTTTTGCCGCTTCGGCGGATGCCATGTATTCGGCTTCCGTGGTGGATGATGCGACCGTGGTTTGCTTCTTTGAGCTCCACGTGATCGTGCCATTTCCTAATTTAAATAAATATCCCGAGATTGATTTGCGATCTCAGATATCGTTCGCATAGTCTGCATCTGAGTAGCCCACAAATATGGATTGATCTTCGGGCTTGACATCTGCAATTGGCCCGTAGATTATTCCAAGTTCTCGCATTCCGGATAGATAGCGGAGGATGCGTTTAGCAGCAGTCCAATGAGCCATTCCGGGATTGGCAGTAAATGAGCTAAGCCATTGCACGGGGTGAGCAATGTCTGGTCTCGTGACAATTGCCGTGTACATCAGTGATCCGATGAGCGATGCATATCCATTGTCTCGGTCGCATTCGTCATCAGTTTCGGGTTCTTCTTTTTCAAGCACTGTATTTGGATCAAGAGGCATCCCGACCGTGTTGGCGTTCGTAAGCCCATTCTTGTGTAGGATAGACTCAATATATTTTGTCTGAGAGATTTTGATTGTCCGCTTTGAATGGTCTCTCTCAATTTCTATCCCCACAATTTTTTGGGGTTCGCCAAGGTCGGTAACTTCGAACATATTTTGGAGTTCCCTCTTCAATTGGTCCATCAGTGCGCAATCATTGGTGAATATTAATAGGTCGTCTACCCAAATGGTGACGATTTCTATCTTATCACCTTTGATCTGAATGTACGCACATGGATCCGAGAATAGGCGCTTGAATCCCACGTCTAGTAACTTGCGGTTCAGCACGATATTCCATTCTCGGCCAGACTGCTTTAGCCTGTAGAGGGTTTTCTTTAATTTACATATGCAGTATGTTCCATCGCTGTATCCTTCGGGTTGCCGCATATACACTTCTTCTTTGAGAGTTCCATTAAGATAGGCGCCTTTCACGTCCATCTGTCCGATCTCCCAATCTAAGATTGCGGCTAGCCCGAGGATAGCTCGAATGGTTTCGAGGCGGACTACGGGCGTGAACGTCTCGGTATAGTCCATGCCTGGAATTTGAGAATATCCCTTCGCAACCAGGCGGGCTTTGTATTTGATTATTTCACCCTCTTTGTTTGTTTTCTTAACTAGAACCCATTTATTTCCTACGGGTTTTCGATCTTCGGGAGGTTCCACTAACTCCCAAGTCTCCATACCCTGTAGTTGATTGAGTTCCGTCTGGACTGCCTGTTCCCATTTGGGCCACTCGAGTGATCTCTTGGCATCACTGAGCGTCTTTGGCTCGTCCGCATCCGCATTTCCGTGGGCGCTCATCGCAATATAGACTAATTCGGCATTTGATTTATCTGGATCATTATCCAGATCTTCGTCTGCCTCTGGGTCGTGCATTAGACGGTAATCATGCCGCACTGTCTTTCTTCTGGTTTGTCTGGGCTGGCTTGGTGTGTCCGTCCCGCTTTCCTCGCGTTGATCAGGATCATCATCCTGTCTGCGCTTTTGCGGATTTTTGGCAGGTGACTGTGGCGCGGAAGTTCCTTCGTCTGGGCTGGCTTGGTGCGTCCATCCCGCTTTCCTCGCGTTGATCAGGATCATCATCCTGTCTGCGCTTTCGCGGATTTTTGGCAGGTGACTGTGGCGCAGAAGTTCCTAACTCCCCCTCACGCTGCACATCTGCGGTCGTTGTGAGGTTTGGGACTTCGGGTCTCCTTTCCACATGCGGCACGTCTGACGCATTGCTAGGTAAAGTGCCCGGAAATATATTTTGCTCCCCCTCATGCTGTGCTATGAGGATAGGTACGTCGGATCCTATTTGCTCTTGTGGCATGTGAGGCGCATTGCCGGGCAAATGGTCTGGGGAATTCGAAGAAAATTGGAAATTACGCGAGATTTTAATCTGGTGCGTATGCGCATCATAATATTTGATGGCTTTGGGTCCATCCATGTATCCAACAAAAATATACTTGTTGGCACGGGGCGCTAGCTTTAATAGTGTTGCGTCCTCCGTGAGGACCCATATGGGGGAACCGAATTCTTGTAGGTACGAGATATTTGGTTTCGTCCCATTCCATTTTTCTTCGGGAGTTGCCCCATTTAACGCCTGGGTAGGCGATCTATTTTTAATATAGACTGCATGAGCAATCGCTTCAGCCCAAAGATAACGAGGTAGATCTCTCGCATAGATCATCGCGCGCGCTAGTCCAAGCAGTGTGCGATTCAATCTCTCAGAGACTCCATTCTGGGATGGTGAGTACGGCGCAGTCGGACCCATCTCGATCCCTTTCATTTGACACCAGTTAATTAATTCGGTGTTCATATATTCTCGACTGTTGTCGAGCCTGAGTCACAAGGGTTTATTTCCAAACTTGCGCTCGATATAGGTAATATAATTCTTTACCTTTTCTGTTACTTCATCTTTATGCCTCATAAATAGTACTGTACTTCGATGACTGTAATCATCGGTAAATGTAATAAAATATTTCCACCCTTGTAGAGCGGCTGTCTGCGCAGGTCCCCACACATCCGTGTGTGTTAATTCTCCGGGTACCTTGCTGCATTCGTCCGTCTCTTTGGGAAATGGCTTCCGCGTCGCCTTTGCTTGGATGCACGCCTCGCAATTAATTTCATCTGGGCTTGGCGAGATTTCTAGGCCATCAACAAGCCCTTCGCGATATAATCGCATAAGTGCTGGTTTCCCGATATGGCCATAGATCTTGTGCCACTCTTCCCAGGTATGCGGGCCATATTTCTTAGCAGCATAGGTTCGCGCAGGTTGCGGAACTATTGGACGCAATTTCAATGAATATAGTCGTCCATTTTTCTTGCCTATAGCAAGAGTGTGTTTATTTTTATCTATTAGTATTGCGCGACTATTACCCATAAGTACTCTTCCTGCCGCGTCATCCAAACACGTGATGGAGAGGAGGCTATTGGGTGCTGTCAGTGCATACAGTACACCGTGGAGATGGAATTTCACTTTTCGGTCTCCTACTTCACTTTTGACATCGACCGTACTGCGGCCCAATGCCTGCGTTGGTTGCAGTCCGATGCCCGTGATTGTGTGATCTTCGAGCACCTGATAGGTCGCGAAGACTTCACGACGATTTGTAATGTGCGAAGTTGTCCCGGAGTCGGCAAACCACTCATAGAAAGAAGCGATTTCGCCATCAGATCCGAGAGATACAGTGTCGCTATCATTATCGTAGGCTATTTTTGCCTCATCCTCTTTCAATTCGACCTCGCGCACTTCGTAAGCACGTTCCGTCTTTTGCCGTTTCATCGGCAGGCCCTGTCCGGCTTTGCCACCACCTTTAGCCCAACAATCCGTGGCCTTATGCCCGAATTTTCCGCAATTCATACATTTGACCTTGTCGCAGTGCCGACACTCGTTACCAAGATGTCCTGGCTTTCTGCAGATCGAACATTTTTTGTATTCCCCAAAGGGGTGCTTCTTTCCTTTGGCAACCATGGCTTAGTCCGAGGATTGACTGCGCTCGCCACGCTCGTGCCTTTGCCTATTTTTATCAAGAATGATGGCAATCAATTCTTGTGATGTAAGCTGAGGGCGCACGTTGTCAGCACCTTCGGCGCCAACATTGCCGGCCATGGCGCCAAAGTAAGAGCTGAGGAAAGAGTCCCAGCTCTCCAGTAATGAGGTAGCCAGAATGAGCCGGAAATCCTCGTCAGAAACAACCTTCCCCATTAGGTGGAGTTGTTCCTGGATCTGTCGTAGCTGTGTAATGTGACTGGAGATATTATCTTCTTCCTTGGCTTGCCTCCGGTCAAAACGCCGGCACAGCGTGAGAATTCCATGCTGTCCACGCTGTTCCTTGACTGTGCGAAGCTGCTCCCACATGGCCCGTGCCGTCTCGGCTCTAGTGATGTGCACCATCTGGGAATCTCCCAGCGATAGCACAATTACGTTCTGGGCCTTGAGGTCCTTTTCTCCCCAGGCGCTAATCTCCGCCTCTCTCGCTGCCCTATTGGCCGGGTCATTACTCAGCTGCAGCTTCGGTGTCTTTCCGGTCACATACTCCTGGAGACCCTTATCGTTAAGGATGGCCTCGACGCGGTGCTTCCACGGGAGCCAATTGTCTTCCTTCAGGAGCGGGATCCGGTAATCATTGCTATTGCTCGTATTATCAGCGCTGGTCGACATTATTTGTTCTCGTACTAGTAAGGGGGTAACAATTTTTGTAGCCACAATAGGGGCTGTTGTTATCCAAGTATTTATTGGCTAGAGCCGGGGCTCATAACCTGTTAGAAATTGCGCCTTAGTTCCCAAATAGGAAGGTAGTGATGGCGGGTCAAGATGCGTCGGGGCGTGTGATTACGCGTCCTAAAATAGATTTCTGTATATATACAGTTCTAGACGCTCCACTTTATATAAGCAAATTTCCTTCTTTGTCTTTCTTTGTAATCATGCCCTCGGCTTGTCTGCCCTTGGGCGCTCCCCAATTTCTGGAGCTCCAGAAATTTGGGCGCTACTTTCCAACAGGATGAATACTACAAAATTCGTCATATTTTGCACGCACATCGTCGTAGTCGTCAGTGAAGTGGAATGTAAAGCGGCCATTTTCTCTGTTGACGCATTCAATATTCACGTTTATGGTTATCGTGTTGAAGACATGGACTTTGGCATTTGTCGCCATTAATCAGTGTATCCGAATGTGCAATTTTTCATCCGACACTGCAACCGACACGAGCGATGACGCTGACAAAACACCAGCACATAAGATTATTCTCCTCATTCAAAATTCACACTCAGTCTAACAGAATTGGATGCTCAATATGGCATTCATACATGGAACATGTGTGAATCTTGCGAGCAACTACATGGTATCCCCTTACCCGCCTTTGATCTACGCAATGCTAAGGCTCTCCATCCGAATGAATGTGAATCAGCATTGAAAGGAGCACTCGCAAAGGTGTTGATGAACATAACGAGACAGCGTACGTGGGACAAAGACTTCGAAGGACATAATCGCGACAGGACCCCGGCATATGCTCCAATATGTCCAATCCAAAATCCCCGAATTTTGGCCCTTATGTCCGCACACCATTTGGGCCCAAATACCCGCACAACAGATCGGGTTAGCCAAATTTGGTCCATTTATACCCGCATGGCCAATATAACCTCTGAAAATGGCCAAAATTTACAAAAAAAGCGCAAAAATCACCCAGGACACGCATGCACCGGAGACGGCGAGCTATATCTGGACATCTAATATTGTGCAAATATCCCATCTAACATTGTACATATATGGTAGAATGTCAGACAGTTGTACATTTTTGTAAACATGCTTATTCTCACGATCTGATTGGCTGAGAAAGGATGTAAGGCAAAATTTTCGCAGGCAACAAGAGCCGGTCATACATGTACAATGTAAGGCAGAATTTTCCCACAATGTCCGCAGATGTGATATTGCACACTGTCTCCAGTGGCAGAACATGCTACGCATCATTGCTGAACCTATAGACACTATCCTGACCCTTTGGCCGTGGCTACATGTCTAGGACACGTTCAACGTCCAATCTGTCTAATACCGCATGTAAGAGAATGGGCTTGTCATTGTATATCAGTGCTGAGGGTGAGAGGCAAATGCTGACTTGCTTGCTCAACCTGAATGCGCGAGCGGAAAACATATTGACTCTGACTCAGCGACAGCCACGTATCGGGCATTCACTTACTCGGAGAAGGCGAAGCCTTGGAGGTTGTCCCCGGCCGTCCAAAAATGTCTGCACTATCAGATCGGACATGCTGGCGATGGTCCATTTATGTCCGCACAGTGGATCGGGTAGAGTGCCAGAATTTGGCCTGTTCTACACGGCCAGACATCTGCGGCACCAGAATGGGGCCTGAGAGCGGAGTCGCCGCAACAGCCCATGCCCGGCGCGATTACTACCCTTTTCGTGTAATGATTTTACGGTATTTAAAAAATAGCCTTATACAGTGCTTGGACATGTTGTCAATTCAGCTGCATAGATAGGCCTATGACAGCCCAAGTGCGGCCCCATTCCAGGGCTGGCGGTCAGACACCAAAACAGCCCTCAATTCACATGCAATTATGGGGCCGTGGCAGCCCAGAAACTGGCTGAGGGAAAGGTCAGTCCGATGCTTCAGTCAGGGTCACAAATGATCAATCCAGCCAAAATCCCATTTTCGTACAAAACAAAATGGTATAGCACAAATTTATTGCATTTTTGTATGCTACATGTACGCTATGGGAGAGTACAACACCCACATGCCGCTTCGCGATGATGCAGCATGCTTTAGGTTGGGCACGGTGGATGGAGGGTCTTGGGATGGGAGGACAGTAGTGGCAGAAAGGCAAGAGCAGGATGCCCACACCGACACGAGAGTACAACACCCGCATGCCGCGTTGTGATGACGCGGCGTGTGTCATTTGGCACACTGTTGATCGGGCACGGCGGGCAGAGGGGCTTAGAAAGAGAGGATGGCAGTAGCGGGAGCGCGAGAGCACGACGCCCGCACACTGCGTCGTGATAACGCGGCGTGGTGGCGTAGCTTGTTCAAGGCCCACTTGACATGCATGACGGGCAGAGGGCTTTGGAAGGGAGGACAGCAGTGGCGGGAAGCAAATATTGCTCCTCCCGCTAACCCTCCCATGCTGTGCTGCACTTGTGAATGCCCTGAGCTGTGAACCAAATCCTAAAAAATCTGCATATCAGAATTGGCACAAAAGACAAAAATGTTAACCTATCGTGCGATGCATGATCAGCACCTCTCAACGCGAATGTAGGCGGCATGTAATGTGTCGTGATGCACTGGCGCCGACAACTAGGAAGGAAATCTAAATGAATGCGGGAGACGCGGGTGGTGGTGACACGACGACAAGGATGAGAATGTTGGTGGCTGGAATTGGGTGGACATTGGAGACGAAGGATCTGGGTAGTGAGGAGCGTGAGCCAATGGAGGAGGGAACGAGACATGAATGCACGAAGCAGAGCCCGCAGATGACCTGCAGAGTTTGAATTGACTTAGAGACTTTCTGGTGTATCGCGACTTGCACATCCATGTTGCTGCCTCGGGCTCTCAATGCAATTTATTAGTAATAATAAATATCATTCATCTTGTTTGTCCAGAAAGTAGAGTTTACTCTAATATTAATTTCGAGAGTACTACTGCCAACCAGCCTGGCCTATACATATGTCTGCAGAGTCATAGTACCAGGATCAGACGGGGGTCGAATAGGCACTGGGTCATGTTGGAAATGGCCGGAAAAGAGGCAATCCGAGGGCATCCGAGGGATGCGCCACAGCGGAGATTAATTACATAATGTGGCCATTATATAAAAGGATATCTATATTTGGAGCAATGAGAGCTCCGCAGCCACATCTTCGTCCCGATCCTTTACCTCGCGTCCGGTCCGATTCTCTCAGATTAAATTCCTCGCTTCCCAAAAGGGCTACGAGGCCCCGCATTTTCTAACAGGTTATGAGCCCCGAGACGATTGCAATCCTCGGACATAGGCTCTTCTCTGAATATATAGCTGAGTCCTTGACCCCTATTCACCAAAAGGCTGATATACTGCATTGCACAACAAGTAATAGGAGATCTCAGCAGTCCTATGTATGATTTAGGACTACTGAGGAAAAATAATATTGTTTTGTGCCTAAAGACTTCGCCGGATAATGATTCGGCAGACGCGGTCAAAAGAGCCGCGCAGAGAAGCGTTGGGAGGCCAAGCGCGCCTAAATAGGAGCGTGCGAGAATGAGATGCGCTCTTGCTGTCCTAAGAGGCAGAACTGCAGTAAATGCGAGTGCTAAGACCTGGAGCTCAGAGCCTAGAGTGCAAGACCAGAGACTGAGAGTCCATAGAGAGACCACAGTCCCAAGTCAAAGACTCAGAGCCAGAGATGAGAGGCCAAACTCGAAAACCCGAGGCGCGAGATGTGTCATTGAGATAAGATTAGATGAGGATGCAAAGCGCCTTGGGAACGCAGAGCGCCTAAAGCAGATAAGCGAGATAAGATAAGATGATGCGCATGCATACTGCGCACATCAGCATGGTGAGCCTCGAGGAATATGGCGCGTGCAAAGATGCACGGAAGCTGTGACGCGATGTGCGTTAGTGGTGAGAGATGCACTTGCAATGCGTGGACCCCCGAGCCATAGCCAGAAGATGTTTTCGAGCCCCAAGCTCAGGAAGCAGACTCTGTATCACCGGAGAAAAGCCGAGGCCATAGCCGATGATTAGATCTGGCAGGCAAGGCAGAGCGGGATGCGGAGACTGGGGCCTATAAACACAAATGTAAGGCCCAACAATATATATTTCTACGGGCCAAAAACAGTGTGAAGCTGTATGCAGTACTGTACTTAACGGAGTACAGAATAAAATCAACCGGTATAATGGGTATATCACCGGAAAGAAGCCAAAGCTGATCGTGAGCAAAGGCACTAAATTTAGATGGTCGAGAGTATCGAAAGGGCAATCTACAGTAATTGCTCAGTACCCGGCCAATGAGAGTGAGATGAGTGTGACTGCGCTGCACTCGCCATTCCAGAAAGAAAGCCGTAGAATGTCTAAATTGAACACTACTCGATTGAATGTGCCTATGAGCACAATTAAAGATGCTACCCTCAAATACAATATTAGCATCCAGGGCTACAAAAATATATTGGTAAGCTACATGGATGGAGTGAAATGTAGGGCGCATGAATGCGTCAAGACCACCTAGCCGGGCTCCCTGCGAACCAATGGACAGATGTGTCACATGGTAAGGAGAAGCCCGATGTCCCCAAACTAGGCGGAACTGCAGATGTGCAGCGCCAGGGGGAGAGAAAATGAAAAATTCCAGACCCCTCACCAATTAGCATGGCAGACGTGCATGCATGGGAAGGAGATCTGAAGTCCCATAAAACTCAAAGCGACTGCAGACGTGCAGTGCGAGGGGAAATCAGGGGGAGCATATTAGCACCGGGTCCACTACCAAGCAACGTGACAGACGTGCCGCGTGCGGAGATGAGTCCCGAAGTCTCCAAACTAGGCTGAACTGCAGACGTGCAGTGTCAGGGGGAAGAAAAGGAAATTGCCGGATCCCATACCAACCAATACTGCAGACGTGCAATATGGAGATGAGAGATCCGAAGCCCTAAAACCTCGGCAGCCATAGACGTGTAGCGCGAGGGGGAGCTAGGGAATTCCGCACCACAGTCAACTGCCACATCAAATCCGCGCAGCGCAGATGGGATGATGATCCCGAAGAACGCGAAGAAGGTGGGACTGATGCACACAAAAAAGGAAAGGCCCACAGACAGAAAAGTCGGTAAAATCTACCGAATGATCTGGATGCCAAGAAGGACGATCCGGAGAACGCGCGCCAACAGAAGCGCACATATGAGCTAAAAATGCTCAGAATTGAAAAAATGAAAAATCGCACTCTGGCTAGTAGCGAGTGTTATTTGGTGTTGGGGGAACCCTCACCAGATTCCGACAGCGGGCTTTTCCCACTGGGTTTTTTCCTGCGAGGTTTTAACTGCTGGTCTACCCCTACCAGAAGGTAGGATGGTCGGGAGTGTGTATCTGAGGACCATCAGACGGCGATATTAATCGCATGCGATCCTCAAAATATTTATTGTCCTATCCCGGAAAGAAAAACAATCCCTAAGCCAAGGCATCAGAAGCAAATAAATATGCTCGAATGCCCGTCGGCTTGAGGGGGAGTGTTGGAAATGGCCGGAAAAGAGGCAATCCGAGGGCATCCGAGGGATGCGCCACAGCGGAGATTAATTACATAATGTGGCCATTATATAAAAGGATATCTATATTTGGAGCAATGAGAGCTCCGCAGCCACATCTTCGTCCCGATCCTTTACCTCGCGTCCGGTCCGATTCTCTCAGATTAAATTCCTCGCTTCCCAAAAGGGCTACGAGGCCCCGCATTTTCTAACAGGTCAGTATCCCACAACCCAGTGCCTAGCTGGTGCCGCTGTCGAAGCACCAATGCCTGGTTGGGGGAAAACACCGCAGCCACCCTCTTACAGCCCAGGAATCGACCCGTTCACGGCACCAAGACAGCCCTGCAAGTCCGGGGCCGTTCGGACAACTCAAACCGGGTCAAATTCCTCTGCGCTTGAAAATCCCCGAAACGGTAACAGGCGGGGGCTGGATTTGGGCCGATATTCGGGCCGCTACGACCCTTTTCGTGTAATGATTTTCTGGGGTCTGCCTATTCTGGCCGTGTACCCGGACTTAGTCTCGGACGTTGGCCGGATTTGGGGGTCACTTCTACCCGCATCCGGATCGGACATGTTGCAGCGTATGCCGGGGTCCTATCGCGACGCGGATGCCTTCTACGCTGATATCTCCCAAATCACTGTTCTTCTTTCACCCGGCTATGAAGACGTCATCACTTCCTCTGCAAAACAACGAGGAATGAACTTACCTGACGTCATAGCTGCGAAAAAGAAGATTAAAAAGTAACATTATCAAATACATTTCCTGCACTCATACTCTTACTTTCTACTGTACGCGTACGATACATAATTCTCGATTTTCACACTCTTATTTCCTACTTTACGCTTTGTATCTACTTCTATATCGAAAACCACACTAAAAATATATATAATACAAAAATTCGGCGAAATTTCGCCCCAAAAAATTGACCTACCTACCTCGCGAGGTTAGTGCATGCTGAAAAGCATGCGCTTCTCGAGTGTTTCTCACGCACCACGAACGGAGTCCGTTCGTGCTCGACTCCAACACGACCCCCTCCAAGTTCCAAGTCCTGTTCCAAGTTCCGCACCCACTCGTCAATCTTTCTCATCTGCCGGATCTTGTACACACCCGCGCGCGCGGCTTAAATTACTGCTGCTTTTCAGTCAGGCTGTTTCGTAATTGCTTCATTTGATATCTCAAAACTGGAGCTTGTGCTTCTTGCGCACCTGACATACCCCCTCGAGTGTCTTGCGGAGGCTTCCATGAGAGCTCGTGCGTTCAGTATTCTTCGTGGCAGTTCACGGCACAGGCCCCACGCGATATCCCTCACCCTACGAAGAACCAGTCATCGAAGTGTTGACCTTTCCGAGACCACTTCCGATGTCGCAAACGACTTTGGTTCTTACGATGTCATTCTTCCACCAGAGCCTTTCGTATGGGGCGTCGCCCATATCAAGCCGCGCTGTGTGCCTGAAGACATTCGCAGACCGCGTTATGCGCTCTCATTTGACTCTGCTTCTACCCTTGGCTTCGGCGAGGACACGTCTACGGGGCCTCAGCACGTTCGGGACAAGCTAATTGCACTTCAAGACGAGGAAACTGTGAGGCGCGTCGGTAGGCTGGCGAAGGAAGTGCTACTCTACGCAGGAAGCCTGGTGCAGGTGAGTTGGGTAATCTGTCGACGAGCTTATGCATCTGCGGCGCGGGTTGATGCGTCACAGATTCATTAGCCCATCGCCTGGTCTGGGACAACGCGCTGCATTTTCTTACATGTGTAGGTGGGCGTAACGACGGAAGCCGTTGACGCAGCTGTGCACGAATTCATTCTGTCTCACTCCGCATACCCATCTCCCCTCCTGTATAATGGCTTCCCGAAGTCATGCTGCACCAGCGTCAACAATATCATCACTCACGGTATTCCCGATGAGTAAGTTTGTTACCTTTTTCACTCGTCGCACTGCTCATCGTCCTTAGCCGCTCACTCATGGACGGAGATATCGTGAATGTTGACATCACAATATATAAGGATGGCTTTCACGGGGACACGTCGCAGACATTCCTCGTCGGCGACGTGGTGAGTCCACTGTCTTCTCTTTAAACTATGTTATTTATCTGACCCGCTCGTATGAGGACGAACAAGGCCGTGCACTTGTTCAGACCACCCGTGAGGCATTGGAGGCAAGCATCGCCGCGTGTGCGCCCGGCCGACCATTCAAGGGTATTGGCAAAGCAATCTACGAGCTCGTTCGAAACACCGAATTTTCTGTGAACACGCAGTTCACCGGGCATGGCATCGGCGAGGACTTCCATAGGAGACCTTGGATTTTGCACCACCGTGGGTCTGCGCATACCATTCCGTCTGATGTCAGCTCAGAATGACTGTTGCAGTGAACGATGAGCCAGGTGTAATGCTGCCCGGTCATTGTTTCACGATTGAGGTGCGTATTGCAAATTCCTGTCTTCGTCGGGCTGTACTCATGTCGTCCATTAGCCGTGCATTGTCCAAGGCGCCGACCCCAACGGCTGGATGTTCCCAGACGGCTGGACAGTTTCAACCGAAGTACGCGTTAGAGTTTTGACAAATTACGATACTCACAGACCACGTTCTGTAGAACTGTGCACGTAGTGCACAAGCAGAACATATGGTCTTAATCACCGAAACCGGGGCGGAGGTACTGACACGATAGCCAGACGCAGATAGTGCTGTTTGTACGCGTATACCACGAGTAGTCACGAACATTCGTTGTTTGGGTGGTGGAGATTGGCGAGCAGGCTGGCGAAGGATAGAGACGAGCAACGATATATCCAGATACCTTGGCGCTTGTAAGCTTCCTTTACCGCGCCCTGGCATGCGGCCTGGCCGGAAGCGCCAGGCCTCATGCCACTGCAAAACCGCTTTCAAACGAGACTTACGCGTCCACCCCTAAGCCCTGAGCTCAACTTGCGATACACCTCAAACTCCTCTCGATATCTCACCTTTGATCAATCTTCGATAAAGTGATGCCTCAATCTTGTAGGCTCTATGCCTCCGGAGGAGGCTGCAGGTTTGGAGATCAATGCAGATTCTCCCATGGTATCGCCCCACCTTTGTCGCCCAACCGTACGCAGTCGCCATCCGTGCAGAGCCCTGGAAGGCGAACTGGGGCTCAGGCTGGCGGCGGTAGTGCGCCGAGGCAGGTTTGCAACATGTACTGGGCTTCTGGGAGTTGCGGTCGTGGGTTTGAGTGCCAGTACAAGCACGAACGAGCACCCAACGCCGCAGCTTCCTCTGGCCCTCCTACTGTCGCGGAGGAAGAAGTCGAACCCGACTTTTTCTCCGCGGAAGGGCTTGCTGCGAATGTGGGCTCGGTGCGCGAGCAGCGCCATATGCTGAACCCCAGTGAAGCCCACAACCATGTCAGGCCTTTTTTGAGCGTCAACTATCATTTCGAGAGCGCTGCAAAAGTTCAAGGCTTCGTGAGGATACTAGCGAGTGTGAATGACAGAAACAAAAGCTGGGTATGTCATCTTCCGATTTTGCCTGATGTTGGGCATGCGTTGATGATGACCTCTGGGATCGTAGGACTCGGCGAAGGCCCAAGTAAGTTGAATCTGCCACCGTGCTAGGTGGGATCACTCAATACGCACTTGAACAGGCGTTTCTTGACATGGTCGTTAATGTGATGTGTTCGCGATAGTTCGATTTGAGATTAGTGATTGACGTTGAATCCGATACAGGGAAACGCGATCTTGCGCGTCGGTGAAGTTTTGCGTTTTGAACCTGTAAACCATAGGATAGGCATGGCAGGGGGCGTCCTGTCCTTTCAGAAAGGATATTTTCCCATCTTCGAAGTACACAAACTTTCGTCTTCTATAGTCAGCATGTTTAACCAACTACGCAGTATTTCGCATCCAACCTGGTTTTGAAGAGTACCTTGCACAAGAACATCAAGTAAGTAGTTCTTTAGCTACGTGTGGCGTTGTTGTGCGATTTTGACCATCTCGTAGTCACTTATACACTGTGATTGAAAACAACTACGAGACCGTCCATAACGTGATTCACACCTGCGTTGGAGGTCTGATCCGAGAGAAATCTTGGAAGGACTCGACACCAAATTTGACATCAGGTCTTCAAAGTAGCCTAGACGGCGTAGTGGTGTTTAAGACATTGTCGACAGTCCTTCTTCAGTAAGTGCCTCTCCGAGTGTAGTTCGGGGCTCTGCTAAACTCTTTCGAGGTATTTCAACCGATTCAAAGATGCGATCCGCAACCACCCTGGAATAGTCGATTTGGTTCTCGATCTCGCCACCTGGTTCAACACCTGGGCAGATGACGTGTGTGCCAGCCCTCCTCGCTTTGACGACGTTATCACATCGGCCAACACTAACATCCGCAACCTGACCATAGCTCAGTTGCGCGAAGAGATCACGCGTCTGCAGACGATTGTCGAAAGAGAGGCTGCCGTTGCTAACCGACTCCGTCGGCCTGCTGTGCAAACATCGATCAGTTCCGTGCAGCGACAGCAGGCGCTCGTCGCACAGCTGGTGCAGACCTACGACCCGCCGGGGCAGCTCCGTCCTGAGGGCCCCCGGCACGACAATGATTTTGAAGATATTAGTTCTATCCGTATTGCGCCGACTCATGAAGAACTTTTATGTCCTGTCCCACCATATTTGCCCGTCTTCGTGCACGACGCGCCTCATCATCACGCTGCCCACTCTATGGAGAGGCATCTCGACATTCAGTTTCGGCTATTACGCGAGGAGATGATGTGAGTGTGCCTATCGCAAGCGTAGATGAGTCACTAATGGCAGTGCAGAGCTACAATTCGCTCATCGATAACGTCCATAAATGGTGATCTCGCCTCCATGTGGAGTCGCACAGGACGCAAGAAGGAGAAGACCAAGCTCGAAGAGCTCCTGAATAAAAAGGGTGGCGCGTACCGCTCAAGCGGCTACGACTCCGTCTTCTTCCAGCTGTATACCAATGTTGAGTTCTTACCCGTCAAAGCCGAGCGGCGGGATCTCACCGTCGGATTGCTTGTTGACACGCCTCCGGGTACTGCCCGTGATACGGACGTAAGGCGGCGGTATGATTATTGGTCACATACAAAACGGCTGCAGGGTGGTAGCCTCGTTGCACTTATCATTGTATCTCATCGACAGATGCGTATCTTCCTTGGAGAGATCAAGTCTTTCAACAAGGATATCGCAGAGTCATCGAAGGCGAACAACGAGAAAATACAAGTGAGACTCAAGTTCTTCGATGCTGAGGTAGAGTTGATGGCACTCCGCCGGGAGAGCATGCATGCCGAGTATGGGTCGAAATACGCCGTGTTGCTGGATAATAGCGTCATGTTTGAGGCTGTCCGCCCCTTCCTCGAAAGGCTCCAGACGATTGAGCCCACAGAGATCCCCTTCTCTCGCTACATCTCCCGGAATGGCGCTCTGAACAACGATGTCCCTGTTCTCCATGCACGATACGCGACGGCTCCTAGATTCCGCTTCAATCTCCAGTGTCTCGCGAAGCACGGGCAGACGATCCCAGCGCTTGACATTTCGCAACCGGACGCCGTTACGAACGCCCGTCAGCAATTGCGTCAAGCAAGTCATCTAGATCCTAGCCAAGTCGACGCCGTGGTCGACACACTTACGAGAGAAGTCTCGCTCATCCAGGGGTAAATGATGATGATTTGTGTCCAGCAATGGTCTTTACTTATTCCCTTCGTCTCAAATAGCCCACCCGGAACTGGGAAGGTATGTAGATGTTCTCTCTACCTTGCCTCGTAGGTTTGATCAGTTCGTCACTAGAGTTATACCGGCAAGGAGATTCTGCGAATCTTGTTCGCCAGTGGGATCAAGCCTATTGGTGAGCTAGGAGTTGTTAATGTGTGACTATTTCGCTCAAGGACTGCCTCGCAGTGTTGATCGCTTACACTAACCATGCCCTTGACCATATGCTTAGTTCTGTGCTCGATGCTGGTATCACACAAAACCTTGTCCGACTCGGATCGCGGTCATCTGATGAACGCATCGCTGAGTATACCCTGGACAAGCTGGAGAAAGTTGCGGGCGCTACGGAGGTGGAACGCACGAATCGGCGTCAATATGCAAAAATGAAGAAGTTAGAAGAAGATATGATCAAAGTCATGGAATCAATTCAGCTGCCGATTCTCACCTGGGAGAAGATCCAGGAATATCTCGAAATTCATTACCCTGAGCATGCGGACTCCATTGAGACCCCACCATACTGGGTCCAAATGCTGACAGCACGCGTTTGGGAGGATGAAGAAGAAAATGGTGAGTTTGCTACAGTGGAGCGAAAGAAGAAACAGCACAAAGTCGACACGGGGTCTCGTACACTGTACGGTTTCTGGAGGAATGGCCAGGACTTGCAGTACATCTCGCCTCCAAGTCCCCAACAACCGAAGCACAAGAAGAAGAGGAAGCAGGCAGAGACCGAGTCTGTTACTCCGGCTACAGACTCCTCAGTCATCGAGTTCTTTACATCGTTGGGTTTCAATGCAGAAATCCCTCCAGTGCCGACTTCAGCCCGACCGACCGATATTCTTCTCAATCTGCAGGAACCTAGAGTCTGGTCAATGTCTCTGGACGAAAGGAGGAGACTCGCCGGAGACTGGGAACAAGACATCCGGATAATGGCCTATCATTCAAAATTGCATGAGTACGAAGAGTTACGCGAAAGCTACAAGGATGCATGTCAAGAATATAATGACATTAAGGATGAGGTATGGTTATCTATGATAATATCAAGGATTTCTTACTCAGCAAGTTTAGGCTCGCCGTCGTCTCCTGAGCAAAACCGACCTTATCGGTTGCACGACCACAGGTACGTCTTATCCCGAGACCTATAGTGTTCAGACCCTCTAATTCATCGCAAAGGCGCGGCCAAATTGACATCGTTGCTCACGGTAAAGAGGCATACGATCATTCTCGCATATCTCGCTCAACATGATGTCACAGAATATCGCTCCGAGAGTTCTGATGGTAGAAGAAGCGGGACAAGTGCTTGAGGCACACATTCTGACGTCGCTAGTATCGTCCGGTGCGTCCACCTTCGTTTTTTTACAAGAATACCAATTCATTGTTCCTAGTTCATCATCTAATATGCATCGGAGATCCTCAGCAGCTACGGCCCTCTCTGGCAACCTACTGTAAGTTGAAGTGCTCTGATCAACACATTGCAGCTCATGATCGTTCGTAGCGCTTTCTATGGACAGCGAACGAGGAAACGAGCTTTACAAATTTGACCGGTCTCTCATGGAGAGACTGTCGAATGCTGGCATGCCGATGTCCCAGATCAATGTGCAACGCCGGATGCGCCCGGAAATCTCACATTACATTCGGTAAGCACTCAATATCAAGCCCCATTTCAGCACCACTCATACTTTTGGTAGAACCATCTTGTACAAGAATTTGGAGGACAACGACGTCGTTCAACACTATCCCAGGGTCCAAGGCATGCAGAGGAATGTGTACTTCTTGAGCCATATTAAGCCAGAGAGTGGAGCGGAGGATTCGGTATCGAAATTCAACATGTATGAGGTATGCGATGCCCTCAGTCGATGCGCGAGAACTCGCTAAGAGGCGTTGTCAGGTTGAGATGATACGGGACTTGGTCCTGTACTTTTTGAAGCAAGGACCGTATAGCGGTCCCGGCGACATTGCTGTGTTATGCGCATACCTCGGTCAACTACAGAAAGTTCGAGCCGCCCTCAGAGATCTCAAGATCTCCGTTGCGCTGGACGAGCGAGACCAGGAGCAGCTTGAGCGTCAAGGCTTGGAAGAGGAGGGTACCGAATACGAGGAAGTTATCGTCGCACAACACGTTGGTATACTTGACTCTTAAAGTGCTGGGTTACTCATATATTACTATAGGTGCGACTAGGGACTGTCGACATCTTCCAAGGGCAAGAGGCAAAGATTGTGATAGTCTCGCTTGTTCGAAACTCTGGTTCGTATGAAACCGGATCTGCATCGATTGGATTCTTGAAGGTATGCTCGACAATTACAGTCACCTCGATAGATGATTGATTTATGACACACCCATTTCAGAGCTCCAACCGTATCAACGTTGCACTGTCTAGAGCGAAGCATGGACTGTACATTCTCGGCAATGCGTCCAATTTGCGCAAGAACCCAACATGGTCAACCATCGTGGACGAGATGGAAGCGCGCGACCAAATCGGTACTGGCTTCCCTACCATCTGTCCCCGCCATCCAGATCAAACGCAGGTGATATCGCAGCCTGGTGAGCTAAACCGCTTGTCTCCAGGAGGAGGATGCTTGCTCCCGTGCGGATTCCGTCTTGGATGTGGACACATATGTCCGTCGTCGGTATGTCACAATTATCGGTGCTACTTGTGCGTCTGAAACGGGGCTTTTTCCAATAGTGCCACGCTGCTCTGGATAACCACCGGTCGACAAAGTGTCATATGCCATGCAACCGGACACCGTGCCCCCGTAGTCATCCCTGTTCAAAACATTGTTCGGATGATTGCGGCGACTGCGAGTTCCCTATGTACGAGGTCGCCTTACCATGTGGACATGTGAAGGATAAAGTCCCATGGTGAGTTCGTCTTTCACCTGCTGTAAGGACGACCTGCTGATCGGTCTTAGTTACTTGTTGGAGAAGCTGGAATCTGTCAAGTGCCAAAAGCTCGTTCGCAAACAGCTGCCGCGGTGCGAACATTCGGTCACGGTGGCATGTTCCCAAGACACGACCCTCGTTCAGTGCAAAGAGCCATGCGGTGGTACACTGCAGTGCTGCTCAAAGACATGCAAATCAACTTGCAACGATTGTCAGCGAGCAACTGCTGGTGCTGCCTTCACAGTCCGCAGTACAAACCGCATCAATCGGACATCTCATGTCGCGCATCCTTGCGAACGGCTCCTCAATTGTCAACATCGATGCGGCCTTGACTGTTCCCAGGATCACCATTGCAACACGAAGTGCTCCCATGAATGTCGTCAGCGATGTATTCACCATGAATGCCCGAAGCTCTGTTCTGCTCCGTGCGCACCGTGTATGGAGCCGTGCATATGGCGCTGTGCGCACCAGACTTGTCCAGTTCTTTGCGGCTCTGTGAGTACTATATCTGAATCCACGAAAACTCGCGCTCATGATGTTTTCGCGATAGATCTGTACGCGACTGCCCTGCGACGAACCGTGTACAGAAACTCTGGAGTGCGGACACCCGTGCCCCTCTGGTACGTACGGTTCATGCATTCGATTGTATAGAACTGACGATATTTCCATCCATGCAGTCTGCGGTGAACCATGTGCGTCACAGAAGTGCCCCCTGTGCCTCCCTGAAGACCGCAAAGCGGACATCGTCGACTTCATCATGCAACGGAAGCTGGGCGACCTCGACTTATCGTCGACGGACGTTAGCGAGCGATTGATCACGCTCTACTGCGGACACTTGTTCACCGTCGAGACCCTCGACGGGCACTGTAGGATGTCCGAATACTACGAGGTCGACCCGTCTGGTCGGTACCTTGCGCCCATGGCCCCGCCGATCAACTACCAGACGCCGCCGACGTGCCCGACGTGTCGCGGTCCGATCACTGCCCTGCGCTACGGGCGTGTTACCAAGCGGGCGACACTGGACATCTTGGAGCAGAACGTCGCAGGCACGATGTCACAGGCGATCGAGGAGATCAGTCCGCAGGTGGTACAGCTGTCGGAGGCACTGGAGGCGTCCCAGAAGGCGGCGAAGGAGATGAAGAGCGTCATCCCGTCGGTGGAGGAGATCCCGGACTGCACCGCCGCTGCCGCTGGCAAAGCCAATGAGCCGCTCTCGTACGATCTCCTGAACAAGGGCGCTATGCGGATCAGACACGGTCTTGACCCGGCCGAGGCGACTGCGTGGTTCGCCATCGTCAAGGACCTGTTGAAAGCGTACCAGCGCATCGTAGCCATCGCGGTGACTCGCGGTGCACACGTGAAGGCATATGAGGCCGCGCTGGTGACGCTCTTCCGCCTCGAGATGGACGCGCTCGCGGCAGACCCGGAAAAAGCGACCGCTGCGCCGGAGCCGTTAGCGATGGCCGCGGTGAACACGAAGATCGGGCAGCCGCCGCACAAGGCGGACACGCGCTTCCAGATCGAGGCGTTCTTCTTCTCGCTCGAGCTGCGCTTCACGCTCGCGCAGATCGGCGTGGGCCGCATTGAGGGCATCGCCACTGCGTCGACCGAGCCCGACGTCGCGAAGCACCGCGGCGTGTGGTGCGCGTTCGTCGCCTTCGTGTACGAGTCGTGCACTGCGGATGCTAAAAAGGCGGTTGAGATGGCGCAGCGGTCCTCTGCCTCGCGACAGGCTGCGCGAGCTTCAGTGTACGGGTTGCGCGTCATGTTCGAGCGGTTCAGGTTCCAGATCATGATGGAGCGGGCTGAATATTGCCGGAACAATCGTTGGACTAACAAGGAGCGGGGCGAACTTGCGAGGCGGGTGAAAGACAAGAAGAAAATCATGGCACTATCTGCTGACTCCATCCAGAAAGCCTATATCTGTAGCCGTCCCTCGCAGAGCGTGAAGGAGTTGACGGAGGAGCTTCAGTGGTTTTCTAATAATTGTCGCAGCAGGATAGACCGCTGGGAGGAGGACTGCGATGGGCTAGAAAGCTCCCTGTTGCGCGACACGATCTACCAGCCCGTCTCGTTGCAGGAACAAGAGGACATCGTCAAGGCATTCAACTTCAGTGCGTCGTTCGCTGCTTCTTAATTTTAATATACTGACCAGTGCTGTGTGGTTCGTACAGCACACGGGGGCCACTTCTACAACTGTGAGAACGGCCACACGTTCGTGATTACTGAGGTAGACATTTACCATGCCATGTCTGCAGTCAAGCGATGTGCTTATCGGATTCTGAATGTAGTGCGGCGGCGCTATGCAGGCTGCCCGGTGCCCCGAGTGCCACGCGGCGATCGGCGGGACCAGCCACAACTTGCATCAGAGCAACACGCGCGCGACGGAGTTTGAGGAGATCGCGACGAGGCTTGGTTCGGAGCGGTCTCCCTGGGCGTGGGGCAGGTGAATGTGCCGAGGTGCGATCAGGCGGCGGGCGATTGGCGATGGTTTTTGAGAGTGAACTTGGTATATAGGTCGTTTGGCGAAGGCAGTATAGAGGGGGTGGGTATTTGAATAGAGGATATGCTCGATATTGGCAATGATGAGTGATGGATTTGTACTGCAAGCTAGTGCGCAAGTGCGCCACTGACCTGAACGTATGGTAAACGCGCACTGGTTCAAGCAAAGAGGGTCTGCGAGGCATGCATCCCGCTCTTACTGAGAGCTTCGAATAAACATAGGAAGCGTAATGTTCGCGATTCCGGCGTGTTCGTTATGGTACTCGACGGTGCCGCCGCCAGTCTAGCGGTGAGACCCCGCGCGCGGCATGAGATCGATTCCCCTTTTCACTCGACCAAAAGTTGGCGCTCGCCCAGGAGATGTGATTAGCCTTTCAGCCAGTTCAAGATTACCCGTCAAGGCTACACCCCGCAAAAAGGACCTCGTTAGCCCATTATTCCAGTTAACCGACTCGAACGGTTGATCTCATCACTACGTTGATGCACTCTTCCCACTGAGCTAAACAGGAGTTAAATTACGATGAACGGAACTCAATCTCGGCGTTCCATCTGGAGTCTTGGACTTGCATCGGTGAATCTGTAAGTTGAGATACTTGGCTAAGGACGAGCACCGCAGATATGTTATATACGGCTTATGTAAATGACAGGCTGCATCGCTGCTGGAGCTGACCGCTGACCGCTGAGGCCGTACGCCTCGTACGCACTGAATATGCCGCGGGTGAAGTGAGATTGCATCCTGTCCGGCCAGTGATCACGGTCAAGCAAATGGGTCACCGTGTACTTGGAGAATGATTCGCCGCTAAACCCGCACCGCACCCGCACCACAGCAAGTCAAAGTCAAAAAAAGCACAGCAGACCCATTCAACCACGCAGATATCCATAGCATCGCACCAAGGGATAAGTAATAACTCGTTGCAGGCCCCGCAGTACAGATCACATATGAGAGACGAGTCACATCGTAGACTGTCCGAGAGGGAAGCGGAGACCGCTAAGAGACGGTAAGCTGGAGTTATAAAATCAGAGAGGCCGTGCAAGTTGTATGCAGGCCATACGTGAATCCCCGACTTTTCTGTGAGGTTCGTAGTAGATGTGGAGCTTCCGCGCGTCCATGGGCACATTTTCTTCTTCTTCTTCCGTTCCCTACGTTCCATACACGTCGACAGCCATGCCCGGTCCCTCTCCGAAAGCTATTCGATAATCCAGAGTGGCGTCGCAGAGACGGAGAGGAAAAGATCAAATCAGCAACCAATGTACAGAGTACATTCCCCGAGTTAAATAACAACGTGAAAGCGACTCGACAGGCCGAAGTTCCTCGATCGGAACCGCATCGCGCGATTTGAGCTGGCCCATCAGAATTGAGAAAACCGCGCAGGTGAGCACAGCCGCGTCGTCTGCGATCAGACAGCGCTTGGAGGGGGGCCGTCCGGCGGACAGTGCTCGCTCGTGGCAGCGTTCGGAATGGGGTCAAAACATTTGGACGGACAGGAATAGCGAACAGATATCGCTGGTACTGACGCAACAGGAGTCAGCGGAACGGAGAGAAAATTAAGGGGTAGTAAGGCTTCGAGTTCGGCTGGTCGGCTGCGCCTGTGATGTGTCGAGTGAAGGGCCCCAAGAGAAGCCTGTGAAAGACGCCACTAGCTGTTCCTTCGGTATTGAACGACTGGAGGGTGTGAAGGATTGCAGGAAGCGCAGAGACATGTCTGCACCTACCGTATCTATATCATCCCCAAGACCGACGCGGATATGCCGCATCGAATCCTCGCCCTCGCCCTCGCCCGGCGTGCAAGCAACGCAATCCGCGGTTCGAGTGTCCCAAATTGAAGGAAGACGCGTTATTCGCCAATGGACCTGTTCGATGTTAAATCCTGAACGCATACGCAGCTTGATCAAATCTGTGTTGGAGAGCTTGAGCGACCGTGTCATAAATTTGGGCAACGCATTCGCTCGGTACTAATCCCGGAAGATAGGATCTCGACTCGGGCGTATACGCCATTCGTTAATCGTCTCTTCACTGTTCTGAGTCGCTGGAGTGAATCCCGAGAGCCTTGGAGCGCCTCCCTCGTACTTACCACAGCTCGGGAGAGCGTGCCGGCAGCTACAGCACATCGTCGAATTCAGAACTCGCATCAGCGGGAGTCGCACCTAGGTGCGAGATGTACCAAATGTATCTTGGTAGTCAGACCCGACACCACCAGAGATAACGCAAGAACGATATCTCAGGAGGCCCGTGTTATGGCACGGATGAGAAACACTAGACGGTGGACGCGAAGTCCCTCAGTTCAATGCCGTATAGCGAAAGGACTAAGTTAGATATCTACCTAGACGGTGGACACGAAGTCCTACAGGTAGATCAGTACGGGTAGCTACGATAAATGGGTGGAATGTGCTTACCGTCGGTCCAACGTTGTAACGGCATAGCGAAAGGACAGAGGGAAACACGTGTAGCGTACGTACGCGGAGAGACTGAAAAAGGAAGGTAACGTAGTCAATGGCATACTACATACCTCTAGTCCCTCCGCGAGATTGTATCTACAACAACGGAAACCTCCAACTGCATTCCGTACACCGAGATGAGTTCGTAACCAGCATCGCGCTTACTGAGTGGGATGAAGGGGTGAACGTTAAGGGCTACGGGCGATCCAGAACGTACGCGAGCGCGAGAGACGGCCGTCACAAACGGACACGCGCCCCTCCCGCCTCCTGTGTAAGGCGCGTGGAGCACCCTTTCCCCGCTATCCTCCACCTCGCCCTGGATCCCCGCGGAGAGCCTTGCGGCCTTCTGCGCGGAGCCTCTACGCTGGCGCCTTCTGTGCCACCGGTTCGCGGTGCGCCGAAGGTGGAGTACGACACGGCGGAGGCTGACTTGTCCTAGTGTATCTTAGTTATTTCGAAGCTGCTATTCGACTTGTTTAGGCCGCCGTCGCTCATACCACTCGGGGATATATACCTCGTGAAGAGCTCCATGATCCATAGCAAAAGAAATGTTTACAGCAGACATGAAGGCCCGCCCAGCTTCTCGGACCAACCCATCCGCATCAATGGGTGGTGGCAATAGTCAACGTTATTCAGCGTTTAGTAAACCTTAAGGTAAGTGGACGCGTGATACTTCCAATGTGGGTAGTCTCATTATTTCTATGCAAGTAAAATTACGCAACACACTGTCGCTCGCAAATTTACCGTCAGAAGCGCATCGTTCGGGCGATCATATCTCTCTACGCTTGATCCCAACCACACACTCATGCGGCTTGCGAACGAAATTGTCGTGCACTCCGAACTGCACAGGATCTCTTGTCAGCACGCTTGTGCCGTAGAGGAAGTCCAAACTTACCTCTCGACCCGGTTGCAGGACAATATCGTAACGACGGAAAACGGCGGCGAGGACCAATGTCAGTTCCTGTAGGGCGACGTTGCGTCCGATGCAGGCCCTGGAACACGACAATAAGTTTACACAGCCGCCGGAGCAATGACCACTGCCCAAGATCTCACCTGGGTCCCAAGGAGAAAGGGTTGAACACCTTCATTAACTCGCCCCGTTTCTCAGCATCCAACCAGCGCTCGGGACGGTACTCCTCCACGTCCGCGCCCCACACTTCCTCGGAGTGATGCATGCTATATAAGGGCACGCTGATCTCTGTGCCTGCAGAAAAAGTGTGGCCGAGCACCGTGATGCCTCCTTCGGGAACGACACGACCGAGACCAAAACCAACCGCGGTGAGAATGCGGAGGCCCTCGTTGATGACAGCCTCGAGGTACGGCAAGGATTTGACGTCAACAAACGGCAAAATGCTCGAGTCTGAGCCGGCCACAGCGTCCAGCTCGGCCTGGAGTCTCTTCTGCACATTCTGGTTGCGGGCAACATGGAATATCACGGTCGCCAGCGAGCTGTAAAATAAGTTATCAGCAAAGCGAGCTCAACGGGACAATATAGCGGTAATAAATAGACGTACTTGGAAGTTGTGTCGGATCCTGCGACTAGCAGCGTAACGGCCTCCGTAGTCAACTCCCGCTCAGTCATTGGGTTTCCGTTCTCGTCTCGACCGTTCAATAATTTCCCAAACATATCATCAAAGATCTTCCCTTCATCTTCCGCCTGGCGGGCGGCGGCAAGGCGCCGCGAGATAGCTTCCGCCGCCAGGCCGATCAACTGGCCCTGCGCCTTCAGGCCACGACGGTGCTGCGGCATGCGCTCCACGAACTCGCGCACGTACGTGGGAAGCACACCGAGAATGGGAGAAACCTCCATGCGCGCACTAACTGCGTCGATAGCATCGATTTCTTCGACCTCATATTGAGCCGCAGGTTCCTGGGCGGTGGACTCGTCGAGTGCATAGGAGGCAATTCCAGCTGTAAGAGACTTCCTTATCCTGGCGGTGTCCTGGCCACGCAAAAGCATACCAAAAGGAGAGCCGAAGGCGAGTTCACCTGTGGGACCGTCACATCAGCCAGCGTTGAAGTATCTATGCAGCGCGAATTTCGTACCAATGACATCAAACGTGAACAAATTGCACCCTGTTAGACAACATCAGACGGTCAGATTCTCGTTTGAAAATAATTTGTCACTCACAAAACTGTGCATCAAACCAGACATAGCCGCCGCGCACCTCCCACGTGCTGGACCCCAGTGTGCCAGTCTTCACTTCATCCTTGCGCACCGCGCTGTTGCACATGATGTCCCACTGGTTCAACAGAGTTTGCAGATGAACCTTGATCGGGCCCTCGAAGGCGCGCACGCTCTGCGGGGAAAACATATGAGCCATGACGCGTCGCTTACGAGCATGTTCGGTGCGCGAGCGCGCGTTGAATATCCCGCGTATGGCACGGTAAGACGTAAAGGTGTCGTAGAAAGCTGACTTCGTTGTCCCGGTGGAGTGGCCATATACCGCTGAGACCGCTTCCGGAGAAACAATCGAAATGTGGTTCGGCGCAATCCGTACGAAAGGTCCTAGCGTCCAAGTTCGCATCAGTCATTCAAGTTACCACTTTACATGTAAGTTAGAGAGGCCTACCATATTTCTGGTGCAGCTCGTCGACAGTGTTGGTCCTCCTGAACTTGCTGGACACCCAGAAGAGCCAACCATCGGAGAATCTCGCAAAGAAAGGGCCGGGGTATTGGCGAAGACCATGCTCGTCGACCAAATACGGTACAACGTGCACTGCTAGGACAACAACGGGCAGAAGACAAAGGACGAAGGGAATCGGATGTGCCGTGAGGTTTAGAAGTACCTCGAACATAGTCTTAGTATGGTAGGCACGAGAGGCGACCAATTTCGTGACAAAACCGACTACGTGGATATCCCGGGAGAGGGGAAGTGGCCAATGGGTCTTGCCAAGGTGCAGCTTTTATACCTGATAGCGCCGAAGCCTAACGGCACGCAGGAGCCTAAATCCGTTCTCGTGGCTTAGAAGACTTCTTGGCTAAAAGGACTGTTATTCTGAGAAGGCATGAGTCATCTGGTAAATGTCAAACGACATTGACGGCAGAGGTATGAAGGCCTCCCGCCGCGTTGACAAGTTCAGAAGTTCATGCAAGCGAGATACCTGGATTTTACATCAAGACGTATCCAGCCCTCATCCGACCGTCAGATACGGGCAGCAGTATACGCGATTAAAGATGTACTGAAGACCTTACCGTAAGTTCAACATGAAAAGCGACTCTGGCAGGGGCTTACTGTGTCTGCAACAACCTTTCCAATAGACGACGGGCGATGATGTCACACCAAGGGTTATCTCCTTGGAATGCAATACCGATGAGCCGTGGCAAAAAGAAGAAAGCTTTCACACCATGAAGCTTACAGCGCGTTCCAGGGCGAGGTCATCACTATGACCGTTATGTGGGTGGCAGGCATTGAACAGCGTGCGACATTCGACATTCGTGCGTTCGTATCGGCCAATGTCGATCGTGAGTAATTCGCGGATCATCCGCGAAGCGTTATACGCTCCCGTACGGTAACCATACAAATTCCCTGGGATTACTTCGATCAGTTGTGCTGTCCAACCAACAGTCTATACTCACTGGGTCGAGCTGGATATTCCGGAAATCACAGCCATGAAAAGCCAGTGGAACACATTCTTCCAGGGTGCTGTACTCTCTCAGCGGAACCAGTCTCATCTACTACTTTAAATGTCAGAAAACTAACAGCTTCAACACCAACGGTCTTCATCAATATATTGTTAGTTGGGTGCCTTATGCCGAATAGAGCCGCAGTCATAGCATGAACTACAGAACGGTGACGACGTGGCATATATCGGGTAGTCTGTATGTTGGAAATGGCCTGAAAAGAGTGCAGGGTCACGATTGGCGACAAACTGAATGGAAAAATAAAACAAAACATGAAACACGGACGGAGCAGAAATCGGCAGGCCAAGGAACGAGAACGAGCGACCGGGCTTCCGGAGAAGAGCAGAGCGTGCGCACCAGTGTCTAATGAGCACTCATCGGACGATGTCCAAGAGGGAAAAATATGGCCAAGAGACTCCCACTGTGAGTAGATGCGAGGGGACCTGGGAACTCTCATGACAGCAAGAACCATATCGTTAGGCCCCTGGTCAAAAAATCGTGCACGGGATCTTTGGGTGGTCTGCGAAAAGAGCTCCTGATAGGCTGGATATTAGCCTTCGCATCTCGCCGGGATCAAGGACATTGCAGACGCAAGCGGCTAGGCGGCGCGACTTGGTGGTACGGTGGCGCCAATCCACCTGAATTTCTGGACCATTTGATTGCGCAGTCCGCGTTGTGAACGGAGTTTTTGGAGGGGCCTATCGACATGATCTTTGCTGGAAGATCGGTCGACGGCGAATCGTTCGCACCTATTGGTACCATTATCAGCCACGACTGATTCATGCATGCCACGTCGAATAGTCTCCTCACGCGGTTGGTCGCATTCCTATCCGGAGAGCCTGCCTGATAGTGTAAGTTCGGGCAGAACCACGCAAGTCCGGGAAGAACCACACAAGTCCGGGCAGAACCACCCAAGTCCGAGAAGAACCACGCAAGTCCGGGCAGAAACCAGCAGCCAGCGCGGATAACGCTGTAGGTCCCCCTCTGCCGTCCTCCCAGTCCACGGCGTCCCGGAGCCTCGCAGCATTCTGCGCTGGGCGTGCTACCGCGGTGTCCGTGTCACCGCCTCGCAGATCCGCTGGAAGTGGGATACAACTGTTGAAGTACATACATTGCGACATGGATGGAATAGTTAAGCGCTTACGCTGCCGGTATACTTACGTAATCACGTAGTTACTGTTGGCGGACGTTCGTATGACGCACTTCAGTCACTCGTTTGCTACCGTACCGGGACTGAGGTGATTACTCTCTTTTTACTTAGTTCTCACTTCACTGACCTACAGTAGCATACTGCTCCTTTGTCCCTGTTGGAATTAAGCGTGGCCAATGGAGGGATATTACAGTGAAAATGAAGCTTTGAGCACACTGGGAATCGAACTGCAGATCTCTTAGTTGTTGGCCTCACTGATGTGTGTTATCCTTTACACCATGCACCCTTGCTGTCATATCAACAGTCCCTGCTACAGGTTGGTACTAATATAGTCACTGGCACTGGTTTGCTACCACACACATACTGCTCCTTTGTCCCTGCTACAGATCCATCAAACATCCGTTGGACATCTTTCCACCTTGCCGTGTACTCGCAACAGGTTATGAGCCCTGGCTCTAACTGAATCTGACAGGATCACATACATTGAGAACTCAATCGTTCCCTATCACCTTTTTTTCCCAGCAACTACTTCACTCATTCACACAGCTGTCACACAATGTCCCTCTGCCCACCAGTACCTCAGGTCAAACCAAAGACCAAGTCAAACTGCCTCTATGATGTCCCATTCCTCAAAAGCAATGGCGACAACTTTCAGACATGGAAGTACCACATGACCACCATCCTCCGGCTGCGCAGTCTACTGTAGTGAAATAACCTTAGGTTCAGTCACGCATCACAGACCTCGTGAACTGAACTCGCTTAAGGGTTTGTAGCATGTCATGGGTGTCTGTGAACTGGAAGTGAAAGACGATGTCACCTGCGCTAACAGCATCAGGCATGGCGGACCATCAGTGGGCACCTGCAGTGCTTCTGAACTAAACTTGGTCACAGGTCACTCCTACCCTGTGAACTGTGAACTGAGGAAGAAAACATATCACAGGTCACAGGCCGTGAACCTAAGGTCGTTTCACTACAGTATATGCACTCATCAATGGCACTGAGACTGACCCCGAAGCAGTGGATTCTGCCAAGAAGGCAGACTGGGATTTCTGTAACAGTGAGGCACTTGTGCAGATTACATTGATGCTCAAGGACGAGCCGCTCAATAGCATGATGTACTCAACAACAGCACAGGATGCTTAAGAGAAGTTGAACAGGCACTATGAGGGCAAAGGCAAGCAGACCTCAGCTTACCTCATCAGTGACCTCTTTCACAGCACACTCAGTGATGAGTCACCACTCGAGCCACAGCTCAATGCAATGCAGCAGAAGGCTCACATACTCAAGATGCTTGGTCTTTTCCTTGACAACATGCTCATCGCTACTGCCATGACCATTTCTCTTCCTCCCTTCTATTCTACCCTTTGTACCATCCTCATGGCCTCTGACTCCAAGTGCACTGTAGATAAAGTTGTAAATGAGGTCATTAGCAAGGAGAAGTGATGCGGTGAGATGACTGCAGCATCTGCACTCATTGTGAAGCATGCCGACTTCAAGGCAAAGTCTAAGGGGAAGGACAAGGACAGGAAGAAGAAAGGCAAGTGCACTTTCTGTGGCTTTTCCAGTCATATAAAGGACAAGTGTCAGAAGTTCAAAGACAGCCAGGCTGAGGGCATCACTGTGAAGAGCGATAAGAAGGCTGAAAAGCCTGCCGAGACAAAGGAGTCTGCAAAGATCACCAGTATAAGCCAGGCAGATTGCGAGATGCTCCATCTCTTCATCGCAGAGGAGTTGGCACATGGCAATGACCTTCTTCACTGCTAGAACATCAATTCTGGAGCATTCTCCCATATGACATCCCATTGCGAGTGATTCATCAACTACTGCACTCTCACTATGCCCAAGCACATCTACCTCAGGGATGAGCACTTTATCCTTGCTGTTGGTATTGATCAGGTCACACTCCATGCAGCAGTCGACCATGGCTCAATGAACACTGACATTGTGCAAGAAGTCCTCCATGTCCCAGACCTAAATGGCAACCTTCTCTCTGTCTCACAGTTTGATCACAACAGCTATGATGTCCAGTTCATGGATGGTACATGTCACATCAGCAATGCCCAGGGCCAAATTAGCACTATCGGGTACATGCGAAGGAACCTCTACATTCTCAATGTGACCACACACCTCCCAAAATGAACATACATCTCGTGAGCAGACAACCTTCCTTCTTTCTACATTAACTCCACTAATGGTCCGATGCTTCATGCCTTTGTTGCAAAAGAGATGACCTCCAGTGTGAGCGCAGATGTTTAGCATCGCCACCTCAGCCACATCTCTGTGGGCTCCATGCTGAAGATGGTGCAAAAGGGAATGGTCAAGGGCATGTTGATCATTGGCAAGAAGGTGAGTGAGGCCATCTGCAAGCCTTGCCTCCAAGGCAAGCAGACACGCCACCTGATTTTGAAGGAGTTAGATGCCGAGAACTCACACGTTCTCCACCAGACCTATTTCGATGTCTGTGGTCTCATGCAGACCCAGAACTGATCAGGTCATTGCTATTTCATCACATTTATTAATGGTCACACACACAAACTCATTGCCAACCTCATGAAGATAAAGGATGAAGCTCACACACACTTTAAAGCCTTCATTGAGTGTGCTGAGGTTAAGACCAGGCAGCATGCAAACATCCTGTGGACTGATGGTGATGGAGAGTACAAGTCGAAGAAATTCGATGCATATCTCAAGGCAAAGGGCATCCACCATGAGAAGACAAATGCCTACACTTCACAGGAGAATAGTGTCTCAGAGCAGATGAACTGCACTGTCGAGGAGATGGCCTGGTGCATGCTGAATGATGCTGGGCTGCTGAATGTATACTGAAATGATGTCATATTACATGTGGTAAATATCCTCAACTCCATTCTGACTCTCATGCTCCCATATGGCCTCATGCCATATGAAGCCTACACTGAAAACAAGTCGAGTGTTGCACACCTTTGCATTTTTGGCTGCAAGGTCTATGTCCACATACTGAAGGAGAAGCATTAGAAACTCAACTTGAAAATGCTTGAGTGCATGCATCTGAGGTTTTCCGAAAACTGCAAGGCTTACCAGCTAGTCCACAGACCTACCAGGTGCATCATTGAATCCTGCAATGTCTACTTTGATGAAGGATCTGAAGTCGAACTGAGTCATGTTACAATTGATGTTACACCTGCGCAGCCAGCACCCAATGTGCAACCACTGCTGCAGCTGCAACTGCTGTTGGCACTGCACTCATCAAGGTCAACTGTTGAAGGCATTCCTGATAAGGATGAGGATGCACCTGCACTTCTCAACATCGACAATGACAGTGATGATAAGGATGATGATGAGGACAATGATGCACCACTGCTGAAACCCCAGGACTGGCACCGGCAGTGAGCACCACATGCCACACAGCCACCAGCACCGGTACCAGTACTGGCATCAGCACTGGCACCAGAACTGCACTGTTCTGGTTGAACACACATCACACTAGTAGTGGCTGATGATGACTGCTATTTCATGTTCTCTTACACATGAAAACCAAAGGACCAGGATAATGCCAATGGTGCTGCTGTCGGACAGGCAAAGGGCCCTACTAGAGTGAGCGATGCAAATGCAGAAAATGTGTGCAAAGCCACAAACTAGGATGAACCACAAACCTATGAGGAGGTGATGTTATGCCCTGATGCCACACACTGGAAGGCTACATGCGCAGAGGAGCTACATGCATTTGTTAAAGTGGAACTCTACAATGAAGTGGAGCGCTCGCGCAACTGCAAAATTGTTGACTGCAAGTGGGTCTTTAAGATCAAGTGTGGACCAGATGGTGAAATTGAGAAGTACAAGGCCTGACTTGTTGCCAAGGGCTTCACACAGATTGAGGGCCTCGACTTCAATAAAACTTTTGCACCTGTTGCAAAGTTCACTTCCGTCTGCTGTTACGCGACAGCGAAACACGAGCGTCAAGTCGAGTTGTCACGAGACAAGGTCTTAGTCTAAGACACAAGTCCATTCAAGTGACACTTCTGGCGATGTCCTCGCACTGAAGGTCGATCAGAGTTCGTTCTTATGACTCGTAGTAGCTGTCTGCTACTAACGGTCGATTTCAGTCAAAGGCAAGTGAAAAGCTGGTTTAATGGTAACCAGGTCGAGATGGGGATCCAGCTCGACAAGGTCGTCTACTTATACAAAAGGTATCCGCAGTACTACGCAGTAATGCGAGATCGTTCATTGGCTAGATAAGGTGAAACGATATCTGGGCAAGGTAACAGCGAGGAAGTAATATGTATGAGAAAGCTGAGTAAGGTCGTGAGAGATAATCAGTACTAATGGGGATAACGAGTCGTGTATCAGAACGAGCTAAAGATGAGGCATACATGCACGTCTTGCATGTGCGATAAGAAGAAGGTCCGGAGTTGGATCCGGTGTAACCCTAGACGAGGAGTTCTGGACATCTGGATAAAGAATCGGAGGTTGCGCTCTGATGAGTCACGTGTTGGATCACGTGGTCTGGTAACGTAAAGGGAACAAAGAAAAGAAAAAGGAAAAGATGCACCACAAGTGAGGAGCATTGTAACATCAGCTCCCATCTAACGTTTCTTGTCCCACAAGAAATATTGTGATCTTCATCATCGTTGGGGGCAGTCGCGGACATAATGATCTCCTCCACATCTGTAGCATGTCCGCCGGCTGATTCGTGATCCTTGTTCGGGGATACGTCCATCCCTGTAGGGATGACTGCGACGCGAAGAAGTGGATGCGGTCGAGAAAGATGGTTGAGATAACGGAGATCGTCCACTGGGTACGTGCGAACGAGGAGGGCGAGGTCGAACGGGAATTGGTTCTGGCGACGAGCGAGGAGTGGATGCGGGTATTCCATTAGTGGTGTATCCGAGGATGTGTCCGATGTCTTCGTCCCCATGCTCCCTCCAAATCTCCTGTGCTGTACGAGTGACCGTACTGCGCATCAGCGACCAGACTTGGTTGACTCTAGTTCGGGCTCTACTCGTCCTTTCTTCTGCTGCGATGAGCTCTTGTCTAGCCGTCTGCATCCACTCGACCATTTCTAATGCTCGTTGCATGGAAACCACCGCTTGTCGATCTTGCGGGCGATTTCGTAAGGCGACAAGGATATCTGTGAAGTCGACAGGAACACGGATAGCCGAGATCAGATGTGTGGCAAATTCTTGTTCGTCCGATGCGTGACTGAGTTCGATAGAAGGTGAGGGCGATGAGGTGCGGATAAAGGGTGTCTGTGCTCGAGAGGGTACTCCATTGACAAGCGTAGGCGATACGGGTATGCTCATAATTGTGGAGGCGACTTCAGCGAGTATATTGTGAACAAGGTCATCTATAGCGGAAGTGGGCATTGATGATATGTCGTTTTCTCCTCCTTTTATACCTTTCGGTCGTTAAGGGGATCGCGGTTATCTGTGATGTGAAATAGAATGTCGTGGATCCGGGTAATAATCAAATAGATGAAAATCCATTGGACGATAAAGAGTATTCCCACAGAGATAAGAGCTGCCTGATCAGTTCCAGGCATCGGTCTGATCACCCCAGCTGTTAGCGTGCGGGCTGTCTCGCGTGAAGAGTGTGTGTTCAACAAGTCGTCTGATAAGGATTCGATGGACAATCCAAAGAAAAGTGAGGGTTGTGCAGTGGAGGACAATTAGGAAGATGATGAGGAAAACCGTCGTGGTAGTCATTCCGGGTTTCTTCTCCTCTACTGGATTCCCCTGGTCCTTTTATATGCATCGAGGATTCGCTTGGCATTCTGTAAATTGTGGGTAGGTTCCCACGAGTTTTCCACTGAAGAATATCCCTTCCACTTGACTAAGTACCTCAGATGACCTCGGTATGTCTTGTGATTCAGGATGGCTTCAACTTCGTACTCTTCTTCATTATCAACGACATCAGGTGGTGGGTTCACATAATTCGGACCATGTATGTCATTTTCACGATAAGGAGATAGAAGGGCGGCATGGAATACGGAATGAACTCGCCAGGTCTTCGGGAGTTTGAGATGATAGTTGGCTGGTCCGATGACTTCAACAATTTCGAATGGCCCCTCACGCTTTGGTGCTATCTTGCGCGAGGCGTAATTGACCTTCAGGTTCCTTGAGTCTAGCCAGACCTTCTGTCCTAGTGTAAACTTCGGCGATCCTTGTCTGACTCGGTCCGCCATCTGTTGTCGGGCTAACTCGTGCATGGCTAGTGCTTCTAGTCTTATCTTCTGCAACATGTCAAGCCTGGATTCAACCGATGGAATGTTCGTGGTCGGAAATACGGATGGGAGTCCACGTGGTTTGTATCCCATCATGATGCAGAATGGGCTCATCTTCCGTGCCGAGTGTTCCCTTGTGTTATGACAAAACTCGAGGTCTGGCAGACGGTCGGCCCATGTTTCAGGGTTGTTTCCGCAATAGAGTCGAAGATAGATTTCCAGCTCCTGGTTGACTCGCTCTGTTTCTCCGTCCGTCTGAGGGTGATAAGCTGTGCTCATTGATGATCTGATCTGGAGTAGTCGATTTAACTCTTGGAAGACCTTGGATGCATATTGAGGTCCTCTATCCGAGATGATTCGGTCGGGTAATCCAAATCGCGAGTATACTTTGTCATGAAAAATCTTGGCCGTTCCTTCGGCTGTGATCGTTTTGAGGCAGGGCGTAAGAATCACCCCCTTCGTAAGGTCATGGTCTACTACGACCATAATTGAATCAAAACCGTTGGAAACGGGGAGGTCGGTAATAAAATCGGTGGTGCAACAGGAAAATGGTAATGCGCGTGGGTCGGCGGGGATTGGTTCCAAAGGAATACGAGTTGGATGAGTATTCGGTTTTATTTGTTGACAGGCGGCACAGCCTTCAACATAATTGTAGACAAATGTATACATGCCGGGCCACCAGAATTCACGACGTAACAGTCCAAGAGTATTGAACTTTCCAGGGTGACCCATGGCAGGGGAGTCGTGATGTAGTCGAACGAGGTCACGACGAAGAGTTTCGGATGGTGGAACGTAGATCTTTCCCTTGTAGAGGATGACACCATCGCGAACTTCCCAGTCGGAAAGCGATGATTTCATGGGGAATGGCCCTTTGTGCGTAATCGCTTCGAGGGCTTCGTGAACAATGAGGTCTTTTGCTGCGTGATTCCTGATTTCGTCGAATAGTGTCGGGGAAATGGATCACACGAATAGTGCGTTGGGTAAAAGAATGCGATCTTCGTTGTCACTTTCACTGTCATCGAGTCCATTATGACGAGATAGCACATCAGATTGGATCATCTGAGTGCCAGGGACATGGATAAGGTGAAGATCAAATTGTGATAATTTGAGACTCCATCGTGCTTGTCGGCAGTTTAACTTCTGAGCTGTACGGAAGTACGTGAGGTTCTTGTGATCACTGCGAACTTCGACGGGATGGGGAGAGCCTTCAAGATAATGGCGCCATTCAGTGAGGGCTCGAATGATTCTGAGGAGTTCGCGGTCGTAGATTTCGTAGTTCCGTTCAGCTGGATTGAGTGTCTGTGAAATGTAGGCACAAGGATGGAGGTCTCCATTGACATCGGCTTGGCGTAAAACTGCACCCGTAGCAAACTTGGAAGCGTCGGATTTAACAATAAAGGGTTTTGCCTTGTCAGGCAGTAACAGTACTGGGGCGGTACTGAATTGTTGCTTCAATGTGTCGAAAGCTGTCTGACATTCTGTTGTCCATTCAAAAGGTGGAGATCCAGCGGCAGTGCACGTAAGATTCGTCAATGGTTTGGCAATATCCGAGAAGTTGGCAATAAACTTCCGATAGAAGTTTCCAAACCCTAGGAAAGAGCGAACACCTTTTACCGTGCTTGGTTCAGGCCATTCTGCAATTCCTTTAAGTTTGATAGGGTCCATGCCAATGTAGTTTTCTCGAATGATCATGCCTAGGAATTCGACTTCTTTAACGTCAAAGAAACACTTTTCCGGTTTAAGGAATAAGTCATTGTCTTTGAGTCGTTGGAGTACGCGTCGGGTTCGAACGTGATGTTCTTCCAAATCATTTGAGAAGATGAGGATATCATCCATGTAAATGACTATCCATCCCTCGTCAATCATGTCCTTGAAGAGTGCGTTCATCATCATTTGGAAAGTCGCCGGGGAGTTGCAGAGTCCAAAGAACATGACCATAGGTTCGAAAAGTCCGCGATTTGTCTTAAATGCACCCTTCCATTGGTCACCATCTTTGATTCTGACATTGTTATATCGGGAGCGTAAATCCATTTTCGTAAAGATCGATGTGCCTTTGAATTGATCCATAAGGTCAGAAATGAGCGGGAGAGGATAGGCGTTCTTCATCGTCCCTTCATTCAGGTATCGGTAATCCTGACAGGGACGTAGTGCTCCGTCTTTCTTTCCTACGAAGAAAAATGGTGAAGCCATGGGAGATTTCGATGGTCGAATGTATCCTTTTCGCAGATTTTCTTCCAGGAAGTCATCCATCGCTCCTTGTTCTTTGAGCAATAATGGATAGACTTTACAGTCGCGTGGAATAAAATCGGGTTTCAAGTCAATGGCGTGGTCCCAAGGCCTGGTTTCTGGAAAGCGTTCAGCTGCTTTCTTTTCAAAGACGGACTTCAAATCGTGGAGGTAGTTGGGGACCAACTCCTCGACGGTTTTGGGTTTGTCTACAGCTGATGCTTCCTTGTGTGCCTGTTGTGCCAATTCTTGTGATTTACCAGATGGTTTGTAAAAGACCGTATTCTGTGCGTTACAGAATAATGGGGATCGGGTACTGTGTGTCATTCTTCCAATGGTGGGGCCTCTTCATATGGTGAAGACTGCGGTTTCAGTCTCTTCATTCGTCAAAGGTGACTCCTTCCTGATGGGTTCAAATATCCCAATAACTGGCTCTCTTGCAATATAGGATATAACTAGATCGTCATCATCGAGCTGATCCATAGGGGATTCTGATGGTGGGTCATCTGGTTCGGTATCATTCCGCACTGCGGGTAACTCACCATGCTCAGTGTTATCGGCCATGATTTCTCTGATAGATTCCGAATGCCCAAACGAGGTAGGGGAAGTTTCGGTGGTGATTAACTCTGGGAGTCCATCTTCCTTGAAAATTGAAACTTCTTCATCTGGTGCATCTTCGACGGTGGGTTTCGGTGGCCATTTGGCATCTTTACCAAACCAAAAGTCACTGATTTCCCAGTTGATCATCGGATTGAGGTGTTTAAGCCACGGCATGCCGAGAAGTATGTTTTCTTTGCCAATGCCGGTCAAGAGGAAGCGAGTAAGTGTCTTCCTTCCTCCGATTTTCATCACCTTCCAGGTACAATGAGTAATGGTACCCATTTGATTCGGTGTGCCATCTGCATTCATGACTTTAATCGGTTTCGGTAATTCCCATCTGATGAAATCGTTTTCTTCCGCAAAACGAATGTTCATGAACGTTTCAGCTGCACCGGAATCGATCAAGGCTTCTGTTGTAACGTCTTCCTTCTCTCCCAACGAAATATTCACAGTGATTGAATTTCCACTAGTGTTACAAATAACGAGGGGAGATACGGTAAGATGCGACGGTCCATGCATTACTAGTGGCCGTCATCTCAAAAACCCAATTGGGTTCGTTCTTCATCAGTCATGTTGTTGAAGACGTTTCGCACATAGGCGATCTGTTCCTCTCTGGTTTCTTCCTTCGATGTCTCCTTCTTCTGTGCGAGGTCTTCTCGCATCTTCTTGATCCATGTGATCGTGTCTGTGTCCAACCCGGGCTGTATCGTTCTAGCACGGGTGAAACTTCCAGACTGGGGGTGAAATTGTCTGTCGTTGGCTATATGGCCCTTCTTTCCGCATAGGAAACATAATCCTTCTTTCATTCTCTTCTGTCGCTCATCCGGGGATAAGTGTGAGATATTGACATGATCAACATCCATCGTGTTTGGATCCTTTGCAGAAGCCGAGTAGTAGGGGCGATGGACCGATCGGCCCTTTCCTCGCGTCATCGTAGTGGCTCCTCGCTTGAAGATCTGAGCAGATCTCCATTGGTTATCAAACCGCGAGGCGTATTCATACCACTTGTCAAGTGTCTTGGGCATGCTTTCCATCCCATATATCCTTTGTCGGAGTGGGTCGTTAAGTCCCCACTTGAAATACTCAATATTTCCGGCATTTTCTAATTTCGCCTTGGATTCAATCGATCAGAATTCGGCAATGTAGTCGTCCGCAGTACGAGTTCCTTGCTTGATGTTACGCAGCAAGGTACGAGCGGTTTCTTCAATATTTTCATCGCCAAATGCTTTGTTCACACTCGCAATGAAGTCTCTCCAACTCCCATAAGAAAGGAAGTCGTCATTGGTGAGTTCCGTTTCTATGAAGCTCTGTGCCCATGATCCTGCTGTTCCTCCTTGCATGTGCAATAGCACGAATGTGATCTTCTGATTGTCCTCCTGGTAGACATGGCTATTTTCGGCCATGTAATTCTTGCATTGGTTTATGAATTCCCTAAGCTTCGAATGGTCTGAACCGTTGAAGATCTCGGGTTTTCTAAAACCAAGTTCCTTTTGGCTGACATGGTGACGTCCTTCATCCATGGTAACTGTAGCCATCGGTGGTACATAATCGGATATGATTGGTGCAAGAATCGGTTGGGGTACGAGATCCTGGACAGGGAGGTTCCAAGGGGCGTCTGGTCTTTCTCCTGGATAGGAGATAGGTATGCCGCTGTCTGCGATGTGTGATAGTACAAGCCCTCCAACGTTATGGGGTAGGCCTGCTTCGTAGTCACCACTTGGGTGATCAATGCGTTGATCTGGTCTGATGAGTAAAGGTCGTCCGTTTAAAACGTGTACGTTCCTCTGTGCGTCCCACTCTGCCTGAGATGGGAGGAGATCGATGTATTGCTTGGGAAGAGCAGTCGGGTTGATAAAGTTCAAATCCAGCATGGATAAATTCTCCTGTGTGACCTATGTCTACACGTAGACTGCACACCGTCCTTAACTAAGTGGGTTCGTTCGTCGTCGGCTAACAAGCCCGTAGAGTGTCTTCTGTCTTCAAACTGATACACCTATTTGCTGATTGCTCGAGTGATTACCTCAGCCTCCTCGGCCTATTGGTCTCTCGGACAGACCCCTCTCCGAAGATGAGTGATCAGTCTATCCCTTCAGCTACCTCGATTACAGAGTAATCTCAGACGGTGCTTTAGCAATCGAATCGGGTGTATCATTCAGTCTTCAAGGTTCGGTCCGGTCAGTAGTTCGTTGTTAGACTCTAGGAAGTCACAGAGAGTAATATGATCTCGACCTAATGTTACGCGGCAGCGAAACACGAGCGTCAAGTCGAGTTGTCACGAGACAAGGTCTTAGTCTAAGACACAAGTCCATTCAAGTGACACTTCTGGCGATGTCCTCGCACTGAAGGTCGATCAGAGTTCGTTCTTATGACTCGTAGTAGCTGTCTGCTACTAACGGTCGATTTCAGTCAAAGGCAAGTGAAAAGCTGGTTTAATGGTAACCAGGTCGAGATGGGGATCCAGCTCGACAAGGTCGTCTACTTATACAAAAGGTATCCGCAGTACTACGCAGTAATGCGAGATCGTTCATTGGCTAGATAAGGTGAAACGATATCTGGGCAAGGTAACAGCGAGGAAGTAATATGTATGAGAAAGCTGAGTAAGGTCGTGAGAGATAATCAGTACTAATGGGGATAACGAGTCGTGTATCAGAACGAGCTAAAGATGAGGCATACATGCACGTCTTGCATGTGCGATAAGAAGAAGGTCCGGAGTTGGATCCGGTGTAACCCTAGACGAGGAGTTCTGGACATCTGGATAAAGAATCGGAGGTTGCGCTCTGATGAGTCACGTGTTGGATCACGTGGTCTGGTAACGTAAAGGGAACAAAGAAAAGAAAAAGGAAAAGACGCGCCACAAGTGAGGAGCGTTGTAACATCTGCTGCTCCCAGACCTCCTGGCCTCTGCAGGAAAATGCATTTTCTAGTGATCTCTCAGATCTCACCACTCTATTTCTTAGTCTCTGAGTTATGTCCGACTTGTTTGCAACATTCTGTGAACTTTCGTAACTTCGCTCAACTTCACTCGATTTCTCGCAACTTCTCTCCAAGATTTGACATTTTGTCACTCATACACCACTCTTGCACCTCCCCTCTGTCAGATATTACTTACCCCTTGCCCTTGGGCCTCATCCAATGTGCTCTGTCTAATTCTCGTTCAATTTTGTACACTCCCAATATCACACTGCCTCTCTGGATGTTGCGCCAACTCGCTGGTTTGTTGCACCAACTTATCAGTGTTGCTCAATGGTTGTGCCCTCTTGTTTTGCAAATCTCATGCCCTTTATCATTTTACCTTCCTCTTCAAGACCCCTACCTTCATGCTAGACCGGAGATGCCATTTGAGTGTTCTATGTGGTTCAGGACAAGTAGCATATGTTTTCTTTCTCTTTCCCCCTACTTTACCATTCTTTTCTATCTCTAACATATGACATTCACCTCACCACTCACTTTCCTTATTTTTCCATTGGTCCTAGACCATTATGACTCTTTCTGATGTCAGGATCCATCATCCAACATTTCGTGACTTCCGCATTTTCTCTCCCTTTTTCCCCTCTCTATAAATACCTGCTGTATCTATGTGGATTATTATCAAAAACCAGCTGGGAGGAGTTCCCCTTTCACTTCAGATCACTGAGAAACTGCATTTACGGTAATAGTGACTTCGAACTGCGATATACCCCACTGCGACACTGCGACATAGCGAGACTGCCACACTGCGACATAGCGAGACTGCGATATAGTGAGACTGTGTACTGCATTTAGAGACTGTGACTGCAAACTGTGACACTGTGATAGCAAACTGCGACACTATGATAGCGACATAGCGACACTGCAATATACCACCTGCATTAGTCTTACTCTGACTTTCACATTAGACTGACTGCGACTTCATTGAGATGGCAAAATATTGTGTTTCATCATAGTGTTTCCTTCACAAATACTTCCCCTCCACTTGCAATTTAGTTCATCTTCACCTACAAGTTTGGTGATCTCGACACGACCTTAGCTTCCGATCTCCGACTTTCACGACCTCATCGTAAATTGTTGCTCGACTTTGCATTCTCATCACGAGCCTTTGTTCTTTTACAGGTTGCATCCCCCCAGGTTTTGGTCGAGGTTCTGGGACCCACTTGCATTATTTTACAGTCATGTCACCCTTCCCTCTCACACAGATCCCTTCTTGTTTTAGTTGGGTTTAGGTGTTTGTGTCAGGTGTGCACTCATCACTGCACACTGCTCACTCTCGCTGTCAAGCTCAACCTTGAGATCTATCAGATGAATGTCAAGTCGGCATTCTTGCATGGTGATCTTGATGAAGAGATTTACATGAACATCCTACTGAGTTTCTGCAAGGACAACAAGCTCATCTGGAGACTTAACAAGGCCCTCTATGGTCTTAAGCAGGCTGGGCATGAGTGGTACAAGAAAATCTGTGCTGATTTTGAGGCACTCGAGTTCACCCGCTGCAACTTGGTCCACAGCATGTTCTACAAGAATGACAATGGTACCCTTCTTGTTATCGCAATCTATGTTGATGACATGCTCATCCTCTCTGACAACCCTGCTGCTGTCAACACCCTCAAGGATGATTTTAAGCCTTGCTTCGAGATGACTGACCTTGGTGAAGCATGATGGCTTCTCAGCATGGAAATTACCCATAATTTTCCTCGCCATATCCTCGAGCTCTCGCAATGCCAATATGTTGAGAATGCTCTCACGCAGCATGGCATGGCTGACTGTCACCCGGTCAGCACCCCTATGGCACAGAACCAGAAGCTCATCAAGCTCTCAGAGGCAGAGATTGACCCAAAGCCTTACCAGAGTGCACTTGGCTCCCTTATATATGCCATGCTCAGCACTCGTCCCAACCTCACTTTTGCAGTGGACACATTGAGCCACCATGCCATGATGTCTGGCAAGGAGCACTGGAATGCTCTCATGTGAGTCTATCGCTACCTGTGTGGGACAGCAGACAAAGGCTCATCTACCAACTACTTGTCAAGATTAGTTAGGCTGGCACAGTGGCTGGCATAGCTGCTGCAGGTGCTGTTGCTTTGGCCCTGGCTGCTGACATCCATGTACGTACCTCCTTCCTATTATACTCACTTGTACTTATAGCCCCTGCAGTGACTGTCATATCACTGATAGGTATGAACAGAGAGATTTGTATTCCTGGTGCATTCATTGACTGTTGCATCACTAACAGGTATCCTCTCCAGTCTGTCTGCTCCTCCGCCATGCTCACTGTGCTTACCTGGCTTTGCCATTTTGATCCTGGGTGAGTCGCCCCATTGCTCACATTTTGATAATGGTAAGCTGGAATTATAAAATCAGAGAGGCTGTGCAAGTTGTATGCAGGCCATACGTGAATCACAGACTTTTTTGTGAGGCTCATAGTAGATGTGGAGCTTCCGCACATCCATGGGCACATTTTTTTTTTCTTCTTCCATTCTCTATGTCCCATACACATCAACAGTCATGCTCAGTCCATCTTCAAAAGCTATTCAACAATCCAGAGTGGTGTCGCAAAGACAGAGAGGAAAAGATCAATGTACAGAGTACATTCTCTAAGTTAAATAAGAACATGAAAACAACTCAACAGGCCGAAGTTTCTCAATCAGATTGTGTCATGCAATTTGAGCGGGCCTATCAGAGTTGAGAAAATGGCACAGGTGAGCACAGCCACATTGTCTGCAATTTCTGCAAATATGTCGAGTTGTTTTAATGCTATATAATGGATATCGCTGGTACTGATGCAACAGGAGTTAGCGGGATGAAGGAGAAATTAAGGGGTTGTATGGCTTCAAGTTCAGCTGGTCTGCTGCACCTGTGATGCATTAAGTGAAGAGCCTAAAGAGAAGCCTGTGAAAGATGCTACTGGCTGTTCCTTTGGTATTAAACGACTGGAGAATGCGAAGGATTGCAGGAAGCACAGAGACATTTCTGCACCTATTATATCTATATCATCACCAAGACCAATGCAGATATGCCACATTGAATCCTCGCCCTCACCTGACATGTAAGTAATGCAATCTGCAATTCGAGTTTCCCAAATTGAAGCAAGACGCGTTATTTGCCAATAGACCTTTTCAATGTTAAATCCTGAACACATACGCAGCTTGATCAAATCTGTGTCAGAGAGCTTCAGTGACATATTGTAAATTCGGGCAACACATTCACTCAGTACTAATCCAAAAAGATAAGGTCTCGATGTGGGCATTTATGCCACTAGTTAATTGTTCCTTCAGTATTCTGGGCCATTGGAGTGGATCCAGAGAGCCTTGGAGCACCTCCCTCAGACTCGCCACACCTTGGGAGAAGTGTGCTGGCAGCTATAGCACATCGTCGAATTCAAAACTTGCAGCAGCAGGAGTTGCAGCTAGGTGCAAGACATACCAAATCTGTCTCAGTAGGCAGACCTGACATCACCAGAGTTAATGCACAAATGAGATCTTAGGATGCTGGTGCCATGGCACAGATTTAACAGTGGATGTGAAGTCCCTCTGAGTCAGTCTGACATTGTATAGTGAAAGGACTAAGTTAGATATCTACCTAGACGGATCAGCAACTCATTCCTCCTTGTCGATAATGCAATCAGATCCAACAGTAATAAAATTGTCTCACATTTCATTGTCTTTGTGCATGATATTGAATGTACAGGTCAACTTCAAAACCTGGGCAGCTGCAGTAACTTGAGGCAGACGATGGCAAGAGTGGACATGAAGTCCTACAGGTAGATTCATACGAGTAGCTACAATAAATGGATGAAATGTGCTTACCCTCAGTCCAACATTGTAATGGTATAGCGAAAGGACAGAGGGAAACATGTGTAGCATCAGGCTCCTAAAATCATCCATCATCACAGCTTTCTCGCTCCTACATCCCACATTTATATTTTAGAAGATCATGTGATATATGTTTTATGAGACTTACCCTTTTTATTGAGAATTACTGGATTAGGATGAGGACTAAGAGGAGGAGAACACTATGAGATGGCTAGCCCAACTCGTCACCTGATTTCTTTTGAGCTTATGAAAGTGAGCTTTTCTCAAGTGTAATTACATGTAAACCCTAGCACGGGTGTTATTTTCTGAAGCACGAAACAGGCCAAATCAGGTGCTTACTATGTGTACTCATGGCCTGACTGCACTGTGCTGGCATAGGGAAGGTGCTTGCTAGGGTAGAACATGATGATAGATAAATATTGCATGAGTTCCGGTCCATTTGCAGGGCAAATCAGCATCCTCAGCCTCATCTAAAGACTTGGGATATGTTGCACAGGTAGTAGATGGTTTGGATGTGTGTGCAGATTCTAAATATTCTCTTGCAATCAGACTGGTTTCCAACAGCTGAATTTAGAGACAACTGCAGTGCTACAGTGACTTTTCTCTGCTGCAATGCAGTGAGATAGCAGGTGCACATAGCTAGCAAGCACCCACTTTGGATTGAAAGAAAATAAGCCCCAGGCTAAGGTTTGCTGCAAATAAACCAGCGAGAAACGATGTTGCTCCGGATCGGCATAACCTCGGATGACGAGTTGGGCCAGCCATCTCACTGGCACAGTGTTCTCCTCCTCTTAGTCCTCGTTCTAATCCAGTAATTCTCAATAAAAAGGGTAAGTCTCATAAAACATATATCACATGATCTTCTAAAACATGAACGTGGGATGTAGGAGCGAGAACGCTGTGACGACGGATGGTTTTAGGAGCCTGGTGTAGCGTACGAGTATAGCGGGTACGCGGAGAGACCGAAAAAGGAAGGTAACGTAGTCAATACTACATACCTCTAGTCCCTCCGCGAGATTGTATCTACAACAACGGAAACCTCCAACTGCATTCCGTACACCGAGATGAGTTCGTAACCAGCATCGCGCTTACTGATGAAGGGGTGAACGTTAAGGGCTACGGGCGATCCGGAAGCCTGAGGTATGCGAGCGTGAGAGATGGCCATCACAAATGGACACGCGCCCCTCCCGCCTCCTGTGGAAGGCGCGTGCAGCTCCCTTGGACCAGAAGAACATTGGATCACCCACAATGTCAGGCCAGTCAGTGCCGACAACACTGTACGTCCTCCCCTCCCCCGCTGTCCTCCACTCGCCCTGGATCCCCGCGGCGAGCCTTGCGGCCTTCTGCGCGGAGCTCCTACACTGGCGGCTTCTGCGTTACCGATTCGCGGTGCGCCGAAGGTGGAGTACGACACGGCGGAGGCTGACTTGTCCTAGTGTATCTTAGTTATTTCGAAGCTGCTATTCGACTTGTTTAGGCCGCCGTCGCTCATACCACTCGGGGATATATACCTCGTGGAGAGCTCCATGATCCATAGCAAAAGAAATGTTTACAGCAGACATGAAGGCCCGCCCAGCTTCTCGGACCAACCCATCCGCATCAATGGGTGGTGGCAATAGTCAACGCTATTCAGCGTTTAGTAAACCTTAAGGTAAGCGGACGCGTGATACTTCCAATGTGGGTAGTCTCATTGTTTCTATGCAAGTAAAATTATACAAGACACCGACGCTTGCAAACTTACCGTCAGGAGCGCATCGTTCGAGCGATCATATCTCTCTACGCTTGATCCCAATTACACACTCATGCGGCTTGCGAATGAAATTGTCGTGCACTCCGAACTGCACAGGATCTCTTGTCAGCACGCTTGGGCAGTAGAGGAAGTCCAAACTCACTACTTGACCCGGTTGCAGGACAATATCATAGCGACGGAAAACAGCGGCGAGGACCAATGTCAGTTCCTGCACGGCGACGTTGCGCCCGAGGCAGGCCCTGGAACACGACAATAAGTTTACACAGCCGCCGAAGTAATGACCACTGCCCAAGATCTCACCTGGGTCCCAACGAGAACGGATTGAACACCTTCATCATCTCGCCCCGTTTCTCATCATCCAACCAGCGCTCGGGACGGTACTCCTCCACATCCGCGCCCCACATTTCCTCGGAATGATGCATACTATATAAGGGCACGCTGATCTCTGTGCCTGCAGGAAAAGTGTGGCCGAGCACCGTGATGCCTCCTTCGGGAACGACACGACCGAGACCAAAACCAACCGCGGTGAGAACGCGGAGGCCCTCGTTGATGACAGCCTCGAGGTATGGCAAGGATTTGACGTCAACAAAGGGCAGAATACTCGAGTCTGAGCCGGCCACAGCGTCCAGCTCGGCCTGGAGTCTCTTCTGCACATTCTGGTTGCGGGCAACATGGAATATCACGGTCGCCAGCGAGCTGTAAAATAAATTATCAGCAAAGCGAGCTCAACGGGAAAATATAGCGGCAACAAGTAGACGTACCTGGATGTTGTGTCGGATCCTGCGATCAGCAGCGCAACGGCCTCCACAGTCAACTCCCGCGGTGTCATTGGATTTCCGTTCTCATCTCGACCGTTCAATAATTTCCCAAACATATCATCAAAAATCTTCCCTTCATCTTCCCCCTGGCGGGTGGTAAGGCGCCGCGAGATAGCTTCCGCCGCCACGTCGATCAGCTGGGCCTGCGCCTTCAGGCCACGACGGTGCTGCGGCATGCGCTCCACGAATTCGCGCACGTACGCGGGAAGCACACCGAGAATGGGAGAAATCTCCATGCGCGCACTAACTGCGTCGATAGCATCGATTTCTTCGACCTCATATTGAGCCGCAGGTTCCTGGGCGGTGGACTCGTCGAGTGCATAGGAGGCAATTCCAGCTGTAAGAGACTTCCTTATCCTGGCGGTGTCCTGGCCACGCAAAAGCATACCAAAAGGAGAGCCGAAGGCGAGTTCACCTGTGGGACCGTCACATCAGCCTGCGTTGAAGTACCTATGCAGCACGAATTTCGTACCAATGACATCAAACGTGAACAAATTGCACCCTGTCACCCAACACACAACATCAGATGGTCAGAACCTCGTTCAGAATAATTCGTCGCTCACAAAACAGTGCATCAAACCAGACATAGCCGCCGCGCACCTCCCACGTGCTAGACCCCAGTGTGCCAGTCTTCACTTCATCCTTGCGCACCGCGCTGTTGCACATGATGTCCCACTGGTTCAACAGAGTTTGCAGATGAACCTTGATCGGGCCCTCGAAGGCGCGCACGCTCTGCGGGGAAAACATGTGGGACATGACGCGCCGCTTACGAGCATGGTCGGTGCGGGAGCGCGCGTTGAATAGCCCGCGTATGGCACGGTAAGACGTAAAGGTGTCGTAGAAAGCTGACTTCGTTGTCCCGGCGGGGTGGCCATATACCGCTGAGACCGCTTCCGGAGAAACAATCGAAATGTGGTTCGGCGCAATCCGTACGAAAGGTCCTAACGTCCAAGTTCGCATCGGTCATTCAAGTTAGCACTTTACATGTAAGTTAGAGAGGCATACCATATTTCTGGTGCAGCTCGTCGACAGCGTTGGTCCTCGTGAACGTGCGGGACACCCAGAAGAGCCAACCAACGGAAAATTTTGCAAAGAAAGGGCCGGGGTATTGGCGAAGACCATGCTCGTCGACCAAATACGGTACAACGTACACTGCCAGGACAACAACGGGCAGAAGACAAAGGACGAAGGGAATCGGATGTGCCGCGGGGTTTAGAAGTACCTCGAGCATAGTCGCAGTATTGTAGGAACGAGAGGCGACCAATTTCGTGGCAAAACAGAGTACTTGGATATCCCGGGAGAGGGGAAGTGGCCAATGGGTCTTGCCAAGGTGCAGCTTTTATACCTGATAACGCCGAAGTCTAACACACGCAGGAGTTTAAATCCGTTCACAGTCACTGGACAATCATGGCTCAGAAGACTTCGTGGCTAAAAAGACTGTCATTCAGAGAAGGCATGAGTCATCTGGTAAATGTCAAATGACATTGACGGCAGAGGTATGAAGGCCTCCCGCCGCGTTGACAAGTCCAGAAATTCATGCAAGCGAGATACCTGGATTTTACATCAAGACGTATCCAGCCCTCATCCGACCGTCAGATACGAGCAGCAGTATACGCGATTAAAGATGTACTGAAGACTTTACCGTAAGCTCAACATGAAAAGCCACTCCGGCAGGGGCTTATTGTGTCTGCAACAACCTTTCCAATAGACGACGGGCGATGATGTCACACCAAGGGTTATCTCCTTGGAATGCAATACCGATGAGCCGTGGCAAAAAGAAGAAAGCTTTCACGCCGTGAACCTTACAGCACGTCCCAGGGCGAGGTCATCACTATGACCGTTATGTGGGTGGCAGCCATTGAACAGCGTGCGACATGCGTTCGTATCGGCCAACGTCGATCGTGAGTAATTCGCGGATCATCCGCGAAGCGTTATAAGTTCCCGAACGGTAACCATTCAAATTCCCTGCGATTACTTTGATCAGCTGTGCTGTCTCCTACCAACGGTCTATACTCACCGGGTCGAGCTGGACATTCCGGAAATCACAGCCATGAAAAGCCAGTGGAACACATTCTTCCAGTGTGCTGTACTCTCTCAGTGAACCAGTATCTTCGACTACTTTAAATGTCAGAAAACCAACAGCTTCAACACCAATGGTCTTCATCAATATATTGTTAGTTGGGTGCCTGTATGCCGAATAGAACAGTAGTCGTAGTATGAACCATCGAACGGTGACGACGTGGCATATATCGGGTAGCCTGTATGTTGGAAATGGCCGGAAATGAGTGCACGGTCACGATCGGCGAGAAAACATAAACGAGCGACCGTGCCTGCGGAGAAGAGCACAACGCACGCACCAGTGTCTAATGAGCACTCATCGGACGATGTCCGAGAGTGAAAAATATAGCCGAGAGACTCCCACCGTGAGCAGATGTGAGGGGACCTGGGAACTCTCATGACAGCAAGAACCATATCGTTAGGCCCCTGGTCAAAAAATCGTGCACGGGACCTTTGGGTGGTCTGCGAAAAGAGCTCCTGATAGGCTGGATACTAGCCTTCGCATCTCGCCGGGATCAAGGACATTGCGGACGCGAGCGGCCAGGCGGCGCGACTTGATGGCACGGTGGCGCCAATCCACCTGAATTTCCGGACCGTTTGATTGCGCAGTCCGCACTGTGAACGGACTTTTTGGAGGGGCCTATCGACATGACCTTTGCTGGAAGATCGGTCGACGGCGAATCGTTCGCACCTATTGGTACCATTATCGGCCACGACTGATTCATGCATGCCACGTCGAATAGTCTCCTCACGCGGTTGATCGCATTCCTATCCGGAGAGCCTGCTTGATATTGTCAGTTCGGGCAGAACCACACAAGTCCGGGCAGAACCACGCAAGTCCGAGAAGAACCACACAAGTCCGGGTAGAACCACGCAAGTCCGGGCAGAACCACACAAGTCCGAGTAGAACCACGCAAATCCTAGCAGAACCACGCAAGTCCGGGCAGAAGCCAGCAGCCAGCGTGGATAACACTGTAGACCCCACTCTGCCGTCCTCCCAGTCCACTGCGTTCCGGAGCCTCGCAGCGTTCTTCGCTGGGCGTGCTACCGCTGTGTCCGCGTCGCCTCGCAGGGCCGCCGGAGGTGGGATACGGCGCTTTCGGGGTTGACGCTGGGTATTACTATTTCTATTCCGGGCAGGGTACGGTGGATCCTGCTGCAGAGCCGCACAGACGAACATCTGTGGGGCTGGAGTCGACGCGCAGCGGTGGTATCGACTGGTGCTCCCTCGCTGAGGCTCGTTGCCCTAAGCGTCTGGTAATTAAGAGAGGTGCTCACAGGCAGGAACACCCTCAGCCGCCGAGGTTTCCCCTGGAGCCCGCTCAAAATCCGGTACGATCTCTATTCCCGCTAGCGACTCGAAAGACTGACCTCGTCATCCCAAGGCCATGACGCACCCTTCCTCCAGAGCTACATTGGACACATCACTGCACGTTGAATCAGATATATCATCGACCTGCAGTTCTTCCCAGTGCTCGAAGATTATGGTGCCTCGCATAATTTCGTGTCTCGCCTCGCAACTACTGGCTGTACGCGGCATCACTCCCATTCACTCGCGTTCCTGCAGTGCGGACGGACGCGGACTAGTAGCGCTGGAGACAACGTGCAGTCGGAGAACGTACGGTGCCGATTTCTCGTCGAGAAAAGCTCGCACCGCACTGAGTTAACTGTAGAAACCACATGCGCGGAACAGGGAAAGGAAGGAGACGGCAGAGGGACCGTAAACCGAAGTTAAAGGACTAGACAGGCCGTCGACGCGCGCGTGTGCGTAAATTTATGAGTAGATGTGAGGCTTATGGGCCCCCCGGCGCACTGGCTTTTTCTTCCGTAGGTTCCACGCACGTTATCCGCCATACGAGACTCCTGAGTCCGGCGGCAGTGCTGGAGGGACGGACAGTAAGGGCTGAGCGTCATCCAATGCACAAGGGGACAATGCCCGAGTTTGAAAAGGTGAAAGCTGCATACTCGAATCAACAGGCCGAAATTCTCGAGTAGCGCATCCTTCCCTCATCGCGCGGTTCGAGCTCGCATCACATTAGAAGAGAGAAAACTGCACAGCTGAGCACAGCCGCCACGTCTTCTGCCGCTTTCTGCAGGTCCGTTAATGCATCCACCATCGGTCCAATGCCCGTGAGGATCAGACACAGATCGATGGTATCAACGCAGTACAATCGCATTTTTCTTGCGACCTGGGGACGCGCACACTCGCCTACACTGTTATCACCCATCACGCCTCGAGCGAGAGCGTCCCAGTAGCTACTGCACTGTCGCAGAATTTCAAATTCAGAATCGAGTTGAAGAACTAGGCCCTCGAGGCGTCGGCATAAGCTGTGAGTAGATGCGAGGCCTACGGGCCTCCACATGCACGACTTTCTCTTTTTTCTTGCATAGGCACGCACGTCGACCGTCGTACGAGGTTCCTCTGATGGCAGCATCAAAGAGACAGAGAACAAGGAAGGGGCGTCAACAAATACACAACGGCACGTTCCCCGTGTTTGAAAAAGTGAAAGGTGCGTACTCGACTCGAAAAGCACAAGTCCTTTCGGATTGAGAGTATACCCTTCCCTGCGTCGCGCATTTTGAGCTCTGTAGATTCGTCAAGTGCATCAACCGTCGGCGACGGTCAGGGATAGAACGATGGTACTAACGCAGTACAGGCGCAGTTTCCCTATGACCTGCGGACACGCATAAAGGTCGGTCGGAGAAGGCTCATGCGCACCTATCGTCCATCGCGCCTACAGAGAGCGCGGCGCACCTGTCGCAGAATTTAAATTTCAGAATTCGCAGCGGGAAGTTGGGACGAAGGGTATACAAGGACCTTCCAAATTTACGCTTCCAGTACATTATATTTTCCGGTGGAGAGACCGTGAGCCGACACCACAGCTCGAAGGAGGTTCCGGAAGTTCGCTAGTGCACATTCGTACAATTCGGAATGCGCAGCTGGGGAGTTGTGACTATATGAGAAGTACCGATCGTCTTGTTGGTATATTCTGTATTCTGACAATCAAGCCGTCCCTCCAGCACAAGCAGGCATTGGAAGGGCCCCTGGTGCGCGGCACGAAGGAGACGTTAGGAGACGCGGAGACTGAGAAACGCTCTTCACGCCGCTGAGATGGGTTCGGATGAGCACATCATCTCAAGCACGGTACTAAGAGATATCGTGCCAACCAGCATGGAGGAGTGAACACTAACCTCGACGGCCGATCCGGAAGGTGTATAACAAGCGCAAGAGACGAGCCTCGCAAACGGACGGGCGCGTACTGCGTCCGAGTCTATATCAGGGCTCCACCCGCAGAAGCACGGCGGGCTCTCTCACCAGACGAACGTCGTATCCAGCAAGTCAGCACCGGCAATGCTGTACATCCCTCTCCCCAACCATCGTTCTAGTCCACCTCACGCCGGATCTGACAGCAAGCCTCGCAGCCATCTGCGCGGAGCCCCTACGCTGGCGGCTTCTGCATCATCTGTTAGCGGGTGCGCCGAAGGTGGAGTACGCGGCAGGGGTTCACTTGCCCGGGGACACGGCGAGGTGCTATTACTTCCACCCGAGACGAGGCAGGGCGGTGGACCCGGTGGGCACGCACGACGCGGAGCAGGGGTTTGAGTGGTGCCAGTGAGGACGGGGCGCGCCCAGGCGGTGAAGTGTGCACGGTGCAGCACGGCAGCGGTTCGTCGATGCAGGCTGAAGCGAGTACTAGTATCATGGGCCGATGATGCTGTGAGCAGTATCTAGAAGGGTTACTGCGCTGACGCGTGGGTATTCCGGGAACATGGGCACTCGTGCACCTGTTCAACGTTCAAGGTGCCGGGCGAGGAGTCGTCGGGGGAGGAGGATCTGCAAGGAGATCGGGTGCCGTATGTAGTGTTCGCTGCTGCACTAGTACGCCTGGCGGTGCGGAGCGCGTCCGGGCGAAGTTAAATGTGGATGTACATGTGGGTATGCGACCGCGGGAGGCGACGCGGGAGAGGAAAACGGAGTTGGACGCGCATGGAGAGGACGATCAGCCATCTCAGATCATCGTGTTCCAATCGGTTCCAATCGGCTCCTTCAACTGCAGATCGTTACCCCCCTTTTTTTCCGATTCCGCACCGTCGCAAAAAGAGCAGTGAAAAGCTCGTCCTCGGTGAGCGACACATCACAGCGTCGGTGCTCAGCGCTCAGCGCTCAACGTGTGGTACAAAAGGCCACAGGTGTACAGAGTATTCCCATTAGGCGACTTGAACGACTAACCTCGTCAACACTTAGATGACGCGCTCTTCCATCTGAGCTAAACAGGATTCATTAGTTTCAGCAGTTCCGATACCATTATCTCGACTTTTACCAGCAGCAGACGACTACTAATCAGGTACTTATCCTGCAGATTACATATTAGATACTTCAGAACGTTGGTATTCAGTGTGGCTCGGTGATATCACTTCGACGCATCGCGCATCCCTCGCCATGAACCACAACCAATTGAGAGTGCTTGTCTGCAGAACGCCGAAGGACGAGCGAGAGTGCCTGCTCATTTCAGTGCGATCGTGGCTTACTGCTGCGGATATTGATGGTGCGCTAATGTGAGAAGGCGATAGACCGACCTCATCGCATCGACGTGACGATCCGACGCTCACATGGACAGAAATCGCGAAGTAAAACGCACCGTACGTTACAATCATCAGAGAGAGAAACGCGGGAAGGATGGAGATGGCCGAGGGGCCGTAAACTGGAGTTATAGAATCAGAGAGGCTGTGTGTAAACTGTGAGTAGATGTGAGACCCACGGTGCACTGTTTTTTTTCTTTGTAGGTTCCACGCACGGCGACCACCGGACGAGGTTGCTCCGATGGCACCGTCGGAGGGACGGACAGCAAGGGCTCAGCGTCGGAGGGACGGACAGCAAGGGCTCAGCGTCTACCTCGAAAGGCCTATGCTGCTTCGAATAGCACACCTTTCCTTGCTCGACCCCACCATTCGGTCTACAGGTCAGTTAAGTGCATCCGGTGACCGTCTGTCCTATACCCGCGAGGCTCAGACATACAGTAGATCGATTCCACCAGCGCAGCGCAGTCGCATCTTCCCTGCAAATTGGGTACGCTCACCAGATTGGTCGGGGAAGATACCTCCACACCTACAGCATCATCCATCAGCCTCGAGAGAGCGGAATTACTCTGTCGCAGAATCTAGAATTCGGAATCCGCAGCGAAAAGTTGGGACGAAGGTACACGAGGACACACCGAATCTACCTTACCGGCGTACATACTATACGTTCTGGTAGAGGCTGTGACCCATTCGTAGAGTCCGGAATTCGCAGCTGGGTGTGACTATATGAGATTCACCGACTCGTCCTGTCGGTATATTCTGTATTCTGGTTGGGAGACCAGACCCCAGCTGTCCTGCTAGAACAAGCAGGCATGGGAAGTGTCGCACGAAGGAAACGCTAGGAGGTGCGAAAACGTATTGCTTCAGGTGGGGTACTCAAGGATATCTTGCCGACTGGGAGGAAGGAGTGAACACCAATGGCGACATCTGGTCCGGAAGGTATGCAAGTGCAAGAAACGGACCACGCGAACGGATGGGCGCAGCGTCAACACCTGCAGGTCTCCACCCGCAGAAGCACGCGGAGCTCTCACCAGAAGAAGCCCGTACCACTCCGTGTCCAGCCAGCCAGCGCCAACGACGCCATACATCCCCTTCCCTAGCTACCTTCCCCCGGGTCTCACAGCGAGTCTCGCCGCCTTCTGCGCTGGGTGTGCGACCTCGGATCCGCGGCTTCTACATCACCGGAGGGAGGGTGCGCTGGAGGCAGGGCACGACGTGGCGCAGGACGCGAAGGGGAGATACACTCTAGTGAGGAGGAGCTGCGCAGGGAGACCGGGCGTCGCATGTGGTGTTCACTGCAGGGCTACACCTGGCGTTGCGGAGCGCGTCCGGGCGAAGTGAAATGCGGATGTACGTGTAGGTATGCGACCGCGGGAGGCGACACGGGAGAGGAAAACGGAGTTGGATGGGCATGTGTGGAGGAGGACGCGAGGATGTTGCATGCGCGTCGTTACCCTCCAGATCAACGCATCTCAGATCGTTCCGATCGAGCTGGTTGCCCCCGCGTCATTTATCATTTCACAAAGAGCAGCAAAAGCTGGCCCCGAAGGTGACGCGTTGACGCATCATAGCGTCGGTGCTCGACGTCTGGTACAAAAAGACCCTAAAGCGAATGAATTCCTGTTAGTCGACTTGAACGACTGACCTCGTCTACACACTCGCCGACGCGCTCTTCCATCTGAGCTAAACAGGACTCGAACATCCGCTATTTCCGATATCCTTCTTTCGACTTCTACTAGCACTACTAATGAGATGCGTATCCCGAAGATTAGACATTAGATACTTCAGAACGTCCGCCTGGCTGTTGGTATTCAGTACAGCTCGGTGTCATTACTTCGACGTGTCACACATCCCTCACTGCGAACAACTAGTAATTGCCCCTGGTGGTCTTCACCACAAGACCTGCCTGCGCCTAGTACCTCTACGTGGTCCAGGGGATTAGTACCTCCGCTGGACGGACCCGTCCGACGTGCGACGTTCAGTTCTGAACGCATACGCAATCCTGTATGCAAGTCTGGTAGCAGTGCTAGTTTGGGAGATGTATTCGGTACAAATCCCAATCCCGGAGGTACAGTATATAGGATCTCGTCTCGAGGGTATAAACCCCCATTTCACTCCTGCGTGGGAGGCGTACGCCTGGATCCATAACACCACTTCATGCCCGGTCGGCCACCTCCCTCCCTCGAGCTCTCAACTCATCACGCGCTTCCAGAGAGCGTGGATCTCCGGATCCACCAGCGCGTTTCGCCGGGATTCAGCAGAATTTAGAATTCGCAGCGGGAGGAGGGAGTCGCGGCCGGTGCGAGAACGTACCGAATCCAGCAGGGCCATTTTGATAGAAAGAATGCTCTTCGCGCGCACTGGCGGCCTCGTGGTACCCCGGCGTGTGTTCGTATGAACGTATCCTCGAAGCGGGCTGCCAAGGCATCCACATGCTGTGGCGAAACGGGCATTAAGGGCGACGAATGAGCTGGGAGGTATGCGAACGATGGGTCTCACAAACGGATATGCGAACGATGGGTCTCACAAACGGATATGCGGACGCTGCGTTGACATCATGCATATATGTGGCCACGTCAAGTCTCCTCCCGCAGAAGCACGCCGAGCTCCCACCAGAAGAACTCCGTACAGTACCACTCACCGCATCCAGCCAGCGAGCGGCGACAACGCTGTCCATCCCCCTCCCCAGCCTCACAGCGAGCCAGTTCTGCCTCGGATCTGTGGCTTCTACATCGCCCGCACGAGGGTGCGCCGGAGGCAGAGCGCGACATGGGGCAGGACGCAAAGGGGGAGCCGGATGGAGATACGCGCACACGACGCGGAGCAGGATTCTGAGTGGTGCCAGTGAGAGGAGCGCGCCCAAGACGCTGAAGGGTGCGTAGTGCAGCACGGTGCGTCCGGTTGCACGCGCGTGCTTTTCGGTGATGTGGGCTGTCGGCGCGAGTGTCGAAGCCCGATGATGCCGTAGACAGTATATCGACGGCAGCTGTCGATCGCTGTCCATCACAGGTGTGGACTTGCTACACAGCATATGCCATTGGTTGTGCTCTTACGACACGATCGGCGAACCGAGCCCATTGCACTGGTCAGCATTACGATGAATCCACAGCCACATGCCCGGAACCCACGAAATAAGACATACCGCACAGTCACTTTCGCAAGCCTGACAACGGACGGCAAGCACATTCAACGATGCCTTTTGCACATCGAATCCGGATCAAAAAAAACCAAGCAGTTAAAAGTCACAAGGCGCCGCTTTCCTGGACAAAACGAATGGCGATGTTGAGTTGATTCCCATTCGCCGATTCGAACGGCCGACCGCGTCGTTGTAGTGACACGCGCTCCCGACTGAGCCAAACAGGATTTGGTTGTCTTCACTGAATTACATTATTGTGCCAAGACTCAACCAGAGTCAAATATAATTATTCGAGATTCCACCAGCGCGGCACTAGAACTGCCGTTCTCTCAAGACACAGCGGAGGATACTCACAGAACCCGACTATCCCAAAAATCATATCCTCTAGAAAGTCCTGCACTGTCGGTATCTGCAGTATCACCTCAATGTGACACATCGTGTCCATCGCACACGCCCGCTCGACAAGGTACAGTATCAGCTGAACGAACGAACAGCAAGGGCATGCAAGCCCACGCAAGAGCCCGAGGACGCAGAGCGCCCATCTGCCTAATTCACCAAGAGATCGCGGACCTCTATCGCAGTGCTGCTGCTGCCGCCGTCGATATACGCGTGCGGCTACCGTAAAGCTATATCATCTTGCAACATGAAGGTCTATTTTCACTCTCGTATGCGGCATCTAGGCGCCAGAAAAGTCCGCAACGCATAGTCAATAAGTCATTTCACGCGATAGACCGGGTCCCACAGGTATCAGAGGAGGAGTACGACGGCTGCGAGGGCGCGGGCGAGAGAAGACGAGCATGGGGAGGAAGGCATCATCCCCGACTCCAGGAACTGGAGGAGGGCTTTGGCAAGGGGAAACGGCAGACGCCTCTGCGAATGAAGTTGTGCGAAAACAACATCAGTAAATAAGTTGAGTAATAACACTTACGATTTGAGTCTTGACTCCGTCTAGGATTCCGGTCGCGAACGTCGCTGTTGCACTGGACCTGTCGACACTGTTCGAGTGCAGGTCTATTTACGTAAGATCGCGCTCCCGAACGTTCCGCCCTTGCGCTCGACCTGCCCACGGTGTTCCAGTGCAGGTCTATTCACGTAGGATGGCGCTCGCAAACATCACGTGCGCGCTCGATTTCTCGACGATGTTGGCGCTGCTGGACGACGTTACACCTCAGTGTCGCTCCTCGACGAGTCGCTATACGACATCATTCTGTTTTGCATGTGAGTGTATTCTTCTTCTCGTATTATTACTAATCTACTGATTCACCACTAAACCATGTAGAATCTACGTGGACCTGCTCTCTTGAAGACATAGTTTTCGCATTTTTTGCGACTGTTTCGGACAAGTGTAGCTGCAAAATAGGTGCGTCTATGCTTGTTGACTTGTTCAAATGGATACTTACAGTTTAATTTGCACAATGCAGTTGCTATTTGTGATACTGTGTTCACAGTTTCGCAGTGCTGTTTTGATTAAGTTCGTGTCTAAGCACGTTAAACATTTCGTGTTCAAGCACGTTAAACATTTCGTGTTCAAGCACGTTAAATATTTTGTGTTCAAGCACATTAAGTATTTGTCTTCAAGCACGCTGTTCAAGTACACTAAGGATTTGTGTTGAAACACCTTTAAATCTTCGGACTGAAGTAGCGTAAGCGATTGACTTTAGCCATGGCAGATTTCAATCCCTCATGGTTCTATTTGTCTGATGAACAGTATTTGCGTACACTCCAAAGGTTAAGTCTTCATACTCTGCAGTCTGCAGCTGTGTCATCTCACTGTTTAATACCTCAGAAAGACCGTAACAAGTCTGAGATTTGCAGAAGACTTCTTGTTGACTTTCAATTGAGTCGTGCATCTGTTGCTATCATGTCCAATGAAGATGTAGCAAAGTGTCTGCATGGTGATGATCAACTTCTCAAATCCCGGTATGCTCTGCTCAGTGCTCTGTATATTAAATTGTATGGTGAACCTGTAGCACTAGCAATACGTTCTGCGAACTCTCCACTTTTTGAGGAACATCCATTAATTGGATATGCCATACCGCCTGTAGAATTATGTATAGAATTACCCTGGTTTGTCACTCCAGCTAGTGTTCTCATTCACCGTTTGTCATCTGTGTTAATGCGAACACTTTATAACTATGGTATTACGTTTACAAACCAATTGCCGGTAAAACGTCATGCACGTTGCACAGTTATAGTTGAGCATATTGTTGAGTTGTCCCAGTACTTATTCAAAGTTGAATCTTCAAAGTTTTTGAATACTATCTTGTGTCATTTACCATTCTTATCTCAGAGTGAGTTATGTAGTCCTCGTAGTGAACTGATTTTCAAGCTACTAAAGTCAAGTGTTCCATCTGAGATTTTTGATAAATTAAACATGGAGTCTCATACAAACAGTGATGCAAAGAAAGAGCAGCGTAGAGTTGAAAAGGCGTTAGAAATTGAACAGGACAGTGCAGAGACAAAAGCATATATTGATGCATGGCCACAACTTGTTCCTCACAATGTGATTCTTAACTGTCTGAACAATTATTACATTCATACTCAGTGGCATTCACCTTCAATTTGTGCTGTATGTGCTCGTCAGTCACATGAGATTCATATTTCTGAATATAAGATGGATGGTTTACTGCTGAATAAGCAAGTATTATCTGCATTCCAAATCACAGATCCTTTCATTCTAGAAAACTGCGTAGTTAAACAGAATAGCTCTGAGTTTGTTTTTAAGGACTCAAGGTTAGACGGCTGTATGTTGGACAAGAAAGGGCTGACTTATGATAATGGCATGGTCACAACTATCAAAATTTGTTCGAGCTGCTATACAGCAATACAACATCGTACTACACCACAATATGGCTTAGTTAATAATCTGTATCGTGGTTGTCTGCCTGAGCAATACAATGATATAACCTGGGTTGAAGAAATGGTTTGTGCAATCTACCGTAGCACTGCACATGTCACAAGAATTTATCAGTCATCTGACCCTGCACAGCCAAAGGTGTTTCATGGAAACACATGTGCACATGATTTAAATGTTGTTTCCACAGCATCAGTGCTTCCAAGAACACCTGCCGATGTTGCTGGTATGCTTACAGTTGTTTTTATTGGTCCACATAAGTTTAAGCCTGAGTACGTAGGAAACATGTATCGTGTGCGGAAGCGTAAGATTTGGAGCTTCTTACTGTGGCTTAAGAGTCATAACAAGTTGTATAAACATATGACTTTTGATCTGTCTGCACTTGATATGTATCCTGAAGATGATGTGTTACCGGGTCTTAGTTCACGAATTGTCGAAGATCACAGAATGAATACTACACTTATATTTCAAGATGAAACGGCAGGCTTTTCAGAACATCCTGCAGAATTATTTGCCAAAAGCTGCCCTCTATCAAATGAACCACAACTTATGATGGAGAAAATGGGCATGTCAGATCCAGAAGGAGATAAACTTAGTGGGAGAAGCTTTACTGCTGCGGCAATAAGAAGTATAGTTAATCCAACTGCATCGCAACCTGATCTTGTAGTTCATCATGGTATGCTGCCTGTCTCTGAATACAACAATCCTAACTTGTTTCCAGGTATGTTTCCAACACTATATCCATTTGGCATTGGTGGGTTTGAAGATCCTAGTAGGCCAAAGCCAATAGAGTTTGATACTCAGGTCAACTACTATCTTGATCTTGCAGACAAGGCATTTCGGTATCATCACATGTTTATGTTCATTGCACTTAATATATGGCAGCGTCACTCTGCTCACTTACACACACACTTTGCAGTACAAAAGCCCTACTTTCAGACTATCGCTAGAAGATTAGTCACTCTTTCACCCTCCTTGCTTATGTCAGTCTCTAACCATCTTGAGAATGAAGGTAAATATGCAGATTTGACTGACCAGCAAAAAGATGCATTAGACTTGCTAAAGCATGTGAACGCTATTGGTGGACATATTCCTGGTTCTCAAGCCTCAAAAATTCGGGTCAGAAATGAGATACGTAGCTACTTTGGTTACTTTGGCATGCCACATATTTACATGACCATAAATCCTTCGCCTGCACATAATCCAATTTTCCAAGTCATGTATGGTGACACTACTGTAGACTTGGCCAAACGATTTCCACTAGTTGTGCCTGCACATGAACGTGCTTTGCGGCTGGCCAAAGATCCAGTTGCAGCATGCGATTTCTTCTACTTTTGTATACACACTATATTTGAAGACCTCTTGGGCTGGGATTTTTCTAAGAGACGCTCCAAAAGGCAAGGTGGAATCTTAGGAAAGTTGCGTGCATTTTATGGTACACCTGAATGTACTGAGCGTGGTACACTGCATGGTCACTTTGTATTATGGCTACTTGGAGGTCTGAATCCTTCTGATTTGCATGCTAGGTTGCGTGACAGTCATGAGTTTGAATACCGATTTTTCAGATACTGGGAGAGCATTATATTTCATCACTTGCCTAATATTGATATGCAAGTTGATCAAACGTACGAACCTCGTATTGAACGACCACCACAACCACCTATTGTTGGTGAATCGGCACTCAATATTCTGAATGAATGGGAGTCAGTGTTTGTCACTGAAATTAAAAAATGTGGAGAAGTCTTGCAACGTCATCAACACCGTAAAGTCTGTGAAAAATACGGTAATGAAGGTAAATGCAGATTTTTATTTCCCCATGAGGTTGTTGAGAGCTCATATTTTGATCGTAATACTAACTCTGTCATTCTGATGTGTAAAGATGCAAATGTGAACTACTACAATCCATATATTCTGGTTTTTTGCAGACATAATCATGACATTAAATGTATTCTTTCTGGTAAAGCTGCGAAGGCTGCAATGTTTTATATTACAGACTATATTACTAAGGTTGACCTAAAAACCTATCAGATGCTATCATTGTTATCAAAGGCAGTAGCAAGTTTACCCAGTGGCAATGACCAATCCTCGCAATTGACTAGTTACAGTACAAAAACCTTACTAAATAGGTGCTTGGCTCAATTCTTGCGTCAACAACAGATCCACTCTCAGCAAGCAGCCTGGTACATACGTAAGAGAGGCGATAGTATTTCATCACATCCTACAAAGCCCTTGCTATCTATTTTGTTACTGCTTTATGTCAAAGAGCATTATTCATTTGCTATGCAAATTGAAAGTCAGAGTGGTGAGGATAATCATTCTGATGCTGATGACATAGAAGAGTGTACTATCAATATTAAAGTGAATAAAAATGGACAGCTACTCGAACGGAACCAAATTGATGATTACATCTACAGACCAGACACTCTTTCTCACTTAAACTTCTATGACTTCTGCAGATACTTCACATTAGAGTCTAAAACAGCACAGCATAACCATCATACATCAGATGATCGACTAGGTGTACTTCCACGTCTTTCTGTAAAGGAACAACATCCTCTTGCAGATACACATGTACTTGTTGAGCACTTCAGTCCAATGCATGTTGACTTTAATATGGAGCGTGTTCCACGTCCAATTGGTACACTGATCCCTCGCCGTGAAAATGGTGAAAGGTATGCAATATTTATGCTGGCACACTTTAAACCATTCAGTGATACAGTTCCACTTGTAGAGTACGGTGACACCTTTCAGCATACCTTCAGTGTATATGACTTTAGTGAGTTCAGCAAAACCAAGATGCGCAACTGGGAGGCAGCATATGAATGCGAAGATGCAAGAGACAGTGAACGGTTGCGCAAGCGAGCGACGCTGCTAGCAGAATCACGTCACTTGACAAAATCCATGTACTCATCTGTTACAGCAGACACAGATGATGATGTTGATGTTACATCACATGATAGACGAAGTGCAGTCAATGACTTTAAGATACAGCAGTTTGTCTCTTTACTTGAACAGTGCAATTGGCTCCATCACAACACTTATCACAAGATAGCTGCACTATCCACTGTTAAATATAATATAACCCACTTGCAGTTGCAGAAGTGGAAGTCAGCCCTACATGAGCAAGAGATGCAAGTAATGCAGAAAAGACGTAATGCTGGCAACATGAGCTCTCAGTTTACTCTCGAAAAAACTCCTGCATACACTGAGTATTACATGACGCCTACAATACCAGAACAATTAACCACATCCACAGAAGCCCCAAATATGAGTGATACTACTGCATTAGTTGAACAGTCCCCAATGAAAGTTCTACAGTCTGTTCAGACATCCTACAGTTTAAATGCTAAGCAGGCATGTGCCTTTCAGATTTGTGCAAAACATTTTATTCAAAACTATGTAGTCAAATCAGACACTGTAATGGAACCGCTGTACTTGTTGCTCACCGGTCCCGGTGGCACAGGCAAGACGCATGTTGTCAAAGCCTTGAAAGAATTGATGACATACTTTGGCTGCTTATACCAAATTCGTTTTCTTGCACCTACCGGCTCTGCTGCTGCTCTAATCGATGGAATGACAATTCACAAAGGACTCGGTTTGAAGATACAATCAAAGACAAAGGGTAAAGGCAACAGGCGACTGGGCGAAAGTGAACAGGACTATACAGTAACAATTAGTGTTCAAAATCGTACAGTATTGCGTGATGAATGGCAGCGTGTTGAGTTTGTACTTATTGATGAAATCTCACTGGTTAGCTGTCAGTTACTCTCTGAGATAGATCATGCATTACGTTATGCCAAAGAAAAACCAGATGTATGGTTTGGAGGTATTAATATAATTTTTGCGGGAGATTTTTATCAATATCCTCCAGTAGGTGGCACACCGCTATACACACCTATATCAGCATATGCAAGACAGACATCAGATGAACTCAGCAAGAGGCTTGGTCGACTTGCATGGAAGCAAGTAAATGCAGTGGTAGAGTTGACTGAGCAACAACGTATGAAACATGATCCTGAGTATGGTGATGCAGTCAACAGATTGCGAACACGTGAATGCACAATGGGAGATGTTGACCTATTTAATACACGGGTAGTTAAGTCAGCGACCCATCTTGATGGCCTTCAAATAAAAGATGATGATGATGATCCTACAGTAATTGTCAATACCAACCTGCTACGACAAGTTATTAATACTGAAAAGGCACAGGCAAACTGTGATGCAGACAATGGTTTGAGCTTAATAATATGCACAGCGGTCGATAAGATTGATGGTCAGGTACCTGAGAAATCCATTCGTGATGCACTTCTGCGGCTCAATGTAACACCACTTACTTCTGAAGGTGCCCTCCCAGCATTCATTTCATTATATGTAGGCATGCCTGTGGTACTACGCAGTCGAAACATCTCCACAGAACTTGGAATCACCAATGGTGCTCAAGGCATAGTTAGGCACATCTCGATTAAACACTGTCCTGTCGGATACACATATGCAGATTGTGTTATAGTTGAGTTTCCTACAAGCAAGGTACATCTGCCTGATTTGCCTTCAGGCTATGTGCCTATTGCTCCAACAACATGGCGGTTTACAACTACACTTAGAGATGCCAATGGAGATACACAAAGGTACCAAGTTACCCGACTGCAACTCATCATACAACCTGCATTTGCGGTCACCGGCCACACGTCGCAAGGCAAAACACTGCCTAAAGTACTTAACAACATGACTGAGGGCGGCTTTGCAGCCTACGTTGCTGCATCGAGAGCACGCACACGAAATGGCCTATTCATCTCAGAGCCAGTAAAGTTGGAACAGCTAAACAAGCCTGTTTCTGCTGACCTATACCATGAGACACAGAAATTTAAAGTGCTTGAGCAAAATACTTTAATTCACTATGGCTTTAAAACAGGATCCCTTGTACCTTTGCCAAATCCTGAAAGTGAAGATGACATCTCCACAAAGTCATTTCATGTCAACTTTAGTGACAGTAGCTCACAGTCAAAAGGAACCAAACGGAAAGCCTCACAAATGGAAGAATCAGGGATTTTGCCATCAATGTCAATGCCACATTCTGACTCATCACCATACATGTACAAGCACGGTTGCCAATGGTCATCCACAGACTACTCATGTGCATATGATGCCACATTTATGTCACTTTATCACAGCTACTCTCAACTGAGCTCTTCTTTGCGTGCAATGTGGAAGAATCAGTCAGCTATTGCTAGTCTGTTGGTCAGTTGTTTTGAGAATCTGAGCCCAGACTCCAGTGCCGAGCAGTTTAACATGCAACGTGATTTTCTCCGAGATTTTCTTAGTAGACGATCACCTATGGAATATCCAAGATATGGTCCACAGTTTGCCTCTGCAGCAAGCATAATTGAATGTGCATTGGAAAACACCACTAACAATATAGTCACGACCATACAGTGTCTTGCCTGTCATCAAACACGCCCAATCACACTAAGAATCCCATCTGTTATTGTGTCCACCGGCATGCAGTCCTCTGCTGAAACTCAAACTATACAAACTTGGTTAAGTAAGACCATGACATCATCCATTCTGCATGCAAGAAGATTACTATGTCAATGCGACAGTGAAGTTGATCATAATATAAGCAACATTACACCACCGCCCATCCTATACTTTGAATATCCGTCACAGGAACATACAGTTATCACTCCCATATTTGATCTGGAATTCAATATGCAGACCACCTACTCATTGGCAACTGTAATATACTTTGGATCTAGTCACTTTACAGCACGTCTCCTCCACTCTCACAACTCAGGATGGATATACGACGACCAACAGAATGACGGTGTCCCACAATATGAAAACAGAATGGATACCGATGACCTTACACCACTCCTTACACTCGACGGACGCTGGGCGCACATCCTCATGTATACATCAAATGGTCCATTCAATCGAATCAATTGAATCAACAAAATATTGTATTATTGCCACCATGACACTATACCTATTTTACTGACTTTATTACCTGATCGACACGATCTTCATGCTCAGATGATCCTTTCATTTGAATTTTTAAAAGACAGCCATACCATCAGTATCTTATATCATATGACTATATGTAACAGTACTGCAACTATCCCACCGGCTTCATTACCTGATCTACATCATCTGTCTTGTCCAATACTGTCAGCGAATTCAAGTGTTGTTCAGTACTGGTTAAAACAGAAGGCACAGACTGGAGGTAAGAGAACCGTCTCTTCTTCGGAGCCTTACCTCCACCAGTGTTATCAGCCGCCGCAGCAATACGCATCATCGACAAGTGCTCTGACTCGCAGTCCGCAATCAGCTATAGCCACCATTAGAAGTCATTTTGTGATAACAAACAAATGCGGGCAAACGCCAACTCACCTTCATCCCCAAGCGACTCACGATCATGACAGTGTCAAGTCGTGTAAGAAACTTGCGACCTACGTTTGCCCCATTTGGACTCACGTGCTCACGAAGCCGAAAGTTTACTGAAAGCTCAACGAGCTCACCGGCACGCACCATGTCAAGGGATGACTGCACAGGAGTAGACCACCTACATAAACACAACATCACCTCAAGCAATGCAGACAGATGATTTCATATCATGACATACCTGTCGTCATACTCGCCCTTCAGCTCCATGCATGACACGACATTGTCTGATGTCCACGAGAGCCTCCCACCAGCAACTAGCTCTGCCAATGCACTATACGGGTCAATAACCATGTTCAGATCGGCACTGTCAAACAATGGTGCTTCCACCATAGGCGTGAGCACACGTGTCTCTGCAATAAAACACGGCATGGCGCCAAGCCAGACATCATCAATTACAGATGTCGTTCCACGGCGTGCATGCATTTCCATGAAACGTAAGATGTTTGATCGGGCAGTGATGGCTCGCCGGAATGCAGGACCATCACCGGCAACCACAACAGTCTGCAGAGCGAGATTCGGATTTCCCCTCGGCAGCCTAGATACGAATCAATCACATCGGCAAGCAGCTTGTGAACTGCAGAAGTGACAAACCTGAATGAGCGCCTGAAAGGGGGCAGAAGACTCATCTGAGAAACAAACCCAGACACACGCAGTGTAACCTCCTCGCGCGAGCTTCGCCACACCAGGTACAAATACCCACCCGAACCGACCTGAACATCAAATTGACGCTCAACTGTCTCGAACTGATCGTACGTCTCGAGCAGGAACTGCGATCCCTGTCCATCGGCACCCATTTGCGGATTCGGCGCCTTCGTACGTGTGGTCCACTCGTCGAATAATTTCACTGACCAAGATTCAGCCATCATCCAGTCCCATCACCAAAACAGAAACTCGACGCACCACAACGCGCATCCTGAAAGACCTTTGCCATCGTGTCAGAACTCAGGTGAGCCTCCAAATTCATTTTGATCGAAAGCAGCAAGATTTTTACTAAACTTTATACACCAGTGTCAATTGCCAGCAAGACACGATCAACGAGCAAGAACGAACACACCGGTGGAGGTAAGTAGCCATCCACAACGACCAACGCTCGCCCCCGCACGACAAACCGTTCGCGCGTCAGATTCAAATCTTACCGTCGCGCCCAGCTCATTGTGGACACGCGCCACTGCTGCGCGTCAAATTCGGCGCACGTTCACGACCGCTCTAGCCACATCTCCACCACTGACACGGACGGTCGCCGACGTTCTCCGCCACCATCGCCAACTCGGCCGCGACGTGCAGCAATACCAACACGGAACCTCGCCCGACCCAAACGCGCATCCCCACTGGGAGCGCGTTCGCGACCACTTTCCGCAGCACCTCGACCGCGGACGGCCTCCACCACCTGCATTCTCGCCAATGCGATGACCACGCAGACCTGCCGTTGGAACGCCAATACCGCGCCTGGCCGACCACAAAACATGCGCCCCCCCTGTGCACGCAGTTTCCTCCCCCCTCTGGCTCAGGTTTCGCGATCGCGCGCGGCTTGACCACCACGCGGACCTCCCGGCGTGCCAACACCAATCCCGCGCTGAGCTTCTCGCAAAACACGCGCACCCGCTCGGGTGCATATTTTTCTCCACTATTTTACTTACACTTTGCTGACATCCAGCAGTCCCAACACCGCACCTCGCCCGACCCAAATGCGCGTCCCCACTGCGCGCGCAATTCGGCGCGCGTTCGCGGCCCCTCTCCACAGCACCTCGACCGCCGACACCCTCCACCACCTGCATTCTCGCCAATGCGACCACCACGCGGACCTGCCGTTGGAACGCCAATACCGCGCCTGGCCCACCGCAAAACACGCGGCCCCGCTACGCGCGCCACCACCTCGACTCTCTCCCTCACACTTCGCGACCGCGCGCGGCTTAACCAACACGCGGACCTCCCGGCGCGCGAATCCCAATGCCGCACCTAGCCCATCGCACAACACACGCACCCGCTCGGTGCGTATTTTTCTCTGCTATTTTGCTTACATTTTGCTGACATCCAGCAATGCCAACACGGTGCCTCGCCCGACCAAAACGCGCGCCTGGACTGCGCGCGCAATTCCGCACGCGTTTGCGCCCCTCTCCACAGCACCTCGACCGCCAACACCCTCCACCACCTACTCTCGCCAACCGGACCACCACGCGGACCTCCCGTTCGAATGCCAATACCGCGCCTGGGCCACCGCAAAACACGCGCCCCCGCCGCGCGCGCCGCAACCTCGACCCTCTCCCTCACACTTCGCGACCGCGCCCAGGTCGACCACCGCCCGGACCTCCCGTTCGAACGCCAAGGCCGCACCTCGCCCCTCGCAAAGCACGCACCTGCGCTGCGTACGCAATTTCCTCCACACTCTCGCCCCCGTTTCGGCACCGTGCCCAGACAGCGAATGCCGACGGACATGCCCCAACAGTCGCACCGCGAACAACTCCCACCTCGCCCGATTTCCTCTCGCAACCGCCACCATGGCCTCCGTCACTGATGCTCCTGCAACCACCACTGGCAGCAAATGCAAGATGAGGCATCTGTCACCGTCCGCACCAGTGCCTTCACCCGCAAAAAGGCAGAAGCCCGAAGACAGCGACGACATGTAAGTCTTCATACCCACTCACCGCCATATACCAGCCAACATGCAGTTCTTTGCAGATTCTCGCCGACAGCACACACCGACTCCACCGCATCCGATACTCCCGCAGACGATGCTCACGCCAGTCACCGACCCGACGAGACTCCCGGTAAGCCCTACCGCAACAAAGGAAAGCGCGTCGAGAAAACCAGGACACCGTGAGTCGCTGTTTGCCACCAGACAGACACTTCCGCTAACTGCACCATATATACAAGAACCGAAGTGCTCCAGTCGCTGTCGAAACTCAGGTACGCCCTTTGGCAATTATCCACTGTGACTCACACTGACACTTTCTTGCAGAGAAACACTCGCCGTGACACGTGCCATGAACAACGTGTTTGTCCTCGTGCAACCCGTGTATCTCAAGAGGGCATTCCCTTCGAACATCGCCGAGTACGTCCATTTGCCCTTGCTTTTTCTGCCATACTACTAATCGACCCCAAAGACGTCTGGACCACGTCTCGATCGCCACCGCACACGACATCATCAATCTCGCGACCGCAGACCCCACAGCACTCCACTTTGTCACCATCGGAGCCTCCGACTACCTTCAGCTCAAGACGAGCACCCATCTCACGCTCTTCTCTGTCGTCGGCTCCGTTACCCACAGCGACCTGATCAGTCCGAGCGGTCGCAGCCGTCAACTCTGCGTTGCACCATCAGCACTCACCTGGCCACGTGCGGCCGCCGTCCTGGGTGCCATTCTCAACAGACGAACACTCGTCTTCCCGTCGTTCCATGCCGGCCTCTCCTTCTCGACAAGGTTGACCACTGGCACCTCAAACACTCCAACCAAGATCCGCGGCATGGCTCCCGCCACTCCGGTGAACGCACAACGCGGTACGTGACGTCTCGCACTACAAAATGTTCGCTAACGCACCCTGCAGGTCCACCCCCCGTGCTGCCGGCCGATCGAGATGGTAAGATCGCCCCCAACCTTCTCGCACATGCGCCCTAACTCACTCCTCCCGCAGTGCCGACTTTCGACGGGTGTAAGCCCTTCAAGTTCTCCATGCGCTCCATATCGATGCTTCCCAAAATCCACGACGATCTCTCCACAGAGTCTGCCGTCCTCCTGCTCTTCACTCTTGGGAAGTACATCAAGAGCCACCCTGAACTCGACGACGAAAACGCCGACACCACTATCTCCCTCAACATCCAATCCATCGTCCTTCTCGCCAATCCGGGATCGATGCCCCGCGGCTTCCTCGACGACGAGCCCATGCCCCTCCTCGGAGTCTTCCGACCGAATTCCGAGCCTGACCAACGCCACTAGGATGACAGCGATGACGACGATGCCTCGCTTGTCTAGTTTTTTCCATTACTGTAACTATCACAAATGCCTGTACTTGTACTATACGTATCAATCACACACCCTTGCTCATACAAAAACCGTGAGCACCCCGTCGGAGTCGGGGAATGGCGCTCGCGCCGCTACGATACGGTTATGGCGTACACGCTAGATTTAAAACTGAGCTCAGCATGATCGAGCGCGCACATCGTACAAGATACGCCTCCACAACGACCAGGCAGAAATTTAAAAAAAGGGGGGCCTCGCAGATAAGTATCGAACCCCTCTCTCCTGGCACACGTACAGCGACAACACACTCAGCGCGCGATTTCTTCACCCGCGCTGCGCACAAATCGTAGTGGAAGATGCATTTAGCAACGAGACGCACCGAATCTGGGGGGTATTCAGTATTCCTGTAAGGATGCCCGACGCCTGCACAGCGGAAGGCTGCGTGGCTCGAAGTAGGTGTCGCGAGGCCCGCACTGACGGAAACTTCAAAAAGCCGTTCGCGCGCACTGGGGGTATCGTACAACCACCCATGTTCTGAGTCGGGCGAGCATATTGTCGTAGGCAGGCTGCCGAGGGATCTACTTGAGTGGGTGGAAGGGGTGAACGTTTGAACGTTAAGGACGACGGGAGATCTGGAGGTACGTGAGCACCACCAGAGACGGCCGCCGTAATGGGGGCCTAGCAAATGCCTCGTCGACATCACCACATCAGTCTCACTAACATCCACATGCCTGAAACCCACGAAATAAGACCTTCCGCACAGTCACTTTCGCAAGCCCGACACAGACACCAGGCACATTCACCGATGCCTTTTGCACATCGAATCCGGATCAAAAAAAACCAAGCAGTTAAAAGTCACAAGGCGCCGCTTTCCTGGACAAAACGAATGGCGATGTTGAGTTGATTCCCATTCGCCGATTCGAACGGCCGACCGCGCCGTTGTAGTGACGCGCGCTCCCAACTGAGCCAAACAGGATTTCTTTATTTTCACAGAATTACATTGTTGTGCCAAGATCAACCAGAGTCAAATATAATTATTCGAGATTCCACCAGCGCGGCACTAGAAGTGCCGTTCTCTCAAGACACAGCGGAGGATACTCACAGAACCCGACTATCCCAAAAATCATATCCTCTAGAAAGTCCTGCACTGTCGGTATCTGCAGTATCACCTCAATGTGACACATCGTGTCCATCGCACACGCCCGCTCGACAAGGTACAGTATCAGCTGAACGAACGAACAGCAAGGGCATGCAAGCCCACGCAAGAGCCCGAGGACGCAGAGCGCCCATCTGCCTAATTCACCAAGAGATCGCGGACCTCTATCGCAGTGCTGCTGCTGCCGGCGTCGATATACGCGTGCGGCTACCATAAAGCTATATCATCCCGAAACTGTATAGGCCCACCTTCACTCTCGTATGCGGCATCTAGGCGCCAGAAAAGTCCGCAACGCATAGTCAATAAGTCATTTCACGCACTAGATCGGGTCCCGCAGGGTGCGATGGCGGGCGAGAGAAGACGAACATGGGGAGGAAGGCATCATACGGTTATGGCGTACACGCTAGATTTAAAACTGAGCTCAGCATGATCGAGCACGCACATCGTACGAGTAATAACGCCATCCGCAACGACCGCGACCTGAACGCGCAGACACAGGCGGAAATAAAAAGGGGCCTCACAGATAGCCTCGACCTCTCTCTCCTGCTACACATACAGTGCCGACACACTCGGCGCGCGATTTCACCCGCACCACGCACTTCAACGTGGAGCCTGCAGACAGCTGCCTGTGTCTTACCAGGCGGAGCGCTCTATGATCGAGCCTGCCGCGGGCCATTGCTTGCACAATAAACATGCCACATACAGGTAGCAGAGGTTTACATGGGCCTCCCGCAGACTTTGACGCGATCGGCAGCCGCAAGCACGAGCACGAGCACGAGCACGGCGAGGAGAACCGGTGCGCGCGCGCGCGCGGGCCCGCGATCGCGCCAAGGAGCTCTGCAGAGTCGGCACCACACGAAACACAGAGCGCAGAGCAAAAAAACGTCAGATCAGCGCGGCAAGAAACGAAAACGAGTGTGACCGTGCCCGCAGAGCAGAAGGCACCTACCGGGATCTCGTAAGCACTCATCGGAAGCTGTCCGAGTGGGACAAATATGGGGGAGGGACTGTATGGAGTGAGAGAACGGGGGAGCCCGTTGGGTGTTTCGCTGGTATGCAGAATGTCGACACGTGTGCGTGAATCCTAGCGTGAGTGGATGTGAGGCGACCCCGGTGCGTGCGCATCAAAATCGGCTGACGACGACTCGTCCTCACCTATTAGCATTATCACCAGCCAAGACTGACTCGCGCTCACTCAGTTCAAATCCCGGAGGACAGGATCTCGTCGAGTCTCGAGCGTATAGACCATGCATTGATCATTCCTCCGCAAGAGGAGCGGTCGCATGCCTAATGTCCGGACCCAAAATTCAAGTCACGCTCGCTTGCACCGCCCCCGAACTCAACTCATCACGCCCCAAAAGAGGGAGCGAGACTCTGGGACCACCAGCACGTGCGCAGAATCCAGAAATCGCAGCGGGAGTCGTGATTAGCAACGAGACATGCCGAATCTGCCCTACCGGTATTCTGTAGGGAGACACGACACCAGCAGGTGGTGGGAAGGCTGCGTGGCTGGAAGTAGGTGTTAGGAGGCTCATACTTAAGGAAAGTTGAAAAAACGTACGCGTACAACCGCCCAGATGTCTCTACGTTGAAGTGCGTTCCGAGTCGGGCTAGCAGGCAGGCTGCCAAAGGATCTACCTGAGTGCGTGGAAGGGGTGAACGTTAAGAATGACGGGCGATCTGAAAGGAATGTCGAAGCCAGATCTAGAGACTCTACAGCACAACGTCAGGCTCGTCCCTGCGGAAGCAGCTGTCATCCGCCCCGCGCTCTCCGGCCAGAAGACGAAAGCATCACTCACCATGTCCAGGCGCAGCCAACATGGATAACGCTGTAGATTCCCCTCTGCCGTCCTTAGTCCATCACCCACAACGAGCTCCGCGGTCTTCTGCGCTGGGCGTCCGTGTCTCGCAAGTTCGCTGAAAGTGAGATACGATGCTGCGGAGGTTGATGCGGGGCTACTACGTCCGTCCGGGGCGGGGCACGGTGCGAGTGTACCCTGCTGGAGAGCTGGAGAGCCGTACGCACGACGAGGAGCTGGAGTCAACGCGCAGGGGCAGCACCGAAACGTGCAGCATGACGCGTCGAGCGAAGGAGGATTTGGTCGATGCAGGCTACCACATGAGTCGTATGGGGCAGTATGTGGAGGGGGGAGGGGGGTATGGGGACAAGGAGCATGGCGCACCTGCCGAAGGGGCTGGGCGAAGGGTCTTTGGGGGGCACCGCACCTGTTCACGAGGAGGATCTGCGAGGGCGCTGTAGTGACGGCAGTTTCAGGGAGGTTTGGAAAGCGGTGCCCTAACTAACCTAAGTGCTGGAGAGGACGACGCTCGTCCAATCAGCAGAGCCCGGAGGATGCACGCCGATGAGACGGCCGCTGGTGAGGTCAGTATACAGTATCTCCGGAGTAGCCAGAGGAGGCGACAGCGGTGCCCCCGGTTTAAAAAAACATGTATGTTTTCCTCCATTCCTGCCAGACGACTTGAACGACTGACCTCGTCACCACAAGACAATGACATGCTCTTCCAACTTATAAGGTACACAGGATTCGGTATAAGCCTTTTTCGAGTCTGCAAACACCACTGGCTGAATTCCACAAGCATCAGTGCTAACGAGATATGGTGGCACGGGGACGCGGGGCAACTGGCAGGTATCAGCCCGTAGAAATACCATCGTTTTGTGCCGCTTGATGGCGTCACGTTCTGTCTTGCACGCAGGCCTCATTGTGAACAACTAGCAGACCCTGGAGGACGTGGGGCCCCGCGGACTTAGCTACGTCACCTCCCTAGCCACATCTCAGATCTTCCTCCGCCGATCAAATCTCAGACGGCGTAGGTCCTGGACGTCGAGTGAAATTGCTACTGGCGGGAGCCATTAAGGCGTCCAAAAGTGGTGTCGGGGAGGTCAGGACCCCTGACAATAGGTGGAGAGGCCTGATCCAAAATTCCGAAAATCAGCCCCAAACATCCGGAGAAATTTTGTGATTTTTTGGCCCATACTTCCGGATGAGATCAGACCTTCGTCCAATTTTTGGGTCCCTGTCCGGGTACCGCATCAGGCTTTTCGGCAGCCGACCGCCTATATAAGGCAGGTATGGGCGCTTATGAGAGGCGGCGGCTCCGCCGCCGGCTCGAGGTCGGCGCTTGTCGGCTTCCGGGGCGTGGATGGCCGGCTGAGGATCAGGCCTTCGCCGAAACTGACAGGAACTGCCGGACATGAGATCACCTCCGGAGGCCTTCAGGGCCCTCTGACGTCCGGATGAGATCAGGCCTAAGGCCTCAAAAATCCCAAATTTCGTCCGGATAAGTCATCAGGCCTCTCCACCTATAGTCAGGTCTAAGCCGCGGGCAACATACACCCGACGAGCAAGGCTACTAGTCTCGGAACCAGCCGTTCTGTCAGTGCGGGGCCCCAATCGGAGAGCGAAAAACACCTGCACAGCCCGCAGACAGAACGTCTGGTGAAATTCGTATAGGGGGGGGGATTGTCACATTCACGTGACCTTGACGCGTCTTTCTGCACGTCAGGCGTGTCGCGCATCGCGTCTAGAGATGTAGGTATCAGGTACAATGTCGTAGTACACAATATACCCGGACCTTCTACATGATACCCGGACTTGCTACACGCACCTGTACCCGCTATTACAGAGCAATCCAGCCCCAGAACGAGGGCCTCTCCAATGTCGATTTGCCAGCCGTAAGGGAATTTGTTATTTGCCTCTCTGAACCATTCAATGAGGCGATGACGGCATGCGCGTGAGTCATACCCGCGCAATTTGGATGCCTCTTCTCGCGCAGTCTGCAGGATTCTCGCTGAATTTGCTCTCTGGTTCTTATGTGAGTCATGGGGAGTCTGCGCCGCCATCGCCGGGATTTCTCTTGAGTTTGTGTCACTTGCGGAAGTGGTTGCAGATGTGTGGGTATGGGTTGAAGCTGCAGATGAGCTAGAAGTCGGAGGTAGAACTCTCAGGGCAGGACATAGAAGCAGAATATGTATGAGGGGAAGGTGTATCATGATTGCTACAGACACTACACAGAAGACGCGTACTACTACACATCGCCCGTAGGACACGTCGCCCTGACGCGCTGGTCACGAAGTGTGACAATCCCCCCCCCACCTATACGAATTTCACCAGACGTTCTAGGTGGTAGCTGTGCATCTCTTTTTCACTCTCCGCTGTCAGTTTCACGTGATGCCCTGCTACCACCGAACGTCTGGTTCCGAGACTACAAGGCTACGAGAGGGACCGCGATTGCGATCGCACCAATGAACTCGGCTGGGGAGCCAGCGTCGTACGCGCTGTGGGTGTAGTCGGTTCATGATCTGCAAAAAACGCGCGGGAAAACATCGAATGCTAAGCATAGCAGAGCAGAAATCAGTAAGCAGGGAGACTGACCATGTCCGCGGAGAAGAATAGAACGCGCTAACCAATGTTCAATACGAGCGGGGCCTGTGCGAATATGGTCCGCCCTCGAGCTCGGCCGTGACGTTCATGAACAGCGCTTCCAGGTCAGTGCCGAATACAACGGACAGCGATATCGCAAGTGAGCATCACGATGGCAGAGAGCGGCCGTATCGTGAAGAACGCATGCTCGTAGCTTTGGCAGCGCCGCAATGTGTGAATTTGAGAACGGTGAGAGGGCTGGTGGGAGCCCTGGAGGAATGGCAAGCGGGAGAGGCGAACGAGAGAGATGGACGCCGCTGGTGGAAGGCGCTCGTCGAGAGATGTGAGGTTCGTCTGATACACTGAAAGTCTGGGGATGTACAAGCACGTCTCGTGCGGGATGTTTTCAAACGTCTGGGGGGCGATGTCCAACGTCCATGATGACGTTGTTTGAGTGGTGGATGCCACACACCCCGGCCGAACACACAAGATGCATAGCCAAGTATTTCTCTGGGAAAAACCCTGAGAAAATTCATAAAGTAAAGTGCGAGAAAAAACTTTGAAGAAAGCATAATGAATTTTTGTGGGAAATACTGTGATTGTCCAATCAGCTGCCGAGAATCACAGTTTTTCCTGGAGAAATTCTTTGTTCTTTTCCCACAGTTTTTCTGTGTGCTTTACTTTAACCCTTTCTAGAAGTTTTTCCGCAAAAAATACCGGGCTATGCTTCTTGTGACACCTGACACGCAAGAACATAGTGACGTCTTGGACAAAAAATGAAAACAAAAATTTACGTGTGCCCTCTTCGCTCTCCAATGTCATACGGGTGGGAGCCGACGAGGCCTGAGTGCACCCTTCAAGGAAAAATTCCCTGAGCCTACACAACAGAACGATTGGAAGAACAGTATCTACTCGCCCTTTGAGAAACTAACCCATGCAATCTACTACCGCATCCGCCGAGAACACCCTTTCTTATAGCTGTAGATTTTATCTACGACTGCCTCCACGGATCCCTCTGAGTCTGAACTCTTTATAGCTGTAGATTTCATCTATGACTGCCTCCACGGATCCCTCCGAGTCTGAACTCTCCCCAGTGGAAACGTGTTCATCGGACACCCTCTTCTGACCTGGGAAGAGCCATGCCAGAGTATCTGTCAAGCGGACTGAAACGCCATCAAGGACGGCAGCATCAACCACATTCTTCCCGCTTCGTATACGAGCATGCGCGTATGAAGGGCCCGGAAGCGCCCACGTTGCATATGGCTTGCCATGAGATCCACTGGTCAACCATTCCGTCTTGAACTCGTCATTGTACGCATCAATCCACAAAGCACAGCAAAAGCAGCTCCGTTTGCTGCACCCAATAGCTTCCTGCTCCGGTGGTCCAACGGTTCTTCGAGGATGAGAAGATGCCGAGCTAAGGTGAAGAATGATGCGAAGTTCCGCGTGAACGCATGTGTTAACAGTGCGTCGCCGTGCCCAATTACTAAGCATATCAGGGAACCTTTGCTCCAGTGCATTCACCGTCTGCGGAGACAAGGGGTATCCAAAAGCACGCTGCACCGCGTCCAGATAGTCATTGCAAAGCTCGAATTGACCCTCTCCCGAGCCAATGAAGCGGTTATTGATCCAGCGATAAGGAATATGTCCATCAGGAAAGTATCGCTTCGCATTGCGGATAAGTTTTGTGACGCCACCGTAATATTGGCAGACCTTGGCCAAACGCCTCTTCAACTTCTCCCCCCTCCCTCTTTGAGCCGCATTCAAAAGATTTTTATCTGCACAAAGATGACCCAGGAATCGAGAACGCAGGAGAGCAATGGCTACCACATAGAGGTCGCCGAATCGACTCCGCGATAACTCAACGTCGTCCGGGACCAACGGGACAGCGGATGAGTCGCCGATCATACGGACAAGATCCTGGAGCATTGTACGAAAGGGTGGCGCGATGTCTCCGTAGTTCTCGCGCCGAAACCGGGTCGAGTCGGGAAACTCGTCTTCGATAGACTTCGGTACGTACTCCTGCAAAGCAGAATCGAGATCGACGACGAAGAGGGAAATGGATTGGTGTAGGTTACTCATCCGCTTCTCCATGTTCACCCGGCAACGCGAGAGCAAGGTGTGAAAGATGTCCATCGCATACGCGACTTCAGGATCGGTAATGGCACTAATGAGGTTTTGTGTGGCGAGCTCGTCCTCGAGGGTCGGAGAACCATTCTTCGCAAGCACCAGGCTGAGACGTTGCTCTCTGTCAAAAGCCACCGCAACCACATCTCCAGGTTCTCCCGTGGTCAGACATATGGCGATAACATCGAGGATGTGAATATCGGAAGTTGTCCTCGACTCGCGGATTTCCCTATTGCTATGAACCCCAGAACCTTTGTAGGGCATGTCAAGATCCGAATAGCTGAGCTCCTGTAAGAGCTGCAACTTCTCAGAGAGAGTTGTCTGGTCAGAGGACATTTGGGAGTCCATCATGGAGATTAAACTGAGAAGAAAGATTCAGTTGGCCACCGACAGATTTACGGTCCAACGGCAGGGCTTACCTAATCCGGGGCACGGGACGGGCCGGGGTTGCTCGTGCACATAAATGTTAAAATATAGTTACGTGTGTACAGCAAAGAACATTGGCAACAAGTCATCAGCGTCCCTCTTGCTCAGCGCGGCCTCATTCCACACATGCTCTTCCGCTGCCGCCGCCCGCCTCTCCCGAGCCTCCTCGCGTATCCGCACCTCTGCACCTCACTTCCCCGGATACGCCCACAAATCCAAGCGTCTCCCCACCGCAAACACCACATATGGCAGCGCCCTGAAGCTTGAACAAGTGCATCCCGCCATCCCAGCAGCCCGCTACACATACCGGCTGCAAGGTGGAACAGACGTTCGCCGTCTCCGTGCGCAAGCGAGAAGACGAGGCACGGCTGGCGCAACGGCAAGAGGCCGACGACACTCCTCCGCATACGCTCTTCGATATACTGGTAGTACAGCTTATAGCCGCTTCGCCCGTCGCTCGGCTGAAAACCCCTCGGGCCAATCGCGTAAGGGAGACAAACCCGAAGGCAGTACGCACTAAGTCGGCGATGCGCCCCTGCATGGCGGAGGATGCGTTTTGGTCGTGTGTCTCGGGGCCTGTGTCCGCAGCCAGTCGCATCGCATCTGGGTGTGCGCGTCCACACGTACCTGCGTGCCGGCGACATGGAGACACTTGCTCGGCTCGATGGTGCGTGGTGTTTTCGTCCATTGTTGGCACGAAGAAAGTAAACGCACCGACGTTCACAATGGCTGTTGCAGAAACACTGCCCTCGCCGTCGGAGGGGAGTAGCATTCATAGATGGATGAGGTGTATGTAGCACAAAATGGACGTTCGAACGTTCGTGAACGGCGCTTCCAGGTCAGTGCCGAATGCGACGGGCTGCGATATCGTAACTAAGCCACCATGATGGCAGAGAGCGGCCGTATCGTGAAGAACGCGTACCCGCGGCGCGGCGACGTGAATTTGAGAACGGTGAGGTGGACGGAGGGGAGCTGGAGAGGCAGTCGCCGTAGAGGCCCATTTGCAAGCGAGAGTGATGGCTGGCGAGCGAGAGAGATGCACGCCGCTGGTGGAAGGTGCTCGTCGAGAGATGTTAGGTTCGTCTGGTACACCGAAAGTGTGTGGATAAGCATGTCTTGTGCGGGATGTTTTCAAACGTCTGGGGAGGCGATGTCCGAGTCCTCGTCAGTGTGGCGACACGCTCCTCCAGCTGAGCCAAACAAGAGTTGTACTCGCACCTTTTCCTAGTCCAAATCATAATCCTGCGTATTATGTCACGGTTACCACCACTGCGCTCACAGGATACGGTGGTGGTGAACAATGCACAAACCCCGATAGCAAAAAGATTATGTACCGTAGAATATCTCCACTGGCGGGTGGTGTTGTACAGCTTGGCGGCGGTACTTCGACGCAACGAGTGGAATAGCTGAGGACACCGGTGGGAGAAGATGAGCGTCGGGGAAAGGTCACTCGACGTAGATATGGATGCACTGGAGACGTTCACGAGGACAGTATCATCCAGAAACAGAACACCGCACAAACCGATTCGTGCGCAAAACGCCTCCAGCGAAAATGAGTACACCCGCGTCGGACGGACACGGAGATAACTCATAGATCATGATGGTGTATCGACCTCCCCCCCCCGGGTGTGTACAGCGACGACACGCGCAGCTGGCTCTCACCCACTATGCACACGACGAGCCATTGAGGAATATCGCGACAAAGTGCTCCGCGATCGCCGAGCACAGTATGCGCCCGCCGCGAACCATCACCTGCATGGGCAGCATAAGTGGCATCCACGGTGAACATCGCAGCGAGAGCGGGCATGGTACAGTAATGTGCGCAAAGGCACCGAGGAGAACGAGCGCGAGATTGCACCTGGGAGCCAACATCATGCGCACGAAAATCAGATGTGCGGATACATGTTCGGTTCACAGTCAGTAGAAAACAAAGTACAGCGGAAATCAGTAGACTGACCTGCGGAGAAGGGCAGAACGTGCGCACTGGTCTATCAATATGAGCGGGGTCCAATTCTGCGACGAGGAGCGACCTGATGTTATATTTGTGGCTTAGGAGGGGTGCCAAGGATCTGCGCGCTGTAGGAAGAAGGGGCGAACATTGATAAGCATGGGGAAAACAAAGGCATGCGAGCGCGAGAGACGGCGCTCGCAAATGGATGAGCAGGACGCGTCGCACCTATGAAACTCGCGGAGGCAGATGCTGCATACCCTCACCCAAAGAACGTTTGTCGATCACTCCCCGTGTCCCGGCCAGCCATGCTGTACGTCCCCCCTCCGCTCACTTCCTAACCTCCGCCTCCCCCGGGTCCGCACGGCAAACCTCGTAGCATGCGGCGCAGAGTCCTTGTGCTCGGCTCTTGTATCACCAGTGCGCGGGTGCGCGGGAAGTAGAATTTTGATAGGTGGCGGCGAGGGGCGGCGAGGGACCAGTACTTCGACCGGGAGCGGGCGGGGGGTGCTGCAGTGCTGGTTGACCCGGCACTGCGGAGATGTGCACGCACGATGCGGAGCTAGAGTTGGATGCACAGATCATCAGGGCGGATGCGCAGAACAGCGAGGGGGACATGCTGTGTGATCGCGTGCGCGTGGACGACGAGGTGCGGTGCATCGAGACGGGGGCGCAGTGAATGTGCAGCGTCTAGCTGTAGCCCGTCAATTATTAATGGGAGTGGAGGGTCGAGGACGCCGACAGAGGCTCAGCTACACATCTTGCTCTCTCTCAGGGCAGAGCTGCTCAGTCCGCAGCCGACGGGACTCATCTGGGAGGAAACACAACCATGCCCATTAAACAATCCTGTTAGCCGCGACTTGAACGGCTGACCTCGTCATTATTATAGTGATGTGCTGCCCAAGTGCTGCCGAGCTAAACAGGAGTTACACCTGAGGTTCTTTATCACCGTACTACCTGCCTGGTACACTTTGCCTCATCCCTATAGTATGTTGGCCAACTGTGACTAAGGAACCAGAGAAAAATCCACCGCTATGAAGCTTCCCCGGAAAAAAAAGAGGTAGCCCAGCTCTGTATGCACTCTCACCAGCTCGAACGTCTAACGTGGTCCCCGTGGTCACACGTACTCCCAACTGAGCTAAGCAGGCAACAAAACTAGAGCCAGCGAAATATTAATCCAGTACTGTTATTTGGACTTACCACACTCAGCGCTCACAAAAGAAGACAGAACACAAGGCCCGAAGATTATACATCCAGGAAGTCCCCCGGACTTATACAATGATATCATACAACTTGGCAGCATCACTTCAACGTGATGAGTGCGACGACTGAGGGCACCGTTGGGAGAAGATCAGCGTAGCGAAAAGCATGTGGATAAGGGTTGTCCATGAGGTCAGCCTCATCCATGACGGAAGCCGCCAATCGTATGAGGAGTACCTTCACACCAACGCCGACAGTGACTTGAATTTAATACCCTGCACATCACATAACTCACGCGTAGTGTCCCCGGCGCGTACAGCGTGACACATCCAGCTGGCTATCACCCACTACGCACTGCACGACGAGCACTTGAGTGCCGCTAGCGGCTCGCTGAGGAACGCGATGAAGCGCTCTATAATCGAGCTCGCCATGGACCATTGCCTGCAGCCACACACGGGTCGCAGGACTTCTTTGCACATGCACACGGTGAACACCGCCCCGATTGGCGGCCCCGAGGGTGGGCGCCGCGAAGGAGATGTCCATGAGGACAGTATCATCCAGGAAGGGAACATGCCAAAAGCCGGATCACACGCGAAATGCCTCCACACCGATGTACAGCGACAAAGTGTACATGCACGTCAGACAGAGGCCCTCAGACGTGGAGATAACTCACAGATCCAGCCCTTCCCCGACGCATACGAGAAAACGAGAAAACGAGAGAACGAGAGAACGAGCGATGACACCTCCAGCTGGCTATCACCTGCACGTGCACGACAGGCACACAGACCACCAATCAGATGTGAGGACATATTCAGACGAAAAAATATTTACCCCAAGTTAATGCCCCGTAGCCGACTCGAACGGCTGACCTTGTCACCATAGTGACCCATGCTCCCAACTGAACTATACGGAACTTGGTGATGAAGAGATAATATTACAGCCATTTGCGGAACATAGGGCGCGAGCCCGAAATTTCTATTTTCGGTCACATTTTCTATCGTACACTGTATCCACTGTAGCTTTTTAATACCCATTCGATTCCTTTGAAAATTAGTGCAATAGAACGGGATTGTGAATATGCAGGGGATGACCTGATCAGATTTTCAAAAAGTGTGAATAGAGCATATCTTGAAATACTGAGCCCATTTGCACAGTATTTCCGAGTTTCCGAGACAAATATGCCACACCTATCTAACGGGTGATCACTACACTATGTCAGGGTCAATACCTACAGGACCACCACTTTATTTTGTGTGTATTTGTAAGCAACTGCGCCTTGGGCTATGAGTAGAAGAGGATAGAAATTAGTTAGCTACCTAGGAGCCTGTTCAGCTCCTTATATACTGTAAACTAAAAGACTAGAAACTACCAGACCATTCTCGAGACATTGTCCTTACTAATCCTAACCCTACGGACCTTTCTCGGACCTTTCCGTAGATGCCGGATTGCTAATCCGCATACCTTCAACAGTATTCGAGCTGTGTTCAATTGTCCCGCTACATCCACTGTACAGTGGTTCCGGAGTCCTCCCGCCAGAGCACGTGACATGTGGCGCTGTCCATTTTTGGTCAGGCCGCAATATCTCATGGGTAACAGTAAGTCTACCAGTGCTCGCAAACTGCGGTGACTGGCCCTTTCCAATACCAAGGTGGAGCAATCTCAGGATATGTTACAACCAGATGGAGAAAGGTCAGATGGAGCTGAGGAAACTGTGGTTGACGATCCTTTGCCCAATGAGCTTTCAGACGCTCCCTCAGTCAAAGCTGTCGACAAGCCGAAACCAAAGTCGAAGCCACACAAGGCATTGAAGAAAGCCTCCACTATATCAAAAAAGAAACCAGTTGCTAAGGAAGTTGTAGAAGAGTCTTCTGAAAGCACGAAGGACAAAAGTGAGTTTGTCGGTTCGCAGAATGTGACCCTAAACTCACCGATGAGTAGAAATTGTGCTTCTGGTCTCACAGGCTAGAAGTGAAGGATCCCAACGGCTCAGTCTCACACGCGGAACATCATTTGAAGATGCACTGGAGATCATACATGAGACGATAGGATGTGTTGATGTCACTCGCAAACCATCACTGTCATACAAACTCTGGACAGCGACAGTGAAGTCTGATGCCATCAATCTTGGTAGTGAGGAGGACTGGGCGAAATGCATTGGAGATATTGTCGATGCCGAAAACAAGAAGAAGGGAGTGACAGTACCTGTTAAAATTGTGGTGCCTGAACAGGTAAGTCTCCACCAACTGTATCATGCACAATGACAGCTCATCGGTACACCATTCATAGTACATGGAGTTCCTTCGTGCCCATTCTAAGAGGCCAGCGGCAAAACCAAAAGGAAAGAAGCCGGCACTATTGAACCTCGACAACAGTGATCCCAATGATGAAGGAGAGGATGAAGGAATGGCAGAGAAAGAAAAAGGATTCCTCACTCAACTCGAGAAGACCCTAAATAATTGTCAGCGTTGCGGCACCTCCAAGTGGTGTAAAATCGATCAGGGTGGTAATCATGTCAATCTCACATTCAACCAGCATTGTGGTTGGTCTGTTGCACTGGTTAGCATTGCAATCTGATCTACACACAAGGTCTAATTGCTCTCAGGCAACCGGCACTCACGGTGTCACATTGAGATCACCTCCAAAGGGAGAGCTGTTTGCCAATTTTCATAGACATGGGATAGGAATGATGCCTAACAAACCAGAGGACTCCACCAGTGGACATCTGTATGGAATGCCAATGCCAATGGCACCTGGGTATCAGTGGTCACCATATATGGGCATGCCCTACGGAGCAGTACCTAATATTCCGCCAACACCATCAGTAATGCCGTCTAATGGCATAACTCATAAGTGAGCTGCCACTGATATCCTCTCTAGTGACCCACCAGAACAAGATGCTACATCGTACGCTTCTGTCGGGGACTTTCTTCAGAACCTTCACAGTCAACACCCGAAATGAAGATTAGACAACTATATCAGTACCTTTGAAGATGCCGACTTCTACAATATTGACGAGCTTGTAGACCTAGATGAGGCGCATTTGCATAGCTCAGAATTTGGGCTGTCGAGTGGAAATTCCAGATTTCTGTTGAACCAGGTAAGAGCTGAAATTCGGCAAGTGGACAGGGCATCGGGCAAGAAGAGAGCACGGGTGGGCTAAAAAAGTATCCCAATTGAGACACATGTGTTGTAGACATCAGGATCAGATATATCCTGAGTGATGGAACCAACCCTGAGCAGCTGCAGGTGTCACTTTATCAAGCATAGCGTACAGAAACAAGTATGGGCCAGCCACATCTCCGAGCTCAACGAGATCACAAAACTCTTGTCCACGACGCCGTATACACTGCTTGACAAAGGAAAAGCACTCCTCAATGGGATTGAGGTCGGGGGAGTAAGGCGGGAGATAAATGAGCTTTGCACCGCTATATATCATAACAGTAAGTGTCGTCAATTAGAATTGAAGTATCACTGACTTACCGGGCTTCACATAGCTCCTCGATGCCAACGACGTGATGTATGCGACAATTATCCATAACCAGCACGCTCCGTGGCCCAGGGTAAAGGTTCATTACCTCGAGCAGTCCCTGAATATACTCAATAAATTGCTCGCCATTATAGCCTCCGACCTTGATGTGGCTAAATATAATGCCATCAAGTGTGATTGCTGGAAGAAGGGAGTAGCTGAAAAATACAGAGAGATCAGCCTTTGAAGGATGTTCGCAGTCACATAACAACATACCGTGTTCCTCGAACAAAGCAACAACGCTTCTGAGCACGCACATGCTTGTATGCCCAACCACGCTGTCAATAGGTCGTCAAGATGTTCACCGCACTTTCATCGATGCAGACGATGCGATCGGGTGCCTCACCTCCGATCTCGTAAATGAAATTGTGGCGGGTCTCTGCACAGCGCTCAGTGGCTGCCTTGGACAACTGTCATAGAACCATGAATTCAAGTGGGATTCAGACAAAACATGGAACTCACAGCTTTCGAAGAGATACCTAGATGCTTCAATGTTCTCCAGATTGTAGATAGCGGCACATCAATGTCGTGCTGTGCCTGAAGTTCCTCCTGTATCTCACGTAGGTAAATATCCGGTGAGTTGTCGAGCAGAGTAGCATGAACTGATTTATGTCATCAGAGCCGTCTAAACAGGCCAAGCATATCGGTTCGAAGTTTGCTCACCTCCACGGCCTGTGAAGACAGCATATATGACCTGCCCAACCCAGTTCTGTCCCGAAAAACTTCCCCAATCTGACTCCAGAGCCTCCGAATGCGTTGGATGACATGGACTGGCATGTCAAGGGAGACGGCGATCTGTGTCGATGTGTATCCCAGTGTGTAGGCTTGATAAATAACCCGCCTTTTGAGATCCTTTGAGAAATGTTGCCGTACTGGAATCCTCGCCCTGAGACGAGGCATCGCATGAAGAAGCTAGTACACAGAAGCTAGTGCATAGAAATACAGAATGTAGACAGTCCGAACGAACGAAACAGATGCGCGAGAGCAGCGGCGATGACACTGAGATAACCATTGTCACGTGCTCTGGCGGGAGGACTCCGGAACCGCTGTACAGTGGACGTAGCGGGACAATTGAACACAGCTCGAATGCACACAAAATAAAGCAGTGGTCCTGTAGGTATTGACCCTGACATAGTGTAGTGATCACCCGTTAGATAGGTGTGGCATATTTGTCTCGGAAACTCGGAAATACTGTGCAAATGGGCTCAGTATTTCAAGATATGCTCTATTCACACTTTTTGAAAATCTGATCAGGTCATCCCCTGCATATTCACAATCCCGTTCTATTGCACTAATTTTCAAAGGAATCGAATGGGTATTAAGAGAGCTACAGCGGATACAGTGTACGATAGAAAATGTGACCGAAAATAGAAATTTCGGGCTCGCGCCCTATGTTCCGCAAACGGCTGTAATGGAGTACTATTTGGACTACACCGCACTCAGTGCTCACAAGACATGGTGGAGGAAGACATAGGGCACAGGGACTGACGATTGTACACTTAGGAAATTCTCCTCTTGTTGGTATTGGGCGACTTGGTGAGTATGATGGCTGAAGGCACTGGTGAGAAAAGCGGAAAGGGCTCATGTGGACAAAGACACGTGCCCCCAGAGCTGTTCACGCGGTCATCCTCATCCATGACGAGAACACGACGAAAGCTGAGTCGTATGACAAATACCTCCACGCCGACCGCGAAGTGGATTCACAGGTGGTGCATCGGCCTCTCCCCGGCGCGTACAGTGCGGACACATCTAGCTGGCTATCATTCACTACACGCCGCATGAAGAGCACTTGACCACCGCCAGCCCGCTGAGGAATGCGACAAAGTGCTCTGTGATCGAGCCCGCCGCGGAGTACTGTCTGCACAATGAATAGGCAGCACACGGGTCGCAGGACTTTGCACGGTGAACATCACCGCAATCAGCAGCTTTGAGGGTGTGCGCCACGAGGACAACTACCGCCAGTGGGACTGCGATTGCGATTGCACCAAAAAACTCGGCCGCGGAGTCAGCATCATACGCACGAATACCAAACTGCGCGGTGCGGCAGGTTCGCGTCCAATAATAAAACCCGCAGGAAAGATCAAACGCAAAGCACAGAGCAGTAAGCTGAGAAACCGGCCATGCCCGCGGAGAAGAACAGGACATGCGCACCGGTCTATGGCGAATGGTCAACCAACCTGTTTACGAACGCCACGACCGAGCTCGAGGGTCTTGATGAGCGTGACGATATCGCAAGGGGGCAGCATAACGGCAGAGAGCGGCTGTATCGTGTGAAGAGTGTGAGCGCGTAAGTTCGATGGCGCTGTGATCTGTGGGGCGCAGCGACGGGGGCATTCGAGGTCGGGGACGGCGGCCGTAAAGGTGATCGTGAGTGAGACGAATGGATGCTGCGGGCGGGAGAAGCTCGTCGAAAGGCGCGAGGTTCATCGAGCAAGCTGAACGTCCGAGTCATGCTCCAAGTCGCGGGGTGTGTTCGCGAACATCTGGGGTACCATCTATGCAAGCGGAGAATGTGCAGTTCAATGTCCAAAAGGAATGATACCCGGGCGCTGTTGCACAGTACACCGACACAGCTTTCCCTGACAAAAGCAGAATGGGTCTAGTACATTCCCATCAGCCGATTTGAACGACTGACCCTGTCGCAATGAGGACACGCTCAACCAACTGAGCTAAACGGGACCTACGTTATCCTGTATTAACTCGAACACAAAACACAATACTACTATGTCACACATGCTCACGGGTGTTGGAGGACACAGACGTGCATAGCCCGAAGATTACATATACTTCGGAAAGTGTTGGTTGGCATCACATCCGAGTCAACGCGCACGCCCGTGGAGGATCGCAAACTTCGACCTTGCCAACGTCATCTCTCCTCAAGCTATCGCTGATATTCACGCACCGATCGAATCTCAGCTGCAGGCATGAGGACTACGTGAGGATTCCACTCGTTTATCATACTCGCTAATCTATCTGTAGGACGTCGCGTCGACCGTCGAGGCAGATATCTTGCTCCTTCCACCGGGCAATGTTGGACTGAGGCCACGTCTGCCGTCTAGCATTCCAAGTACTCAAAGTTATCGGAGCCCATCGAGGCACACGAGAGTGAAGGTCAGCTCACGCGTACCCACAAGGAGCTCGGGGAGCGCAAGGACACCGCTTGCTCGCTTGCTGACATGGACGCGGCCAGTCCGGGGTCCCCTCTCCGCCGAGTCTGAGCCCGAGTAGCCCCTAGATACCGGGGACGACATAGTAGCATGCTTGAATGCCCAACAGGCGGGCTTGCGTGAGCAGCTCCTCAAGTACGCCCGCCTGCTTTCGCATCCCAGCCTTCACGCGTCACGCGTGGCCTTCCGCGGCATGCTGGCTCACGAGCTCGAGAGGATGGCGGGCAAGGCTCGCAACCCACATGGCAAATTGGCCCATACGAAGTGCTGATGCGTACGCTAGAGGCGTGGATCTCGGCCAGTGCTGCGACTCGAAGAACAACGCTGAAGTCGATCGCAGTGCCACCTCCACCAATTACTCCGTCTCGTCGTCGTCGGGATCGATCCGAATTGAAAAATTTGAATGTCGCAGGGCCCTCTTGACTTGCGAGCATGTCCACCCGACCACCGAGAGAGATATGAGCGCGCGCCACATCGTGCGGAATGGTGGATCTGATTTCGCCTTTCAATTTCAGGTACCGGCAAGTGAGAATGGGTAGGTTGAGCCACACCGAGCGCCCCGAGGCCAGATGAAACGCTGAAGTCCGTTACCCGTGTGCGTGATTGGGTTGAAGCACGATCGCCTCCAACTATTTATCTCAGATCTTCGGCCTCCGATCAAATCCCTTTTTGCCTCCGTCTATTTGGTTCGCGGCGTGGATGGATGGTCATGCAGTGCTGGAGATGACATGCTGCAGCCCCGACAAGTCTACCTTCTTCAATTGCGCGCTGACCGGAGTGTCTCAGAGGCGGCGGAAGACCCGGCTTGTCGAACTTTGCAGTCCGTCGCTCTATTCGTGTCATCAGAGATGGCGCTGATGGACGGGACGATCGTGAAAGGGGAGTCTACTCGTTGCTACTCTTTATTTGTATGTAGTGTACGGTAGGACTCACTGGCATGTCAGTCACCCTCGTGAACCTGGATCCCAGCCGCATTCGAGGACGTGGATGGGCGTGCAAGCATCTTCGAGACGCAGTGGAGTCCACGTATGATTCAAGTCTTCCAGTCCAATAGAAGCCGCGTTCCGCTGGAGAGATCTGGCTGGTGCACGGGACGTAGCCACTAGAGACCGTTCCGGCGAGAACTCCTGCCAGTGGGGAGGTCATCGACAGCTGACAGTAAAGTGTATGCGGAGCTCAAGCCTTTGAGTTACAAGCAGTCAAATACAGGCTTTTGACACACGCGTTGCGGAGCGCAGAAAGCGATACTAGTAGCCAGAGTTAGTTATAGCATTTCAGAAAGTGATACGAGCATCTCCACAGGCATCTCCATGTACAGGCTCCTTGTCGGTCTGCGTGCATTTCTGGGATGGAAATATTGGCTTGTGACTGTAAATCGTGAGGTTCCAATATGGATAACGCGGCAGTCCCGGAACGCCACTCGGGAAGTTTGCCCTTTGGCCAACTTTCATCGCCTCTCACTCGATCGACGGTGTTGTGTTGGACTAGATGCAATCTCGTGAATCGCAGACTTTCTACGATACCTTCCTTTTTTGTCTGCCCGCTCGGAGCTCCGGTGACCGTCAGCTTCTGCATCTCCGGTGCATGCGCGTGGGGGGTAGAGTTTTGACAGGCGGAGGGAGTTCGACGGGGGGTGCTAGTTGACGGTACATCGAGACGGGGACGCAGTGAATGTGCGGCGTCTAGTGGCCAGTCAATGGGGAGAACGCATGCGCTCGTTGATTAGGGCTGTCGCGAGGTCCGTGAGCTGATGCTGTATGGCGGTATATCGAGGGGCTGGGGGCGGAGGTATGGGCATTCATGCATCTGTTCAAGGAGCTGGGCAGGGAGCCGTTACTTCCGCATGTCGTGTTTGCTGCTGCGGGGCGCCGCGAGAGTGTGCTATTACGCCTGGATTTGTGGGCGTATCCGGGGGATGTGGGATATGCGGAGGTGCAGAAGGCTCGGGAGAGGATGGAGAAGGGAACGTACCGAAAGCCGGATCATACGCAAAATGCCTCCACATCGACGGCGACAATGTGTCCATGCACGTCCTGCAGACAGAGGCCCTCAGACATGGAGATAACTCACAGATCTAACCCTTGCCCGGCACTTACGGCGACGACACCTCCAGCTGGCTAACACCCGACACGTGCACGACGAGCACACAGACCACCAATCAGATGTGACTCATGTGAGGACATCTTCGGACGAAAAATTTAAAATTAGCGAAGGAACGGACTATGCCCCGTAGCCGACTCGAACGGCTGACCTGTTCACCGCAGTGACCCACGCTCCCAACTGAACTATACGGAACTTGGTGATGAAGAGATAATATTAATGGAGTACTATTATTTGGACTTCGACACCGCTCGGTGCTCGCAACTCACAAGATATGGTGGAGGAAGACACAGAGCACAGGGACTGACAATTGTATACTCAGGAAGTCCTCTTCTTGTTGGTATTGGGCGACTTGGTGAGTATGATGGCTGAAGGCACCGGTGAGAGAAGACGAGCATGGCGGAAAGGTCTCATGTGGATAAAGACGCGTGCCCCAGAGCTGTTCACGCGGTCATCCTCGTCCATGACGAGAACACGACGAAAGCCGAATCGTACGCCAAATACCTCCACACCGCCCGCGAAGTGGATTCACAGGTGGTGCATCGACCTCTCCCCGGCGCGTACAGTGCCGACGCATCCAGCTGGCTGTCATTCACCACACGCCGCATGAAGAGCACTTGACCACCGCCAGCCCGCTGAGGAATGCGACGAAGCGCTCTGTGATCGAGCCCGCCGCGGACTATTGCCTGCACAATGAATAGGCCGCACACGGGTCGCAGGACTTTGCACGGTGAACATCACCGCAATCAGCAGCTTTGAGGGTGGGCGCCACAAGGACAACTACCGCCAGTGGGACTGCGATTGCGATTGCACCAAAAAACTCGGCCGCGGAGTCAGCATCATACGCACGAATATCAGACTGTGCCGTGCGGTAGGTTCGCGTCCAACGATAAAACCCGCAGGAAAGATCAAACGCAAAGCACAGAGCAGTAAGCCTAAGTTCTTGATGGTGCGAAGGGATGTGACATAGACACCGACGTCCAAGAAGGCGACACCGACAAGCCGTTCATCCAAGTCGAATGCCCTGACAAATATCTACAGAAACCTGGGTTATGAGCTTGGGTTAGAACGAAGATACGAAGCGCACCTTCTGCCCCATCGAGGAGACAAGATAGCCATCCATCCCACAAAGCGCTGTGACGGGACCCTTCGCATCATCTCTACACCGAAGCTTCAGCTTATACCAGCGCTTATGGCTAGAGCTTAGGTCAGGAACAACTTCCACGATCTCGAAGATGTAAACCTGCGACATTGTTCATCAGGACTGAACGTCATCGCATGCGCTTATGTGAACACTCACGACACCCTTGATCGCCAGATCCTCTCCTCGGTTCACTGTTGTCCCGACGGCTATGTGTTGGGAGCAAACTCGTATCTGGGCAACATCTTCAGCCAGATACACACAGGAGAGCACACGCGAGACTCACCCATCCATGGTGATCCAGCCTTCGGGTGAGATGAGCTCCAGCATAGAGCATTAACAGCTCGGGAAGGATATGTTCGATGCTTTCACCACAGATACGACTGTTAGACGTAACGCCATACAAGGTGCCAGAAATGAACTCGCACCATCTGGCTCCCACACAATGTTGCCATCTTCATCATATGAAGCAAATTTATTTTGCAACGAGGATGCAGTAACGAGCAGTGACGTCGAAGCGTCGTACACGACATTCGAATAAGATTTATCTCGCGGGATGAATTTCCACGGCAGATGACCGTCGAGCTGGAAGTGCGGGATCCATTCCGCAAGGCTCGGCCCCTACATGGTCGTCAGTTGTGTTCGGCGGAACAGAGGTGAGCTTGGGCAACGTCCAGATCTGCAAGGCACTATGTCAGCGCTCATGAAGTGCAACAATTAGGCTTTCATACCTCGACCGCACCTGTGGCCGGCATAGGAGCAACCACTGGCTCTTGTTCCCAGCATTCATAGCGGCCTGCAGAGTTGACGTAACGTTCTCAGTCCCAGCAACTTCCATGTTAGCGTGGCTTTGAAACACGCCGGTCGTATCTGTGAAGAAACAGCCAGCCAGGTATCGAGACGTCTGCACGACTTGTCAGCATGCTGGCGCATCACCGATGTGCAGAGAACTACCTTCTCGCCCATCGGAGACATGTCCTTGCGCCTAATCTTCCCTCGGTCGGTCTCTCCAATGAAGAGACCGATGGAGTCATCCTCTCGGATGATGAGTATGAAAGGGTCGCAGATACTGCAGAACCTGATTTTGGCCGGGGTACATTCCCATCCCAATCTTTAATAACCTGGCGTTCCGTCCCATCTGTGGATGACGATATGATGAGCACTCGAACAACGCGGAAGAGGCGCGACGCACCAGGCTCTAAGACTCGGATGACGTTGGTGACATTGACCATCACATGCAAGATAGCAGTCCCTTGGAAGAATGGTGCCGCGCCAATCGTAGATACGTGGGGTGATCGAGATGTCTGATTGAGGGTGGCGGGAGGCAATCTGCCCGTACGCGGTATTGGTTTTCTTCGACACGACTAGGGGCGAGAGCTTACTCGAGAAGCGCCCGGCGAAGGATTCGCATCGGTACTGATGATAATGGAGTCGTTCTCCATGTAGAAGGGATTGACGGGACGTTCATAAGTCGAGCCGTTAACCTTGACAGCTTGTCGCACGGGCACAGACCACATTCCGCGACCGCCGCCTATGGCGTGCAACTTGCGTTTGGTGCGTGTCGGTAAATCCCGCTATGGACAAAATTAAGATACCATTGTGACTCATCCCCAGAGAGCACACCTGAAAGACAGTAAAACCACCCAGCTCGCCAGCGCCAGTGGCAGTAACAAGCTCTGGTACGTACCGATCCTAAATCTTGATCATTAGTTCAAAAGGTCGTGACGCAGTAGCAGGATACACACCCCGTTCTTGGCTCACGCAAAAGTCATATCAGAGATGGGCCCGTGGGCAGATAACGAGTCGCACAGAGATAGATGCACGACCGTCCGCCTCTTCGAAGTAACAGCGACGCCATTGAGATTGCCATTGCCGTTGATGGACAGCACTTCTTGCACCTGGGAACTTCCGTATAGGTCTTAAGACAAAATTAGACTCAAGACAGTTGTGTCGGGAAATTTCCGCGTACCATCGTCATCGTCGAGGTCCATACCATCGGTCGAGTCAACAACCATGGCGGGCGCAGACGTCATCTCCACATCCTCCTCAGGGATATCCTCTTCCACCCGAATAGTCTTCAACAATACAGAAGGGCTTACAATGCTCCCAATGAACAGATAGTTGTCCTCGACTCTCCTGACGCATGCAGGAATCGTTGTCCTTGCCATGGGCGACGCCATTGACAGCCGTGACACCGTCTTCCCGTCAACGATGACTTCTACGGAATAGACTGTGCCATCTCTAAGCACTTACCCGCCAGTTGGAAGTATTGCGGTATGAGCAGTGAGCACCGGCATGGACATGTCGCTCAAGCGTGGTGGCTAGCCAATTGACAGGCAACACGACCCAGCGGGAGGACTGATCCACGTATATAATGGAATTGCTAGCCAGGACAACGACACCGCCCAGCGCGGTCGAGCACGCTGTGATGGCGAGGCAGTCGTAAGACAGGCCCTCAACCGCAGTGATCACAGGATAATTCCTCGTGATCAGATCAAGAGTGAATATGAAGACACCAACTGTGTCTTTATACTCCTTCAGTCGCCTGCACATACGGTCAGTAAAAGTTAGCAATTGAAGGTCATGATGCGCACCCCGTCCATGTCTACTCATGTTGGAAAAGGACTGCAATGGTCGGATTGCTGAATCCAGGCAAAGTTTGAGGCAAGCAGCAAATTCGACGCCGCTTGGAGGCAGTATTTCCTGACGCAATGCTTCCATTCAACACAGTCAACGCAGCAGAAATAATCTTTTCACGCGTGTCGCTCCTGCTTAACAGTGGAAGACGGTCAAACGGGAACACGACACAACAGATGCGACCTACTGAAAGTCAAAATGAGCTCCTCCTATCAATTTCCGCACGAATGACCCGCCTACTAAAAACTTGTCCCCGATGATATGTCCGCCAACGTTGGTGGCACAGGCTACAAGCGAATGTCACGGCGGAGGTTGTGACTCAAACGTCACATTCTAGTCACATGACTTCGGGACAGCCCGACCCGACTGGACCTCGACGCCGAAGTCTCGCCTGTGATGTCGTCCGCGTTCACTTCGTTGCTCGTGTCGGGATGCTGAATAATGTCTTCGGTCTTGGACCCTCTCGTTCTGTCTGAGGCTCAAGGTCCGATGCTGCTGGATCAGTCCCGATTCGTTGGAGACTCGACCAGAGCTCTCTCGACAATGCTGGCAGCAGAACATTCTAGAGATTCTGACCAGCATAAAAGGAGGGCGTCTGCGCTGAGTCTTCGTCGCTCATGCAAGCACGGTCCTAGGACGTCAACTGGAGTCGCCATTATCTGGCCGACCGAATTGTGGGTTGCGGGTCGTGGCCAAGTCTTTCCATTTTGGTCTATGGGATGGATACTAACCACGCGGCATACATGGTAGGAGTAGGGATAGGATCGTTCGTCTTTGTGGTCCTGAGAGTTTTTGACATGTCGGTGTTGTGGGGTGTTTCGTCGAATGGGTTGTGAGCCGTTCGGTTTTCCCTTTGGGCGCATGATGGAAGCGATGAAGCGTTGAATATTATCGCGGTCGAACTCGTCTACTCGTTTCGTTGTTGTTGCAAGCTGGTTCGGCGTCGTCGCAAGAGGTCTCTGGAGTGATATCGGTTCTTTGGATACGGGCGAATATTTCTTTCCCGGAGTTGGTCGGTCGTCTTGGTTGTTATGGTCAGGTCCCTCGCGTTTCGCGGATATGTGGTTGAATATTCCTTTCCCGGAGTTGGTCATTTCAGTGTCGTTGCAAGCTCGTTTGGCGTCTCAAGAGGTCTCTGGAGGTCTCTGGATTAATGTCGTGGCCGGGCGGATCTATGGTTGAATATTTCTTTCCTGGAGTTGGTCGGACGTCTTGGTTGTCGTGGTCTCCGTGGGTCGAATATCGGTTCTTTGGATACGGGCGCTTCGGTGGACAGGTACTTTGCGTTTCGCGGATATATGGTTGAATATTCCTTTCCCAGAGTTGGTTGGACGTCTTGATTGTGGTTTTGTCTGTGGGTCGAATACCGATCTTTTGGATGTGGGTGCTTCGGTGGACAGGTGCCTCGCACTTCGAATGGACAACATCGGACAGGAGAATGTCTTGGGTTTCGCATGGACAAGGTTGCTTGGGCGAATATCTCGCACTTCAAGAGGGCGAATGTCTTGGATATTCCGTACTTCGCATGGGCAAGATCGCATGGGCGAATACCTCGTACTTCAAAGGGCCCGCATGGATATTCCGTACTTCGCATGGGCAAGATCGCATGGGCGAATACCTCGTACTTCAAAGGGCCCACACCGTGTGGCGCATATTTCGGGCTTTGAGTGGTCGATATTACACGGGCAAATAACTTGGATTCTGAATATTTCGGCAAGATCGCCGTGGTACAATTCCTAGGATTTTTCGCGACGGCAATGAACTCGCATTGAGCAAGATTCGATGGGAGGATGGGACATTCAAACTGAACATCGTGTGAGGACGCACGCGTGTGCTGAAGTTCGACATTCAAGTTTGTTTCGCCTGACGTTACGGCTACTCTGGAGATTTCGGTGTCGAGGTCGCTTGTGGGAATTCCTCTCTTTGCGAGAACTGCTATTTATGCGACTTGCAGTCTGCCGGTGTTGCGGAGGATTGGGTCGACAGAAGGTCCGATGTTTAGTCTCGTTGACTTTCCTACCGAACAGAGTAGTGACTGTCTGCCCATGAGATCGTTCGTTCGTCGGCGACGCGTCGCCTTCTCGTATTTCTGGCTTGGAGAGGAAGAGGCAGGTTGGGTAGTTTGTCGTTGTTGAAGGTTTGTTTTGACGAAGGTATGTGGTGGTTCTCCTGTTGCACTATGTTTGATACTCAACGATTAGTGCAGATTGAGGGCTAGCCTGTATTCGGCGCCATTCGTCTAAATGGCGCCAGGATTGGTTCCAGGGAGGAGTGTAGAAGGAAAGTGCTAGGGTTGGGTTGGAAATATATCTTGCCTTTGTCTAATTCGTTTGCGTGTCTCCAGAGAAGATCGATTTTAAGGTTATGGTTTCTTACCTCGGTTGACATGCTTTCTAAGTGAATCGCGTCAGGTCAGACTCGTATATGAGGGGACTGCTGTAGATGGGCAGGCCGAAGGCCTTCCATCGATCACCCTCCAGCATTGGCCCAGTTCTGTTATCCGTTGATCGGGATCGAATAGGATCGACGCTTACTTATATCATTTCCCTCTTTAGATCTGCCCTTATGCTCAGAGGGTGCATAAGTTTCAGTGCAGGAATATGAGACGGACCTTGACCATCCCAGTTAGGTTGAGCTAGCGTTGGAGGAAGCCAAGGCACCGTAATACCAAGTTCCAGATCAATCTGCAGAACAAGCCCGATTGGTATGCTCCCCTCGTCAACCCGGCAAGTAAGGTACGTATTTACCATACCTTCGGCTTGCTGTGGCGGTTCATCGACAGTCCTCTTAGATTCCAGCCATTGCCCACTGCATATGGTGGCCCTGCGGTCGCCGCGGACCAGCCATCCCCGAAGTCAACCAAGTTGACAGAGTCGCTCGTCTTGATCGAGTTCGTCGCGGACTCGTTCCCCGATGGTCACTTACTTCCGGCAGAACCCCGTCCTCCGTGCCAAAGCGCGGTTCTTCATCGACGTCGTCTCCACGAAGTTCGTCCCCACGTGGACCGCATTCGTGAGCGGTAAGGGTACCGCAGACGCCTTCGTCAGTGCCACAGAGCAGGTTACTGCAGTCCTCCCGGAGACTGGATTCGCGCTGGGCGAGTGCTCGACTGCCGATATTGCCGTTCCTTGCTCGCGCGCTCACTGCTTTGAAGAATGATCTCGTACTGTATCCTGCGGGAGAGGGGAAGAAGCTCTATGATCTCTTCCACACCCCGCGCTTTGAAAGGTTACAGAAATACTGGCACGACGTTAGCTCGCGGTCTAGCTTCAAGGCTACGTTCGATGAGGTGCGTTGTTATAGTTGCATCATTCTATATGATGGGTGCGCTAACGGGATGCGCATTCTGCAGGCATACGTCATTGAGAAATATAGTGCCTGGTTCGCAAGGCAGTAAAATGAGGCGCAGATTGAACAGGCTCCTTGCAGGTCTGCGTGCGTTTCTGGGATGGATCCCGAGAAATATTGGTTAGTGACTGTAAATCGCGAGGTTCCGATATGGATAACGTGGCAGTCTCAGAACACCACTTGGGAAGTTTGCCCCTTGGCCATCGCCTCTCACTCGATCGACGGTGTTGTGTAATGTGTTGTACTAGATGCAATCTCGTGGATCGCAGACTTTCTACGATACCTTCCTTTTTTGTCTGCCCCCTCACTTAACCTATGCACGCACGCTTATAGTAGCGCCGACACGTGTTCTCATCAAGTTCTCTATACGTTGGAATGAGGGTGAGCACATCTCACTCGTTTATCACAACCACTGGTGCTGATCTGCCTGTAGTTGGCGTCCACCATCTAGCCATTCTGAAAGATGTCGGAGCCCATGCAGGCAAGCTCGCTTGTTTGCAAGCTGAAGTCGACGATCTGGAAAACCAGATTCTCATTGTGGAACAGACATCGATCGACGTCGATCCACCTCTCTTTGACGATTCGGCGAGCACCTCTGCCCGTCAGCTGAGCGATACATTCCCTGCCGAGTATCTTCCTCACCTTCAGTCGCCTCTCCCCGACGCCGCATCCGAGTCCGACGCCGAGTCCGAGTCCGAGTCCGAGTCCGAGTCAGAATCTGAGCCCAAGCAGGTGCAGACCCTCGACGACTTCGTAGCATCATTTGACCCCGAAGACAAACACATACAGGCGCAGCTCCTCGACCTCCTCCGCGCGCTGTCGGATCTCTATCTTCGCACGCAGATCCTCAGAAGTGAGGCATCGCGCAAGTTGCGCAAGCTGGTGGACGAGAGGAACCCGTGCCGCAGCGCAGGATTGAGGCGCATGAGGCGCTGATGCGTAAGCTCGAGGCGCGGATCTCGGCATGCGAATCTGGCAGTCCCGCGGGAGGGATGCGTCGCATGGGCGTAAGGCCGTACGTCGGTAAGCCGTGTCCTACGTACGCATCGACTCGGAGAACGGCGCTGATCATGACCTCGATCGCATTGTAAACAGTCCCCCATCTACCTATTGCCCAGTCATATCGATCCGAAAATGTCGATCTCATGAGGTGGACGGATCGGTCTGAAACCATCGCCAGGCCCTCTCGACTTGCTAGCAGCGGTTCGATCACTGGACTGACAAACGTATGAGCGTTGTCATGCGCTACCAACAGTGAATATGGTACTTGGCGGCAAGTGATAATGCACACTAGTAAACAGGTTGAGCCACGCCTATGGCGCTGTCCCAGAGCCCTTATAGAACACCACGTGGGTGGTTTTTGGGGAGGTGATGGCAGATGAGAGGACGGCATTGAAAGGTGGTGGATTCGTCATGCAACATATTATCTGTGGTATGTACGTACTCAATGAGACCTCCAGTGTACTGAATTCATTGTATCGTTTGCGAATTGCAACTCCGTAGAAATCCCAGTGTAATACGTGTCTTGCCACGGAAGAAAAAGGAGAAACATTTCACAAGCATGCATGGGAACTCCACAGATACAGCAAAGCCCCAATCCTCAAGGTGCCGCGGCGGTCCGCTCATGCACAAACCATATCAACACATCTACATCCTCCCTCCCCGCTTAATAATACTACCACCCGGGGCAGTTCGGTGCCGATTCAACTTTCCTCTAGATTGGACGTGCTCGTGCTCATGTGGTTCTACAGGCTAATGGTGTTGTACGCCGCTTCCCACTTTGAACCTCTCGATATCAACGATGTTGGTGTGGATGACTCGGACCTTAGAGACATCAAACGTGCCGCTTCGACTATCCATTCAGGTAAGTCCTTACGTTTTCCCTCGTGGGTAACTGCCCGTATAACGTTTAGACTAGATGGTTTACACACGGTTGCGAGACTGATTGCTCTCCAGACATGGTCATCTTTGCAAATTTTCTTCCTTGCGATGATGTTGTTTCCGGAGGCGCAATGCAGCGTAAGGCTCAGGAAGAGATCGCCAAAGTTATAGGGATTCGTGCTCTGACAGTTTATGCAGACCTCGAGCAGTCTTGAGTCTATCGTGACATAGATGGTGCGGAACGCCCGTAGCGTGACAAGCGCACAGAACGTCCTGTCGACTTCATGAAGCATGAAGCTCAGCAATCTCCCTTTGTTTCTATTGGTTATAAAATTGTGTACAGTGCTCACATGCAGTAATATCAACAACCGACGTAATTCGCAGACCCGTCTGCTGATGGAAAAAAAAGGAATGTCACTGAGTTATGACCCACCCCGGAAAAATGCTGGTCAACACCTTCTAATTATTTCAAACCCAAACAGGAGAACGGCTGCTAGCGTGGAGAAGTGCGTCTTCGAGCAGTCTGGCCGAACTACCGTCCTCCGAGAGCACGGGCATTTCTTCGAGGTCTTCCAACACTTTGTCGATGTACTTCGCAGCACCAGAAAGATGAGCTACCTTGGCACATGCTGCATGAAGGGCCAGGTAATCTGGCGACGGGACCGGGAGGAGTTCTGGATCGGTCGTGGTAAAGGTGACATGTTTTGGAAGTCGTCCGAATCCGAGGTACATATCAGATCTACCTTCCAGCTTATATTTATTTTTTGTTTTCTATCTTTTTTTTTGTCACTGCCTTGTGCAGAAGGGAAAGTATAATCACGTACTGTTGCAGTGAACCAAATCGCCAAAGCATCGAAACTACGATGCACGTTGTACTCCAATGTCATGACATTTTCCAGGCGATGGACCTTGACACCGTTCAAGTCATCGGATAGCTTTTTACGGCTACTAAAGGTATTCATGATACTCCAGACCGTAGCAGCATAATCGGCCTGAAAAGAGCAAATGAATATTTGGCAGAAAATCGGTGGGTAGAAGTACCTCGTCTGAATTCGTGGCATTCAAATTCGTTGACTCAGACAGTATATGAGCGCACTCCGTGTATACAAAGTTAGCCCCTTCACTTAGGGCTCTGCCTGACAACTCTTTACTCTTCTCGGCGGAGGGAATGTCATAGGCGCCGGTGACCACACACCGAAACCCGTCACGGACAAGGGCCTTCACAATGGCCGGAGTTAGTGAACGTGATTGATTGAAATAAGGCGAAACTGACTTGATTTTTTGCAGTAGAATGACCCTGCGGTGCCTCCTCCAAACAATCCTTAATCATGTCTGCCATCGTGTCGAAGGAGGGACGTGACGTGTGATTTGAAGGCGTGGGTGTCGGTCCTTTGCTGGATCGAACTGGGAATATTTTTATTTAGATGTACGCCAGCTGAATAAACAAATGCCGAGATACATACAGGCTCGGACGTAGTGGTCGAAATACATCTTCCCGAGTTGAACTAGCGCCATTTTGTCTTCGCACGATATAATTTCCTTGGAAACTGAGACCCGTGCATTGATATTCGGGCCATAACTTAGAAGGTAGCCGAGAATGCGACAAAACATCATTTGTTCTTTGGAATTTTGTGCGGGGGTGGCGTCGGCCTCGATGTCCTCCTCGAGGCGCAAACATATCTGATAGGCACTGTTGAGGTGCAGGAATTGCTCGGAATGGCACTGTAAATCCTCCGGGAGTTCTCTAGGAAGCTTGCTCATTGTCGCAGACGAAGGACTTGGATGGGTGGTAAGGGCCTGATCTACTCCGAGGCCCCAGCCTACCGTGACGGCCGCCACATGAACAAGAGATTAGATAATCGCATAAGTGGGGTTTTCAAGTTCCTGATGCCCATCCCCGAGAAATGTCGTCGCCAGGATCGGAGCTCTTGGTTGATTCGCGGGGGTCCTATGCCAGCAGATGCAAACTTACTACAAAGGAGCCCGCCTTCGAGATGCTCGTATAACTACCTGGGGTGCTCTAGCTTAGCAACTACTTACTCTGACTCAACGGCCGGAAATCCGACATCGAGCGCATGCTTCCCATGACTTGTTCCCAAGTGCCAACTGTGGGGTGCAGTTCGTGCTGTGTACGTAGCGCAAGAATCACTGAAAAGTTGTCTTTCAACAGTATTTGTGATGTGACGGCAAAGTCACGGTGGCACCTCTCCACTTCCTCTCCCTGCCACAAACCACCATGTCAAGCAGCATCAGTCTGGACCTGGACGTTCTCTTTATGATCACATTTCTGCTCTCGTCAAAAGATGCTCTTGCCCTTTCCCTCACGTGTCGACAAATTCATTCGTTTGCGAAACAGCATGCGCTCTCGTCAGTCAGGCTGACATCTACAAAGCAACTTGGCAAGTTCTGCGATTCAATGTTCGATGGCGCTCCAAGTTGCTGGAATTGGGTGCGGAGGCTTGACGTTGCCATGTCCGCATTTGACGTGAAGTCCGAACAAAAGACTGCTCCCTGGGGCAATTTTTCGGATGTTCCTCGTCTTGCGGAGCTGATCACGCATGCCCTCAACCTCGAATTCCTTTCTATTGACTGCGTTGAATTCCTACTACGGAAGGGATCCCCTATTGGAGACGCCATTGCCTCACTTACCAGCCTTGAGGAGCTGGAACTGCATGAGGCAGATTCTCAAGCCGTGGAGATGCTGAGAGGGATGCGAAGCGGGCTCCGCAAACTCGTCCTGCACCGCGCTTGTAGCAATCAACAACCTACACCTCAGATCTTTGTGTCCATCCTTCCTTTTCAAAACCTGCAGGTCCTGGAACTGGCCCACTCTTGCTGGCCTAAATGGATGGATATGCCATGGGACGAGCGATGGCGGTGGCCAACAGTCCGCGTTCTCCGCTTGAAGCATAGCAAATTGTCAATGGCCCAATTGGTACGCGCTTTCCCCAATGTCAGGAAACTCAGCATCAGGACAGTAACATTGCCAAGGGAGTCGGAAACGCGGTGCTGGGATAGCTTGGATTACGTCTACATCGGGCATGGTCGCCCGTGGACTTCGACGTTAGACTGGGATCAGAGGATAACCTGTCCTGTTCACTCGTTGGAATTCGAGGATAACTACAAGTCCAACTCCGAGGAACAGATCGTAATGGTCAACACCATTCGGGAGACCACTCCTCGTGTATTGTCAGTGACAATCAAGTCCTCGGACGCTAAGTTTTGGATGTCCTTGATGGCAACTGGTGCCGCGAGACTCAGATATCTCAACCTCAATCTCCGTCTGACGCCTCGGAAGCGTGGAACGCATCTCGCACAATGGCTGGTGAGATTCCATCACTGTGGCGTACACATCTGCGTGTTTTGACACCAACATTGAAACAGGAGAAGATACCTCTGATTCTGAGCACGCTCGACATAATTTGTATCCGAGTGTGCATCACTTCTCGGAATCTCTCCAGAGCTGCCATGACTGTTCGTTGGCCCTTGCGCCTTGCTACTTGTTTGCCTTCTCTGCGCTACATTGCCATCGCCCGCAAGATCGGCGATGTGCCCTGCATGGCGGAGGATGCGTTTTGGTCGCGTGTCTCGGGGCCTGTGAAGGAGCGTCGTCTGCAGCCAGTCGCAACGCATGTGGGTGTGCGCGTCCACACGTACCTGCATGCCGGTGACATGGAGGCGCTTGCTCGGCTCGATGGTGCGTGGTTTTTTTTTCCGTTGTTGGTACGGAGAAAGCGAACGCACTGACGTTCGCAATTGCTGTTGCAGAAACACTGCCCTCTCCGTCGGAGGGAGTAGCAATCATAGATGAATGAAGTGTATGTAGCACAAAATGCACACCTGTTAGCTGACGCAAGTGTATAGTTGAATTTGCGGGCAATGGGGTATTGGGTTCACAATCACCGTTAAGCACTTACACCCCAGCGCATGCATGAGGGTCTTATTGTGCCCGATATCGAAGGGTCACCCGTGTCCCATGCCTTGCAGCTGTGAATGCAGGGTGTTGCACACAAAGGAACGACCCAGTGCGAACTATGTCCACCGAAACCAACATCTGGTTGATAACTGGGTGAGTCTGCCAGTGAAGATGACATAGAACGGTGCCGACCTCACCAATCATCTCTACTTCTTCTCGAGGTATCGGACTCGAGCTCACGAAGCAGTTGCTCCGTTCGGCTGCAAACGTCGTCATTGCGACATGTAGAGACTCAGAAAATATGCCAAAGCTCGAGGGACCCGGGACCTTACAACACAGAGAAGAAGAACGTGCGCACCGAAATGTCAACCACTCTGAAAACGCTGTTTACGAATGTCGTGACCGAGCTCGAGGGTCATGATGTGGAGCGCGATGATCATTATCGCAAGCGGGCGGTGTAATGGCAGAAAGCGGCTGTATCGTATGAAGAGCGTGAGCGCGTAGCTTCAACGGCGCTGTCCCTGAGTCGGTTGCCCCTGCGGAGTGCGGCGACATGGGGCATTTCAGGCAGGGAACCGTGGCCGGAGAGGTGATCATGAGTGAGACGAATGGATGCCTCGTGCAGGAGAAGCTCGTCGAAAGGCGCGAGGTTCATCGGGCAGGCTGAACGTCTGGGTCAAGCACGTCTCCTGGGGTGTGTCTGTGGTGCCATCTCCGCAGGCATACCCTTCTGGATGAAGGGACAGAGCTCAAGCTGGAGTGTGTCATTGTGCTTCTCAAGCGTATCGGGTGGGTTATAAACGGAGAGCTGGGGAATTGTGCGATGTCCAAAAGCTTGGTGTCTGAGCGCTGAGGGTACACCCGTCACCCGCCGGTGATGGAGGACACAGACATCCACAGCCCGAAGACTATATAGTTTCAGAGTGTCCTGGCTTGTTGGTATCGTGCGGCTTGGCATCGCATAGACGCATCCGTGACACCTGCCTCGTTACGAACCCATTGAGAGGATTCTCTGATGTAGTACAAGCAGCTCCTCCATGGCGGCGGACGAGGAGGTGAGCAGGACGCGAACTTCGACCTTGCCTACCTCATCTCTCACCGATCGTCGTCCTCCGATCGAATCTCAGTGAGGACTGCGCGAAGATTCCACTCGTTTATCATACGCTGATCTGCTTGTAGGACGTCGCGTCGACCATCGAGGTAGATATCTTACTCCTTCCCCTGCGCAACACAGCGTCCACCGTGACTTTCCAAGTTCTCAAAGTTATCGGAGCCCATGGACTTGCACGAGAGTGAAGGTCGGCCCACGCGTACCCACGAGGAGCTTGGGGGACGCAAGCACACCCCCAACCTCGCTTGCTCGCTCGCCGACGTGAATGCGGCCAATCCAGTGCCCGCCACCCCATCTGAGTCCGCGCCGAAGTGGCCCCTCAATACCGTGGACGACCTAGTAGGTCTACAGTAGAAAATCCTATTCTATAGAGTCCTACATAATTCGGGACATTGCTACAGGCCTCTCCGACGTACGCGAGCTACATAGCACTACATGTCTTTTTTCCAGATGATGCCTCTCGAAATAGTCGGCCAAGACTTGAGTGTGTACTACGCTACCTTCCTTTTTGGTCTGCCTGCTCACGCACGCTGCACGTGTATTCCTCAGTTCTTTCGCTATACGAGGGTAAGCATAAGCATATGCCACTCGTTTATCATAGCCACTTGTACTGATTTACCTGTAGGACTTCGCGTCCACAGTCTAGCATTTCGCAAAGATGTCGGAGCCGATACAGGCGCATGAGAAGGAGGTCGAAACCGCGCGCAAGGCCCGTGAGGAGAAGCTCAAGGACATGGAGGCCGACCTCGCTCACTTGCAAACTGAATTGAACGATCTGAAGAACAATCTTCGCCTCGTGCAACAGACGCCGATTGTGTCGGCCCGCCTCCCTTTGATGACTCGGCGAGCACCTCTGCCATCCGTCAGCCGATCGAAGCTTTTCCAGCCGAGTATCGTCCTCACCCGCAGCCGCGGCCGCTCGTTCCTGATGCTGCATCCGAGTCAGCACTTGGGTCGAACGTCAGGACTGTAGATGACATGGTGGCAGTCATAAACGGTCAAGATCCGGCCATTCGCGAGCGGCTTCTCAGCATCATCCGCGTGGCTTTGGATCCCTGCCTTCGCTCAAAGCTCCTCAGCGGTGAGCTGCTTCGCAGGATCGAGGCGATGAGAGACGAGGCGGACCCGCACGGCGCGCTGGTGCGCAAGCTCGAGGTGCACGGCATGCTGGTGCGCAAGCTCGAGGCGCGGATCTCAGCCAGAGATTCTGGCAGTCCCGGCACGCGCACGTCGGCGACCTCTCGTCCACGTCGCAATAGTATCTCGCCGTATGTTGGTAAGTCGTACGTTGCGTCCACTCGAAGAAGCACAGGGCTGACGCATCGCATCGTGAGCACTGAATAGTGCCACCTCCCCAGTCTCGTTATCGGACGGATCGGTCCAAAAATGTCGATGTCGCTGGATGGACGGATTGGTCCACAGCCATCGCGGGGCCCTCCCGACTTACGAGCACGCCCACGCCAAGCGGCTCGACCACTACAGAGGTATGAGCGTCATCGTGCGGAACAATGGATCCGATACTTGGCCTTTTCAGGTACTGACAGGTGAGACTGGTAGGTAGGTGGAGCCACACCGACTGCAGTGCTATCCCAGAGGCGAGATAAAGTGCCGCGTGCGTGGTGTAGAGTGCTTGATGGCAGACGAGAGGACGACCTTGAAAGATAGTGGATTCGTTTGGCGCCATATCATCCGTGGTACTTCACTGAGACCTCCAGTGCACTGAGTTCATTGTATCGTTTGCGAGTTGCAACCATAGAAACTCCAGTAATAACAGGTGTTTTGCCACACAAAAAAAGAAACCGATACAAGCACATGCAGGACAGTCCACAAATACACCCAAGCTACCATCATTACGGCGGCGCCGCGATCCGCTCATGGACAAACCGTATGAGTATATCCGTCAGATCCACATCCTCGCTCCCCACGACCCCCACGCTCTTCGCGATAACGCCCTTCGCCTTTCCCAGCAGCGCCAGCACCTCCGCCGCCATCTCCCCCGTCATCACACGCCGCAGCCGCTCCTCGAGCGTCAGCGATGACCGCCGCCGAGCCCGCCGCTCCTTCGCCTCCGACCCCAGTGACGACGACAGTGACGCATCCATGAGCATCTGCATCGGCACGTCCTCCACCTCCTGCTCCCCCGCCGGCCGCGGTGGCAGGTCGAACTCAGGCTTCGCGAGCCACAGCGCTAGTTGCGTTACCCCATACAGGACTGCACCCTCGAGCGCGCGCCGCGTCGCGAGCGCCGCATCCCGCACGTCCAGCGCCTTCCCCCCGGACGACGCCCCTGCGGCTGGCGTCAATGCCTGCGCACCTGGCCGGTCCACGAGGTGCCGCAGCACGTCTAGAGCACAGTTGCCCAGCTCGACTAGCGTACCCAACGATGCAGGATCTCCGAGGATAACCTTCGAGTGCTGCAGAGGTTGCGTTATCAGCAATGCGCGTTATGGGCACAGATATCGTGGACACGGACACTCACCGGAACAATCAGCACCCCATGTATCGGCCAGTCCTCCCGCTCGCCCGTGAGCACCGTCTCGGCGCCGCTGATGGCAACGAGTGCGGAGAGCACCCCGCCCGCTAGGCGGAACAGCCGGTATACGAGCCGCGCGAGGAACGGGCGTGTCAGCGGGTTGAGTGCCTCGGCGGGGGAGTTCACCGACGCGTTCCCGCGGTCCGCCTCGAACCGCGCCTTCTCGTCCGCTGTGACCGACTCAAACAGGCTGGCAAGATGGTTCGGGTGCGTCAACGCGTAGTTGAGCTGCTGCAGTAGGAGCTGCGCGTCCGACACGAACGATCCCAGCACACGCTCCACCGCCTCGCTCGCACCCGCGCCGGCAGTGTTCTGTGCGAGTGCGGAGAAGAGGTTCACCACTTGCTCGATCTCCTCCAGCAGCGGTAGTGTGAGCGGGTCTCCGATGGTCCACGAGAGTGCGCGGTGAATCTGCTCGCCGAACAGCTGGATGAGCCCGCAGGCCTCGGCATCGAAGTACTGGCCGTGGCGTCCTAGGGAAGTGATCACGCCTGCAACGACCGCCACCATCGAGCAGTACGCGGTATGTGCGGGGCTTCTCTCGCCAGGAAGCTCCGGTAGGGTGACGTCGACCATTCCAGCTCTGATGGCAGCACTTATCCGGTTCTCACTGTACGCTGTGAGTACACCTTCGCTCGCCAGTCTCTCCGCAGCAGAGGGTATCCGGGCCAACGCCATGTGGAACGCCAAGACATGAGATGCGTATAGTGGCTGCTTCCGGGCACGAAGCAAACCAATGTCTGACAAACCCACAAGGTCCATGTTGCTGAGCAGCTGGAGACTGGCTCCAACTACGTCCGTTTCTTGACACCGCGTGAGCCAGAGTGTCGAAGGCACGGTGAGCTCTGAGCGCGTACACTGCTCGAAGACTGCCACCAGCAGCTCGAGGTCTTGGTCCAGATCGACATCTAATCGAGCACGCGCAGAGTCGAAGGCCAGGCGCAGACTGTCGATCACAAACGTCAACGTCGACTCGAGCATTGCAACCATGCGCAGACGCTGCTGAGAATTGAGGGCCTTTTCGCGCAGCGCAAGGCTTCTGCTATGTCGTGCACAGAAGTAGATTATCTGTAACAATGGCCGGTGAAAGGGAATAGTCAACTGCCCAAGGAACGACATTGCAGGTGGATGTGAGGGACTGAGGATAATTCCTCGCACATGGTCCACCAGAGATACGAAGTGTTCAACCTCTTCCTTTGTATCCGACGTCGAGAACCAAGCGACCTCAAGCAAAGCGAGCAGCAGCGACAGCCGCGCCCAGTGAATAGTTGACATCAGATCTCCCGAACGCTTCTCCATAGACAAATCACGGGAGATGGAAGCGGCGAGGGACAGCAGTGTTGTACGTACTGGTGCATCTCCACGAAGATATGTCACAGCCTGTAAGAGTAGATACTGCCACGATTCCGTCAGAGCAGTCTGAGCCTGCGTCAGAGACAACGTGAGATTGATGGAGGTCAGCCGTTTCACCGCCTCCAAGAGCACACCGTCAGCGAGGTTAAACGGCTGTAGCCGGAACTGTAGAAGGGTCGTTGAGAACGCAAAGTGGTCCCCGTATTCGCGATCCACCAGCGGTTCCTGCAACTGCATTTGTTCCATTTTGAGCGAAGGGAAATTCTTGTTGGCGAGCTCCGCAAAGTCGTCGTGCACAGTCGGGTCATACGTACTCGCCACGGCCTCATAAGTCAACTCGGTGAGCTGATCCTCATCCTTGAGAACGCTCTCGATCGCGGTATAACTCTTCGGTTTGTCGGACGGCTTATTACCATGTACCAGCCAGTGCATCTGAATGTCAACTGCGATGATGTGCATGGCGTGGGACTTGAGAGCAGTACGATAGGCGTGAGACGAGACGGCCTCGTGAAGGTGTGAACGCTGCAGGCCATCCATCTCCACAAGGCGCTCTGTCCTGTAGTCCGGATGCGGTCCGAGCTCTCGAGCGGCGATCTCAGCAAGCTGCGTGAAGAACTCTGAGCTCTCGCGAATTTTGTCCAGCACCGCCTTGTGCTCGTGGCCGTGCTGCCACACGACGTCCAAAAATCGCAGCAGCGATGCTAGCAGTTGTGGATTGAGCTCCCAGAGCTGCTGCCAATGCTCCAGCATATCGCACGCGATACTGACCGCACTAATCGTTTGTGGTATGTTATGGGTCTCGGGCTTCTCCCTTTCTTTCCCCTTCCCTGTTACGTCCACACTATCCGCGGCCGACTTGGAGTTCGGTGCCCGGAACTGCCCCGTGACGAAGAGCCTCGCTAATGCGGGCTCCTTATCGATGGCGAGCGTAATGAAGTTCCACACCGCGTTGCGCAGCAGCGCATCGTCATAGGGGTGCTGAATGATACGCACCAGCGAGAGCACGGTTGCCTCGGGATCTGACAGATGGCCGATGATCGTCGGCGAGGCTCCTTGGGATAACGACAGAGAAGAGCACAAGGAGAACAGCACCTTCATCGCCTCCACAGGGACAATCGAGCCCATGCCACGCTCCTTGACGTACCCGGCCAACGCATCCACAGGATCGACCTTCGAGGGGCCTCCGTCGAACGACGCGATGCTGCCACCGACGCGAGTGCGGAGCGCCTGCTCCAGCAGACACGGCTCCGCAGCGAACGCCGAATTCTGCTTAAAATAAAGCAAGGTGCGGGTGAAGAACAAATGCGACTCCAGGAGATATATCAGCCGGCGCGCATCGCCGTATCTGCGGGACGCGTAGAGCATGCCCAATACCTGCCCCGCGGTAGTGAGAGACGACACGAGCGGCGTGACGGTCGACGTCGTCGCCTTGAAGACGAACGCGTCCGCGATGGCGCTGCTGAGCGCCGAAAAAGGTGCATTCTTCAGCACGGGAGGCGAGTGCTTGAATACTTCCGCGTAGAATGCCGTCACGCGCCGCCCGATCTCGAAGCGGTCGCCCAGTTGTGCGTACTTCCACCCCATATGCTCAACCCAGACCTCCGCATGTACGAACCGCGCGGCACGCAAAAGTACCTCCTCTTTGATCTGCTGCAGTTTCGGAGACTCTTTGGCAACAAAAAGTACGGACGCCGATGCTTCACTGAATAATTGTTGGACAAGGTAGAGGAGCGCGAGCGTCATCGTATAGTGGCCCGTCAGTCTCTCAGCAGCAAGCACAGCAGATGCGACGCCGACGTCCCGATCGGACCCAAAGAGTGACGAGGTGGATCGCACGTACAGCCAGACGCGGGTTGAATATTTCGGCAGTGCGAGTAGGGCAGAGAGGACACTCATGGCGGAGGTAATCAGGGGGGAGCGGGGAGCGCTCTTGGATCCCGACGAGCGCAACAGCGCATCCTCCAGGATCGTCGTCGTCAGTTGCACGAGATCGGGCGGCTGCGCCTCCACCATCGTGTGTGAGACGACGGGAGCGCCCGTCTCGAGCGACCGCAGGAGAAGCTCCGCGAGCCTCGGGTTGTCCTGCACGACACTGCGGATGAGGTCGAGCACGTCCATGATGAGGTCCTCATCGCCTACGCGGTCCATCTCCACGCCAATGTCCTCCAGCCGCAGCACAAGCGGCTGGTGTGCGCTGGAGCGTGGCGCGAACGAGAGGTCCTGGTACCCCGCCCCCGCACCGGACTGAGCCCGTCGGCGGTTCACGTAGTCCGTCAGGATCTCGAGCAGCGTCTTCCACCCGCAGTGCTCGTGCTGCCACGCGACCACGATAAATTCACCTCCGTCGCCACTCAGTAGGCGTCCGATGGTCTTCAGCGGGAGGACGCTGCCTCCGGGCAGCTTGAGCGGACGCAGGTTGACATAGGCAAGTCCGGGCGATGTGGGCGTCCCGCCGTAGCGGTCCGGTAGCTTCTCGTATAGGGCATGGGCGCCTGTGCATGCGCTGAGGGGAACGACCTGCGTGTATGTCGGGAGCGCATCCATGAAGTAGAATACGTGGCGCGCGCACAGTTCGCGGTCAGGGTCGAGCAGTTCGCCCTCGTTTGCATGGTCTGCCGTCGAAAGGGGGTCGGTATCCAGGAAACCCGTTGCTGTCATCGCACGCAGGAGCCTGACGAGTGGGCGGGGCTGTACGGGGAACCTTGAACGTGCAACATCGAGGATGGCCCGCCGTGCGATGCCCTGCGTCCAGTCAGCCAGCCAAAATTGACGGCAGATTCCCGAGACGGAGAGGCTTTCGCTTCGCCCAAAGAGCGCAATCCACACGTCCACAAACTCGTCGAACCCCGGGACGAGCTCGACAGGCATAAGCTCCACAATCGCGATTACGAGACCTGTAGTCCCCCAGTTAGCACACAGGATAGCAGGAATAAACATAGAAAAATAGACCTTTGAGGACGGAACGATATGCCACAGCATTGGGATCGGTGAGTGTCGAGCCAGTGCGCCACGCCATGGCGGTGACGAACAGCGGCGAGTTCGTCAGCATGGTCAGCATCAGCTTGAAGAGGCCGGCGTCAGGGTCTAAACACGTCCTGGCCATGATCGTGTGCATCCGCTCGCGACCTGAACACAGAGGCTGCGCAAAGTTCATGAACGCCGCTGGAAGCTTCTCCTTCATCTCCACCATCGCCTTCGTGATTCGCGAGAGTACGAACGTCCAGGCCATGTATGTACACGCGTAAAGGCTGTCGCCGTGCGACGTCACGAGCTCGTGTATTCGCTCGAGCGCGTCCGGCGACACCCAGTATATCTCTGTATCTGCGGAGTCGTCAGCCAGCACGATCCCAGCGGGCTCTGCCGCGCGCTCGAGCTCGAGCACCTCAATAGTAATCAGAATCCACAGCGCCGCGACGTCCTGTTGCACCTGCGTCGCCTCACTGTCGAGCAGCCACATCGAGTTCTTCTGCACTGACCCGAGCTGGGTCGAATACGCGGCCTCGTAGATGGCGACGACGAGCGTAGGATCACACGGCACGTAGCTCCACATCGTCCAGAAAAGTGCTTCAAGTGCGCCGAGCTGCTCCCGCACGTTCTGTTTCGCCCACGCCGCAATCTGTCGCGCGTCATCTGGCCCCACGCGAGAGGGAGGTGCGGCAGATGTCTTACGGACGTACTCCCCGAGAAGGGTCTTCGCGAACACCTTGCCGTCGGGGAGGATAGCCGGGAGCATTTTTCGGGCGACGGCGTGAACGGGATCTGCTGCGTTCTCATTGGCACGAAACAGGGGGATGAAGGCACGGAGGACGAAGAGGCGCTCAGAGTAGTAGAAGGGGGTGATGGCGTCGACGAGCTCGTCGACGATGTTTGTGGCAGAGTCCACGCTCTTGGGTAGGCCCTCGTTGTAGAGGAAGGAGCGGAGGAGGACAAGAGCTTCGACTTGGTCGATGTCGAAGGCAGCGCTAAGGGCAAAAATGAAGGCCTTGTCGGCCTCCTCGACGCGGATAATGACACCGTCGCGGAGGACGACGGAACCCGAGTCTACTTTCTTTTTTGACGCGTCCGAAGGTTTTCCGAACGGTTGTTCGACGTTGCGGAGCTGCTCGACGCGGGGCTTGACAATGTCCTCGAGCTGCTCGAGCGTTAGGCCCTCGAGGCGCCCGGAGAGTAGTGAATGAAGTTGTTGGTATGATCTAGACGGCAATGACTGTGAGCAGACAGCACGAAAGGACAGAAAACATACACATCGATGAGATTCGAACGTTTTGAAGATTCGCCTGCGGACATGGCTGGACGTCGCGAGCGGTGGTGAGCGCGTTCAAAGAACGCACGCCACAATCTGGAACGGGCGCTTACTGACCACGCTAGTTTTCCTGCAGCCATGTCCCAAGCTGTTGGCAACGTCCGTCTCCCTTCGTCTCCAGCGGCTCTTCTCGTGCTGACTACTAAGCCGGACAGACTGCACTAGCATATGCTCGGGTGTGGCACCATGTCGACGCGTCGGAGCGCGTTCTCGGAAAGCTCGCTGAGCGTATTGCCATCGTCCTCATGGGCAAGCACAAACCGATCTTTGATCCCAGCGGTGCGTCTCTCGCCCCACCTCTATCTTACTGGTTTCTGAGTCGTGAACAGTGGACTGCGGCGACTACGTCGTCGTGACCAACGCGCGCAAGGTTAAGGTGACCGGCAGGAAGGCCGACCAGCTCGTGTACCGCCATCACACAATGTTTCCCGGCGGCCTCAAGGAGATCCCGTACGATATAATGATGAAGCGCAAGCCGGACGAGGTGTGTTGCTCATTCTACCATCTCTGTGTGCACCTAACAGAATTTACGTCTCATAGATCATCCGCCAGGCCGTGTCAGGCATGCTGCCCAAAAACAAGCTGCGAGAACGCCGACTGGAGCGTCTCCGGATATTCGAGGACGAGGACATGGGAGTGTTCAAGCACAACATCATCAAGCGCTGGGAGGATGGTACGTTACGATGAAGGGTGGCAAGTCCTGGTGTGGGTGCTCTCCAATATATTCCTCTCTTCTGATATACTTGTCTTTGGTGCTCTTCAAGCTCGAAGTCTTGTCGTGGTTGTTATGAGAGTGCTCGGTGGCGACATCAGCGAAGGTGCAAGTCCGAAACTCGACGAGCACTGCAATTTCTACATCGGAAGTCTCAACTGCCTCTGAGAAATCATCCAACCTACAGCTCAACCAGACTCCTCTGACCGCCAAATTTCTGGCTCCAGACAGCTCAACTACTGAGAGATTTTGGTCTTCCGGGGATCTCGCTGCTTCCTCGAACCTCAGTTACCAGCTCGTCCGCACCGTTTAAGCGGTGTGCACTATTAGACATCGCTTTCCCGGACAAAAAGGATCTCTTGTAGAGAGGAGTTCCAATTACCCGACTCGAACGGGTAACCTTGTCATTACATCTCACGACACGCTCTACCGACTGAGCCAAACAGGAATGTAGGTGATACCTCTCCGCACAGATCTAGTAGTGCCATTTTTAGCACCTGTGCAGCACCTCCACTAGTGAAAATACTCTGAGAAAAACTCACAGTAGCTAGCAGCTAGCTCATTCACTGTACATGTTTTAGAAACCAGCACTCCCACATCAGTGCTCCTGCGAATGTGCACATCCCCACTACGGCTGCCGTCTCCACTGCCCGCCAGAAAGCCGCGTCCACTTCGTCACCGTCCTGCAACCCGTCCTTCAAGCCATGTTCGCCCACTGGCCGGCAATATATCTATGGACAGAAGAGTTCCCGATACACTGCGCATACCATCGTGCGTAGCGCACTTGCAACCATTCTCAAAGGCTGAAGAGTCTCTCCTCGGCTCGCCACCACCTCACCACCACCTACCTTTTGTGCATGGGCATCCTGTACTTCTAGATCTGGTGCAACGGGCCAACTTCCGTGGTTTATCGTCCCCTCACATCCGCGTCGCTGACATCCAGTCGGCTCAAATTCCCTCTCGAACCTTGACAGTAAAATGCACTCTCGCCACCAGACGCCCAGCGAAGCTTAGCTTCGACAGGTAGTGCCGAGTTCGCCACGAAAAAGTGAATAGCCCATACTAGCTCGCTTTTTTGTGCTATGACAGCTAGTGTGAATCGAGGTTCTGCATTTGTCCGTGTGCTTGTGCCGGCAGGTATCCGTGCAAACAGTGATGCTTATCGACCTGGAAGCTCTGCGGGTTGGAATTGAGATACCCTTTGTCCGCACCTTTGTGTGCTAGAATTCTGGCTTGTTTGCAAATTACCATGAGACCCCGCGCACGTACGTAGTACGTAGTAACCCTGATTAGGCGGAGCGCATTCCAGATCAGTTGCCATACTCGGTAGGTCGCCTTCCCTTTCCATCATCGCCCATCGGCGCAAGCCGACCACTGTGCTGCTTGAAATCAAACACTGCAGGGCCTGCGATCCAGCAATCCGGACAGTACTTAGTACGTCCGTGCGCGTGAAAGTTTGAGCGTGCAAAGAATTCTTTGTCTCATTTGAACCTCTCTGTCATGATCCTTGTTATGTCCTCTACTAGTGCCCTGACAGACGTAGGCCTCATTTCAAACCTTACCAGCAGAAGCTCGGCGAACTCTTGGGGGATTCAGATGTTCCACCGCAGTCCGAGTTTGCCCTAGGAGAGATCGCATGGTTCTGCCAACAACCCCCAGAAGACCGTACGTATGCTGAGCTCGATCTGGCGGTGGTCCTCCAAGCCACACTCGACCACGCGCATACTTGCGGGCACAGCAGCCACCGCTCCACTGCGTACGCCGTAGCCGCGTGCTACGCCTCCGAGGATTCTCAACGGCTGAAACGCTTTTTGCGACCTCGGCACTGTGTGGTTTATGGCCGTGTAAGTCAGTAATGCGTTGTGTGAACGAATCGCCTGCTGAGATGTTTTTACGCAGTTAGAGGGGATGCCTACTACACGGCAACGACGCAGTCTGATCTTGCCACTCCAACAGGAAGTCAGCCCTTACACGTTGGGCCCCCACGAAAAAACCATGAAGATGCATTCACCGCCGAGTGTAAGGTTTTATGCTGTAGGTATTTTGTGAGCGAGCCCTGTCCACAGGTCCGTGAACGCGACGGACACCTATGTGCAGTCGAGCGGTTTCTCCACCTGGACGACATACCCGGCTACACTGGTAAAGCAATCCTGGTTGACGCAGCGCACATCATCCCGCCCCCAATCTGCGTCTTCGACGGTACAGACATGACGAACAGCCTCTCCAGTCTGGCGACACTCGGGATCCTGACGCGCTACACGGACCCCCCGGAGGACTTTCCGCAGCACATCGACGCCCCCGACACGGATGGTACACACGTTCTTCGACACGTATGCCCAAATGGTGTTTCGAGGCGACCGCCGTGCGTTCGATTTCCTCCACCCAGCCACGCCGTGACACCGATTCACAGATGCCCAGACACCGAACGAGTACGCCTACAAGACCTACAGCGACATCGTCATCATCGCCCTGCCCGCCTCGACCATCATATTCCGCAATCACGCGGAGAGGGATATCCCACTCCCCAATCCGAGGCATTTGGCGTTCCATGCTGCGCTATGTGGCGTCCTCCACGCGACCGGGACAGGGAAGATGTTCCATCGCGTGTTGAGGACGCTGGACCTGGCGTGCAGGGCTGGCAGGCCGACGAACAAGCGGCGCACCGGCGAGGATTTTCGTGCTGCGGTCACGGTCGCTAGCCTGAGGCGGTTCTCGTCCCAACTTCGCGTGTAGGAGTGGGATAGCCTGTCGAGGACACATGTACGATTGGTCACCGGTGATGCATTGAAGATGTATTGGAGGGAACACAGACATCTACATGAACCTACTGCATCTCAGCGTAGTTCTGTGTAGAAACATACCAGTGCGACAATGAGCATGAGTACGCTCCTGCGACAGATGGTATGTACAGCCGTCGCAGGAGGATACTCACGGGACATAATCCTCATCGTCCTCATTGTCATCTACAAATGGCACTTGCGAATTTTTCCCAGTCTGTGCTGAAGAGCAGGAACGTGTCCGATTCGACCGTCGCGGGCGCGCACTCTGCTCCTCCTCCGTTGACCACTTGTCCCTGTCATCGTCCTCCTCTCCGCATGCCTGTCCATTTGTGTCCGTATCGCTCGATTTTGCCTCGCTCTCCTCATCTTTACTCCTTCGGCCGCGCATTGGCTTTCCCTTGCCCTGAGTTTTATCCTTACCCTTACTCTTCAGTGTGTTCTGGGCTGGCGCATCTTCCTCTTCCGCGGTCCGCTTACGCTTCCGAGACTTGCGCGGGGGTGCCGAGTCTTCCCACCCGGCAGGCGGGGTGCTACGCAAGAGCGCGGCAATGTGCTCCTGGAAAAGCATACCTGAGGAGGGGGGTAAATGACAACACGGTGAAGAGAGGAAATGGAACAGTACGCACCAAGCACCATCAGCGCGGACCCGTCAAATATTTTGTACATGTCCTTGCGCGCGGTGAGCAGCTTGTGCGTGCGCCAGCGCATGTGTGCACTGTCGTCGGGCTCCTGCTCAGTATCGCTACCCTCTTCGTCCCCGTCTTCGTTTCCTGAGTCGGAGTTTTCGTTCTCTTGTTCATCGTCTTCTTCTGCGTCGCTGTGATCATGTTCGTCAGCGAGGTTGCCTGCAGCGGCGCGCGCGAGGCGTCTGCGACGTTTCTCTCTGCGGGCCTCGCGGGACGCGTCGTATAGCTGGCCGGCAGCGGTATAGTACGTGCTCGCGAAGTGGTGAATGCATTTGAGGAGATCCTGAGTATAGAAATCAGTATATAGAGATATCATACGTGCATTTAAGAAAGGCAGGCGTATGCGACAGTGGAACACGGAGAACGTGTTGAACTCACAGACGAGGGCGTGGAGAAGGAGAAAGAGCTTAGCGCGGCGTGCGTTGGCGCGACATCATGGGACTCGCCGAGTACAACCTCTGGGACCGACGGTGGGAGGGAACCTGCGACGGAGGACGAGCGAGGAGAATCGAGGAAACTCAGGTCCTCAGCGAACCGCCTCCGTTTCCTCGCACGGGGATCCTCCTCGTCAGTTTTCCCCTCGTCCACCAGCGAGTCCCCTTCTCCACCATTTACCCCAGTCAGGTCAAACACCTCCCCGTCCTCATCCTCCTCTCCTTCCCTAGCCTTTCCCTTCCCCTTACCCCGCGTCCTAGTCTTTCGCACACCGATGCGCCCACCCGCATCTCGAGCGAACCAGTTCCCGCGGACATCGTAGGCGGTATACCGTGCCTGTCGTAGACTCAAATTGGGAACGGTTTCATTGACCACACGAGTACAGTCGGGGTGAAGGCGAAGCGCCGCAAGATCATGTATGGTGCTCAGACGGCGAGACATGACAAGAATGAGAAAAGTATTCTGCATGATAGCACGCGCTCGCTAAAAGAAATCTTCAGGCAGAGTCGGTTATTGGCCAACGCCGGGATCGAACCGACGACCTTGGCGTTATTAGCACCACGCTCTAACCAACTGAGCTAGCCGGCCGTAACATTGCATGAAGCAACTATGATATTATAGTCAATCATAGCACCAGACTTCCTTGATTCCTCATTCCCACTCTCAGACTGGTGCTTGTACATGTCACTCTGCTTTATTGTTTTATCGGTTGGGGTCATTCAGATATTGAACAAGCTACGCACTCCCTAGGGTTAATTACACTCACAATGCCAGAATATGTCTACGCACTCCACGATTTTGTGCCTGAACACGAAGACGAGATAGCCTTCAAGGTCGGCGAGAGGATAGAGGTGATAGAGAAGGACGACGAGTTTGGCGATGGATGGTGGAAGGTGAGCCAGCTCTCTCTGTGCTGTCTTTCCGGGTTGCCGGGGCGGTGTACGGAACGGTGTTTGCAAAGGGTCATTGGAAAGTACCCCTTTTCTGCTAGTGCTCGCGGCGCAGAGGCATACACATTTGGATGGCCTTTCGTTGCTGCTTGCCATCGTGTACGGGGGTACCGACTGCAGTGGTCCGTTTTGTCTTTCCTATCGGGTACGGCGTGGCTTCTCAGGCGTCGTGGTGATTTTGGTTAACGCATACCATGAGGCGCTGAGCGATAATAGTGTATCGTCAGCCTTGCCACTAGGGCATGGTGTCGGTGCTGTGCTCCACTGATGCCCAAATCACTCGGCGGTCATTGCAGCGTGTTGTACGCAGAGCACAGATGCAGAAGATTGCAGCTTGAAGCATGTAGCGGTCCCCATCAGTTACTAGACCACATAATACGCTTGCTTCGCGATGTTTTATTCCACCATTTCTACCCTGCATGTTCCGAACCATCCGCTCAATTTATATTTTATTCCAGGGTCGCAACGCATCTGGCGCAGATGGTCTATTCCCACAAAGCTACACTTCACAGAAACCACCTTCCACGTCCAGTATCCCTTCGCCCGAACGCCGTTCCGCACCCCCCTCCAATGACATGCTCAGCCAGAGCATGCTGGGTGCGCCTGAGCTTCAGCCCCTACAAGAGGAGACAGATCAGGATGCACGCGTGCGCAAGTCGCCCGGGCAGAGCGATGGCGAGATCATGCGGAAGACGATGACGGACGTGCAGGAGGCGATCGAGGCCCTCGGCCGACAGGACAACGACTCGCACAGCTTCGACTTTGGCAGCTTGCCCGGATCCGACCACGAATCGGAGGAGGAGGGCGGGTCGTTCGCCGACCCGCGCGACGCGCGGCAGAAGCTTGCTCTTCGTGCGCAACAGGCGAATAAGGAGCGGTGGGCCAAGGAGAACGCGGACTCTGTGCCGGCGACGCCCCTGCGGTCGGTAGCGCCGCCGATTGACGTGGAGATGAGTGATGAGAGCGAGGCAGAGGACGAGGACGAGGAACATCTGGAGCTTCACCATACACCACGACCCGATGACGGCTCGCAGAGTCGAATGCAGTCCCATATATCGGAGGACGAAGCCGAGCACGAGGAAACGACCGACGCTGGTGGACCTCAGCCTCCACCTCCCGTAATCACAATCGACGATCACAGTATTCCGACGTCCTTGCCAGCGAGACAGAATTCTATGGGGAGCTCAGCGCACATCGTACCCTCGGAAGATTTCATCGTCCCCTCCCCCGCCATAGATGAATTTGACCTACCTACCGCTACTGCCGCGCAGGTGTCATTCCCGGTGCCTAGTCCCGTCCCTAGCGTAGCCACACTCCCAGAACGCAGAGACGAGCCAGACGAGTTTACTGCCAAGGGCGGGCTGGGCATGCTCCAAGAAGTCGCTACGACATCATCGACGCCTGGGCCCCCTGATGTGGAGTCTACCACGCCGGTCCCTCAGGCTTTCGTCCCAAATGCCGCGATGCCCGTAGTGAGTCTGCCGCATCCCGTCACTGCGACTCCAAGCGTGCAGACTGTTACGCCGACACCCAGTACGTTCCGCACCTCGCAGGAACTGCCGTTTGCGGCGTTGGGTATGCCGTCGCCCAGCGGTTCGACATTCTCGACGGGCATTCAACAGACTCTCGTGACGTCGAGAAATGTGTCTGGTTCTCCATTGCAAGAACGAGCTATTTCAGGCGCACCCGATGCGTCGAGGATACCGAGCGGGCACCCATCCGAGTGGAGCGTTGATGAGGTGGTGGAATGGCTCAAGTCGAAGAGTTTTGATCAGGGTGTCTGCGATAAGTTTATCGGTATGTCTCCTCTCGAATAATTCAGTTCCCTAGATGAGCCGAACGTCCACAGAGCAGGAAATCACAGGCGACGTTCTGCTCGAGCTCGACGCTAACGTCCTCAAGTCCGAGATCGGCATCACTGCGTTCGGGAAGCGCATTCGCATCGTAAACGCGATCAACGAGCTGCGCCGCCCGCTGTCGCTCTCCGAGTCTGATCACCCCGCTCCACTCATGACGCCGCGCTCACAATCCCAATCGCTGGCCTACTCGCACTCGCATTCCGCGTCGATGCAGAGCTCCGCCCAGTCGTGGGCGAATTCGCCGCTGTACACCGCCCCCGGGTTCAGCCCCATCAGTTCGGTTACGAGTACCGAAAGCCCGCAGTATGCGGGCGACCTGCCTGGCAGCCCTGTCAAGAAGAATGGATTCCGCGTGTCCGACCCGGCTTCGATCCACCAGGTTTTACCAGAACAGGCCCAACCATTGAACGAGAAGGCGAAGGACAAGGCCGTTGCGGGTCTTGGCCTTGGCTTCCCCTCGCCGCCTGCGACGGTGAACGGTAAGGAACCGGTAAGTGTATCTAGCTCATATGGCACATCTGTTTTCACGATTTGCAACATTTGTAGAAGAGCCGCCCCGCGCAACTCCTGCTGTCCCCCAGCGACGGCGCGCTCGGCATCAGGGCTGTCAATGACGACCAAGCGTCTGAAGCCGCCGAGGAGGAACACACGGTGATGAGCGATGTACGTTCTCCTCCATGAATTTGACTCGCTCATCCGTCCAATGGGCTCCCTGTAGACGGAGATCACACGCAGCAAGAGCAAGCGCCTCCACCTCTTCAGCCGTTCCGACTCTGCGTCAATCAGGGAAAAGGCGCATTCGTTCAAAGATTCAATAAGAAGTCATTCGAAGGAACCCGTGTCGCCGCAGTCGAACGGGACATCGCCCGGTGAGTCCAAGCAGGAGTCGGCGGATACGGAGTCTCTGGCTTCGACAAAGAGGAGGCCGAGGGCCAAGAAGGGCGACGACGATCGGAAACCGTCTGATCGCCTGAGTCTGTTTGGCTCGTCGTTCCCTGCGACGCTGGGCATGGCACGTAAACCCCCACCACGACTCTCCGGGTGCGTGGATTGAAAATTTTGCCCACGCATTTTGAGATGCTAATATCACGACCGGAATAGTGCGGTTGAGAAGGCTGCCGAAGTAGAGAAGCACCTGGCGTCAACGTTCTCGAAAATGCGGGAAAAGAGGGCGTCAAGTCGGCCCTCCACGGCTGATGGCTCGCGGAAGGAGAAGAGCTTGAAGGAGTCCTTCCCCGTGATTAAGGAAACGACAGAGTCCAACGAGATAAAGGAGAAGGAGTCGAGCCCGACGCTCCTCCGCAAACGCACCCCGTCAACAGTCGATGGCGCCTCTCGCCCTACGACCTCTGTGATACAGCCTGGAGTACCGTTACTGAAGGCTGGACAGAGTATACTCGAGCAGATCGGCACACCAGATCACAACGGGTGGATGCGCAAGAAGGGCGTTCGTTACAACTCCTGGAAGTTGCGGTATTTCGTACTCAAGGGCCCGCACCTCTATTGGTTGCGCAGCAACAGTAAGACTGTACGTATGTTCACGCAAGGCCAGGTGCCTAGCGAAGTTCTGACGAATGCGCTTGTCGTGTAGGAGACGAAGATCAAGGGGTACGTCAACATTATAGGCTATCGTGTTGTGGCCGACGAGAACGTCGATCCTGGGCGATATGGCTTCCGCATCATCCACGACACAGACAAGACTTATTACTTCAGCTCGGAGGAGCAGATGGTGATCCGGGAATGGATGAAGGCGCTCATGAAGGCCACGATCAGCCGGGACTATACGAGTACGCGTCGTGCACCTCTCGTCCCGCACATTATTGATTGCAGCCTTCTAGATCCCGTTGTATCGTCGTGCAATGTCCCCACTATCCCGCTCACTGTCGCGCAGGCGATGAACCCGGCTCCGCGCCCACCCTCACCCACGGCACGCGCCGCAACACAGAAGGCGCTCCGCCGCGAGAACCCCAACCAACTATCGAGCCGGGATGCGCAGATCTTGCTCATGGGCCTGCCTGCGAAGGACAAGGCTTCCAATAACGAGCGCGCTCGACTGGACTCTTTCTTCACGAACGACACGGTCTCGACGACCGGTACGGAGCCAGCGTCGCCCCCGAGGATAGCGCAGCTATCCAAGTCCGCCGCGCCACCACGCCCATCGCGAGAGATACGCAGAGCGAACTCGGCCCAGCCCGAGACAGTAGGTGGACCGGATGTACGCCCATTCTTATTACTGATTTAGTCCCTTTTTGCAGCCCCTCGACGCCGACCTGATGGATTGGGCGAACTCGCGGCTGCCAGACTCGTTGCAGATCAGCAATCCCGCAGGGCCCCTGTACGGTGGTTTGGCGATCCTGAGGCTAGCGGAGAGCATCAAGGGTGAAGCGTCGTCACCTCCGGTACCGGACTCGGCCTTCCCTTCGGGACCGAACGATGACAAGCTGGATGGGCTGTTCCGGCTGTTCGACTTTTTGCTGGACAACGACGTGAAGATGGGAGCTGTGAGCATCAACGACATCCGGCAAGGGAAGCGGGAGAAGGTCGTGCAGCTGCTGCGTGCGTTGAAGACGTGGGACGACAAGCGGCGCGCGGTCGCGCAGACTGTGTCGGGCAAGACGTCTCCGACGCTGTCGTCGTTCGCCGGTGGGCAGATTGATTCGTTGTTTTTCTGATGCAGATGTCGTGTCTGACACTGTTGTGTTCAGGATCGCAGGGATCGCCACGGTTAGTATACTAGGAGGATCTTGAAGGATGGGATATATACCACGCTTTGCACTGCTCTCTGTAATCCTTACATATAATTTGTTTTCGTTTGATCTGCAGAAGACTTTGATCAGTAAGCGTCACCGTGAAGGGCGCGCGAGTCGGTCAGTCCTCATCGACATCGACGATCAGCGAGAGCGCGCGGAGCGGATCCCGTCAACAAACTCTACGATGAGCGTGAATGTCGAATCCATCGAAAGAGCCCTGCTCGCTGCGAAGTGGGATAACCAACTCCAGCCCGACGCCGCGCCGTCCGTGGTCGGCATCGTGAAAAACGTTATCGAGGGAGCGTTCCGCGATGTGCTCACCTCACCCTCTGCACGGGCGCTCTTTACATCGGCAAGCGCGATTGCAGACAGGCCTGTAGCTGAGTGGTTCTCCTTTACATCCGCCCAACCAGATTTCACTGTCGAGGAAGAACTGCTGCGCCTCGCGCTTGCGATAGCGTGCCTGCGTGCGTTCGTTCAGGCCAACTGGACGGGACCGGACTTGGACTTCAAGCCACTCGATGTTATCTCTGTCTCCTTGCCCCCTTCTCCGGGCTCGTCTTCGCCTCCAACCACGCCGGTCACGGAAGAGGTCCTCCAGCAGAAGGCGATCGCCGAACTCTCGTACGGCGGCGAGCCCGCGTACCACCTCGCTGAGGTGCCCGTCTTCCTCCTGCTCGCCAAGCTCCTCCTTGACCTTCCGTATACGCATTGCGTCTCCGTGCCATGGTGGAGGATGCGCGCATGGCTAGTTCACCTCCAGGTGCTGGACGAAGCTGCGCCGGTTCCCCCTGACCTTCTGCCCTCGGTCGAGATATTAGGGCAGAACTTTTCTTCGTACCCTGATCTAGCCGGCAGTCTTCTGTTGGAGGAGGGGATCATGATGCACCTCCTGGGACATGACAGGAAAGCAGCCGAATATTTTGTTCGAGCTGCCCGTGCGACGCAGCTCCAGTACGAACTTACTGGTGCCCTCGGAAAGCGGACAAAATTCCAGCAACATGACATTACTCAGCTGGTGCTACTTGCAGAATCTCGCAAGAGGAACGATGACACTAACGACGAGAAAAAAGAGGTCGAACTCGCGTTGTCCACCAAACCCCAAGCAGACTCTGCACTCCCCGAGACACTTTCCCTCAACGACGACACCCTCCTCGAGCAGACTCAGTTTACGTCTTCCTCCTCATCGGCTGCCGCACCAGGCTCCCGCCTCGCACACCTGGACCCATCCGCCCAGCCGGCGCTACACCCTCTCGACCAGTGCATCCTGCTCTCGCTCTGCCTCAACATCAGCAACACCTCCCCCGCACACGGGCTCACCGCCGAGCAAATGTCACCCTACGTCGCCCGCGTGCTCGCCCACCCGCGCAACTGGTCCGTGCACACCATGGCGCTCCTCCTGCGCTCGCGCCTCGAGGCGCACCGCACGCGCACCGTCGAGCGCTCGACGCTGCAGCTGCAAGCGCTCGTCGACCAGATGCCCACAGCAGACTCGCGCGCGGCGGAGCGTCTCCAGTACGTGCACGCGCTCCCGCTCCCGAGCAAGTGGGCGCTGGAGCAGGAGCTCGCGCGCCGCTTCCTCGCGCTCGGCGTCGTCCGCTCCGCCCTCGCCATCTTCGAGCGCCGCGAGATGTGGGAGGACGTCGTCCGCTGCTGGCAGAGCATGGAGCGCCCTGACAAGGGCGTCGCGATCGTGCGCGACCTCCTCGAGGGGCGCAAAGCGGAGGCAGACGCGGTCCTCTCGCGTGGCAAGGACGTCTCCGCCGCGCGCAGGCAGACGCTGGACGCCCTCCGCGAGGCGAAGCTATGGTGCCTCCTTGGCGATCTCGAACCGGAGCACGCGCTGGAGCATTATACGAAGGCGTGGGAGGTGTCAAAGGACTCGTCTGGCCGCGCGATGCGCTCTCTCGGCGGGTACCATTTTGCAAGAGGGGACTACCCGAATACCGTGAAGTGTCTCAGACGTGCGGTCGCGATCAACCCGCTATTAGCTCGCTCGTGGTTTATTCTGGGCTGCGCGTACGTCCGGATGGAGGACTGGGAGGGTGCACGCGACGCGTTCACGCGGTGCGTCACGATCGATGACGAAGACAGCGAGAGCTGGAATAATCTGGCCAGCGTGTACTTGCGCATGGGCGAGATCGGGAAAAACGTGGACGTTGTTGAAGATGAAGATGAAGAAAGTGTCGATGTAAGCAGAAATCCCACCGTGAATACCAATAAAATGACCATTCCCCTCAGACTGATGAGACTAAAAAATCAAAGCAGACGGCGCCGTTGGACACTGCAGAAAAGACAATCCCGTTCAGCAACAAAATACTCGCCTTCCGCGCTCTCAAGCAGGGCCTCAAGTACAGCTACGAGAACTGGCGGATGTGGTCCAACTACATGATCGTCGCGATGGATGTCGGTGAGCTCTCAGAGGCGTGCCGTGCGCTGGCTCGCGTCGTCGAAGAGCGCAGCGCTAAAGACGGCGCAGCATCCGTCGACGAAGACGTGCTCGAGCGGCTTGTCGATGCAGTCACGCGTGCGCCGGCGGACCCGAAGGACGCAGTTGAGGGCACCGAAACGTTCGGAGATGCCGTGCACAACCCGAACGAGGGCCACGGGCTCCTGCGACGCGTAACGGACCTATTCGATCGCACGATCCTCCCGCGCGTATCGTCCGAGCGGATATTCCGCGCGCGAGCGCGGTTGCTTACCTGGCAGGGGCACTGGGCTGACGCCCTTGCGACACACTTAGACGCGTACCGCTGTGGCACGGCCGGGACGATGGAGAAGGGTGAGACGGATATTGACCGATGGCGCGAGGCCGTACACGAGGTCGAGGAGATCGTCGCGGTGCTCCACAATTTTGGCCCGCGGGTCGAGGAGGACAAGTGGCGGTTGCAGGCACGCAGCATCGTGCGGACGTTCATGGGCCGCACGCGCGATTTTGCAGATGAGCCGGAATGGGCGCGTTTGGAGGCGCTGTTGGAGGAGGTTCGGAGGGACGAATAGATTACGTGTGAGGTCCTGTGGGAGTGGGCAGCATTGCGTGGCTGGAGAACCGAGGGTGAGTAGAGCCGAGGTGCGGTGGTGGCTCAGTGTGCAGTAGAGTTTGTGATGTTGACCTCAGAGAAGTGCATAATCTGTAGCAAAAATGACACTCATGATGAGACTTGCCAAATGCGATGTATTGAGTAAAACTCGGAACACTCGGTTAAGATGTATGCGATAGCAGACAATGGGCGAGCGCGGGTGAGGGGATGGCATAACGCAATGCGACGCGGGAAAAGCTGAAAGCGAGACGACAGATCGGACTAACGAACGAACGAAAAAAAATGGGGACGCGGGGAAGGTCGAAGGTTGAAGTGGATGGAGTAGAGCGTTCACCAATTTAGCACCTGGGCTATTCGATTGAGCGTCAAGGTGGTCATGATTTCTGTGACCACCGGCAGGCCCTGGTGCTTGATTGTGAGTCGTGCGTGGAACATGTCTTCCAGCTGACTCGTTTCCCACACCGCTACAGTGGCACCCCTGCCATCGACGCACTGAGGGACAAGGGCGAGTCAATGTCAAGTCGGGGGCACAAATAATACACATCGTATTACCTCGCACCGCTGCGGTGCAATCCTCCATTTGAATTCCTTGCCATTCTGCGCGGAGAAATAGCGCGAGCTGCGGGGGTGATTAATGACGACACATTCGCGGAGAAATTTAGGCGGGGGCATACCAGCTGGCCTCCTTCTTCTGCCGGCGGGAATTATTCATAGATTGGGAAGGACTGTTACCGTAGACGAGGTAACCGGGCGTACGCAACGGGCCGAAATATAGATATGAATTGCTAGGGCCCATGATGTCTGGATGCTGCTGAGCCCATGGAGCTTCTCGGCATATCTTCATGATGAGGTTCGGGCTTTCGTCGACCTGACGCAGTCCGGTGAGAAATAATACAAGGGTCTGAGCGGGAAAGGAGAGGTACCATCGCACTAAGGAACCCGGGAATTTTGCGGTGAGTATTACAGGTACGGCAGACGGGAAACAAGGAAGACGGACACCGTGAAAGCGAGTCTGCTCTCGAGATCCTCGAAGCGAGCGTTCCAGGGGTCAGCGTTGAACTGCAGGAGGACGTACGAAGAGGCCATGAGGGAGGTGGGGGCAAAGAGATGAGATTTGGAGGGAGAGGCGATGGATCATGATGTGAGTGGAGAGCAAAGTACTCAGCAAGAACGAACAAGAGATTCCGCTTTCGGCGGAGGAGGTCGAGCACGCGTCGGCCACGAGGACGGACACGATGTTCGATCCGAGATGTAAAACGTAAGTGAATCACTCTTCGCATTCTCCATCACCATGACAATGATATCGAATCGACCTCTAACCTTCCCGCGCGCGATCCAATCTCTCCTTCCCACCCAGAGCTTATCGATGTCCACGCCCGTGCCATGGCTCATAATCAGTCATACACTGCACGGCCAACCGTCAGACAGACGAGCGCATTCTGTAACACACAACGTACCGTGTATAATACCTGATTCATCGTCCATTATCAGCCTCGGCGAACAAGAGAGCGGTGGGCGCACCAAAGAACAATGTCCACATGAGCACAAAGGAGAACACATTCTCCTGCCCAGGATTTACCAGCTCCCACCAGCCACCAGCCATGTACTTCTGTGGCTTCCCCCGCACCTTGACGTAGATACATGCAGAGGTCAGAATGGTCGAGGCAATAAGGAGCGCGAAGCCGCGCCAGTTCTCGAGACCAAGCAGGCCCGCGACGGCACCGGTAAAGCAAGATGACAAGAATTTGATCGTGTAGAGGCGCGAGACATTGTACTGCACGTTCGGAGGGAAGAGTAGCTGGGCAGCGTAGTCCGCGGTCGTCTCGGACGTCGAGGTCATCGTCGTATGCGGCGAGTGCGGCAGTGACAGACGTCACTAGTGACTGACAGCGGCTGTGACAGGGGTCACTGGTGACTGAGGGTCGGGTGTGACTCGATCACCTCGCTCAGGCTCGCTCTTGTGACTTTGTCCAGTTGAACAACGGCTCCGACAACGGCTCTGACGACGTGGACGACGGCTTCGACGACGAGATGCACGACGGTCGCAAGATCAACGTGGGTGTACTCGGTGCAACGGGCACCGTCGGGCAGCGGTTCATCACCCTCCTCGCAGAACATCCTTTCTTTGTGATCCATGCCCTGGGCGCATCACAACGCTCAGCGGGCAAGCCATATCCCCGCTCGGTCCTCTGGAAACAGACTTCACCCATTCCCGCCGTCGTGCGCGACATGATCGTTTGCGAGTGTCTCCCAGAATATTTCCGCGAGTGCGACATTGTTTTTTCTGGACTCGATGCTGACGTTGCAGGCGACATCGGTGAGCGCATCTCCCCGTTTCCGGGTCTGTATCTAAGCTCAAAGCAGCTCTCAGAGGCCAGCTTTCGCAGGGCAGAGCTCGTCGTTTTTTCCAATGCAAGAAATTTCCGCCGTGATCCTCACGTCCCACTTATCGTCCCTCTCGTGAATACGGCCCACTTCGCCATGGTACGCCAGCAACAGGCCCTCCACTCTCCACCTCTCCGCAAAGGCTTCATCGTGACCAACGCAAATTGTTCCACTACCGGCGTCGTCGTCCCCCTCGCAGCCCTTGAGCGTGCCTTCGGCCCGCTCGAGTCCTGTATGGTCACCACTCTCCAGGCAATCTCCGGTGCTGGCTACCCCGGCGTACCTTCCCTCGACATCATCGACAATGTCGTCCCCTACATCGCCGGCGAGGAAGAGAAGATGGAGTGGGAGACCCTCAAAATCCTCGGTGGCATCGCCGACGCCGACGATGGCACGCGCACCTTCGACATGCACGCGCGCCATCCTCTCCGTGTCTCCGCCGCATGCACTCGCGTCCCCGTCGTCGAAGGCCACACCGAGTGCGTCTCCATACGCTTCGCTCGCCGCCCGCCACCGAGCCCGCAGCAGGTCCGCGAGGCCCTGCAGGCGTTCCAGTCTGACGCGTACTCCATCGGCTGTCCCTCCGCGCCCCGCCACACCATCTTCGTCCATGAGGACATCGACCGCCCCCAGCCGCGGCTGGACCGCGACTACCAGCGTGGCGCGGGTGTCAGTGTCGGCCGCGTCCGCCAGTGTCCCGTGCTCGACATCAAGTTCGTCGTCCTCGCGAATAACGTCGCAATCGGCGCTGCCACGAGCAGCATCATCAATGCCGAGTTTGCGGTTCTCAAAGGTTATATCCAGTCAGGGGCGGGGGAGAGTTTATAATAGGTTTAGATCCGTTAATAGAAGTATTCGGCAGGCTGCTGTACCATATACACTGAGTGTAGCAACGATAGAAGAAATAATGACTATTTGCAGGAACGCAAACGACCTGCTCGTATGATCTAACTTCTTGCTCCTTGCTCACCACGAGGAAAACCTCAAAGATCCTATTTCCCTGAAACCGAACAGTACTTGGTCTAAACTCGGAGGTATATTCCACAGGCTCTGGCTGAGATGGCGGAAGCCTCTACCTCCTCTGCGCTTTCCGCCGCAGAACAAGATGCCCCACGCGCAGCCACTTTCCAGCGGCTACACCCCAAAGCCTACCTTGAGCGATTCCTCGCAGAAAACGTCCGCCCCGACGGTCGCGACCTTGACGGATGGCGCCGCGTCTCGCTCAACGTTGGTGAGTGCCCCGCCCGCCCCGTGCTCCCTTCGCTGAACTCTGCCCCCGCGCTGACCTAGGCTCAGTATCCACCGCGGACGGCTCCGCGCTCGTGCGCCTCGGCGCGACGGCCATCGTCTGCGGTGTAAAAGCCGAGATCGCAGAGCCCGAGCTCGACAGCCCCGAGAATGGCTTCCTCGGTGTGTCCCTACCCCATCCGCGATCCCTCTCGTTCGCACTAACGCACCCCCAGTGCCCAACCTCGACCTTCCAGCGATGTGCTCTCCGCGCTTCAAGCCCGGCCCGCCGACAGAGGAGGCGCAGGTGCTCTCGGACAGGCTGAATGACGTGCTCGTATCGTGCGTGCCCTCTCTGCTCTCCCGCTTTACCTTCATTGACATTGACGCAGCGCGGGCGTCATATCTCTTCCCTCGCTCTGCATTGCCCCCGGCAAAGCGGTATGGGTGCTCTACGTCGACGCGATGTGCATCAACTACGACGGCAACGCCTTTGACGCGGCCCTTCTCGCGATGATCGCCGCCCTCCAAAACAGTACGCCATCTCTTCGTTGGAGTTGCTGCGGCTAAGAATGACATGCCCCGCAGCGCGCCTCCCGAAGGCGACCTACGACGAAGAGACGGGCCGCACCGTCTGTTCGCGAAACACGAGGAGCCCGCTCCAGCTCAATCGCCGTCCAACCTCCGCATCATTTGGGATATTCGACTCGTACGTCCCAGCACTCTTATCGCGGTGTCGTTCACGTATTTTCCACCTCACAGAACACACGTCCTCGCCGACCCGACATCGTTCGAGGAGCCGCTATTAGACACGACACTTTCCGTAACGTCAGACGAAAATGGTGCCATCATCTCTGTCACACAGTTGGGGCTGGCAATGGTAGGCAAGCAAGACGTGCTCATGGGATGTATCACCGCTGCCAAGGCCCGTAGATCAGAGCTTGGAAACATCTATAATACATCTTGAGCGGACTGTGCAGAAGCACTTCCTTGCAATGAATGTTAAGAAAAATCGTATTCTAATCAACCGAAGGTACACATTAAGCACTGTATTCACCAATTACAGCAGGAAAGCACATTACATATGGATTGACAAAGAGCATACGTCACCAGAGCACGACTCGTAGTGGTATAAGTTACGACGAAGTCGAGTGTGTGCACAGCTCATGCCGAAGATACCGCCCGGCCGGAGTGCAGCTTCACGTAGCCTTCGATCATATTCATCATGTTTCCGATGCCGGATTCCTCGGGAAGCCACTCCCCGTTGTTGACGCACAGGACCTTCATACGCTCTGCGTAGTTCAGGTCCGGCAGCAGCTTGGGCGTGATAAGGAAGTACTGGCCACTCTCGGCTTTGCAGGTGACCTCGACGAGCGAATTGTGGACGGCTCGTTCTGCACGCTGATCCATGCCCTACAGACAAAAATGACAGACGTCGGTAAGCTATATCTGCCCATCGCACTAACGTACGAACCTGATTGATCTCGTCTACCAACGAGAAGGGAGCACGAGCTTCCTCGGTCAAGCTCATGAGGTAGAGGATGGTGGTGAGCGAGCGTTCCTGCGATCAATAGTGATCAGCACCAGGCGCTAATCGTACACTAGCGGCGACGACTTACTCCACCCGATTGTCGCTCTCCCGTCAACAGCTGCAGTTTCTCGCTGTCGCGGAACTTGACAAAAATCTCTATCGCCCACTTGTCATAGTCTTCGTGTTCACTGATTCTGACTTCGCCAGCGCACCCGAGACCTACACATGGCATATGTTAGGCGTGATGATTGTTCTTCCCTCCTTGCAGAATACTCACGGTCAAAGGCCGCTGAGAACCTGGTGCCGATACTCGCTACTAACTCGTCTAGAGCGGGTTGCCAATGGTCCTAGAAGAGCGTTAGTACAAGGCGCATTCCCATGAGGGAGAACCGGCGTACCCGTGCAGTCTTGATGGTTCGGTCTACCCTCTCCATCTTCTTCTCCTTATCCTCAATCGTCTCGGTCAAGACTTTGATCTGGCAGCAAAGTCAGCCACTTGGAATGACAACGACGAAGCCACTACTAACCTCTTGCTCGCGCTTCCTAAACTGTTCCACGACGCCCGCGTTGGTATGGAGATTCATGTCTAGCTGTGCCTTCTTCGCGTCAAGATCCGCCTGGACGTCTTCTGCAGACCGAGCATTTGCTTCACCAGACTATTAGACAGGGTCAGCAACAGTTGATCAACATACGGCGAGAAACGCACGTCTTCCATATCCTTGAACTTGGCACGGATTTCGTCGTCGACTTCATCTAGCTTGGCCATACTGACACGCAGTTTAAGCTTCGAATCCTCCTTGGCAACTTCGTAGCGCCTATGAGCTGAGATATAAAAATGAATAAGTGGACGGGAACGACGAAATCTGTGGTATGATAAAGCACCAACCATCGTTGAATTCTGCAACAGCCTTCTGATATTCCTCCTCTTGGTCCTGACACATCGCTTCGAGCGCAGTCTTATTCGCGGCGACCTGCAAGTACTCGAGTCCAATACGAGTCGCCTCCTGCTGCGTAGTGATCACAGAGCGAATAATTTTCTGCAAGTACTCTTAAATGCCGTCTACTCTTCGGAGTGCACACGAAACAACTTACACTGAAGTCCTTCACAATATCCGCGCGTTTCTTAGTCAGAACGACGAGTTGGCTCCTTAACCGAATTCTTTCATCTTCGACAGACGGCATGGAGCGGAGGTCGTTAACTTTCGTCTGTTCCTTCTCTGCAAAGAGATGTCTAGGGGAGTTTGAGCGGGAAGACACGGGAATACTTACCGATGTTGTATCTGAAGGATTCAAACTTTTTTTGCAAGTCCACGACGGCGTTTCTCCGAGAGATAATATCGTCCTACATAGCCATAGTGAGTGCGAGAATCCAGTGGTCCTGCTCGGACGTACATGTTGCCTCTTGTGCTGTCTATGTTCTTCCCGAATCCTGGCATCGTCGTCTGTAAGAGTCTTCGCTTCTTCTTGGCACAATGTGAGCTTCTGGTTTGCTTCTCTAAGAATCGTATCTATGCGCTGCTTGATCTCGGGATCGACTAGGTATCTTCATCAGAAGACAATCTTCTACGTCATCGTTTTGCTTACTAGCAGAATGGACAAGGTTCCTTGCCGGCCTGACTTCTCTGGTCATGTTTTGAGGGAGTCGCTTCCCATACCTTGACCGTTGCACAGTGTTAAAGACGTCCCCGCAGACGTAGCTAGCACCGCCACCAGAACCACCAGGCCCGTATCGAGAAACCATTTCCATAGCGCGGTTCGGATCTACCCTGCCTGCGTCCAAGGAGATTGCCTAGATAAGTTTACAAGCATCAGTCGGTCTAAAAGACATAAGAAGATGTCGGAAAATCAGCCTTACTGTTCGATGGAGCTGCAGGGAGTTCTGCAAGAACCATTTCAAACCTTCGGGGTAGACAAGGTATTGCAGAGCGTAACCATCGAAGCCAAGAACATGCATCTTGAAAAAGTCGTTAAGAGGAGGGTGCGCGCTATAATTGCCTCAAGGACAAACCTCCTGTTCCGACATTGGTGGTCCGACCAGTTGCGTCTTAGCCCTGTACCAGGTGTTGATGCGCACCTTACGACCAAGCGCTTCAGGCGTGTCAACGACGAGTCTGTTAAGCAATTGATAATCTTCCTCGCACTGCGCTACAAACGTCTGTGCATAACGAGTGAAGTTCAAGAAACGACAACAGAGAACACGGATGGCGTCAGCCACTTACCTTCATCTGAGTCTGGTTGAAGCAAGCCTCGACGGCGTGCACGTACTTCTTGTCCGGAACGGTGCAGCATAGCATGGGTGGCTCGAACAATTCCATCCTGAATCTCTGCTTATTGTTGCGTAGCCATCGAACGACATCGGCGCAGTCTCTGTCCCACCTTGCAAGGTCTTCAAGCTTTCTATGAGACACGTCATCTAGTTCCTTCAATCTGCGAGCATAGTAATAAGGGACATGAATGAACATCGGGACTGGAGGGCGACTCACCGCTGCTGTTGCTGCTGAATAGTGGTCTTCTGTCTAGACTCCTCTTGAACATTGAGTCGCTGCTTCTCTTGCAGGTCAGATTGTTCGTTTCTAATCGCGTTGTTCTGGGTGCTCAGATTTCTCTTGAGAAGGAAGAGTCAGTGTCAAGTATAGCGAGAATACAACATTAATCGGCCACGAACAAGTTGATTGTTCAGATCGTCAAGGTCCCCCATCTCGGGAGGGTTATCTAACTGCTTCTGCATGTGGGCGATCGCCTTCTCGGCCCTTTCAATGTTCCTCTTGCGTTGCTTCTCCGATTCTTTCAAGGTTTCCAGTTTAGTCTTCAGGTCCTCCGCATCCGTCTCCTGCAGCGGGCTAATTAGTATCACGGCATTGCAGCAAGACATCAGCAGGGATGCGCACAAGCTTCTCGTTGTCGTTGTACTTCTTATGGAGACCCTGTAACTTCTTCTTCGTTCCCTTCTTCCTGTCCTCTCGTACTTCATCCTTTTCCTGCATCTCTCGCGTGAGATCTCTGCAGTCACGAGGTTAAGAGCGAGTAACCAATGAACGTAGAAGAGGGACGTACGCCTTCAACTTCAGCATGGGTGCATTCTTAGCCTGCAGCGCCTTCACCTTGTCATGTAGACGGCGCTGCGCGGCCTTAGTCAAGTGGTATAGATCCTTCGCCTCCATGTACTGCTTGAAGGGCAGAATGAGCTCCAAAAGATCGATCTACCACAGCGTTAGATGCCACCAATCCAGGATCCATTAATCAGAATAATGCACACCTCACGCTCGATCCTGCGACGTTCCTCGTATCGCCGAACATCACGCTCCAAGTTAGCATTGCGCTCTTGCATCGTCTTGAGTTGGTCACGATCGGCATCCAGTACCTACACGGAACAGTCAGTGGACGAGAGACTGGACGAACCAACGCAGCATACATCTTGCATCTGTTTGAGCTCCTTACCGCTGCTGATGAGAGAGTCGTGCCAGCTGGTCAAATGGGCATTACCAGCAGCACGCTGAGTCTCCCGCAACAGCTGTTGAGGACTCATCGACGCGAACTCTGAGACCTTATCCTGCGGCAAGAAAGTACTGCAAACACCGATCGGCTTAGGATCCTTCGAGTCAGTACCAAATAGACGTACCAGAGATTGCTGACTTGAACGTTCAGCTCAGCCATGCGCGCGTTGATCTCCTTCCCAGATGCAGACTGGCCATTGAGCGTAAAGGTTGAACTCTTCGACTTCGCGCTGAGCATGCGCCTGACAACAAGGTTTGATTTACCCATCAAGCCTTTGAGCTCGATCTCGATGTGACCCGACTCTGTGCCGATCTTGACAAAAGAATTCAATTCAGAGGCGCGACCCAATACCTGTGAGAAATAAGTGTGAACGATGGACTGGAGTGTACTCACACAAGGTGGAACTTACACTAGGGGGAAAATTCAGTCCGAGACAAATCGCACAAGCGATCGTACTCTTGCCCGTACCATTAGGGCCGAAGATCATGTTCAGATACGGTCCCGGGCAGAATTCGACGTAGTCGTAAGTTACAAAGTTCTTGAGTTGGACACGAACGATCGCGCCAGGGGTGAAGCTTGGTGGACAAAGACCGCATTAGCGCTCAAGTTTGCAGGGAAAGGTAGCTGCGACTTACCCGTCGACATCACGAGGGAGAGTACGTGATTTCTCCTTCTTCTCCGCCTTGGGCTTGACATCCACCTCCGTGGGACGAGAGTCGCCCTCTGCGTTCGTGCGCACGCGTTTCCGGCCCCTGGGAGACGCGCCTTCTTCATCCTCCTCTTCCTGTTCTCTTGCTTCCTCACCCGCGGCATCTTCATCCTGACCTTGGGTATCGTCCAGGTCGTCTAACTCGTCTTCGCCCTCCGCATCCTCGTCGTCTTCTACGCTGACGGCGCGCTGACGCGCAGCTATCCCAGTCAGCTTTGCTGCCCTCTTTTGCCTCAACCTCTCGAGTTTGACTCTTTTACGTACTCCGGAGTTCTCCTTCTGGGAGTCGTCGCTAGCAGCAGACATGACCCTACGCGCCATGGTTGGTTTGCGAGGATGGCCCCAACTGGCGTGGGTCGCGGTGGCGTGAACAGATAATGAACGCGACTCCTGTGGGCGTCACTTCAGGGCAAGCCTTTTCGTATTGTTGCCTCATTACAAAAATTACTTTGACACTAGGGTGTACTGTAGGATAGGTTAGGAGCGGAGATTGAATGCGATAACAACGCGGTTCCGAGTCTACCTGCAAGCAAAATCGGCTCTAAATCGTAACATGCCCTCGAAAACATTGAGTACGTAGCTGTGCTGAAGATCTTCCTCAACGTGTTGTTGAGAACTCTAAGATTATCTCAGTATTCGTTACAGGCAACGCGAATAAGCTCAAGGAAGTACGCGCCATACTTGGAGCGTCACATATTGAGATTGACTCGAAAGATCTCGATAGTGAGTGTACGCGTCCATTCATAAAGTCGCTTCTGAGCTGACACGGTGGACTGTCACATAGTCCCGGAAGTGCAGGGTACCACCCGCGAAGTTGCTATCGCGAAGTGCCGCGCTGCCGCCGAACAGCTTGGTGGGCCCTGCATCACAGAGGACACTGCGCTCTGCTTCGAGGCTCTCCATGGCCTTCCAGGACCTTACATCAAACATTTCATGAAAGAATTGGGACATGACGGCGCGTTGTTCCTCCTCCTCCTCCGGTACCTGCGATCTTCACTCTGAGCGTTTTTCACGCATAGGTCTCAATACTCTTCTCATGGGTTTCCCGACTACCGCTGCGTGGGCTCTGTGCACATTTGCCTATAGTTCCGGGCCCGGATCGGAACCTATACTGTTCGAAGGACGCACCAACGGGCACATCGTACCAGCTCGGGGCACGAACACCTTTGGATGGGATCCCATCTTCGAGCCTGAAGGGACGAGTCAAACGTGCGTGTCCTCTTGTTTGTAATTTCAATGCAGTTATCTGATTCATCTTCAAGTTACGGGGAGATGAGTGCAGAAACGAAGAACAAAATATCTCATCGATACCGCGCTCTGGAGAAGCTGCAAGCATACTTGTGTACGTTGAACCCGTAGGACTGATGGTGCGATAGAAGGCAATCCATATATGTACTATATCTACTCAACATGTAGACGATAGATAGAGCTGCGAGAAGCTACAATTTAGGTATGTCCACTGACATTCACTTTCGTGGATCACTCACTCATCCTCCCGAGCAGGTATGATTTGTGTCCCGATAATGACAATAATTATGCGCACCAGACCAGTTTGAATTCCAATATCTTCCGCCAGCTTGTAGATGGGCCGTTCAATTGGCTCTGCGTGGCCCGCCGTTCGGTCAAGATCAAAATGGATCGGCGGGGTTACCAAAAATGGCAACGGAAGTCGGATACTGGAAGATCCACCCCCCGCCGCACTACCGCTGTGCGACTCTTGGGTATCCGACCTGCCGCTGTCAGAGTCCCATCCGCTCCTTCCGTGCCGCCCGACATATCCGATACTCACCATCATTTAAGGGTTCGAGGTGCGATGGCTACTTCCAAGTATTCACCCGAAACGCTGCGCGTATTACCCACCGTCTATCTCACTGACCAACGCCTCATTGCAACGCACTATGACCCACCTGAGCTCTATTCTACCCAACTTCGTCGGCGCCACGGTCTTATCCAGACGCCTCCGCCTCCGCCTGCTCCAGCCACTCGGATCTGGGGTCTATGGCGTCGTTTATCTCGCACACGACCTCGCTTCTCCGCCAGATAATCCTACCTGTTACGCTGTGAAGGTGCTCCTCAAACACCCGAAAGGCTCGGACCAATATCGGTGCCAGCAACGCGAAATCGCATATCAGTCTGCGGTATGCGATCATCCCAACGTCGTGAACCTGCATCGCGTCATCGAGGAAGAGCATTACATGTACCTCGTGATGGATTATTGTCCTGGTGGCGATTTATTCAGCTCCATCATCGACCGCCAGGCTTTCGTGAACAACGATGCGCTACTGCGGAGTACATTCCTCCAGCTCATCGACGCACTCCATTCTTGTCACGACCAGGGTGTTTACCACCGGGACCTCAAACCAGAGAATATCCTCATGTCCAGTGATGACCGCCATCTCTATTTAGCCGACTTCGGGCTGGCCACGAAGGCCAAGTTGAGTTCAAGCTTTGGTTGTGGAAGTTCGCTATACATGAGTCCAGGTAAATTTCAGATCGTTTCTCATTACTACTCCAGATTGCTCATTTTTGTGGCAGAATGCCTTGGTATATACGCCAAGAAAGCCCCATTTTGCACCGCACGCTCAGATATATGGGCGTTGGGTGTCATCCTTACGAACCTCATTACCGGCCGGTGCCCGTGGTTCGTCGCGAATCCACATAGGGACGAGGGCTTCGCCATGTTTCTCCGCGAAGGCCCATCATACATCCACCGCAGGCTCCCCATCTCACGCGGCGTGAGCGAGATCCTCGGGCGCATCTTCACGCTCGATCCCAATCGCCGCATCACGCTCAACGAGCTTCGCAAGGCCGTGCTCGAAGTCGACACGTTCTGGCGCTCAACTGGGGTGCCCACCACTGTTCCTGTTCCCTTTCCCTTGCCCCTGGGCCTGAACGACCCCAACACCGAACAGCCGCACAACCTCGCCGCTGCGCCGCAAGAGTCGGACATCGCCGACTGCCGCCCGTCGGAGCGGGGCGAAAGTGGCGTTCACGTCGTGGTGCCGGGACGGTCCTGCACACTGCGCGTATCTTCCTCGGTCGGTGCCAACGTCAGCGCGTTCGTAAACGCCGTGCCAACGCTCTCCGCGTCCGCGACAGCCTTGGCCAGAGTGGACGTATCCCCACCACCCACACTTTCCACCGGTTCTTCAGACCCGGAAAGTGATGGCCCTTCCACTCCGGCGACGCAAGCACGCGAACCGGTTGTTGATGTATCGAATCTATCCTTGGAATGTGTGGGGGAGGGATGCAGCGTGTCAGGTGGGGAAGTACGCATGCCTGCGCCGATGCACGAGAAGAAAAAGACACGATCGTGGAAACGGCTATTTCACTCCGTTCACAGAATACGTATTTTTGCCTGATGGATGCTGGACATCCGAGAACGGTATGGAATGGACAGTAGCGAAGTCAATATAGGTGTAAAATAGTATCACTTTACGCATTGTAAACATGGGTATATACGGTCAATGTTAGATCTAGTTGAACACAGATAAACTGCAATCTCCAGTAGCAGTAACGTTAGAAGATATACACCGCTCAGACATGGCGAAGCAATGCTTACACCAAGCTGGCAATTGCAGGCAGTGTAGGTACCACGCATCAAGATCACAATTTAGTTGAAGGTTCCATCTTGACATGAGTACCAGACGCGACAAGCCGACGGTTTGTAGCATCCCAAATCTGCAGAGTAGCGTGAATGTCCGCCGACTGGGAAACGTACAGGCGAAGGTAACGAACCTCAGTCCGCGCGGTCAAGATTCGTTTTCCCCAGGACGTCGTCGTGTTCACAATTTCAAGCTCTGCACCGCTGAGCACGGCGGAAGTCAGCGATATTAGTACCCGAAACTGCGCGCATGGGAGTAGCGTAAGCTCACAGGTGCGTTCCTCCGTGATAAAGCATGTTGATCGCTTGCGAGACGTGTTTGGTGGACGCCGCGGCGTTGCTCTCTTCCTTCGCAAAGTCATTCTTGTAGACACCAAGGGCCCAGAGAGCCATGCTTGAGCAACTGTACCAGAGGGTGAGTCAGGTCCGCGGAATGGTCAGGCACGGACATATCCACCAAGAACGCGCCGCATCCGCCGTGGAGGCTACCTCCGACATTCAACATATCTACAATAAAGAAGGGGCGTGCTCAGCCAGGAACGCGCCGTAATGTAGCATGAGCGGGAAGACGCACCATGTTCCACTGTCAGTCTGAAGACAACGCGCGCGCAGGTCTTTCCGTCCTCAGGACGTTCATAAACCGATACATCGTGCAATTTCACCCTTTGCAGTATCTCGTGGCCGAAGAGTCCCTCGCTCGAGAGGTATGGAATCATCTCTGTGAGTTGCTGTATCATCTCGGAGGGGACATTGGTGCGCGTCTCTTTGGATTCCATGCGCCAGTTGGGTGCAGATCTGCTTGTAGAGAACGAAGACATGTCGGTCAGGAATAGACGGGGCTTGGGAAGCAGAGAACTCGGACTTATAGCCATCTAGTTCAGCGCCTGAGAAACCGGAGCGAATCCGTTCCTGTAACCGACATTCATCGAGGACACCTGCCATTTCCGGTCCTCTTCAAGATCGTGATTTTCTAGCCACAGTCGGCAGGACAGACTTGAATTTATGGACTCAATCATGGACTCAATCATTGACCAGGTGAAGACTGTGTTTATGCCCATCACCCATGCAGGATGTTGCGAACAAGTGTGGGCCCTTACAGACGCCGGGTAGTACCCGTCACGCCCCAACTTGTGATGAGTTCACACTTGATGGGAGAAAAAAATGGTGGATATTCACGGCGATGCGCTTCTCTCCTCACCCGCCTCAAACGTGTACTGCTCGCCGCTATATCTCACCAATTGAATATTGTTGCCATTTCGTTTGCGCGGCGCGCCGACGCTCCCGGCACGTGGCCATTGCCATTTTGGTGGACGCGTCTGTCTGACTGAGCGCATCTTCATATCCTCCTTTCACACTCAAGTCCCTTCCCCCCTCTAGCTCCTCCAGCCCGCTATGCTGATCAAAGTGAAGGTCGGTGAACCACTAACCGACGTATCCGATGGCTTAACTCACTGCTATGCTCTGCAGACACTGACAGGCAAGGAGGTGAGCCCCAGGCAACAGATCGCACAAGAACGCTCGAACACTGACGATACCCTCTGCGTGCGCCCTTTCCCGACAAGATCGAGCTTGACATCGACCCTGATGACAAGGTGCGCCCGCTCGCACGCGTTTCCCGCCGTGCGCCACACTAACCACCCCGCTCCGCCACTCGCGCCCCGCGACCGATCTCCGCAGATCACGCGTATCAAAGAGAAGGTCGAGGAGCAGTCGGGCGTGCCTCCGCCCCAGCAGCGTCTGATTTTTGGTGGCAGACAGATGCGAGTACCCCGTACCGCCCTTGTCGTCGATTCGCTCACCGATCGCGTTTTGTTCTGCTTTTCCTATGTAGGCCAGACGACAAGACCGCGCGAGACTTCAACATCACTGCCGGCACAGTGCTGCACCTCGTACTCGCGCTCCGTGGTGGTTGTTAAGCCCCCTTGTAGTCGGCTCGCGCTCATGACTCGCGAGGGCGCGCGGGAGCGTCTACCATGGAAGAAGGGGGGAAGACGCCGTTGCAGAACTCGATGTAACCCACATACGTCGTGTGTTGTTAGATATTTGTATGTGCTCAATTCGCGGTCGTTCTGTTCATTCTGTTCTTCGCATCGATAGCACTCTAGTTCCGTCGTCCATAAATACAGCATGATAATTTACACAGTGCGAGCGCGCCCATCTATGCTCTACGCAAGTGAATGGAAGGGTATCATACGTCCTCGGAAGCGTCAGGCCCGCCGACTACGTCCGCGCCAGGTAGCAACCACCGGAACGTGATGCTCAGCCGAACATCCCGCTCGATCCAGCTGCTCCCCGCCCCCGCGCCGCCCGGCGTATGCTCGACGAGGTCGTCCATCCGCTTCTCTATTCCATGCGTCCACGCGTACCGGGCCTCCTCCGATAACACGAACACGCTCCTCGGGGGAAGATACACGCCCCACCGTTCTCGCCCCTCTCCGCCGTCCTCCTCCCCGTTGCGCACCCTCTCAAACTGCATCACGCATCCTGAGCCCAGGCTGACGCCGATGACCCCGTCGCCGTAGCGATCGAGCAGGTCGACGTGCGGCGTGATGCCCTCGCCCGGCCAATACAAGTTGAGGATGGCCTGACGCGCGAGGCGGGGTGCGGCTGCAGAGGGAGGCGGGAAGAGGAGGGCATGCGTCGTCGGAGGCAGGAGAGGCCGGAGCAGCGCGGATAGCGTGACGAGGAGGTCGGTGAGCACGGGCGGGAGCCCGCTGCTACCTGGGCGCGGAGGCGAGTCGTGCTCGGGAGACGGGGAGGGCGCGCGTTCGAAGAGCATGACCTGGTCCGCGCTGCTGCTCTGGAAGTACGTCCGGATACAGGTCCACATCACGTCTTCTGCTAGGTCCTCTGGGAGCAACAGAGCTTCATCGAAGAACAGTCCAGGAATCAGCGGTGCGGTACGACGTGCTGGAACAAGGTTTTCGGCGGGAGTCGCGCTCTGGGAGGTCAGCTCAGAGGTAGCGGTAGTCTGGTCTAGACAAGCCGAGCGGGGAGAGGAGGTATCGTCGAAAAGGGAGTCCGCGTCGAAGAGAGAGTCTGTCTCCGAGTCCAGTGAGAGATCCGCGGACGAAGGAGATGCAGTGAGGTGCGTCAGGCTTGCCACGTCGGTCACAATCCTGAGTCGGCGCTTCGCAAGGGGACGCTCCAAGGACTTGTCCTCCGTCTGATCGCCAAAGGAGTGGCTGTTGCGGGCTGTGATGAGCTCGTCGACCTCGTCGCTGGGCCGCTTGCGTTTGTTCGACAGCAACTCTGGCATGCCGACCGCAGGTGAGGGGGGAATTATTGAGAAACCCCGTAAGCGTGTCGATGGAAAAACACTAGGGCATTCGAATGTCGACCGGCATCTCGACCCAAGATTCAGTGCGCTGGTCTAGTTAGAGACAGAGCGGATGGTCGTCTACCGACAGCTTCGCTTACGTGATCACTCATCGCGATACCGACTCGCGTCGTGCGTGCATACAATTTGTGTCTCTTTTATCTCATCCTGCGGCGGTGTTGTCCCTAATTGCCTGCTCTGTGCGCTCTGGTATTAGAGCGACATTGCGACTGTGTTGTTGTGGCGGTCACATCTCGCGGCACTTTTATCGCACCTCACCACATCTAGCCATCTAACCTCGCGATGGAGTTCGTGCCCGCCCCCGCCGTTCACCGAGTACTCTGCGCCGACTGCGGGACACCGATCGAACCTAATTCCGCCAATCTCTGCGTCGCCTGTTTGCGGAACACCGTAGACATCACAGAGGGTATTCCGAAGCAAGGTACGCAGCACTTCCGTAATCTGACCAGAAACGAATCTCACCTATGAAATTTCCTGCAGCATCCATCTCATATTGCCGCAACTGCGAACGCATCCTCTCGCCCCCAACGACATGGGCTATTGTCCGTCCCGAGTCGCAAGAGCTCCTCGCGATCTGCCTCCGCAAGCTCAAGGGCCTGAACAAGGTCCGGCTCACCGAGGCGCACTTCATCTGGACGGAGCCCCACTCAAAACGACTCCGCGTCTCGCTCACCATCCAAAAGGAGGTCCTCACCTCCACCATCCTCGAGCAAGTCTTCGAGATCGAGTACCTCGTCCAGCATGGCCAGTGCCCCGACTGCACCAAGCTCGCCGCGAAGAACACCTGGAAGGCGCTCGTGCAGGTCCGCCAGAAGGTCCCGCACAAGCGCACCTTCCTGTTCCTCGAGCAGCTCATCTTGAAGCATGGCGCGCAGAAAGACACCATCTCCGTCAAGGAGGTGCGCGACGGAATCGACTTTTTCTACAGCCAGCGCAGCCATGCGATCAAGATGGTCGAGTTCCTCGGCGGCGTGGTGCCCGTACGGTGAGTATCCCCTCGCCGGGACGTAGCTACCGTAATACTGATTTCCGGGCAGGTCGAAAGCGTCAGAACAGCTACTATCGGCAGATACCCACACAAACACCGCAAACTTCAAGTACACGTATTCCGTCGAGATCATACCCGTGTGCAAGGACGACCTCGTATGCATACCGCCAAAGCTCGCGCGGCAGCTCGGCAACATCAGTCCGCTCACCATCTGCTCCCGCGTCGGCAACACCCTCCATCTCCTTGACCCCTCCACGCTCCAGCTCTGCGAGCTCTCGGCGCCCACATACTGGCGTACGCCATTCGAAGCGCTCGCGACCGTCACCGACCTGGTCGAGTTCACCGTCCTCGACGTGGAGCCCTCCGGGCAGACGCGCGGCAAGTACGTGCTCGCCGACGCGCAAGTCGCGCTCTCCGGCGCCTTCCGCTCCTCCGGGCATGCGCACGACGACAGCATGGACTACGACGACCCGGCGGTTGCGAGCCAGATATTCCACACGCGCACGCACCTCGGCGGGATCCTGCAGCCGGGCGACGCCGCGCTGGGCTACCACCTCACGCACGCCAACTTCAACTCGGACGACTTCGCCGCGCTCCCGGCGCACCGCGTCCCCGACATCATCCTCGTGAAGAAGACGTACCCGAATCGGCGCAAGAAGAACCGCGCGCGCAGCTGGAAGCTGCGCAGCATGGCGAAGGAGGCAGGCGAGGAGGGCGACACCGGTGGTGGGCGCGGCGTCGTTGGCCGCATGGGCGGGCGCGATCAGAAGAAGGTCGAGGAGGATTACGAGTTGTTCCTCAGAGATCTGGAGGAGGACCACGAGATGCGCGGTGCGGTGAATCTGTACAGGGCCAAGTCGGATAAGCCGGGCGCGGGTTCAGGGCTTGCGGGCGGGAAGACGAGGAGGAAAACCCAGTTCGCGATGGATGTGGACGAAGGTGTTGCACACGCGGAGACTGCGGAGGAGCAGGCAGCTGAGACAGATATCGAGGACGAGCCAGACTTCCCCGAGGTGAAGCTGGACGAACTGCTGGAGGATTTCGACGAGATGACGCTAGACGATGCATAATATTGCAAACGTAGATCATGACTCTGTATCTCTGCTTCAGAATGTAGCCGTAGTCGTCTGATATAAACGCGCAGAATCGGTCTAAGGTGTTAGGCGCACTCGGATACTCCATGTCATTACCATACGACCTCTTGACCGTTGTATCGATAAAACTTGCCGGAGCTTGCAGACGTAGCTGAAGTAACAGTCTTAATAATTCCGGAGACACTCTCGTAGGGCTCAAGCAGCGCGCCAGGACCACCCATCTCTAACATACCACCGTCAGATCGGCGCGCGATCAGGCTCATTCGTGGGGGGGGGGGGAACTCACTGGTCTTGACCCATCCCGGGTCGAGAACAAAAGCGATAATGTCCGGCCTGGCTCTTGCCTGCTTGTACGTCTGGACGAAGGTCAACTCTGCCTGGACGATGAAGAGACGACGACGCACCAACATATTCAGGGCGGTCTTGCTGATGCTGTACGTCGCGGACTTGGGACCAATATCGAGGCCTATACTCGCGAGGCTGCTGGTCACATTCACGATTACCTTGCGCCTGCTCTTCTCGATGAAAGGCAGATACAGCTGCGCTATCAATGCGGGGCCGACAACGTTCGCTATGAGCGTCCTCATGAATCCAGGAGAGGAGTGATCGAAGGCGGAATCATTGCCCTCGGTCTGGCGCCACATGCTTGTCAACACTCAGGCTTCGAAGTTCGAGCGCAAATATAGGACTCACCACGGCTGCGTTGTTGTACAAGTAGTCCAAGCCTCTATCCCCGAGGATGCTGCTGACCACTGGAATCGACGCCCGGATAGACCCTTCCTCCGAGACATCGAGCTGGACGACATGTAAGGTCCCGGGTCCCTCGAGCTTTGGCATATTTTCCGGGTCTCTACATGTCGCAATGACGACGTTCGCAGCCGAACGGAGCAACTGTTTCGTGAGCTCGAGTCCGATACCTCGAGAAGAACTGGAGATGATTGGTGAGGTCGGCATGTCATCTCCACTGGCAGACTCACCCAGTTATCAACCAGATGGTGGTTTCGGCGGACATAGTTCTGTGAATGTAGTGTTTCGCGCACAAAATGATGACCCAGTGTGTGGAAGGCGTGGGACAAGGGTGACCCTTTAATATTTAATATCGGGCACAATAAGACCCACTCTGCATGACGCTGATGCACCCAGTGAGAAGTCCGAAGTTTGACCACAAATGAGCGCGAATCCTTGACCGGTGACTGTAAATCGTGGAGTTCCGATATGCATAACGTGGCAGTCCCGTAGCACTACTCGGGGAGTTTGCCTCTGGCCAGCTAACATTCGGCGGAGTGTTCGCCTCTCACTCGATCGAGGCTGTTGTGTTGTAGATGCAATCTCGTGGATCACGGACTTTCTACGATACCTTCCTTTTTTGTTTGCCCGCTCCCCTAACTAGCGACAACCACGACATCCAGAAGAGTATGCTTGCATAGATGGTACCCCCAGATGTTCGCGAACACACCCGTGGCACGACTTGGAGCATGACTCAGACATTGATCAGCTTGCTCGAATCTCGCGCCTTTCAACATCCATTCGTCTCACTCACCATCACCTCTACGGCCGCCATCCCCGACCTCAGATGCCCACGTCGCTGCACCGCACAGATCACAGCGCCATCGAAGTTGCGCGCTCACACTCTTCACACGATACAGCCGCTTTCCGCCATTATGCTGCCCCCTTGCGATATTGTCGCGCTCATCAAGACCCACGAGCTCGATCGTGGCGTTCGTAAACAGGGTGGTAGACCATTCGACATAGACCGGTGCGCATGTCCTGTTCTTCACCGCGGCATGGCCGGTTTCTCGGCTTACTGCTCTGTGCTTTGCGTTTGATCTTTCCTGCGGGTTTCATCGTTGGACGTGAATCTACCGCACGGCGCAGTCTGGTATTTGTGCGTATGATGCTGACTCCACGGCCGAGTTTTTTTGGTGCGATCTCAATCGCAGTCCCACTCGCGGTGGTTGTCCTCGCGGCGCCCACCCTAGAAGCTGCTGATTGCGGCGATGTTCACCGTGGACGCGTGCAAAGTCCTGCGACTCGTGTGCGGCCTATTCATTGTGCAGGCAATAGTCCGCAGCGGGCTCGATCACAGAGCGCTTCGTCGCATTCCTCAGCGGGCTGGCGGTGGTCAAGTGCTCTTCATGCAGCATGTAGTGAATGATAGCCAGCTGAATGTGTCGGCACTGTATGCGCCGGGGAGAAGTCGATGCACCACCTGTGAATTCACTCCGCGGTCGGTGTGGAGGTATTTGTCGTACGATTCGGCTTTCGTCGTGTTCTCGTCATGGATGAGGATGACCTCATGAACAGCTCTGGGGGCACGCGTCTTTATCCACATGAGACCTTTCCGCCGTGCTCGTCTTTTCTCACCGGCGCTTTCAGCCATCATACTCACCAAGTCGCCTGATACCAACGAGAAGAGGACTTCCTTAGTATACAATTGTCAGTCCCTGTGCTCTGTGTCTTCCTCCACCATGTCTTGTGAGTTGCGAGGTGTCGAAGTCCAAATAATAGTACTTAACATCTGGAAAAACCTCTGCGGCGGTAGCTCCAGGCCACCGATCATAGCAATCAGTATCACGATGGCGTGCCTGTAACTCGGGGCGCTACTCCATGCACGCACTGTAGCTATCATAGCCTTCACTCCGTCATCTATAGCAGTACCGCGGGCATGTACACTTGGGCAAGGCTTTGTAGACTATAGGGTTTATGTACTCTATATAGCCAAAAATTCTAAGTACTTCTGTAAAACATATGTCCATCGATAAAAGGGTTCAAGTAAAATGTCACAGCCTGTTCATAGACATTGTCAGTAGTCCAAGCGGTATCAATACAAGAGCCACACTTCGGAACCAAATGACATGGCCGCATGAGATCGTCAACATGAACAATCTCCGCATTGCGGCCGCGATTGCGAGTGGACCGACTGACTTGATACATATTCACTGCACGGTCTGGTTGCGGTCGGAACTCCGTGAACCACTCAACATATGCGAGAGGGTGTGGGTAGTGTCCAAACTGATGGGGTAAGTGAAATATCGCGCGGACTTGCCCTACTCGTAGACCTACCACAGAGTCAGTTAAGTGCAGCGCAATAACAAGGTGAAGTACATACCTTGGAACCCGCGCTTCTTGATGGGATCCGTGCAAACAAGTGCCATGTCGAAGTGAGACGGTGAGCCTGGTTTGCGTCCGGTAGATGAGGGAGGGATAGAAGGAACAGCGCGGATTCTCATCCGGCTGTGCTTGTCGCTGATATGTGGATTGAACGGCATCTGTACAACTACCTGGTTGTAAACGTTGAAACGGTCCTGTGCGGCAGGCTTGATCGTGTTATGAGGGAGGTGTTTCTGCAAGAATGATGTGAGTGCGGGGAGGAAATCGACCGCTCCATGGGCATTCTGCAAGTGTTCAACTGACATCCTCGGCTTAGGGCATGTCTTCGCGAGCTTATGCACGGGCTCTGCATCATCTGAGACCACCGATTGCGGGAGTACATCAGTATCCTCTGGCTCGGCATCTGTGTCATAACCCTCGTCAACTTCCACAGAGACGTGCTGTGCAGCCGGTTATGAGGCCTCCTAGGCCGGCCGTAGGGTCGCAGAGGGCGGGGGACCCCAACCCTAGGATGGGGGTTCGCTGAGCCGAGGGCTAGGGGTGCATGTCCGCTTTAGGAAGGAGGCCATTGCCGAACCCTATGGACAGTGCCGTAGGGCATGTGCGTCATCATTAGCGCTGGTGAGGGGCCTCTGACCTGCGTGGCCGTCGTGGACGGCCATGCACGGAGAGGCTCCACTGGCTGCATAGGCCAGGTGGCACAGAAGGTAAACCACGCTGGGCACGAGTGGCCGTCCTGGATGGCCGTTCGAGGTGCATGAACTGCCAGTACTGAGTGGAACCTGAGCCAAGGCTAGGGGTATGTGTCTGCTTTGGGAAGGAGGCTGTTGCTGAACACTACGAAAGGTGCTGTTGGCACGTGTACCATCACTAGCGCTGGTGAGTCGCCACTGTCCTGCACGGCCGTCGTGGACGGCCATGCATGGTGGTGGTGGTGTATTACCGACATGGGTCCCAGTTAGGAATGCTAGGCTGCCACTGTAGTAAGCATATGATAAACTAGACCTGTAGTAATGTACTACGCAATCATGATATGTATTATTACAGCGACACATCCATAACCAATGCCACTTCAAAAGCCTCATACTCCTCAACCATAGCTCGCGGCCAAAAGAGGCTCAGATGGCTGTATAGGCCAGGTGGCACAGTCAGCAAAGCACAGCGGCTGTGAGTGGCCGTCCTGGACGGCCATCTGCTATAGTGGCCACCAGGGGGACAGACCACAAGTGGCAGTCCAGGAAGGCCATATACAGCTTGCACAAGAAATGGCCTTCCCGGACGGCCACCTGTGGCACTGACCATGAGTGGCCATCCTGGACGGCCACCTACTGTTGTGGCCACCAGAGGGATAAACCAAGTGGCAGTCCAGGAAGGCCATGCATGGCTTGCACAAAAAATGGCCTTCCTGGACGGTTATGAGGCCTCCTAGGACGACCGTAGGGTCGCTGAGGGCGGGCAACCCCAACCCTAGAGTGGGGGTTCCCCGAGCGGACGCTAGGGGTACGCATCCCCTTTGGGAAGGAGGCCGTTGCCGAACCCTACGGACCGTGCCGTAGGGCACGTGCGCCATCACTAGCGCTGGTGAGGGGCCTCTGACCTGCGCGGCCGTCGCGGACGACCATGCGTGGAAAGGCACAGGTGGCTGCACAGGCGAGGTGGCGCGGGGGGGGGGCGAAGCACGCTGGCCATGAGTGGCCGTCGTAGACGACCGTTCGAGTTGCATGGGGTGCCAGGTCTAAGTTGAACTTGAGCCAAGGCTAGGTACGTGTCTGCTTTGGGAAGGAGGCTGTTGTCCAACACTACAAAAGGTGCTGCAGGCACGTGCACCATCACTAGTGCTGGTGAGGGGCCGCTGTCCTGCGTGGCCGTCGGGGACGGCCATACATGGTGGTGGTGGTGTATTACCGACATGGGTCCCAGTTAGGAATGCTGGGCTGCCACTGTAGTAAGCATATGATAAACTAGACCTGTAGTAATGTACTACGCAATCATGATATGTATTATTACAGCGACACATCCATAACCAATGCCACTTCAAAAGCCTCATACTCCTCAATCATAGCTCGCGGCCAAAAGAGGCTCAGATGGCTGCATAGGCCAGGTGGCACAGTCAGCAAAGCACAGTGGCTGTGAGTGGCCGTCCTGGACGGCCATCTGCTATAGTGGCCACCAGGGGGACAGACCACAAGTGGCAGTCCAGGAAGGCCATATACAGCTTGCACAAGAAATGGCCTTCCCGGACGGCCACCTGTGGCACTGACCATGAGTGGCCATCCTGGACGGCCACCTACTGTTGTGGCCACCAGAGGGATAAACCAAGTGGCAGTCCAGGAAGGCCATGCATGGCTTGCACAAGAAATGGCCTTCCTGGACGGCCACCTACAGTACTTATCAGAAAAACAGATGTATCGTTTCAGGTGTCGGGTGACACCCATATATAGCAAGTCACCTTCCTTTTATGGAGTCACCCGAGGTGTTCGAGGTGTCGAGGGTGACCAGGTGACGAGGTGTTCGAGGTGTCGAAGGTGACCGGGTGACCGGGTGACCAGGTGACCGAGGTGTCGGAGGTGACCCGGGGTGACTGTAGGCCGCATACAGATAACTGTAGACCGCATACAGAATGCTACAGACCGCATACAGAGCACTACAAACCACTCTAGATCGCATACAGACCACTCTAGACCGCATACAGAATGCTATAGACCGCGTACAGACCATTATAGGCCATTATAGACCACATACAGACCACTATAGACCGCGTACAGACCACTATAGAGCGCATACAGACCACTATAGAGCGCATACAGATCACTATAGACCATCGTAGACCACGTACAGACCACTATAGACCGCATACAGAGCACTACAGACCACTCTAGACCGCATACAGAATGCTACAGATCGCATACAGACCACTATAGACCATTATAGACCGCGTACAGAATGCTATAGACCGCATACAGACCACTATAGACCGCATACAGAATGCTATAAGCCACTATAGGCCACATACAGAATACCGTACGCCACATACAGAGTACTATACATTGCATACGAACGCTTATAGACCACATACCGACGTTCGTAGACCACATACAAATATTCGTAAGATGGCATACAAATATTTCTAAGCGGCACACAAAAGATACTTTGTAAGCGACGTACCGATACTCGTAGATGGCATACAAATATTTCTAGGCGGCATACAAAAAACACTTGTAAGCGACATACCGAGGCTTACCGTAGGCAGCATACAGAATACCATAGATGACATACAGAGCACAGTAGACGACATACACAGTGACGTAACCGACATACCGACATTTCTAAGCAGCATACAAATATTTTTAAGTGGCGTACAAATATTTGTGAGCGACATACGAACGCTTACCACTGACGACATACAGAGCGTCGTAAGCGACATGGACATACCGACATTTGTAAGTGGCATACAAATACTTCTAAGCGGCAAACGAACATTTCTAAGCGACATACAAATATTTACGAGGGACGCACCTATCTATAGGCCGCAGGCCTAACGCTACGTTAGGCCGCCCGCCTTTCGGCCTCGACATCCCTTCCTTCCTCCCTCGTTTTCGGTCCCTCGGCTATCTCAAAAGAACGCCCGATATCGAATCTACCCACCACCCGAAGATGGGATTCGACCGAGCTCTCGGTCGCCGTGGCCACCGGCGGCAATCAGCCGACTTTCCCACCGCGCGCGTTTTCCACTTCTCGATTTTTTCCCATCCCCTTCGTCTACCCCTGGCCTCATATTGTATATGGTCCGACAGCCTGACCTTCTGGCTTCAAGGGGCCACCGAGTTCGAGAGGGATGTCGCACTCTGGTCAAAGATTTCGCCGGGATAAGTGGCGGGGCGCGCGCCAGCGCGCTCATCGTGAGTTCTCTCCCTTCGTTTCCGACGTTGCGCTCACTCAAATCCCTCGAACGCGATACAGTCCGGTAGACGAAGGTCGTGGCTACAAGACGACACCCCGCTCGGGAAGAATGGCCTCGTCGTTGTGAAGATGTAGGGGAGGGAAGTGGAAGGGCGCGCACTAGTGCGAACGAGGTAAGCTCACCCACAACCAAAACCCTTCCATTCGCCCATCGTGGGGGCTCGAAACTGCCTGCGAACCGTACAACGGGTCGTAGGCGGCTTGTTTCTGTCTGTCTCCGTGGTTTCTGGTCCAACGCAGCGCGTCACCATCGTGCTTCCGTGGCGACATCTCTACCTCCACCTCAGCTTGAGGCTCGCGGTCCCCTGCGCCATCGCGAAACTGCTGCGAACCGTACAACGGGTCGTAGGCAGCTTGTTTCTGTCTGTCTGCGTGGTTTCTGGTCCAACGCAGCGCGTCACCGTCGTGTTTCTGTGGCGACACCTCTACCTCCACCTCAGCCTGAGGCTCGCGGTCGCCTGCGTCATCGCTCAGAAATGTTCGAGCGCGCATTCCTTCTGGAGGGTTCGAGAGGGCCCAGGTGAGTCAAACAAACAGTTTTTGTTTGTTTTTCAGCCGTGCTAATCTTTTATAGCGCAGTCATCATCGTGCGGGCCACCGCAGTGCAACAGCGGCTCGCAGCCACCTCCTCGCAGTCGCCAGGGCATCGCGAGGCTTCGCGAAGCCCCACCCCGCCTGGCTGCACTGTTGCCCGACCCTCGTCGATGCACGCCAGCCCACCGCGGTGAAGGATGGTGCTGCGGTCGTCGCACCGGCCACTGAGGTGCAACGATGGCACGAAGCCCCCGCCACATGTTTGTCACGGCTCCGCGAACCACCAGCCTACCTCTTGGAACTCACCGCCAATGCTCCTTGACCCGCAGAGGGCCTCCGCAATGAACGACCACACCCCGGTCATCGTGTCGGCCACCGCGGTGCCACAATGGCACCCAGCTCCCTCTTCACAGTCTCCAGCTCTGTCCGAAGGCCCGCGTCACCTTCCAGCACCCCCATCCTACCCTCTTCGATGCGCGTTTGCGCTCCATGGCAAACGACTGCACCCCGGACCACCCCTGCAACATTGAGTGTCCGTCGCTCGACCAGAACCTCTCTCGCGCACTCAAACGCAACATGTTTGAACGCGCGTTTGCCCAGCACTGCTCGGGCAGTGTAGGTGAGTAAAAACAAAAACTTTCGGATTTTTTTACGGTGCTAAACCACTTCCACCCTACGTGAAGCCCGCCGTCCGCAAACGACCCATCGCCATCCCGCTCTCGTCGACGCTGCCCTCGCGTTCGCCCTCTGCGGCGAACAACTGCACGTCGGTCATCTCACCGGCCACCGCAGTGCAACAACGGCGCCCGGCTCCCTCCTCGCGGTCTCCAGCGCCCGATGAAGGTTCGCGTCACCTCCCAGCACCCTCACCCTATGCTCGTCGACGCATTTTCGCCCTGTGCGGTGAACGACCGTGCCCCGGACCTCCCCTCGAACATACAGTGCCAGTGCCCGGCGATACAGGTGAGTAAAAATATATATATTTTCGACTTTTTTTACCTGTGCTAACAACCTGTAGAAGATGCGAGCCCACGCAGGGAACACGGAACAACGACCAGCCTCCCCACTCCTCTCGAATGCCGCTGTCTCAGTCCCCTCGAACCCCGCGGACTCTGCACAACGCTCCGCCGTCCTCATCCGCGTGACCCAGCCACACGCGGGAAATGCGCAGCAATAGCGTGCGTGCACGCTAGGTCGACGGGCATGCAAGTTCACCGTCACAGTCCCCTCGAATGCCGCTGTGTCTGCACAACGCACCGTTGTTCTCGTTCGCACATTGCAAGTATATACACGGAACCTCACTACACAGCGCTCACACACCATTTCCACTCTCCCGCCCGCGGTCCATGTCATGTAGTACTATCCGTAGTACACAGCAGCCAATACATCATGTAATATCCTCGCGGCTGTGAAACGCTATCAGCCTGCTCGACGCCCGCAGGATTTGCCTAGACGGGCAGGTCAGCTGCCAAATCGGGCAATAAGTGGTAACAGGAGGACTTACCGGGAGAGCGGGCGCAGGGAATGGCATCGGGGTAGAGTAAGGGTAAAAGACTGTAGAATCATGCAAGATCTCAGCGGAATAACGAACGAGTGAACGAGGGCGGGAGCCCGAGCATTGCGCGGGCCAGCGGGGCGTGGGAAAGCCGTCGCCCAACAAGCGCCAGTGGGACTTAGAGCTTTCGTGCTCCTCCTGCTTGGCTCACCGCCGCGACACCCTTTCATAACGGCAAGGAGGCCTCTCCTCGCCGTTGCTCTCCTTTTCTTTTCGATTCTCTTGCTTGTTTGGGCCGTCTTTTCTGGTTTTTTTTCCGAGACATGGCGACACCTTCTCCCTCCACCTCGCGCTCCCCCAGGTTGTCGAACACCACCGTTCGGCGGTACGTTTACTTTCGGAGGTCGAAGGGTATTCCAGGTGAATCCGAAAAAAACTTCTTTCCCTATCCCACTGTGCTAACATTTTGCAGCCCCTTCGTTGTCGCGCCAGCCACCGCGGTGCAACAGGGGCGCGTTGCCCCCTCCTCGCGGTCGCCGAGGCCCCTCTAAGTCTCAATGCACCCAACTCCACCTCCCTGCACCCTCCATCGACCGTCTCCTTCGCGCGCAGGCCCACCACGATGAACGACGGCGCCCCGGTCGTCACACCGGCCTCCACCCTCCGCCTCGCGCTCCCCCAGGCCGTCGAACGCAAACGTTCGGCGGCACGTTTATTTTCGGAGGTCGAAGGGCATGCCAGGTAAGTAAAATAAGCTTTTTTGTCCCCATCCCACCGCGCTAACATTTTGCAGTCTCATCATTGTCGCGCCGGCCAATGCGATGCAACAGCGACGCGCTGCCCCCTCCTCGCGGTTGTCTCGGCCCCTCGAAGGCTCACCACACCCCACCCCACCTTCCCGCAGCCTCCCTCGGCCCTTGTCGACATGCTTAGGCAGACCACGGTGAACGACGGCACCGCAGTGGTCGCGTCGGCCACCGCGGAGGAACGACTGCGCCGACCTCCCTGCTGGCGTTCTCCAGCGCCCGACGCTGGCCCGCGTCACCTCCCAGTGCCGTCAGCCAACCGTCCTCGACTTTCGTTCGCCATCTGCGGTGAACGACTGCGCCCCGGACCTGCCCTCGAACATCGAGCGCCGGTCGTGTCCACCTCGCTCGCACCCTGAAACGCAACGCGTTTCAGCACGCGTATATCCAGCAGTGCTCGTGCAGTAGAGGTAAGTAAAAAACATTTTTTCGGTTTTTTCTAACGGTGCTAACGACCTCCACCCCAGTCGACACGCTACATCGAGCGGGCACGCACATCCGCCGCCCCGCTCCTCTCCAACTCCGCGGACCCACTCCTCTCGCACACCCCCGTCCCACTCCTATCGAACGCCGCGGTCCCACTCCCCTCGAACGCCCCCGTCCCTTTCCCCTCGAACACCGCGATGTCCGCACAAGGTACCTCGGTCCTCGTCCGCAGCCACAGATGCAGAACGCGCAGCAACAACGGCTCGGGATCGTGCGTCGACGGGCACGCATGTCCGCCGACCCTGTCCCCTCGAACCTTGCCGTTCGAGTCCCCTCGAATCCCGCCATCCCACTCCTCTCGAACCTGCGATCCCACTCCTCTTGAACGGCGCCATCCGACTCCCCTCGAACAGCGCCTTTTACGCACAATGCACCGCAGTCCTTGTCTGCGCATCCCACTCTTCTCGAACCCCCCGGTCCGAACCCTCTCAAACCCCGCCGTCCGACTCCCCTCGAACCTCGCCTTCCCATTCCCCTCGAATGCCGCCATCCCAGTCCCTTCGAACGCCGCGATCTCCTCACAACGCACCGTGGTCATGGTCCGCGCGATCCAGCGGGAAACGCGGAACGCGGAGCAACAGCGCATGCTAGGTCGACGCGCACGCACGCCCGCCGCCAAGCTCCTCTCGACCCCCCCGGTCCCACTCCTCTCCAACGCCGCCTTCTGACTCTCCTCCAATGCCAAGATCTCCGCACAATGCACCCGGTCCTCGTCCGCGCGACCCAGCCACACACCCGCAATGCGGAGCAACAGCGTGCGGGCACCCTAGGTCAACGGGCACGCACGTCCGCTGTCCAGTCCCCTCGAACCCCGCGGACTCTACGCAATGCACCGCCGTCCTCGTCCGCGTGACCCAGCCACGCCCAGTCGCCGGCACCGATAGTGCGTGAGGGCACACAACCACGATGCCCATTCCAACAACGACAGTGATACCTATCTCGACACATATAATCAGACTCCTCACGAGCCCGACACCGGCTTTACAACAATGCACACGTTCCTTCATCTGCTCCTGCTGATCACCGCGACACACGCCTTCCAGATCCCCTTCTCCCGTCACCAGGCCTCGCTCTCTCCTGCGCAGGTTACACAACCTGCGGAGCCACGTTACGCTCGTACACATCCACTTTGACGTCAAGCCGGAACCGCTCGCGCGTCTTCACGATCCAGAACGATGCCGAAGACCCGCCCGCGCCCGCTCCAATAACTGCGATCTTGTTCGGTGCACGCCGTGCCCATCGATGGCGTTCTTTGGGGTCGCTCGCTCGCCGACGGAGGTGCTCAAAATGAGCATGGGGGCGGAGCGGGACGTCGCGCCCAAGTTCAACTCACTGACGTACCACGAGCGTGTGCGACGGCGCGACGGGGAGGAGGTGCCGGAGGAGTAGGTGGTCAAGATATTCTCGTAGAAGTGCGTGGGGGACGCGTGGCTGGAGAGTGTGTTTGGGAATGTGGGGTGAGTGCGCAGCAACAGCGTGCGGGCACGCTAGGTCGATGGGCACGCAAGTCCGCCGTCCCAGTCCCCTCGAACGCCATTGTTTCTGCACAATGCACCACCGTCCTTATTCGCGTGATGCAAGGGTATACACAGAACATGACCACACTGCAAGCATACAATATTTCCACTCTCTCGCTCGCAGTTCGTATCATGTAGTACTATCCGTAGCACGCAGTAGCCAAATATATATATATATATTGCTTCATCCCACCGTTAGGCCACCAGACTTATCGCCTCCGCACCTTTTCACTTTGACCTCACATAATACCCAAGCACCGTCATCGCAGCATTAGTTATCTGAGCGTTATCTGAACGTTAGACTGACTGAGCGTCATCTGAATGTTAGACTGACTCAGCGTTATATGAATGTTAGACTGATTCAGCGTTATATGAATCTTATGTGAACGTTATGCACACTGAACGTCATCTGCACGTTACGCTGAATGTTAGGCTGACTGAGCGTTATCTGCCAATGAGATGACCGTGATCAGGATCCCACACGGTGATATGTGTGAGTGTAATAAACTACACATAGACCATGAACAAAGGACTGTAGACTGCATATCAACATTCGTAGACTGCATACAGAGTGCTTTTATAAAAATCCACATCGTGAACTTGAAGTTTTAGACCGCATACAGAGAGTGTCGTAGGCGACATACGAATGTTGGTAGATGACATACAAATATTTCCGAGTGGCATACAAAAAATCGTCATAAGCAACATACGACATTTGTTATACGCAGCATACAGAGTACCATAGGCCACGTACCGACATGCGTAGACCGCATACAGAGCATCGAAGGCGACATACATATCACGCTTTTATAAAAATCGACCGCACGTTGTAGACCGCATACAGAATACGGTGGACCACGTACAGAGCGTCGTAAACCACATACAAACATTTATAGACCACGTGCCGACATTCGTAGACCACATACGAAGCGTCGTAGACCACATGCCGAGCGTCGTAGGCGACATACAAACGTTCGTGGATGGCATACAAATACTTCTAAGCGGCATACAAAAAATACTTCTAAGCGACATACAAAAAATACTTCTAAGCGACATACGAACGCTTATTACGGGCAGCATACAGAGTACCGTGAATGGCATACGGATTAGTTAGGTTAGGGTTATGAGGCCTCCTAGGCCGGCCGTAGGGTCGCAGAGGGCGGGGGACCCCAACCCTAGGATGGGGGTTCGCTGAGCCGAGGGCTAGGGGTGCATGTCCGCTTTAGGAAGGAGGCCATTGCCGAACCCTATGGACAGTGCCGTAGGGCATGTGCGTCATCATTAGCGCTGGTGAGGGGCCTCTGACCTGCGTGGCCGTCGTGGACGGCCATGCACGGAGAGGCTCCACTGGCTGCATAGGCCAGGTGGCACAGAAGGTAAACCACGCTGGGCACGAGTGGCCGTCCTGGACGGCCGTTCGAGGTGCATGAACTGCCAGTACTGAGTGGAACCTGAGCCAAGGCTAGGGGTATGTGTCTGCTTTGGGAAGGAGGCTGTTGCCGAACACTACGAAAGGTGCTGTTGGCACGTGTACCATCACTAGCGCTGGTGAGTCGCCACTGTCCTGCACGGCCGTCGTGGACGGCCATGCATGGTGGTGGTGGTGTATTACCGACATGGGTCCCAGTTAGGAATGCTAGGCTGCCACTGTAGTAAGCATATGATAAACTAGACCTGTAGTAATGTACTACGCAATCATGATATGTATTATTACAGCGACACATCCATAACCAATGCCACTTCAAAAGCCTCATACTCCTCAACCATAGCTCGCGGCCAAAAGAGGCTCAGATGGCTGCATAGGCCAGGTGGCACAGTCAGCAAAGCACAGCGGCTGTGAGTGGCCGTCCTGGACGGCCATCTGCTATAGTGGCCACCAGGGGGACAGACCACAAGTGGCAGTCCAGGAAGGCCATATACAGCTTGCACAAGAAATGGCCTTCCCGGACGGCCACCTGTGGCACTGACCATGAGTGGCCATCCTGGACGGCCACCTACTGTTGTGGCCACCAGAGGGATAAACCAAGTGGCAGTCCAGGAAGGCCATGCATGGCTTGCACAAAAAATGGCCTTCCTGGATGGCCACCTGTGGTACTGACCATGAGTGGCCATCCTGGATGGCCATCTGCTGTACTGGCCATGAGAGTGACAAACTACAAGTGGCAGTCCAGGAAGGCTATGAACAGCTTGCACAAGAAATGGCCTTCCCGGACGGCCACCTGCTGCAGTGGCCACCAGAGAGACAGACCACAAGTGGCAGTCCAGGAAGGCCATGCATGGCTTGCACAAAAAATGGCCTTCCTCGACGGCCACCTGTGGTACTGACCATGAGTGGCCGTCGCGGACGGCCATCTGCTGTAGTGGCCATGAGAGTGACAAACCACAAGTGGCAATCCAGGCAGGCCATGTACAGCTTGTACAAGAAATGGCCTTCCCGGACGGCCACCTGCTGTAGTGGCCACCAGAGGGACAAACCACAAGTGGCAGTCCACGAAGGCCATGCATAGCTTGCACAAAAAATGGCCTTCCTCGACGGCCACCTGTGGTACTGACCATGAGTGGCCGTCGCGGACGGCCATCTGCTGTAGTGGCCATGAGAGTGACAAACCACAAGTGGCAGTCCAGGCAGGCCATGTACAGCTTGTACAAGAAATGGCCTTCCTGGACGGCCACCTGCTGTAGTGGCCACCAGAGGGACAAACCACAAGTGGCAGTCCAGGAAGGCCACGAACAGCTTGCACAAGAAATGGCCGTCCCGGACGGCCACCTGTGGTACTGACTATAGGTGGTCATCTTGAATGGCCATCTGCTTCAATGGCCTTCACAGGGATGAACAATAAGTGGTAGTACTGGAAGGCCATACATGACATACCTAATAAACGCTCATCTCAGACTGCCACTAAGGGTACCAACAAACTTACACGGCCGTCCTGGACGGCCACCTGCAGTGAGAAGCCCTGTGTGGCTGTGTCGTAGCCCACCTACGAAGTGTTGTAGGCGACATACCAACAATTGTAGATGGCATACGAATATGTCTATAGACCGCATACAGAGTGTCGTAGCCCACATACGAACGTTCGTAGACCACATACGGACATTTGTAGTCCACATACGAATATTTCTAAGCGACATACAAATATTTCTAAGCGGCATACAAAAAATACTTCTAAGCGACAGACCGCTATAGACCGCATACCAACGTTTACAGAGTACTATACACCGCATACAGAGTACTATACACCGCATACGGAGCGTCGTAGCCCGCATACGAACGCTTATAGACCACATACCGACATTCGTAGACCACGTACAAACGTTCGTAGATGGCATACAAATATTTCTAAGCGGCATACAAATATTTCTAAGTGGCATACAAAAAATACCTCCAAGCGACATACCGACGCTTACTACAGGCAGCATACAGAGTACGATAAACGACGTACGGAGCATAGTAGACCACATACAGAGTGTCGTAAGCGACATACGGACATTTCTAAGCGGCATACAAATACTTTTAAGCGGCAAACGAACGTTTCTAAGCGACATACCCATATTTACGAGCGACGTACAAATACTTCTAAGCGACATACTAGACGACGTTATTTCAAGTATCCGTTAGAGGTTTAGATTAGAGTCACACCACGTTAGAGGTATTAGTGTTTCGGTTATAGCTTCGGTTACAGTCAGAATTAGGTGAGGATTAGAATCAGGTTTAGTGTTTCGTTTAGTGGTTCGGTGAGGAACGTTATCTTTTCGTGTAGATCTATTATGTCACACATTTATCACGCATTTATAAAAAATCGACCGTCATGTTTAGTAGACCGCATACAGAGTACCATAGACCACTATAGACCGCATACAGAATGCTACGGACCGCGTACAGAATGCTATGGACCGCATACGGAGTGCTACAGACCACTATAGACCGCATACAGAGTGTCGTAGCCCACATACGAACGTTCGTAGACCACATACGGACATTTGTAGTCCACATACGAATATTTCTAAGCGACATACAAATATTTCTAAGCGGCATACAAAAAATACTTCTAAGCGACAGACCGCTATAGACCGCATACCAACGTTTACAGAGTACTATACACCGCATACAGAGTACTATACACCGCATACGGAGCGTCGTAGCCCGCATACGAACGCTTATAGACCACATACCGACATTCGTAGACCACGTACAAACGTTCGTAGATGGCATACAAATATTTCTAAGCGGCATACAAATATTTCTAAGTGGCATACAAAAAATACCTCCAAGCGACATACCGACGCTTACTACAGGCAGCATACAGAGTACGATAAACGACGTACGGAGCATAGTAGACCACATACAGAGTGTCGTAAGCGACATACGGACATTTCTAAGCGGCATACAAATACTTTTAAGCGGCAAACGAACGTTTCTAAGCGACATACCCATATTTACGAGCGACGTACAAATACTTCTAAGCGACATACTAGACGACGTTATTTCAAGTATCCGTTAGAGGTTTAGATTAGAGTCACACCACGTTAGAGGTATTAGTGTTTCGGTTATAGCTTCGGTTACAGTCAGAATTAGGTGAGGATTAGAATCAGGTTTAGTGTTTCGTTTAGTGGTTCGGTGAGGAACGTTATCTTTTCGTGTAGATCTATTATGTCACACATTTATCACGCATTTATAAAAAATCGACCGTCATGTTTAGTAGACCGCATACAGAGTACCATAGACCACTATAGACCGCATACAGAATGCTACGGACCGCGTACAGAATGCTATGGACCGCATACGGAGTGCTACAGACCACTATAGACCGCATACAGAGTGTCGTAGCCCACATACGAACGTTCGTAGACCACATACGGACATTTGTAGTCCACATACGAATATTTCTAAGCGACATACAAATATTTCTAAGCGGCATACAAAAAATACTTCTAAGCGACAGACCGCTATAGACCGCATACCAACGTTTACAGAGTACTATACACCGCATACAGAGTACTATACACCGCATACGGAGCGTCGTAGCCCGCATACGAACGCTTATAGACCACATACCGACATTCGTAGACCACGTACAAACGTTCGTAGATGGCATACAAATATTTCTAAGCGGCATACAAATATTTCTAAGTGGCATACAAAAAATACCTCCAAGCGACATACCGACGCTTACTACAGGCAGCATACAGAGTACGATAAACGACGTACGGAGCATAGTAGACCACATACAGAGTGTCGTAAGCGACATACGGACATTTCTAAGCGGCATACAAATACTTTTAAGCGGCAAACGAACGTTTCTAAGCGACATACCCATATTTACGAGCGACGTACAAATACTTCTAAGCGACATACTAGACGACGTTATTTCAAGTATCCGTTAGAGGTTTAGATTAGAGTCACACCACGTTAGAGGTATTAGTGTTTCGGTTATAGCTTCGGTTACAGTCAGAATTAGGTGAGGATTAGAATCAGGTTTAGTGTTTCGTTTAGTGGTTCGGTGAGGAACGTTATCTTTTCGTGTAGATCTATTATGTCACACATTTATCACGCATTTATAAAAAATCGACCGTCATGTTTAGTAGACCGCATACAGAGTACCATAGACCACTATAGACCGCATACAGAATGCTACGGACCGCGTACAGAATGCTATGGACCGCATACGGAGTGCTACAGACCACTATAGACCGCATACAGAGTGTCGTAGCCCACATACGAACGTTCGTAGACCACATACGGACATTTGTAGTCCACATACGAATATTTCTAAGCGACATACAAATATTTCTAAGCGGCATACAAAAAATACTTCTAAGCGACAGACCGCTATAGACCGCATACCAACGTTTACAGAGTACTATACACCGCATACAGAGTACTATACACCGCATACGGAGCGTCGTAGCCCGCATACGAACGCTTATAGACCACATACCGACATTCGTAGACCACGTACAAACGTTCGTAGATGGCATACAAATATTTCTAAGCGGCATACAAATATTTCTAAGTGGCATACAAAAAATACCTCCAAGCGACATACCGACGCTTACTACAGGCAGCATACAGAGTACGATAAACGACGTACGGAGCATAGTAGACCACATACAGAGTGTCGTAAGCGACATACGGACATTTCTAAGCGGCATACAAATACTTTTAAGCGGCAAACGAACGTTTCTAAGCGACATACCCATATTTACGAGCGACGTACAAATACTTCTAAGCGACATACTAGACGACGTTATTTCAAGTATCCGTTAGAGGTTTAGATTAGAGTCACACCACGTTAGAGGTATTAGTGTTTCGGTTATAGCTTCGGTTACAGTCAGAATTAGGTGAGGATTAGAATCAGGTTTAGTGTTTCGTTTAGTGGTTCGGTGAGGAACGTTATCTTTTCGTGTAGATCTATTATGTCACACATTTATCACGCATTTATAAAAAATCGACCGTCATGTTTAGTAGACCGCATACAGAGTACCATAGACCACTATAGACCGCATACAGAATGCTACGGACCGCGTACAGAATGCTATGGACCGCATACGGAGTGCTACAGACCACTATAGACCGCATACAGAGTGTCGTAGCCCACATACGAACGTTCGTAGACCACATACGGACATTTGTAGTCCACATACGAATATTTCTAAGCGACATACAAATATTTCTAAGCGGCATACAAAAAATACTTCTAAGCGACAGACCGCTATAGACCGCATACCAACGTTTACAGAGTACTATACACCGCATACAGAGTACTATACACCGCATACGGAGCGTCGTAGCCCGCATACGAACGCTTATAGACCACATACCGACATTCGTAGACCACGTACAAACGTTCGTAGATGGCATACAAATATTTCTAAGCGGCATACAAATATTTCTAAGTGGCATACAAAAAATACCTCCAAGCGACATACCGACGCTTACTACAGGCAGCATACAGAGTACGATAAACGACGTACGGAGCATAGTAGACCACATACAGAGTGTCGTAAGCGACATACGGACATTTCTAAGCGGCATACAAATACTTTTAAGCGGCAAACGAACGTTTCTAAGCGACATACCCATATTTACGAGCGACGTACAAATACTTCTAAGCGACATACTAGACGACGTTATTTCAAGTATCCGTTAGAGGTTTAGATTAGAGTCACACCACGTTAGAGGTATTAGTGTTTCGGTTATAGCTTCGGTTACAGTCAGAATTAGGTGAGGATTAGAATCAGGTTTAGTGTTTCGTTTAGTGGTTCGGTGAGGAACGTTATCTTTTCGTGTAGATCTATTATGTCACACATTTATCACGCATTTATAAAAAATCGACCGTCATGTTTAGTAGACCGCATACAGAGTACCATAGACCACTATAGACCGCATACAGAATGCTACGGACCGCGTACAGAATGCTATGGACCGCATACGGAGTGCTACAGACCACTATAGACCGCATACAGAGTGTCGTAGCCCACATACGAACGTTCGTAGACCACATACGGACATTTGTAGTCCACATACGAATATTTCTAAGCGACATACAAATATTTCTAAGCGGCATACAAAAAATACTTCTAAGCGACAGACCGCTATAGACCGCATACCAACGTTTACAGAGTACTATACACCGCATACAGAGTACTATACACCGCATACGGAGCGTCGTAGCCCGCATACGAACGCTTATAGACCACATACCGACATTCGTAGACCACGTACAAACGTTCGTAGATGGCATACAAATATTTCTAAGCGGCATACAAATATTTCTAAGTGGCATACAAAAAATACCTCCAAGCGACATACCGACGCTTACTACAGGCAGCATACAGAGTACGATAAACGACGTACGGAGCATAGTAGACCACATACAGAGTGTCGTAAGCGACATACGGACATTTCTAAGCGGCATACAAATACTTTTAAGCGGCAAACGAACGTTTCTAAGCGACATACCCATATTTACGAGCGACGTACAAATACTTCTAAGCGACATACTAGACGACGTTATTTCAAGTATCCGTTAGAGGTTTAGATTAGAGTCACACCACGTTAGAGGTATTAGTGTTTCGGTTATAGCTTCGGTTACAGTCAGAATTAGGTGAGGATTAGAATCAGGTTTAGTGTTTCGTTTAGTGGTTCGGTGAGGAACGTTATCTTTTCGTGTAGATCTATTATGTCACACATTTATCACGCATTTATAAAAAATCGACCGTCATGTTTAGTAGACCGCATACAGAGTACCATAGACCACTATAGACCGCATACAGAATGCTACGGACCGCGTACAGAATGCTATGGACCGCATACGGAGTGCTACAGACCACTATAGACCGCATACAGAGTGTCGTAGCCCACATACGAACGTTCGTAGACCACATACGGACATTTGTAGTCCACATACGAATATTTCTAAGCGACATACAAATATTTCTAAGCGGCATACAAAAAATACTTCTAAGCGACAGACCGCTATAGACCGCATACCAACGTTTACAGAGTACTATACACCGCATACAGAGTACTATACACCGCATACGGAGCGTCGTAGCCCGCATACGAACGCTTATAGACCACATACCGACATTCGTAGACCACGTACAAACGTTCGTAGATGGCATACAAATATTTCTAAGCGGCATACAAATATTTCTAAGTGGCATACAAAAAATACCTCCAAGCGACATACCGACGCTTACTACAGGCAGCATACAGAGTACGATAAACGACGTACGGAGCATAGTAGACCACATACAGAGTGTCGTAAGCGACATACGGACATTTCTAAGCGGCATACAAATACTTTTAAGCGGCAAACGAACGTTTCTAAGCGACATACCCATATTTACGAGCGACGTACAAATACTTCTAAGCGACATACTAGACGACGTTATTTCAAGTATCCGTTAGAGGTTTAGATTAGAGTCACACCACGTTAGAGGTATTAGTGTTTCGGTTATAGCTTCGGTTACAGTCAGAATTAGGTGAGGATTAGAATCAGGTTTAGTGTTTCGTTTAGTGGTTCGGTGAGGAACGTTATCTTTTCGTGTAGATCTATTATGTCACACATTTATCACGCATTTATAAAAAATCGACCGTCATGTTTAGTAGACCGCATACAGAGTACCATAGACCACTATAGACCGCATACAGAATGCTACGGACCGCGTACAGAATGCTATGGACCGCATACGGAGTGCTACAGACCACTATAGACCGCATACAGAGTGTCGTAGCCCACATACGAACGTTCGTAGACCACATACGGACATTTGTAGTCCACATACGAATATTTCTAAGCGACATACAAATATTTCTAAGCGGCATACAAAAAATACTTCTAAGCGACAGACCGCTATAGACCGCATACCAACGTTTACAGAGTACTATACACCGCATACAGAGTACTATACACCGCATACGGAGCGTCGTAGCCCGCATACGAACGCTTATAGACCACATACCGACATTCGTAGACCACGTACAAACGTTCGTAGATGGCATACAAATATTTCTAAGCGGCATACAAATATTTCTAAGTGGCATACAAAAAATACCTCCAAGCGACATACCGACGCTTACTACAGGCAGCATACAGAGTACGATAAACGACGTACGGAGCATAGTAGACCACATACAGAGTGTCGTAAGCGACATACGGACATTTCTAAGCGGCATACAAATACTTTTAAGCGGCAAACGAACGTTTCTAAGCGACATACCCATATTTACGAGCGACGTACAAATACTTCTAAGCGACATACTAGACGACGTTATTTCAAGTATCCGTTAGAGGTTTAGATTAGAGTCACACCACGTTAGAGGTATTAGTGTTTCGGTTATAGCTTCGGTTACAGTCAGAATTAGGTGAGGATTAGAATCAGGTTTAGTGTTTCGTTTAGTGGTTCGGTGAGGAACGTTATCTTTTCGTGTAGATCTATTATGTCACACATTTATCACGCATTTATAAAAAATCGACCGTCATGTTTAGTAGACCGCATACAGAGTACCATAGACCACTATAGACCGCATACAGAATGCTACGGACCGCGTACAGAATGCTATGGACCGCATACGGAGTGCTACAGACCACTATAGACCGCATACAGAGTGTCGTAGCCCACATACGAACGTTCGTAGACCACATACGGACATTTGTAGTCCACATACGAATATTTCTAAGCGACATACAAATATTTCTAAGCGGCATACAAAAAATACTTCTAAGCGACAGACCGCTATAGACCGCATACCAACGTTTACAGAGTACTATACACCGCATACAGAGTACTATACACCGCATACGGAGCGTCGTAGCCCGCATACGAACGCTTATAGACCACATACCGACATTCGTAGACCACGTACAAACGTTCGTAGATGGCATACAAATATTTCTAAGCGGCATACAAATATTTCTAAGTGGCATACAAAAAATACCTCCAAGCGACATACCGACGCTTACTACAGGCAGCATACAGAGTACGATAAACGACGTACGGAGCATAGTAGACCACATACAGAGTGTCGTAAGCGACATACGGACATTTCTAAGCGGCATACAAATACTTTTAAGCGGCAAACGAACGTTTCTAAGCGACATACCCATATTTACGAGCGACGTACAAATACTTCTAAGCGACATACTAGACGACGTTATTTCAAGTATCCGTTAGAGGTTTAGATTAGAGTCACACCACGTTAGAGGTATTAGTGTTTCGGTTATAGCTTCGGTTACAGTCAGAATTAGGTGAGGATTAGAATCAGGTTTAGTGTTTCGTTTAGTGGTTCGGTGAGGAACGTTATCTTTTCGTGTAGATCTATTATGTCACACATTTATCACGCATTTATAAAAAATCGACCGTCATGTTTAGTAGACCGCATACAGAGTACCATAGACCACTATAGACCGCATACAGAATGCTACGGACCGCGTACAGAATGCTATGGACCGCATACGGAGTGCTACAGACCACTATAGACCGCATACAGAGTGTCGTAGCCCACATACGAACGTTCGTAGACCACATACGGACATTTGTAGTCCACATACGAATATTTCTAAGCGACATACAAATATTTCTAAGCGGCATACAAAAAATACTTCTAAGCGACAGACCGCTATAGACCGCATACCAACGTTTACAGAGTACTATACACCGCATACAGAGTACTATACACCGCATACGGAGCGTCGTAGCCCGCATACGAACGCTTATAGACCACATACCGACATTCGTAGACCACGTACAAACGTTCGTAGATGGCATACAAATATTTCTAAGCGGCATACAAATATTTCTAAGTGGCATACAAAAAATACCTCCAAGCGACATACCGACGCTTACTACAGGCAGCATACAGAGTACGATAAACGACGTACGGAGCATAGTAGACCACATACAGAGTGTCGTAAGCGACATACGGACATTTCTAAGCGGCATACAAATACTTTTAAGCGGCAAACGAACGTTTCTAAGCGACATACCCATATTTACGAGCGACGTACAAATACTTCTAAGCGACATACTAGACGACGTTATTTCAAGTATCCGTTAGAGGTTTAGATTAGAGTCACACCACGTTAGAGGTATTAGTGTTTCGGTTATAGCTTCGGTTACAGTCAGAATTAGGTGAGGATTAGAATCAGGTTTAGTGTTTCGTTTAGTGGTTCGGTGAGGAACGTTATCTTTTCGTGTAGATCTATTATGTCACACATTTATCACGCATTTATAAAAAATCGACCGTCATGTTTAGTAGACCGCATACAGAGTACCATAGACCACTATAGACCGCATACAGAATGCTACGGACCGCGTACAGAATGCTATGGACCGCATACGGAGTGCTACAGACCACTATAGACCGCATACAGAGTGTCGTAGCCCACATACGAACGTTCGTAGACCACATACGGACATTTGTAGTCCACATACGAATATTTCTAAGCGACATACAAATATTTCTAAGCGGCATACAAAAAATACTTCTAAGCGACAGACCGCTATAGACCGCATACCAACGTTTACAGAGTACTATACACCGCATACAGAGTACTATACACCGCATACGGAGCGTCGTAGCCCGCATACGAACGCTTATAGACCACATACCGACATTCGTAGACCACGTACAAACGTTCGTAGATGGCATACAAATATTTCTAAGCGGCATACAAATATTTCTAAGTGGCATACAAAAAATACCTCCAAGCGACATACCGACGCTTACTACAGGCAGCATACAGAGTACGATAAACGACGTACGGAGCATAGTAGACCACATACAGAGTGTCGTAAGCGACATACGGACATTTCTAAGCGGCATACAAATACTTTTAAGCGGCAAACGAACGTTTCTAAGCGACATACCCATATTTACGAGCGACGTACAAATACTTCTAAGCGACATACTAGACGACGTTATTTCAAGTATCCGTTAGAGGTTTAGATTAGAGTCACACCACGTTAGAGGTATTAGTGTTTCGGTTATAGCTTCGGTTACAGTCAGAATTAGGTGAGGATTAGAATCAGGTTTAGTGTTTCGTTTAGTGGTTCGGTGAGGAACGTTATCTTTTCGTGTAGATCTATTATGTCACACATTTATCACGCATTTATAAAAAATCGACCGTCATGTTTAGTAGACCGCATACAGAGTACCATAGACCACTATAGACCGCATACAGAATGCTACGGACCGCGTACAGAATGCTATGGACCGCATACGGAGTGCTACAGACCACTATAGACCGCATACAGAGTGTCGTAGCCCACATACGAACGTTCGTAGACCACATACGGACATTTGTAGTCCACATACGAATATTTCTAAGCGACATACAAATATTTCTAAGCGGCATACAAAAAATACTTCTAAGCGACAGACCGCTATAGACCGCATACCAACGTTTACAGAGTACTATACACCGCATACAGAGTACTATACACCGCATACGGAGCGTCGTAGCCCGCATACGAACGCTTATAGACCACATACCGACATTCGTAGACCACGTACAAACGTTCGTAGATGGCATACAAATATTTCTAAGCGGCATACAAATATTTCTAAGTGGCATACAAAAAATACCTCCAAGCGACATACCGACGCTTACTACAGGCAGCATACAGAGTACGATAAACGACGTACGGAGCATAGTAGACCACATACAGAGTGTCGTAAGCGACATACGGACATTTCTAAGCGGCATACAAATACTTTTAAGCGGCAAACGAACGTTTCTAAGCGACATACCCATATTTACGAGCGACGTACAAATACTTCTAAGCGACATACTAGACGACGTTATTTCAAGTATCCGTTAGAGGTTTAGATTAGAGTCACACCACGTTAGAGGTATTAGTGTTTCGGTTATAGCTTCGGTTACAGTCAGAATTAGGTGAGGATTAGAATCAGGTTTAGTGTTTCGTTTAGTGGTTCGGTGAGGAACGTTATCTTTTCGTGTAGATCTATTATGTCACACATTTATCACGCATTTATAAAAAATCGACCGTCATGTTTAGTAGACCGCATACAGAGTACCATAGACCACTATAGACCGCATACAGAATGCTACGGACCGCGTACAGAATGCTATGGACCGCATACGGAGTGCTACAGACCACTATAGACCGCATACAGAGTGTCGTAGCCCACATACGAACGTTCGTAGACCACATACGGACATTTGTAGTCCACATACGAATATTTCTAAGCGACATACAAATATTTCTAAGCGGCATACAAAAAATACTTCTAAGCGACAGACCGCTATAGACCGCATACCAACGTTTACAGAGTACTATACACCGCATACAGAGTACTATACACCGCATACGGAGCGTCGTAGCCCGCATACGAACGCTTATAGACCACATACCGACATTCGTAGACCACGTACAAACGTTCGTAGATGGCATACAAATATTTCTAAGCGGCATACAAATATTTCTAAGTGGCATACAAAAAATACCTCCAAGCGACATACCGACGCTTACTACAGGCAGCATACAGAGTACGATAAACGACGTACGGAGCATAGTAGACCACATACAGAGTGTCGTAAGCGACATACGGACATTTCTAAGCGGCATACAAATACTTTTAAGCGGCAAACGAACGTTTCTAAGCGACATACCCATATTTACGAGCGACGTACAAATACTTCTAAGCGACATACTAGACGACGTTATTTCAAGTATCCGTTAGAGGTTTAGATTAGAGTCACACCACGTTAGAGGTATTAGTGTTTCGGTTATAGCTTCGGTTACAGTCAGAATTAGGTGAGGATTAGAATCAGGTTTAGTGTTTCGTTTAGTGGTTCGGTGAGGAACGTTATCTTTTCGTGTAGATCTATTATGTCACACATTTATCACGCATTTATAAAAAATCGACCGTCATGTTTAGTAGACCGCATACAGAGTACCATAGACCACTATAGACCGCATACAGAATGCTACGGACCGCGTACAGAATGCTATGGACCGCATACGGAGTGCTACAGACCACTATAGACCGCATACAGAGTGTCGTAGCCCACATACGAACGTTCGTAGACCACATACGGACATTTGTAGTCCACATACGAATATTTCTAAGCGACATACAAATATTTCTAAGCGGCATACAAAAAATACTTCTAAGCGACAGACCGCTATAGACCGCATACCAACGTTTACAGAGTACTATACACCGCATACAGAGTACTATACACCGCATACGGAGCGTCGTAGCCCGCATACGAACGCTTATAGACCACATACCGACATTCGTAGACCACGTACAAACGTTCGTAGATGGCATACAAATATTTCTAAGCGGCATACAAATATTTCTAAGTGGCATACAAAAAATACCTCCAAGCGACATACCGACGCTTACTACAGGCAGCATACAGAGTACGATAAACGACGTACGGAGCATAGTAGACCACATACAGAGTGTCGTAAGCGACATACGGACATTTCTAAGCGGCATACAAATACTTTTAAGCGGCAAACGAACGTTTCTAAGCGACATACCCATATTTACGAGCGACGTACAAATACTTCTAAGCGACATACTAGACGACGTTATTTCAAGTATCCGTTAGAGGTTTAGATTAGAGTCACACCACGTTAGAGGTATTAGTGTTTCGGTTATAGCTTCGGTTACAGTCAGAATTAGGTGAGGATTAGAATCAGGTTTAGTGTTTCGTTTAGTGGTTCGGTGAGGAACGTTATCTTTTCGTGTAGATCTATTATGTCACACATTTATCACGCATTTATAAAAAATCGACCGTCATGTTTAGTAGACCGCATACAGAGTACCATAGACCACTATAGACCGCATACAGAATGCTACGGACCGCGTACAGAATGCTATGGACCGCATACGGAGTGCTACAGACCACTATAGACCGCATACAGAGTGTCGTAGCCCACATACGAACGTTCGTAGACCACATACGGACATTTGTAGTCCACATACGAATATTTCTAAGCGACATACAAATATTTCTAAGCGGCATACAAAAATACTTCTAAGCGACAGACCGCTATAGACCGCATACCAACGTTTACAGAGTACTATACACCGCATACAGAGTACTATACACCGCATACGGAGCGTCGTAGCCCGCATACGAACGCTTATAGACCACATACCGACATTCGTAGACCACGTACAAACGTTCGTAGATGGCATACAAATATTTCTAAGCGGCATACAAATATTTCTAAGTGGCATACAAAAAATACCTCCAAGCGACATACCGACGCTTACTACAGGCAGCATACAGAGTACGATAAACGACGTACGGAGCATAGTAGACCACATACAGAGTGTCGTAAGCGACATACGGACATTTCTAAGCGGCATACAAATACTTTTAAGCGGCAAACGAACGTTTCTAAGCGACATACCCATATTTACGAGCGACGTACAAATACTTCTAAGCGACATACTAGACGACGTTATTTCAAGTATCCGTTAGAGGTTTAGATTAGAGTCACACCACGTTAGAGGTATTAGTGTTTCGGTTATAGCTTCGGTTACAGTCAGAATTAGGTGAGGATTAGAATCAGGTTTAGTGTTTCGTTTAGTGGTTCGGTGAGGAACGTTATCTTTTCGTGTAGATCTATTATGTCACACATTTATCACGCATTTATAAAAAATCGACCGTCATGTTTAGTAGACCGCATACAGAGTACCATAGACCACTATAGACCGCATACAGAATGCTACGGACCGCGTACAGAATGCTATGGACCGCATACGGAGTGCTACAGACCACTATAGACCGCATACAGAGTGTCGTAGCCCACATACGAACGTTCGTAGACCACATACGGACATTTGTAGTCCACATACGAATATTTCTAAGCGACATACAAATATTTCTAAGCGGCATACAAAAATACTTAAGCGACAGACCGCTATAGACCGCATACCAACGTTTACAGAGTACTATACACCGCATACAGAGTACTATACACCGCATACGGAGCGTCGTAGCCCGCATACGAACGCTTATAGACCACATACCGACATTCGTAGACCACGTACAAACGTTCGTAGATGGCATACAAATATTTCTAAGCGGCATACAAATATTTCTAAGTGGCATACAAAAAATACCTCCAAGCGACATACCGACGCTTACTACAGGCAGCATACAGAGTACGATAAACGACGTACGGAGCATAGTAGACCACATACAGAGTGTCGTAAGCGACATACGGACATTTCTAAGCGGCATACAAATACTTTTAAGCGGCAAACGAACGTTTCTAAGCGACATACCCATATTTACGAGCGACGTACAAATACTTCTAAGCGACATACTAGACGACGTTATTTCAAGTATCCGTTAGAGGTTTAGATTAGAGTCACACCACGTTAGAGGTATTAGTGTTTCGGTTATAGCTTCGGTTACAGTCAGAATTAGGTGAGGATTAGAATCAGGTTTAGTGTTTCGTTTAGTGGTTCGGTGAGGAACGTTATCTTTTCGTGTAGATCTATTATGTCACACATTTATCACGCATTTATAAAAAATCGACCGTCATGTTTAGTAGACCGCATACAGAGTACCATAGACCACTATAGACCGCATACAGAATGCTACGGACCGCGTACAGAATGCTATGGACCGCATACGGAGTGCTACAGACCACTATAGACCGCATACAGAGTGTCGTAGCCCACATACGAACGTTCGTAGACCACATACGGACATTTGTAGTCCACATACGAATATTTCTAAGCGACATACAAATATTTCTAAGCGGCATACAAAAAATACTTAAGCGACAGACCGCTATAGACCGCATACCAACGTTTACAGAGTACTATACACCGCATACAGAGTACTATACACCGCATACGGAGCGTCGTAGCCCGCATACGAACGCTTATAGACCACATACCGACATTCGTAGACCACGTACAAACGTTCGTAGATGGCATACAAATATTTCTAAGCGGCATACAAATATTTCTAAGTGGCATACAAAAAATACCTCCAAGCGACATACCGACGCTTACTACAGGCAGCATACAGAGTACGATAAACGACGTACGGAGCATAGTAGACCACATACAGAGTGTCGTAAGCGACATACGGACATTTCTAAGCGGCATACAAATACTTTTAAGCGGCAAACGAACGTTTCTAAGCGACATACCCATATTTACGAGCGACGTACAAATACTTCTAAGCGACATACTAGACGACGTTATTTCAAGTATCCGTTAGAGGTTTAGATTAGAGTCACACCACGTTAGAGGTATTAGTGTTTCGGTTATAGCTTCGGTTACAGTCAGAATTAGGTGAGGATTAGAATCAGGTTTAGTGTTTCGTTTAGTGGTTCGGTGAGGAACGTTATCTTTTCGTGTAGATCTATTATGTCACACATTTATCACGCATTTATAAAAAATCGACCGTCATGTTTAGTAGACCGCATACAGAGTACCATAGACCACTATAGACCGCATACAGAATGCTACGGACCGCGTACAGAATGCTATGGACCGCATACGGAGTGCTACAGACCACTATAGACCGCATACAGAGTGTCGTAGCCCACATACGAACGTTCGTAGACCACATACGGACATTTGTAGTCCACATACGAATATTTCTAAGCGACATACAAATATTTCTAAGCGGCATACAAAAAATTAAGCGACAGACCGCTATAGACCGCATACCAACGTTTACAGAGTACTATACACCGCATACAGAGTACTATACACCGCATACGGAGCGTCGTAGCCCGCATACGAACGCTTATAGACCACATACCGACATTCGTAGACCACGTACAAACGTTCGTAGATGGCATACAAATATTTCTAAGCGGCATACAAATATTTCTAAGTGGCATACAAAAAATACCTCCAAGCGACATACCGACGCTTACTACAGGCAGCATACAGAGTACGATAAACGACGTACGGAGCATAGTAGACCACATACAGAGTGTCGTAAGCGACATACGGACATTTCTAAGCGGCATACAAATACTTTTAAGCGGCAAACGAACGTTTCTAAGCGACATACCCATATTTACGAGCGACGTACAAATACTTCTAAGCGACATACTAGACGACGTTATTTCAAGTATCCGTTAGAGGTTTAGATTAGAGTCACACCACGTTAGAGGTAT